>NC_072854.1:118773505-119374005 GCF_028858705.1 Grus americana
AAATATAGCTCTACAAGGACATTGATTTTCTTAGGTGAAAAGGTTTCGTCTGCTGCTTATCTCCCAGCAAACACTGACTATAAATGCTGCTGAAGTCCTGTACATTACACATAGCAAGCTATAATTTTAAAAGTTCATTTAAAACAGGTAAAATAATTTTTTCACCCAGCGGGCAGAGGGAGCCCCGGAGCCTGCTGTCACGGGGAGTTGGCGGAGCCAGTCTGCAACATCGGGTCGGAGATGGGCTCAGCTACCTTGGTGCAATCTTCTCTCTCAACTAACCAAAAAAAGAGCAACCGAGGAATTCAAAAAGACTTTCCCGTGCCGGTCTGGAGAAAGAAAAAGCCATCAGAGGTGCGGTTTGCACCTCCCCCTTGCACATCCAGAGCTCGTCACCTATCACCAGCTAACGCCCCGGCACGGAGTCCTGCGAGAGCCGTATGTCCCACCATATGTCCAGAGAAATGCTGGCTTGCGGGAGGAATTGAGCCGTCTTCGCTACAACACGCTGCTGCCGCTACAGTCGGGGCTCCCGGATAAACGTGTTTGCACCGATCAATTAGGAACTCCAGGATTTAAGCTTTAATTTCCTGTGCAACAATAGAATTAGGTTACTTGGATTTGATTCAGAATAAGATTTCCATCAGTTTTCTAGCTTCTTCCATTTGTGTTTCCTAGACATAGCATGGTAAACAAAGAAGCTGGGTTAACAGATGGGAGGGAATAAAATTGATGATCTCGGATCCATTTCTGCTAAATTGACAAGCCTATTTCTACAAACTAGATATTATATACATCACACAGCCAACAAATTAAGGATTTTAGTCCCTGGGCTACCTAACAGATAGAGCTACCCAGAGAAATTAGACATACTGTTATCTTTGAATGCCCCGGGGGTGAGGGGGTGTGTGTGTGTAAAAATAAAGGTAAATTCATAAACTTATTCGTAACCACCTATTTGACAGCATTACAGATACAAGACTTCAGATTTTTACAGTCCCAGTCAGTACTTCTCATAAGTAATAAATCAGCTTCAACAGTTTGGTAGAGGAGTTAATTCATAAAGCCAAGAGTTCCCATAACGCACAAACGTGCTGCAGCTGTTTTATATTCAGGGGCTTGTGTAATATTGTCAATTTTCCTCTGCTTTGTTTCTTTCGCTTTTTCCCCTCAGAAGAATAAAAGTAACTCTGAAGTGGAAAAAAAATAAATCATTCCTTAACTACCTTGAGAAATAGGTTGGCGTGACTACGAAAACCAAGCAAGCTTGAGGGATACAAGGTCTTGAGATACACAAATTGACGCAGCTACTGAAAAAACCCCACAGATTCTCCTCAGGAATAACCGAGGAGAAAAGATTCCTTGAAAGTTGATGACATTGGAGAAAACAATCTGGTGGGGGAGGGGTGAGAAGGTCTCTAGATACCCGCCCATGGTCTCCCCCTTCCCTAGACAAGGAACCTAGCTGCTTGGCCTCCCTGCCGCTCCAGTTTCCACCCCTGTAGCCCCCCCGCTACCAAAACCTTGCCACGCAAACCCAACACAACTAAGTATCAGAAATTTCCCTAACTGAATACAGAAAACATCTGATAAACTTTGCCCTCAGAAAGGGAAAAGGAAATTTCAATGCACGAGCAGGAACGAGACCCAGGGCCACAGGCAGTGCCGTATCCCCTGTTCCCTTAGGAATTACAGAACATTACAGAGAAATGAGAAATTGTGATGAATGACAAAATGCATGAGTGGAAGAGCCCGGAAACCACAAGGACAATGCATGAACTTTACAGCATTAAAGTTTTTAAAATCTCATCTTCCTGCAAAACACACACAATCGAGTATTCAGTAGATTTTTAACAACACGCGTTTTGTTACACATTTGCAACCGCGATGACTTTTTATTCCAGAAATCATTTGCGCAAACAGCAACCACGTTCTTAAATGTAGAACTAGCAACTATTAGTAATGACCTTATTTTGCTTTTAAAAAGTAAAATATGAAATCCGTATTATTTTTTGCATTTTCTAGAACTTTAGGTACGGGCAGTCTTTGGGAGTCCCATCCTCTAAAGTTACTCCAATGTGGAAGATACTGGCCAAGAGCGCTCAAGAGCCAAAACCAGCTGGTTTTCATCACGCTCTTGAAAATGGTTGTATCAAGAGATATAAGCCAGGCCCAAGAAACGACCACCTTCATTTTATCCGGTTTGGAAGCAAGTACACCACAGAAGAGCAGTAGCAATCAATATTAGTCTGAACTGAAACAAGCCTTCGCATTCAGAAGTTCAGCTGCAACCAGGGTCAAAAGCAGAGCAGAAAGAGAGAATTCGAATTGCACAGTGATCCACGAAACTAAAATCAAGGTGGTAAATAAAATCATTGCCCGAGAGAGCTCTAGTACTTTGTAAAATAATACTAAATGGTTATACTTCCAATTGATAGAAAAGTATTAGATCACAGAACGGGCAAAATTGTTGCCAGTGTAATCTTTTTTCCTATGGAAAAAAATGATCACTTTTGTGATCATTCCTCCCTGGACTAACTTTCGAGCTTGTTAAGCGACTGCAGAGGCACAGAGATTAAAAGGTATTTAGTTAGATGTTTGGCAACAGATCAGTGAGTCGGTGTGGATTACAGAGACCTAGGTTAACATCTTGCCTGAAAAAAAAGCACCAGTCTCAGCCAGGGCAGACAAGATCTCTTGCCCAGCCAGCAGCCAGGGGAAAAAGAGAAGGAGGAAAGGTGTAAAGGTGGCATTTGGGGACACAGGGGGGCAAAGATGCACCCCGATATCTTGCTAGAAGAACAGATTTACCTTAAGGCACATCTGCATGGACACTCCAGAGAGAAATTCCTGGACATTTTGGACCATTAAGGATCAGAAAACTGTTTTCACTCTTCCAGCAATACATGGAATACTTTGTCAGGCCAAGACTCAGTTGTTCTGAGTTTAATAAAGACAGACATTAGGTTTATTCCTTCCTAGTGGTCACTGCCCATTGAAGGGGATAAAAAGCAGGCAGTAAAAAAAAAAAATCTGGTGACCCTCTTGTGCTGTATAAAGCACAAAATACACAGGTTTCCTCTTGTTTTGTGACACTGTGAAACTAGAAAAAATACTATTCTTCATGCTTGAGAGGATTCTTCCCCTCAAGTGAAGAGCAAAACAGAAGCTTTAGTTTTAAACAGGTTCAAACAGGTTAGCCAAGATCATTACTGAAATTTTTTTTCATCTGATCAAGATCCGTATTTTACAAAGGTTTGACTAAGTTTTCATAAAGAGTACTGTGAAAACTAACCTGTTTCAAGTTTGGCTCTCTAAAGCTCAATCCAAGCTTAGGGACTACAGGAGCAAGAAAAAAAAAAAAAGACAAAAACCAACCCCAAACAATCTTCTACTATTTCTTCTCCTGCCTTTTTCTCAGAAAAGCAGCATTTTATACTACCCGTTACACCTTGATTTTACCATCCCTTTACATACTGCAAACTGTTGACCAACTTTAAATGTTTATAGAACAAGCTGACTTTATAGATACAAATCCCAAAATATTTGTAAATTAAAAGTATACCCACGGTCAACATCTCTCTCATGTTTAAGAGCCCAGGATATATCAAAAGAGCATAACTCCAAGTCCTACTACCTAGGACCCTGTAAGACTGCTAAAATAGCAATTCCAATCTAATTGCTGAGAAAGTTAAAATACCACAGGTTTCTAGGATGGTTTGTATGAGTTTCAGCGTTATTTTTGTAAGATAACCGATTCTTCTTCAACTCCTGATCGGTCTCTGGGGGTAGTATTCCCTGGGTAAAGACGCAAAAGCAGTGCCACAGGAGCAGCGTCACACGTGACCGCTGCGCGCTACTTGCGGGTGAAGAACTTACTCCAGAGAATTTATTAATCTAGAACAGTAACAGACACCACAGTAAAAATAAGCTATTGTACACATGGTTTTTGACAACGCTTATTATATAAGCGTTATCAAAATGCCTCACTTAATTGAGATCGTCAGCGTGCACTCTCGCAGAGGGGAAGCGCTGCAACGAGCTGCTGGTAATTTTGGTACCCTACGGATATAACAGGCAACAGTTCTGACTAGTCAACCGATCGTTATTTACTCAATTAATAAACTCGAAAACAAACTTGCACTGTCTGTAATTCATTATGCCATCTAAGAAAATTTTAATGTTTGTATTAAAGGAAATTATCTGCATTTGTTGCAAAAAAATACTATCAGATTTGTAAAAAAAAAAAAAAGCTGATTCGCATCTATCATTATTGCTAATTAGATGTACAACAGAAGTTATGCACGGTAGAAAAGGCTACTGCGCTTCAAATGATGCAAGCCCGTGTAGTAATTGGGCTTAACCAGAAAACAGCGCTTACAGATTTATAGTACTGCCTTAAACATGAATACTGACATCATATAAACAATTGTCTCCAAGTTTGCTATTCTAATTAGTACTCTTGCACTTTGTGTGAAAATGAACATTCCAGTGACTGTTTAAAACACTTTAAATTTATAAATTCATATTGCAAAAGCAATAATATCAATTAACTGAGATTTATACCCGTCATGCAATTTCTGGTTATTACAACCATTGGGTTATACATTTTTGTGTATATATACACACACATACATGAATCATTAATTCTAACATAAACACTTCATAAGCTGTCACTTGTGTGTCACTGATTTAGCTCACATTTCCTCTGAGAGTTTCATTCTATTCTACTCACCTGTTTTATGCAATTATTTCATGCTAAATTCAGTATTTCAGCATTTGTACAGCAAGTGCAACGTCACCTATTGCACAATGCATTAAATTGGTTTTTTTCCTAAATCGGTGTCTTTCAGAAACCTACTTTCCCTTACGTATTTTTCAATTCGAGTAAGGTAATAATTTCATTATCGTCAAAGTATTCTTTAGCGACTGACGCTTTACATGAAATTGTACGCTGTTAGGCTGCACTCGCAAAAGCTGCACCAAGGACCGTTTCGTAAGGGAGAAGAGTTACAACCCGATACTGCACATCTTGACTTGTTTGCTCCAGCCTTGTAATTTCTTTTCTTGTTTTTGAAATAGAGCATCCGAAATTTCAATGTACTTTTGAAGCAGCTTGTTGCTTTTAATGATCGCGACCATTTGGAAACTGAGCTGAGTGGTGCCTTCAGGGCACCGGTATTAAGGGAGGAGAAATTCACTGATCCAGCCACCACCGGCACTCGCTGCCTCGCAGGCTCTATTTTTATAGACTATTAGAAATCTGCCACGTTTTGTCACATTCCCTAGATGCGGCACTTCAGGGCTTTGCTAGCGCCTACCCTACGTGGGATTGTTCTGTCACATCTTATGAATACCCCGCTGAGTCTTCAGGGATTTTGATAAAATTCAATTCCAACTTTGGTACCCTCCCTGCCCGCCCCCATAAAGCCACCCACTCCCTTCAACCTTTCTTGTACCTGTCTGTGAAAACTCTAAGAAACTTGGAGTTAAAGCAACGTGTTTCTGAACAGACAACACCAAGTCATGTATACCTGTAACGGCACTTGGCAACACCACACGTAAACCGCGTCCCTAACGCTCAAACAGTTTGGCCAAGGAATTTTTAATACTATGTAGTCTTATCCCCTTCAAAGACAAATACTGCATCCACCTATGCACGGGCGTGAAACGGATTCCCTATGGGTTCCCAACGCAAGCTGAAAGATATTGAGGTATTTCACGGGGATCAGCATCACCGTACCATGTGGAACATCCCTGCCCGAAAACGTTCTCACCCGAGTTTGGGAGAGCTGCCTTTCCTTTTTATTACTGTTCTAACTTCTTCGTTGCTATGAATCATCCTTTCTCTCCCCTGCTGTTTGTGTTCAGTAGGACTTGCTGGAACTTCTCTTTGGCACCAGGCGCTCTGGCATCAAGCAGTACCAACTGCTTTTATGCAAAAACAATGACTACTTTTATATTTCTATTAATACACAAACCAAACATTTTCATAACAAATATGATTTAGTCACCAATACTTTTAAGTTCTTCAATCCCCCTTGTTACTTCTTGAAAGAAAAA
Source organism: Grus americana (assembly GCF_028858705.1). Taxonomy (NCBI): domain Eukaryota; kingdom Metazoa; phylum Chordata; class Aves; order Gruiformes; family Gruidae; genus Grus; species Grus americana. Next base: position 118,779,569 of record NC_072854.1, read on the forward strand.
GAAGCTTAAATGTTAAGTAATCTGGGATGTTCCTCTTCCTCCACGCTCAGTCGCTGACAGGACCATGTATCTAGTCCCTACAAACCAATGGACTATGATGCACTACAACCAGCAAACAAGATTTTCTAACACAAATTCTATCTGAAGAAGGTTCAGCAAAGAGGAGAATGGATTGAGAACAGCCCTGAGGAGAAGGACTTGGGGGTATTGATCGATGAGAAGCTCAACATGAGCCGGCAGTGTGCGCTTGCAGCCCAGAAAGCCAACCGTGTCCTGGACTGCATCAGAAGAGGTGTGACCAGCAGGTCGAGGGAGGTGATCCTGCCCCTCTGCTCTGCTCTTGTGAGACCCCACCTGGAGTAATGCCTCCAGCTCTGGGGGCCCCAGTACAGGAGAGACATGGAGCTGTTGGAGCGAGTCCAGAGGAGGGCCACGAAGCTGATCAGAGGGCTGGAGCACCTCTCCTATGAGGACAGGCTGAGAGAGTTGGGATTGTTCAGCCTGGAGAAGAGAAGGCTCCGGGGAGACCCTAGAGCAGCCTTCCAGTACCTGAAGGGGCCTACAGGAAAGAGGGTCAGGGACTGTTTATCAGGCAGTGTAGCGACAGGACAAGGGGTAATGGGTTTAAGCTGAAGGAGGGTCGATTTAGGTTAGATGTTAGAAAGAAATTCTTTACTGTGAGAGTGGTGAGGCACTGGCACAGGTTGCCCAGGGAAGTTGAACACTGCCAGGGAGGGGGCATCCACAAGACCAGGCTGGATGGGGCTTTGGGCAACGTGGTCTAGTGGAGGGTGTCCCTGCCCATGGCAGGGGGGTTGGAACTAGATGAGCTTTGAGGTCCCTTCCCACCCAAACCATTCTATGATTCTCTTATTATTACCACGATGGCCTGGCTGGTAGCAGCACCATTAGGAATATCAGCAAGAGCTCTCAGAAAAGTTCTTCTTGTTTGGGGTTTGTTTGGTTTTGTTGTTTTTTTTTTTTAAAAAAAAAAACACAAAAACCCAAAACCAAAAAACCCCAACACCTCACCAGAACACTTTGAAGTTTTTGAAGTGCCACAATCACTACTGAAAAGCTCTATCAGCTCCTGATGACGACTTCTGCTCACGCTCACCAAGAGAAAAGCTGTCTGCTTCGAAAATTGTTTACTAACTTTTATGCTTACTTGGCAATGTAACAAGATACAGAAGAAAACTTGGTTTCATTATAGCTCCAGGAAACAAAATATCCAAACAAACCTAAATGCAATCTGTGAAAATCACCATGACTAAGTAAAATGCCATTAAAAGCACCAAAATACAAAACAAGAGGCTAACAAATTCCTATTTCACATCCAATACGAAATCCCATACAAATTAGTGGTGAGCACAGACACTTGGCAAAACACTTCCACAATAACCCTGAAGCCCTGATTCCCAGTGTCCTCCAAGGTCTGCCTTTTGCTGTGTGACACCGTATTTGGTAGGTGTTGAAAACAAGCAAGAGTAACTTACGGAGAAGGAGCAGGGGAAAAAATTATTCAAATGGTTTTTGAACACTTGGAACAAATGCCTACTCGTGTATGAATTTATTTAAAGCTTATACAAGGTTTCTTTACCAGATTTTATTACAAGACCCAGAACTTGGCCATGACAAGGCATGGAAAAGGTTACAAGCATCAGGGCTGCCAATGCACATACATACACTGACAGAAACCAGCAGGACTAGGACCACTGGCATCCGGGGGGGAAAAAAAATAAAATTAAACAACTGGAGCAAGAGGAAGCAGAGACAGGGACACCTCTCCACCTTCACCATCACCTTGGGTTTCTCACCACCACCATCCCCATTGAGACCCTGAACAAGTGAAAGAGCGCTGCCACCCAGCACCGGATAGTTAAGTTCCAGAAAAAGAGCTAACGTGGCAGAAGAAAAGCACTCCCTGCAACAAGCTTCTCATGTCTTTGGATAATCTTTTCCAGTTCCAGGGCTTGGAGTTTTTCAGTTCTTTAAACAAGTGTCGCTTACACTTAATGCCATATACAGCGAGGACACGGTAGGAGAGAAAAATAAAACCACACCGGAAGCCTCATGCTATTTTGCAACGCTGCAGGAAAGTGGAAGTTACATGGAGAATTTATTCATCTTATTTGAGGTTGCAAGCACATACAGTTGTTTAACAGAGGTAACTGAAAACTTAGATAATTTATTTTTTTTCTGCCTGATAACTAGCAGCCCCAATTTAATTCTAACTATCATAACTAAGAATTACAGGTGGATCTTAGCTCTAAAGAATCTGGAAATAGCAATTAAGTCAGGGCTGCCAGTTACCAACATACGTACATCTGGATAAACCACTATATGCGTGGCAAGAGATCTGAATTTGGTGCCAGTACCTGTACACGAGCATAGTTTATATGAAGACACTTCTCAAACCATCCTGAAAACACGTTCATTTTCTGACCTGCTTCCAGGGACACGAGAAGCCACAGCAGGTCAAAACTTCTCTGCTACAAAGCCGGGTTTTTAACATGAAACCATTAGTCGCCCACAGGCGTTTTTAGCAGGATGCCACTGCATGGAGGTGCAACAGAGCAAAGCTGACAGCGAGTATTACAGGTTCGACGGAGGAAGACTAAGACGATCGAGGTTACGCTCGGCACAGCACTAGAAACCAGAAGTGCAGCCTGAGCGTGCGACAGGCACGGAGTCAGGGACCTGCCCAGCTGAGGGAGACGGACCCGGAGCGCGGTGCCGTGGCTGCCTGGCGAGAGGAAGCAGGGACCCAGCCCTGACGATCACCAGCGGCAGATCTGGAGGTAGAGCCGAGAAGCCTGCTAGCCGGATTGCCGCGAGATTTGGTTCTGAGCTGGTAGTGTAGCCCAACATATATGATTTTATGGTTATGAAAGTTTTTAAAAGTTTCCTGATAATAGGAATAACAGCAAGAATAACAAAAGTCAGATTGAAGCTGAAGAGTGGAAGTCAATCCGTAGAAGGAAAACAAAGTCCCATTTTTTCCAGTGTTTTAACCTTTCCAGAAAAAAATATATTTCCATTTTAACTATGTCAAAACAAGTTTTAGGTTCTTGTACAGAAAGTAAACATTAATTATACTGATGCAAGTGCTTTCCTATTCCGAACAATTATTTACTCAGATTTGGGTTATAAAAGCAGACATATAGAAGTATTTTGTTGCCTTTTCAGAAGTCCTTGCAACCCAGTCTTACATTCTCTAATACATTAGAGGCACATTGCTGTTCTACTGGTTTTTACCCTTTTAAAAAACAATTACATGCAAAAAATTCTCTCTCGCATCATTTCATTTGCAGGGTAACACTACACATGAAGCATTTTAGTGGAAGGGAAAAAATTCTATGCCACCATTCACAGGACCAATATATATGAATTAAGTTTAACTAATCCTTCTGCCGTTGAGTTAAGGTGTCCACCAGCACTGATTACTGTTGAGGGTTTCAAAGTGAGACTATTGTCCATTTCAAAAGAGTGGCTCAAATATCAACTCTCAGATGAGAGGGAAGCTAAGGTAAAATATCAGAACATATTTCTGGCCAGAAGAAAAGAAAGGAATACACCTAAAGAGAGACATGTCGCAAATGCGAGTTACTGGAAGCTAAATGAAGAACTAAAGTATTTTTAACTACCTGTAGTGTTTATAACCCCGTATTTTCAAAATGCAGTTTATTTGTTATTGTGGCAGTACATTACAGAAGTGAAATTCATTTAAACATAAATCTCACAAAAGTGAAGTCGGTTGCTTCTTAAAAAGTGTATAGCGCAACGCTCAGTACCAAGTGAAAAACCCAGCAGATGACACAGCTTTAAAGAGCTTCAGCAACAGGAATTACTGCAATTCAAATATCATTAATTACAGTGAAGACTTGCCCATAAGCTAAATTAAAGGAGTTGTTACTGCTCCTATTAGTTGTGCATATGCAGTGCTTTGCTCGTGAGTGTGTGTGTGTGTGTGTGTGTGTGTGTCTGCTGTACCTGGCCTCAGAACTTAGCACTTTTGGAGCAGCACAAACTCCTACGAGTGTCCTCGGGGCAAAACCAGCAGCACAGAGACATCTGGTTCTCCAACCATTCCCCTTCTTCACTACTTTTTCATCTGATCATGAAGAGGAAAAAAAAAAAAAAAAGACAAATTCTGGGGAAAAAAACACAACTATCAACATAGGCCACAGAAGAGATTAAGTGTACTTATCTTCTGAAGTATCAGATAATGATTTGAACTGTAATGAGTTTTTAAGTAAAAGGTCACATGTCACTAATTTCGCATTAATTCAAAGGCAGGCTTTCAGAAAAAAAAAATCACGCTAGCATATTTGTTAGCACACATCGTTCAGCCATGTTTCAAAGGGAGAGACTGACATTTATTTTTGCAGTCACGGAGATGTAGTTTACAATTCCATAGTTAATAGCTGGAAATGTTTTCACTTCGCAATAAACCCAACATTTACTACAGTCATAGAATCGAGATTACACCCGGCTTTTAATCGCTGTGTCGAGGAGGAGTTTCGACACTTGTGCAAGATGAGAAGGTCATCGTCTGCTCCCCAGCATTACCGTGCTTACTCCGCAAGCTCAGAAAGAATAAAATTCAGAGCTGCATAGACCGTAAGTTCTGCAAGCCAGAAACCAAAGATTGTACACGCACAAGAAGGGTCACATACAATTACAACAGATTCATGCTATGTATGCATATTGTCTAGCAAGTTAAGGCAAAAAGGCAAGTTAGACTGCAATTACAGACCAGCGTTCAGCATAAGATATGGGCATTGCAAATGCTGGCATTCTCTTGATGGCAAACAAGTCGTATTTTTGACCTGCACCTTGACAAACCCACCAAAACCAAGCAGATGGCAGACCGTAAATTAACATCTGGAATTCAGTCCCAGGAAAACAGATGCATTGAAGGCATTTTTGTAACATTATGGCAAGAGGCGTTAGTTCTAATGACGTGAAATACCAGGTACCTATTTGCAGAGTAGCCATCATTTATATTCTGCTGACTCTTCAGAAGGTGGGGAAAAAAAACCCAAACAAATTATACTGCTGGTAAAATTAAGCATTCTTCAGCTGATTAAAAAGACAAGTACAATGGCCAACCTGCCCTTCAGCTTAATTTTATCTCATTCAAGAAGGAATATAGTGGGTTCAAAAATGTAAACCTAAATCACTTCACACAAAATAAGAAAAAGGAAGCAATTTCTGCTTTGTTTTACACTTGAAACTGATATTAATCGGTCAACATTCAAAAGGAACCCACTGCTGGTCAAATTATGGTTCTAAGTCCCCTTATTTGGTGGCTTTTCTTCCTGCATGATATTTTCTGTGATATATTTTAAATAGCTTTGGCTGCTCCACAAACTCTTTTACTTAAAAGGAAATAAAGATAGATGTTATTTTACAAGGTATTGGGGTTTTTTGCTTCCTGCTTAAAGGAAGGTAACAGAAAAGATGACAAAATCATTAAGCTTAATCCAAGCTACAGAAAAAAGACTTTTATGTTAGCAAACACAAGAGCTAAGTTGGCTCACGCAGAGCTAATGGCAAAACTACTCTGCAACAGCTCGTTACCAGGACCGAGCGTCACACGTTTGTCTCAAATGCGACAGCGCAAGGCACATCAATTAACGAAGACTTCCGGATTAAAACCAAAAAACCCGCAAGCCTCATGACCCACGGACTCAAGTTCTCCAAAACTCCTGCTGCGTCAGACAGCTCTCCTGGTTACCACCAGCCACGTCTTCAGTTGAGTCCCTCGGTGACCCCTCCATATCTGCTCAGCCAAGTCTACCTGGGGACACCACTGTTACCCTCTGGATACTTGGAGAATGTGCCGGGAAGCACATTGTTAAGATGTCCCAGTTCAAAGGCTGCCCTTGTTCCTCAACAAGGCGGCACTTATTTCGATGTAAACAGAGAGTGACATCCACTCAAGCCCAGTTCAACTAAACGGAAATAACAGCCTGAAACAGACAGTTGTTGCAAACTTCCATTAAAGGTGGTGAAGTAGTGAAAGAAGTTACGTTTAATGTAGTTAGCCCAAGAAAAAGGTCTAAATTAGATATTTCTCTTAGGTTAAACCCTTTCCATCTCTGTCTACAGGGAATGGAGAGCCATCAGTAACTCCAAAGATAATCTACCTCAGCTGTGAGGCACCTCTTTTAGGAGAGGTTGGATTGCCTTTTGAAGATCGTTTAAAGACCAGAGGGCCAACTTGGACAGTTGACATGGAGGCAAATTCCACTCTCGCTATTTTGCCTACAGAAGAAATACATTATTACAGAAACATCATGCCTTTGGCTCATTTAAATAAAAAAGGAAATGAAAATGTGAAATTGAGAAAAGCTTCTTTCCCACATGCAGACAACTGAAATTCAGCAAGTCTGTGTCTAGTTTAAGTCAACGAGGCTTTTCCACAGAAGTCAAAGTATAGACTTCTCAGTGTGGACAAAGTAGACAAGAAATTGCACACTCTTGCAACACTGCTTACAATCCAAATACTCTCCAATGACTTGCTGAACTACAACATTGTGTAATTACATGGGTATATTAAATCCGAGAACTTCAAGCCCAGAGCATCTTGTAGAAAAAAAAAAAATCAATTTTGTTATTACTTGGTTAGTTATGGCATGGTATAATTAGCCTAGCTCATTAAACCTAAGACAATGAGTACAGAGCATCTTGTATAAACTTTATTGGTAATACTGCATATAACTTGCATCTTGCTGAAAGGAGTAATAACTGAATCAATTTTCTTTTTAAAAGGATAAGCTGCATATTGCTTAATGCTAAAAGAAATTAAGATTTCTACAGAAACTGAAGTTTCTAGTCATTATTCCCTGAAACAGAAGTCATACCAAAAACGGGCTCTTACATCCCTGGCTGGAGGAACCTCACCCTGAAGACTCAGGTAAGTTTCATCAACCTCTTTTCTTCTCTAAACCTCCAGACCAACATTCACCCTTCGGTTCTGCTGGCCATTTTGCCTCATCATACCCACCACCACCCCGCCACTGTTTTTCGGTTTGTGTTTTTTTTTTCCTCCTCTTCACTTATACCTTCTCAACAAAACTATCTTCTCCTTACCAAGAGAAAAAGTAGTAAAAAATTACTCTGCTGTCATCACACTGTTCCCCCTCTAATTCAAAATTTCTCTACAAAGGTTCCTTCTCTTTGCTATTTAAAATATGCTTTTGAGAAAGGAGCTGCCTGCTACCTGCAGCTCTGTGTGGAGTGTATTTCTAAGCACTTCCCCCAGTACTTCCTCCCCACCCCCATTTTTCATTTTTAAATAAAGTCTTTCTCAGACAGTGAAAAAAAAAAAAAAGAGCATAAAAAGAGTACTAAGTAACTGCCTTAAGTCCCATGCCACTTGTATGTAAGAGAGACAGACTAGCTTTACAACTACTATCAAGATACTCGGGATGGAAGAAGCCTTCCTTCACTATTGAAGATTTACTAATTACTGGTCATAAATAGTTTTTCCAGGAATTGCAGCAGAGAAGGTCCTGGTTATTGAGGGAGAACATCAGTCTCAGGTTTCCAGGGTGGGGAGTTCAACTAGTGATTTAAGGTGTCCGTGAAAGAACTGTGAAGTTACTAGCATGACTTCTGAAAAACAAATAAAACAAAAGTAGCATTCGGAAGAGTGGTTAGAGTTGCAAATGGGAATTGTTGGTTTATTAAAAATAAATTGCATCTTAGACATTAACAGTCTGTGTGTCCTGTCATGCATAAAATTTCAATCCTGTTTTATTTGTCTCACAGTTATATGAATTGTTTACAATATTCACTGATTACAGTTATATTAGAAAACAATAAAACAAGGAATACGAAAAAACAAGTCCATTATTTAAACCTAATGTTTAATTTTGCTTTGCATCGATATTCAGCAATATCAATTGGGAGCAAATAGGTTTTGTGCATGCTATTTAAATAGTAAGAACAAAGAAATTTGATCAACAACAGGAAAGGCATACAGAAACAAAAGAATGAAGTGACTACATTAAAAGTCATAAAGCATTTTTAAAAGCATCATTAGATTTAGAAATGTATCAAAAAATTACCTCTTCTGGAAAAATCTATAAAATTACACAACTGAAATTGCAAAGCACCAGATCGCCTATAACGGGGGAGAAGAATGGAATCTGAAACTTCCCTTTAGAGTTCAAAAAAAACCCCAAGCCTTATGGAAGCGCACAGCTGCGTCTGAGTGAAAGAGATAGGCAGCTCAACATCTTGTATCAGTAACACAGGGCTTAAGGCAGGTACAAAGAGATTTACTTCCCATGTGATCCATTAAAATCTCCAGACACGTCTAAAGCTCACGCTGTGGAATTGCAGTAATGGAACCGTCCTGGGACCTCAGAGCTCCGGACCACAAATCTCTTTTGTTAAAAAAGCCACCAAAGCTTGACTTTCCGTTTAATATCGGTTTTCTACAAAAATATAGATAGCCTATCTAAAACATATGGACAAATACGCTTTTTAACATAAACTTTTCAAAAAATTATTTTATTTTTTATTAACCCTTTAAACACATCTCGACACACCCACTGGGACAGGAGTTCAGGAAAGCATTTCCTACTACTGTTAAGGTTTGGGCACTACCATTTACAAGTTCTAACACCTACTCTCCTAGAACGTGAAACATATACAAATAAAATCACTTTGCCATGCAAACTGAAGAAACAGCAGCTAGATCATCTAAGACTGATAATCAATATTGCAAGGGATTTTTTTTTTTTTTTAGTATTTGCATATGAATAGAAAATGCAGGTAACTTGTCCTATAATTCTATAGCGTAGTATGAAAGCAAAAGCTTGCTGAGGAATTGACATAAAGACTCTGCTTCTCAGTCTTTCATCTGAACAGAGTCAACACAATGACTGAAAAATTCTCCTAAAGTGACCGTTGAAGATGCAGGCCAAGCATCTTGCAATGCCCTCAGCTGCCCCAGTTGCTGTCTGCTCTCATCCAGGCTACTAGACGAGCGGCTCACATACCTCTAACACAGGAACCGTAAAAGCACATAAAACTACAAGTTTTCAGCAAAAGAAAAAACTCAACTGCCCTTGTTTCCGTTTGCATCCTATTTGTAGTACTTGAGATGAGCTCTCCTGCTTTATAGGCTAAGCCTTGCCATAACACAGGAGCAAGCCTAGCTGTATTTAGGCCAAGCCGACTGCTTTGAAAGTCGACCTTTCTGCACGTCGCGCGTAACAACCTCTGTGCTTTTTTCCGAGTCCACAAAAATGTCGCCAGCATAAACTAGGATTACCACCTGCCTAGCGACAATTGTGGGGGTTTTTTGTTTTGTTTTAAAAATCAACACATTACTTACAGGTATTTTTTTAAATTCTTTTATATGTGTGTGTGTATATATATATATATGTAAAAATATGTATTACCTGTCCAAATCTCAGGATTGCCTGTGTTGACATCAAGGTAATGACTAAGGGAGCATTGCTTTACCTCCGTGCAAGCTTGCCCTAAATGCTTTCCCCAGATGTTACCTTCCTCATGAGTCTCTAAAGACACTTTCATTAAAACTAAACATCTGGAAAAAATTAATTTGGAGACAAGTAGTTAAGATGCTACATTAATTAAAATTATCAGTTGATTATAAACCTATCCCATGAATTCCTTCAGCACTGCTCTGTTTCAAGACTCGTTTAAGAACCCGGCGACTCACAAGAAGTCTGGCAAGTTATCTGGAAAGGGGTACTATTCCTGCTTAGAGTACACAAAACGTCACTTGCCGTCGCGCTTTATGAAGACCTGGCTATTGAACATCTCATCTGTTGAATCAAGCGTGAGCTCAGTTCTGTAACAGGTTAATTGATGAGTGAATCCACAGTCTTGCACGTGAATTTCCTTCCTTAGAACAGCAGCGCTTCGTTGCAAATTTCATTCCATGAAGTAGTTTCCACTCCATTACTATTAAGCACTCCAAAATTATAAACGTGTGCGTTGAATAACTTACTGTTCAAGGCAGAAAGCGCAAACGCCCTCAGCCCTCCTGGCTGCTTTAGAGGCAGAAGCTGTACGAGGTCGGGCCGTGCCTCGGCTCGGAGCTGGTGCAGGCAGCGCGTTGCATTTTCTTTCGCGTTACCGAGCTCAGCTGCTACGACTGTTTTGCTCAGGAGAATGCTCCAAAGTCTTCCCTATGATCCGGTTGATATTTTTGCTCTCTCAAATTTATTCCAATTTCCAAGCCACAACTTCTCCTTGCGGGCACTCCCCTCAGAAAGGAGCGGATGTGCGCTCCGGCTTCACCACACCCACAGCACACCTTCACCACCCTCGTCTCAGCTAAGGGATGCCTCTCCCAGGCAAGTGCATATTTTACGAATAAAACTACCATGGTGATTTCCAAACACTTGGAATTCAAAACACAGGTATTTCTAAAGAATTTGGTTAATTGTATGAAATACTGAAGATACAAAGAGGTAAGTAAAACCCGACAGAGGGAAATTTATCACCGCCAAGGCAACAGGGAACTTCATCCCGAGGCTTACTACTGATGCAGATCAGCGAGCGCTGAGTCTCAGCTAACAGCCTGCTAACACACACCTGAAAGCCACAGTTTTGCTATTATCAGCTAACCAAACGTTAGTTAACAAAAGCTTTCCAGGAGCACAGCAGGAAATTTCAAGGAGAATCACGGAGTGCCTTTAGCTTCATTTTAATCAAGCTAAAATGTTTAAGCACAAAGCAGCTACAAGAAAAATTAATGTCATTTAAAAAGACCAAGTTCTACCACTATTCCCATCCCTCTTCATTATACTGCAATGTCAAACCTAAATTCAGTCTTAAAGGAATTTTTTCCTTTGTATTTACATTCCAATGCAATGTTGGCCGTATATAAATGTATCACTTCATTTCTGCACCAAGGAAGAGAGGCCAAGAAGAAAATTAGATCTAAAGAAAAAAACCCAACCTGGTCAGTATACAGCTGTCAAACAAGCTCAATAAAATGCTGCTATATCAAGGTATTTATGTTTGAAATGCAAACAGATACTTTCCTTAGTATACTAAGATAAATTAAACTATTTAATTTCTTTCCTAACTCCAAGAGGGCAATTTCCAGGGTTGCCCAAGGCGGGCATCTAGGAGTCCTGGGCTTTCAATGGCACGTAACCTCATCCCAACTTACTTCATAGGAATAACCTTTTTCTCTCTCCTCCCTTTGCCTGGATTTTAATATCATTAGAGAAGTGAAAACAAATACATTAAGGAAAAAAACAAGTTTCTTTCTTGTTTACAGTAAGCTATAAGGCTTTTCAGTAGACCCGCAAAAGAAAAACAAAGACACCCATATGGCCAAAAGTGCAGAGAACACCAGAAGAACAGATTCAGCGTAACTCGGATCCCACACGTCCGGATTCAGATCATGCACAATGCTTTAAAAGGCTGGGGAAAACAAGAGTTACAGGGAATTAAAAGCAATTAAGAAGAGCCTGCTACAAAGATAAGGTTTGAGAAGTAGTCATTGTATCACAAGTAAGTTTTAAATAATTCTTCAATTAAATAATGAGGTTAATGAATAAAAATGCATGCCATTTGTTTTCTTGCCTGTCAACTTCATTAGCAATCCAAGGGAAATTATTTATGCATATTCAAATTTCTTACTTGTACATCTGGCATAACTGAATACACTCTTGAATTTGTTGATAAATTTTCATTCTCAAGGAAAACAATTTATTCAAAATATCTGGCGATGATATTCTAATGACTAGTTGAGCATTACTATTGCGAGGCAAGGAAAAATAAAGAGTTTCCATCAGAGAGAAGAGGAAATATTTACGTAACTTTTAATAGTATCATAACAAAAGAACTACCTGGTGCTACTTTTCTGTTAACATACGCCATAGAGAGAGCATCTCGATATCCTACTGAACTTCTGCATTACAGTTCTAAGAGAATGATCTTGCCTTGCTACAGAGATTTTGAAAAGGAAATCATCATAACATGTATTGCTTTAAAGATGGTTTTAATTTATTCAGACATTTCTGTTGTTGATATCTTGCAAAAGCACTGAGAAATCTGAATTTGAAAAGATAAGATTGGACTAAGAGAAGCATGTGAATTCACAAATCCTGTTCTCATTTGGAAATATTAAATGCCTTATTAAGTCATATGAAACTTTAAGAAAAAAAAAGTCTTCAAAGTTATCATTCCACTGAAATATCTCTGGTTTGATGAAACTGCATTGCTTAGACAGAAAACAAATTTGGGCCAGTCCCTCTCCAGAATAAGTGAGCCAACCCAGCTCCCCCCTTTCCCTAAGAAGGGGCAGAAACACAAGGGGACCTGAGGTTTAAACCATATTTTGCCTTTGTTTGAGTGCAGCAGCCTGCACTGGAAGGGAAGCAGAGAGCACCTCTAGCACAAAGAAAACTGCTAAGAACTACAGAGAAAGCTTCCGCTACTACATTTCTCCTTGTCTCTGTCTCATTAACTTCTCTCCTATAAAGGATTTCTGCTTCCAAAACCCTGGCTACCTGTCTCACTTCCAGAGAAATAATGACATTAAAGAACACCAAGGAATCAGTCCAAGGAATTCTGCTGAGATAAAGTTACCACCACCACAAAAAAAAAAGTTATATGGACCGTCAGGAAAATCTACAGTACTTCTTTAAAGGATTTTTTTTTTTAATGAAGTAATTGAAAGAAGGAAAGAAAGGTGACAAAGTTAATGCTCACGTGCATACAAATGAATAGACACATGGCCAGATACAACCCTTTCCTTTACTCTTCCTCTTCTTTCCCCTCGTGCTGAAAGTGATGTACATAAAAAGAGCGCAGCGTCTGTCCTGAAGATCGGCACAGGGCTGATCCAAACCACAGCGCAGCCTGACATGGATACCCAAAGGAGTCTGCAAGGATGGAAAGAAAGGGGACTTGGGGGGGATAGGGGGGTGGGCTGAGCAAACGCATTTTCTCAAAGAGTAAATAGCAAATAAGCTATGGAGGTAAGTAAGAATTCAGTAATATTCCATTAAACCATTTATCTTAAAAAAATCAGATTAGACTTGCATTATCTCAGGTGTCCTTGTTACCATGACAATGTACATACACTATTAATGGCTCTAATACCATTTAACTGTTTCTTCTATAGTTTAAACTGAAGAATTAGCAACAAACCCTGTTTCTCCTACTTGCAAGTACATGTACACCACAGTTACGTTTGCATGTTCATCGCTGGGGAGGCAGAGAACAGTTATACCATACGTGCTGTCATAGCAATCGATTAATCCACCAGATACCGCTGCTGGTTTAACCAATCTTAGAAAGAACAGAAACATGAAGAACATCTTTGAGCTGGTAAAGCTACTGTGCAAAGTCCAAATCCAAAATAAACCGTGAAATAACAAACACTAGCAGCTGAAAATGTTTTTCATTGCCTTCTCACGTCAAAATTAGAAAAAGTTCAATTTACAAACATGTAAGAACATAGGTACTATAACCAGGTGGGCATAAAGGCAGCAAAATAAAGCCTCAGCCTAACACCCTCTTAGGGCTCACTCTGCCAGCCCTGTAAATCTGAATTTCACCAGTTCATAGCAAGCAAACAATGGGGATTATGTTAAGACAAGGTCCATACTACAAAACATGCAAGAACTACTTTCTCAGCTACACTCACTCCAGAGCCTCCTAAATAACGCTTCTTCCCTCCACTGAACAACAAACGTGATTTGAGCCTTGACCGTATTTACTGAAGCTCTGTGGCAAACCTACTTTCATTTTATTTTTTTAAACACCAACAAGTGAGAGGTGCCAACTCCTCTCCATTCTGCAGCCCATGTAACAGTTTGTGAAACAGCAGCCTGAAGAACAAAATCCATGTGAATGAGGGGAGGGAGGATGAGATCAGACCTAAAACCCCCTAAGCTAATAATTTTTTTTTTTTTTTTAATATAGTCTCTAAAACTGTATTTTAGCTTTTGCCGTCATTAGAACAATGCTGGTAGGAATTGTAGTACAGTCTGCCATGTCAGTACATTAGCTGTTAAGGTTATGTATTTAAAGAGTTATTGGTTTAATTCAACCACTTGCTTGCCATCTGCTACTTACTTGTGGTTTATGCATTTTAATTATTCTGGAGACTTTCAAGATCTCTACTTTTTAATAACCTTCTGTCACATTCTCAGTTATCAAAACACTCAGAAAACAGCTTAGGTTTTGGGCAAACGTTACATAAGATGCAGATAATGAAAATAATGCCAGAGGTTACTGTCCATTTTCAGCATAAAGACATTACTGGTTATAGCCAAGAAAACGTTGCTCAGGTGGTTGAAACCGTTCCCTGTCCCCTCCCTTCCAAACTTTAAAAAAAAAAAAAAAATCAGTGATATATTCCCATACTTCTGCCCTTATGTTCAGTTTTTTTCCCAGAAGCACCCAAGACTAGTTTCTTCCGACTTGTGCTTTCAGAATCTGTTCTTAAAAACGAGAAAAGTTTATGTAATGAAAAGATTAAACGAAAAATAAAGTTACGTAACTATAAAGATGCAGACAGAACAGCTGAAGGGTGTAATACTAATAGCCAAAATCAGAGACCTCAGCTTAGTTTTCCAGTAGTAACTGTTCAGGTTATAAAAATATATGCTAACCTTTAGGAAGAACAGCCACTGAGGTAGATGACTCCATAACGTTACAGAAAGTATGTTAGCTTCTAGCGATACCGAGTTTTCTGAGGTGGTGTGGTAAAGCAAAAATCAACGTGCAACACACACGCGCACGCACACAGAGGTAAGCAGATGCACTTGCAAGAACAATCTTTTTTCTACAGACAGCCCACGTGGAAGAGCAGCTTTGGCAAATCTCAGTTCAGGCAGGACGCGGGTATTTGTGAAACCCAACTCAAGACAAATGGCGAGCCTACATCGCTTCCAATGCTTTCCAACGCTATATTGGCGGAGTTTTATAAAGCGATCATTCATCATTTTATACATGCATAAAAAAAGATGATGATTATTGAATTGTGGAGGAAAGCCACGAGCAAAAAGGTGGACAACAGTCGTCTAGTCATTATAAGTATAGATTGTACATTCATATATAGCGTGACTATGCAAGATAAACTTATTTTAAAAAGCACTTTGTCTCTAGCTTCATCCATAATGCATCCACAGACCTTTTTCAAAAGAAGCAAGGGTTACATACAGATGCATCTCCTTCTCAATTCCTAAAATAATGCAGGAAATAGAGGTACTCGCTGCAGACTCCCCATAATTAAATTAGTTTAATGTAGTTTCATGTTTATAATAACCACACAAAATACAAAGATCTCCAAACAGAAAAGGAGGCATCAAGAATTTTATCAAAAATAACGATGAGCCGGCTTAAGTCCTAAATTCTCAGAGATTATAGCGCAAAACACACAATATATTCACAGAGGAGACGGAGAGAGAGGATCCAGCTGACAATTAGGAGAGCACAGATACCAAGATTTAAAACTAGGTTTAATTCCACACTGTACCCGAGAAACTTAAAGGCTCAAAGAAATCAATCTACGCATTTCCCGTACGTTCCCCAAAACAATAACACTCCTCCATCCCCAGCCCTTCACACAGGGAGGCTGTGACCCTACTCTGTGAGTACCAGAGACAGAAAGCTGCCTGGGCACTTTGGGGTAAATTACGCGTGTCTATGTGCTGACCACTCCTCGTCATGGGAGCAGCTTCCGTCAGCATGGGAAAAGCACACCTGAAGAGGAAGATCCAAATGTTTTTTAAAAATAATTAAAAAATTAAAATGCTTCTGTATGCTAGCAGCATTTTTTCCAAGGTTGTGACTGGCAGTATTGTAAAAATGTATAAATTGCGACAGTATCGTCACATATTATCAAAGAGAAAAGGGATGTGACTTTTTCAGTCCTTCAGGGAATGAAGCAGTATTTTAAACTTATTAAACTACCTTTCCTGTAGGCACAGCCCTCTGGAGGTACATGGAAAGTATTTCCAGCACTGCTTGAAAGAGAACTTTGCAACATCTTTTGCAGGTCACCAGGTAAGATTTCTCCCGCACAACAGAACAAGATACCTTCAGAAAATCTTAACGCTATTTTCTCGTGGTAGCCAGAGCTCCAGCACAAAGTAACCAAGCAGTAAGTTCTCGGTGCTTTTATCTTTCAAGTGGCTTCGCTATAGAGAGACATGGCTCTGCAGCACGTAGAGGATGGGGACGGAGACGTGCGCGTGATTACAGACCGCTCTTCATGGAAACAAGGAAAGGTGATCTGTGTTTCAGCTCAGGCAAAATAGCGAACAAAATGACCCGAGACAACTTTTGTTCCTAAAGGAGCCCAGAAGGTAGCACAGGCACATCTCATCCACCATCAGCAACTTGGAGAAAGAAAATTGAGAAAGAAGAGGGAAGTTTCTGATGGACAACGAAAGCGTCTGCCCCTAACCTTCATTACAAGTCAATGGGATTTCAGCTCCTGATTCTCATTATGGCTTTTGAAAATCTCCCCTTTTGTCCTTCGACTGCAGACCATAGATGAAAGCAAAAGCATTTCTGTTCGAGACAGACAGCAGCCACTTCAGCTAAGGCTGACCGGGAAAAGCGCGAGTTTCACTTCTGCCTCAACTTACAGGGGTTTTTCTATTTGCGCGGTATCGATCAGCCGGTAAGTAATAACCAAATTATAGCAGAGTCGGCAGTTGCGATCAATCTGCTCTCAGATACGAACATGACCTCTCTCACCAGCTGCAACCTGGAAGCTTTGGGGGTGTTTCATCATAAAGCAGTAAATACTTATTTGCTCAACCGCTGGTATGAAACATGAAGAGCGTATTTACCATTTACCAGTAGTAAACAAAACCACTCCACTTTCTTTCTCATTGTGAAATAGTCCATAGTTACACTGAATTATTCAGCGATAAAAACCATCCTGTATGTATACGCAATGTCACTCAAAAACTATCTTTTGCCATGTAACTACTGAAAGTTTAAAGAATTTTACTGATGAAACAAGATGTTTAAATTAAACACTAGAGTTACTGTTTTGGCACCATTTGAAGGCTTGACTCCTTTACAATCATAATTTAATCCTAAAATTCCAACAAAACAAACAAAATTTTCAACCCCCAGCATGCAGTTTCTGCTTCAAAAGTCTTTTATTTTCTACCTGGCAGTCGTAGCCCTCAAACCCCCTAAATAAACCCCAAAGAAAACCAGAAAGCTATTGCAAACTTTAGTGCCTTTATAAACAGATATTCGCATTCCTTTTAATTGTTCCATGATAAACAATTAAAGACCTTCTGTTTTAGAAAAGGAGATTTAGTAGCTTTTTCCACCAAATTTCCTTGTTAAAACCAGGATTAAATAACTGGTGGGCAGTAGAAACCAATCCCCATACGCATACTGAAAAACAAGTCATCCAGGACAGCATAACAAGCTAATCCATGACTTCTTTGATTTGTTGGCTTGTTCAGGGGCTTGTGGGTTTTAGTGATTAACGTAAGGTTTTTAGATATTGTTAACAACTCAGACTGGCAAGTGCAGTTTGCCATGGCGCAGTTTTGAAAGCAAATTTTGAAAAAAAAAAAAGATCTTGGAAGCTACTGTGAGCTTCGCAAGACAATACTCTAGTCTTAACTGTGCTATACACACAGAAACAATGGAATACTTTCTCCTACGTATCCTGTACTAGATTAAAATGCTGTAATAAAAAAAGCTTATGTGCGTATGTGAATGCGCATCTCTATTTTAATGGTTATTGCTTATTAATGCACCCAACAGCAAATTCCCAACAGGTACCACGTTTGGCTCACTCAATTATAGCCCCTTGGATATTCCTGTTTCTAGGAATACAGCACACCGCTTCACATCACTGCCCTGCTCGGCTTTAACTACTAGAGTGCATATATATAAATATACGTGCCACTCCATGACATCCCAAATAGCTACATGGTGCTGAAATAATTGAACTGTCAGTCATTACAAGGCAACCTGTGAATGTAAAAGAGAAAAAAAAAAAATATTTAGAGAAGGTGGACTTAGCTTATGACATTTATTCCTACAAGGGAAGAATGGCTCCGGATGTCAGTGCTATCAGAAATAAGTGCAGAAGCTTTTCTTTCATACTTTATGCAAATTTAAACTTATTCCTGATGACAGGGGCAGAGAGGGGAAATGAGCCTGTCCTGAGAAGCCCAAGCCGTTTAGTTTTTAAGAGCGAGAGATACCTACTCCAAAATACTATTAAGAGGAAGAAATGCCTTACTGGGTAAGGCTAATGGTCTGTCTAGCCCAGCGCTTTCTCCCTGATGGGAGCAACAGGGGACGATGTTCAGGGAGAACGCGTCAGCCTGGCAACTGCCTGCGGTCCCTTCTCCTTGCATTCCCCCTGCATCCCTAACTGCTCCATTAAGGATGTTAGAGCAGACATTTACGTCCAGTCCTTTCACTATCCATTTATGACCCGTTGACTATGAATCTGTCTAATCACTTTTACAATAAGAAGATTTAGAGGTTGAGAAGTTTAACACTGAAGCTACCTCCGTTCTTCTGAAAGGCTACGGGGCAGCCAGCCCTCCCTCCCACAGGGCACGAGACGGCCAAAACAGACCCGTTTGGTAAAAAGTCGGTCCAGGAATTTCACGGCAATAGCAGCAAGCAATTTAAAACGCATTTTGCATTAAGAAAGTTGGCATTTGGAGGCTGCTGCATGATGCCAGAGCCCAAGTTCCCCACACCCATAAACACAGGACAGCACGCTATGGTCAAACACCAGATGCAGAGGAGCTGCCACGGCTGAGCAGCGGGTAATTCTCTCGGAAGGGTAACATGTAAAGACAGCATCCGGTCTAATATGCTTATAACTTTTTTTTATTGTTCATAAATACTTTTAAGATTCTTTTACTGAAAAATAAATTACAGCAAATCGCACTTCCTCGCTTTTCTCAACGCGCGTGTATTTTTTTTTCCCCTTTTTAATAAAAAGGTTTCGTTAGTTTTGAACATTACACATTGACCACTCTGGAGTCACCTCTATGGAAGTTTCATAAACTGACATTCTGGTCAGACGAGTTGCCTTCCTCACAGTTTGAGGCAACAAATTGCTAAACCCCGGCTTAGTGAGCACCTGCTATAACTAAGAGTTATCCTGATCCCACGGGGTTCGTTAGCGCCGCTTTAGATTGCCATTCCAGTCCGGTTAAGTAAGTCTCCTCTGTGTAGTTGCTGTCGAAAGCTTGTTGTGAACAGTTACAGATATATGAACTCGCCTGTAAGGGTAAGCTCTACAACAACAAAAAATTCACAGGAAAGGAAACAGTATTCTTTCATAATTATGTTTAAGCACTATTACTCAAATTATACATAGACGCTATAAAGTCAAAGCAAGTCTTATGCAACCTATTTGATCTCATATGTTTACAGTTTTCATATATGAAAAATATCTTGCCAACATAGTTAATAGCCATAAAAGCACCTCTTTGCAACCTGCAAAAGCCACTAAGCTTTTTTTACTTCCTAAGACTAATATGCAAACTCAATTTAACCCAATGCCTTTCATGAAATATCATGATTGAGACATCCAAAAGCACAGAAAGTCAACTAACATCCAACCCCAACTCATGCTTTCAAGCTTGTCTCAATTCCCCTCATTATGCTCATGCACAACAGCTATCACATGGTAAAATACATATATATACACACACACACAGAGTATACCTAGACGTACCACTTCAAAGCTGCTGAGGGCAGGGGAGGAGGGGAAGAGGAATAAAAAAACCCTCACAAATGAATTTGCAAGGGCAAATTATTAATTATCCCAGTTGGAATTTAGCCAGTCAAGCCTGACATCTAAATTTCATGGTAAGTCTACAGTAGAGTTAGGTGAAATTTTAGAGGTAAAAGTTTATTTATTAGAAATGGTATGTAAATGTGAAATAACTCTAGCGTTTCAGCAAGTAGCTCTGGCTGATACCAGCCTCTTTACTCCACATCTTCTCAGATCTTTTTCCTCCCCATGTACAAACAGATCCAGCTAAACTTAATAAAACTTTAAATGAGTTCTTAAAAATTATCAACATATATTTTTCTTGTTGGAAGGAAAAGTGTTGGACAAGTAAAGCAAACAAATTTATTTCTAAATAGGTCTTCAAGCAAAAGCATAAGTTTCACCCAGATATTTGCCCAGCACTATTCCTGAGCCCTCCTATGATAAAAAAACCCAATCCAAAACAGTGCTTAAATTTTACATCTCACCCATAAGAAAAGCATGAAGAACGACTTGCTCAGTTTTTTTTTTTTCTTCCCCAACACGCATGTGTGCGTAAGTGAAGCGGCTTCTAAAGGTTTGTGCTGTTTTGCATCACACAAAGCCAGAATCAAGTATGCAAAAGGTATAAGTTGGACGCTGGAAAACACATTTTCAAACTTTCCACCTCCAAACTACAAAATGCAAAAATTTCAGTTTTAACATGCTGAGATCCTACTTCAAGTATATACATGTACCTCCACATCAATGCACGTGTGATAGCAAAAAAACAAATCTCTACTCGATCTTTTTTAACCATTTCAGAGTTTTAGGAACATATGGATCATGTATTCTTATTATATATAGTGTGCTCCCCTACAAAGTTTCTCACAAAAACCTGATAGTGAGTATAGGCTCTCCATTTTTCATAAGTGCCATAAGCATATTTTCAATGATTACATACCAGTATTTGCTCGAGGAATACATTTATCGTGATTTAAGAAAAAAAAAAAAATCTAGAGTTTCAGGATGGTTACGCCATTTAAAACTGGCAAACTTATGACTACCTTCACGACCAACAGCTCATTCAACTGAATTTTGAGGTCAAATGTATTTAGCATACGACATTTGAAAAAATTAAGAATATTTTAGAAAATTTAATATTCTATCAGACTTTACAATCTAGGAATCCATATAACTTCTGAATCTTGTACAGCTGTTTTAAATATATAGAATGACCCAGAGCAGCTTTTCTGAAGCAGAAAGTCTTAAAGCAGCCTCCTGATGAAGTTTCTTCCTAACTATTCCTCCCCACAAATGAAACGGCATAGCAAAGGAGAAGGTAGGCACAGACAAAAAAAAAAAAAAAAAAAAAAAAAAAAAAGAGTAATAGGTTGAGCTGGTGAGACAGGTAACTTCATATTATGGCCAGACTATACCACTTGACATGCTAAAATAGACATTGGCAAAGGTAAACATACAAGAACTCGAAGGTTCTTGGAGCTCTTTGTATTACGAAGACAGCTGCAAACACGTAGCTGTTAGCGTTACTGATTGAGAAAGAGATTCATTTATTTCAAGTAGCAGCTAAGCAACCTTTGACCGCTGTAAGACCTGACAACTTTAATTAGTTTTAGCTTAAAATGGAACCAAACTTGGCTTTGGCGTCTCTCCAAATAATTTTATCCCAGACTGCTCTCTGTTGCTAGTGGAGCATTGCAGTATAATTACTTTAATCTCTTCATAGGCATGTTCCATTTGCTAGCATTCCAAGGAAATTTACAACCCTAACATATAAGCTCAAAAATAATAAAAAAAAATAATTTATTTCTCACATTAGTGAAGCAAAAATTAACAAGAAGCATTCATCCCTCACTGGCCTGAAAAGATAATTTTAACTTTTTTGAAAGTTGGTGTGCCAAACTTATGTTCATTGCATTCAATTACAGACACCGGACAAAACAGCTCCACACATTGTATGAACAGCAAAGCTGCTAGACCCGTTTGTAGGGTTGGGTTGTTTTTTTGGTTGTTGGGTTTTTGGTTTTTTTTCCCGGTTTAGCTTGTATCATTCGAGACAAGAAAATGACCATCTGGCACCAATTCCAGACATATTAGCAGCCGTAACTATTTCCAGATTAAATAATGTTATCACGTTGCCATAAAACACTAACACCACTTAAAGATTCTGCCAGTCTGATTTGCCCGCTTCATCCACATGCTCAACGGAGACAGAAAATAGCTGGACAACCTCTTTTTGCCTAAAGTCAAAATTATCAAAGGGGGCAGGAAAGGGGACCCTTCAGCAGACTATTTTTTTCCTAGCTGTCCTAATCCACACTCATATTTCCCACATTTTTCTGTTGAATTACACAAGGTGGCCCGCCCGCTTTGCGGAACGAGTTCTGAAATTAATATTGGAGTATGCGACAGCACACACAGCTGCAGGTAAAATAGAGGTTGTCCTGACCATAGCCTGATGCCAGTAACTCCTGGTAATCCCATTGTGCATACAGGGGTGCTCAGATAGACTTTATACCCTTGTATTAGATTGCCTTCCAGTTGAGCATTAAGCAACAAGTAGACATTTATAATTTGTTTCATTCTTTGCAGAACGTATAGGTATAGAAATGTATATGTCACAGGGTTTTTTCTTGGCAGGCTTTTGGTTTGGGAAAGTTACCACTTTAAAAGTACATATTCACAATCATGGAGGACCGGTTAATCTCACACTTCAGATGGAAGGCAGTCGTCCTTTGTTTCTGGATGAAGCCTCAGGACTTTAGCCCTGTCCCTATGAGAACCACTCCCTGCACAGCCGAGCTCTTACTCTCACAGCAGAAACTCACAGTATGCCCCCAGAGGAGAAATGTCAACCATGATCTTCAGCCAAGAAGAAGAGAAGACATTATGGATTTCCCACTGTATTTCAGAGTGCAATTTTCATCAGAGGATGAACTTAATTAAAATAAGACAGGACAGCAGAAGTAATAAAAAAATCTTTTAATTACATTTCTACAGTTTTGGATTTGTCCTCAAGCTAGACATCCAGACTGCCTCAGCCTTCGCCAAAAATATGAAAAGAATTCAACTGTATAAAGTTTTCCTGACCAAGCAGAAAAGCATTGAATGTCAAGAAAAATTACTACTTTCAATTTGTGCATCGCTATCAAAGAATAACTTGCAGGAACATGGAAAACAGACCACTTTTATTCTAAAAAGGCAGAACTTCATAAAAAACCTAAATACATTTCCAAGCACCGTATACAGCGTGCAATTTCTTCCGTACAAAGCCCTATGCAGCAGGTCTGCATTTTCTTCCCCACATTCACCACCACAAAGCTCAAAAAGCCCAACTCCATAAACGTTACTACACAGCGCCTGTAAAGGGTTTAATTAAATGCTGTTGATACCAACTCTTTATAAGCCATCAGCGTGGCAACCTCGTATTGGCTCCTTCTTCAGCAAAATAAAGGTGGCCGTAGAGACGTTATAATGCTTAACGACATGATGCTCTCCTGGGGCACCCAGGTACCAGGCTAACAAGCCACCAGGTCATTCATTGGCAGGGAAGCAGGGTGTAACGCAAAGAAAATAGCAGGGGAATTTACTCAAGTTGCCCAGGCGACAGCAAAGCAACATGATGAAAAAAATTCACGGTCGCCCAGCGGCTGGGAAAGCGCCAGGGCGAGCTCGCAGTCAGGCCACCCCGCGCAGGATTGGGCTTGCAGCACACTCTAGCGACCCGAAGCCTCCACAATATAAAAACCTGAGTAAATCCAGTGCTGCACTCACTGGGAAAAAAGAAAACTGAAGACCAGTAATTTGAACTCTGCCTCGGTTTATAAAACAGTTCATGCCTGTTAGGAGGCAAAGGATAGACCAGCATCGGTCTGGGATCACTGACCTTTTGCTCTCAATATAATGTGAAGGCAACTGTGATTATTATACAGCTTGCCGTTTCTTTGGACCAGATTTAAACATTGATAGTTAATTGTTTACGAGCGATGGCATTGCACTGTCTTACCGGCTGAGAACAGCATCGTACCTGCGTGCAGAAGCCACAGCGGCACACGCAGCACACGAGCTTCAGCGGGGCTGCACCAGGATGTCCCCCCACCCCCAAAAACCACCACACTGTGGCATCTTCTTGCCCAGTTTCTACGTTACAAGTACGGTCCGCACTGTAAAACATAACTGAAAGTCAGCAGCTTTTACAGGTGGTTCAGTTTCGTAGATGGAGGTTACTGTAATGAACAGTCCGTTGGCAAACCACAAATAACTACAAACACAGGCTACTTCCCTCTCGCCCCCGCAATGTAGGCATTTCATAATTACCTTGCACACACTATCAACAAAACCTACTTATATGCAGTCCTTCACTAAGGTTGGAAAGGTGAAAAAAATTTCACTGAATGGCCGACTCCACACATTTTCATGCCCTTGCCCTGGAGAGTTTGGGGTTGGCAGTTTCCAGGGGAGGAGTTAAAGCACAGAGACAGTCCCTTCTCAGAGTGAAGTGTTCCTGGGTTTTATCACCAAGAAGCTTCCAAGTTGCTGTATAATTACAGCCCCAACCCACAAAACCCTGGTCAAGTGACCCTCTCTCACTGCCTCACACTCTTTAGCGCATCTAACCATTCCCTCATCTTCTCATAAATTAAAAGCATCTGTTTCTTCACATCCTACGGTTTTACCGTCAAACTTCACAATCTGTAGGCATTATCTTAATCATTAAGAGTTGGGTCCATGGACTTCCAAGGTGAGCTTCAATAAGTCAAACCCATCAAAGCACTAACAATTTCTTCCGCACGTGCCCACCTGTATTTGAGTGCCGACTTCCTCCTCCCGCTAATTTGCGGCATTTCGGTTTTATTTTCTCCCCTTTCCCCGTTTTCCTCGGTGCTGTCTGTGCCTTCACTTCTCCTCCCCTTACTTCAATTTTTTCAAGTGTTTTTTATTTAAAGAAGCTTTTCCAGTCATTCTGCCATGTCTATAGTTGTTGTTCTTGCTTTTAGTGCCAGCATGAATTATTGGTAAATCCAAAACCACGTACGCATGCACACACGCTTTACGCACACAGTTTCCGATATTCTCTCCGTAATGACTCTGCAGAACAACTACTATTACACCAAGACAAGTGCAATTGCATTTGGTACACCTGGTAGTACCGCTTCAGTCAGGAATATATATATATATATTTTTAAAACCATTCTGGAGACTTTAAGTTTCAGACTGTTAAGAACATCATGACTACAGCAAGTACTTACAATGGATCATTGTACTTACTAATGAACAAAGCCTGTTGAAACACCAAACTACATGATTATTGCTTAATTTCTAGATGTGGATACACCTCATTGCCTCTCTGTACAGACTACACTTTGAAGCTGAAATAATGAACTACCGTGATTAGAGAGCAGCTTTTAAAGAGAACGAAAATTAGTGCCTTTTTATTAAATACCAAGGGGAAAAAAACTTCAATGAGAAATAGCCCTTTAACACATCATTTTTCAAGACTTGTATATGTCCTTAATTTAAGTATGAACAATCCTTCCAAAGTGAACGTGACTATGCCTACACTAGAATTTAAGAACTTGTGCAGCTTTTTCCAGGTTCAAGGCTTAAACTCAAACCTATTCAGTGACACAAGTGCCTCATTTAAAATCAGCGTTGTCATAAATCTTGCAAGCTATCATATACAATGCAGGTATTAAGCCTCAGACGAATAATGTGTTAGCACCCAAGAGAGTCACCTGTGCGCTTTGAAAAGCAAACATTTAGGACAAAGCAAAGAAAGTTGCTTTGCAAGTACTAGATGATTGAGTTTTCTGATTCTTAAGCTAAAATAGTTCACGTAACTGGAGAATAGAAATCCTACATCCACGAACACATCGGCTTCTCCCAGCAAGGATTTCAAAACAAAGAAGTGAGCCACCATTTGTATCATTATTAAAAAAAATTCCATAAATAATTTTTCAAATCTCTTTCCATTGCCTTCTCCCATCAGCTGTCTTCACACAGGCATGCACGTTACATGTCAGGAAGTTCAATTATGATACTATACAGAAAAAGAAGAGAGCATTTAAAAGAATCTAATTGAAAGAATGATTATACAGACTCCTGTAATATAAAACCAGTACTTTTACACATGCAGCACTGAAGTTGTATTAATACATTTACCTCAACCTTGTTAAGAATTAGCCCAGCATGGAATACCTGGACCAATTTGAACAAAAGTTGATTTAAAGCCTAGGGCTGTTGTGCAACTGTTTTTATTTCCAGTTTATATGCACATTTTCTTTCTTACCTAATTCATAGATTTATCGTATGCACTCACAAGAGGTATATTGCAAGGGCACAGAATTCAGGATCATAACTTAAAACTCTTCAATCTCACTAATTATAGAGGATTTATCTTCAGTATTTATACAATGCTGATGGTGCAGACTATTTACATATAGCTAGTCTGGAAAAAAAACACTTACAATGCAGCTAAATTAAAAAAATTAAAATACAACGAGTGCAAATATATACATGCATTACGTGTTGCAGTATATGCAGTGAGAACAAAATACTATGTCAGAAGTGTATAAACACCAACTAAGATCCTGTGCCTAAAAATAATATAACTCAAAAAAAAAAGCACCAATTCATAAGCTGATTTCATCACAACCAAAAAGCACCCCAAATTCTACTACTTAATGTTAAATCATTCTCCGTTTCACCAGACTAACTCCAAATTTGGAGCACTGTATTCATTCCAGGACTGCAGAAAAGTTAGACCCAAGCTAGAACAAGAAAATATTAACCAAATTATATATTTGGCAAGACTACGTGAGATAACGTTGGTTAACAAAAAGCCAAAGCAGTATTTCTAGCAGGAGAAATGTTGCATTTGGCCAGAGAATTTAAAAAATAATCCTTCGATCCAGTTAGACACCATGCCAGGCAAGAAAGACTACTTGCTTTGAACAGATCGAAAAGTGTCTGTCCCCTTTTCCTAAAGTCATGTCCTTCCCCCTCTCCCAGACGCAGGTCCTTAGCTAGGGCTGCCCAACTCATGGCTGGATCCTTTCTTGCTGGGGAGTGGTGCTTTACCATCTTCTGCACCAAATTCAATGCATGCCTGTCTTGATTCCTCCTCTCCTTAAACAAACAAAAAAAAAGGAAAATAAATTCACGAGTAAGGAGTCCAGCAAGGGTAGCAATGCCACTGATAAACGTGATCCACGTTCCAAGCCAGGGACAGGGAACGATATGCTTCAGTTTTCAATTCAAATCAAAGCAGAAGAGTAAACTTCTTAGTCCATGGCCTGGCTAAAAAAGGAACATGTCCTAGCTTAGCTCCATCACGCCTGCACCAGCAAATTGACTTAATTGTCAGCAGGGGATTATGAAATATGAAGTGACTCCAGCGGCGCTCAGGGGAGACTCCCGAGGCACGGTGTCTATAGCAAAGACACCAAGGAGCCATCCATCTCACTCTCACCCCCAGGCAAAGCAGAACAACCTTGGATCTCTAAAAGAGGCAGACAAGGAAGAACAAAACTCGGCTTTCCTGGATGATTAGCACTGGCCCAAATAAGTGGTTTTAAATACATGAGCAGAGCTTCACTGGCTGCTGGTGCCCACGGCTGCTGAAACCAAAGGTTGAAGGTCATCATTGGAGACACCAATTTGCAGTGATGAGGCTACATCTGATACAGCTCATAAGGGCCTTTCTAAGGGGAAAAGGCAACACCTTCGGGCTTCCCCTCGCCCATCCTTCTCCCCATGAAGGATAAGGGTAGAAAGAGTAAAAGGGAAGCTACAGTCAACACAAGCTGCTCTGCTGGGTGCTAGCCACTAGAGGATGGGAGGGAAGAGGACGGCGGCAGAGATATTGCGAAGCTGTGCTTTCCGGCTCAAGTCCTGTTTTGGGTCTGATGATGGCAGCATGAAGGAAGGTGAGAAGCCAGATGTAACTCAACCCCTGGGACAGAGGCACTAAGAAATAGAGAGAAATAGTCCCACCTGAAAACAC
The DNA here is from genome assembly GCF_028858705.1 of Grus americana. Classification (NCBI taxonomy): domain Eukaryota; kingdom Metazoa; phylum Chordata; class Aves; order Gruiformes; family Gruidae; genus Grus; species Grus americana. Next base: position 118,807,324 of record NC_072854.1, read on the forward strand.
CCCTTGTGCTGTCTGTCAGGGGATTCGCTTTAAATTTAAGAAACAGTTTTTATTTTAATCTAATCTCTTACTGGTGGTTGGGGACTAGTCTGAACTAGAGTTGCAGCCTCTGCAGCTCTAAACTCCTGACCTAAAGAGCCTTTGGGCTCTAAGCCCTAGCAAAACACCAAGCTCAGGCCTCCTAAGCAGGTTCATTTTTGCCAGAAAGGAGGTAGAAGGTAGAGAAATCACCCTCTGTGGCAAAACAGCCCTAATACTGATCGCTCAGCCTCTGAAATCCTGGGTTTTGTCATCCAGTAGTTAAAAACCCAACAAACCAAAACAATGCTGTAATTAGCTGGGGCATGGCCAAGGTTAGAACTGCCGGTAAGCAAAGCTCTGCTGTGACACAAGGCAAAAATCATCTTGCCTCTAGCATTTGGAGATGCCTTCATCCAAGGAATCAAAGCAAAACTAAGAACTGCTGTATTTGTCCTAGTCCAGCCTTCCCCCAGGGTAGATTCAGTTGCTGTACTTCTGAAGGTAATAACCAACTTAAATGAAAATTGTCACAGAACTTGAGAAATAATAAGTTGTGCATACATTCTGGATTTCTGTTACTTTCCCCAATATAGTTTGGTGAACTCCACCAGGTAAAATCCATCATGTTTCAGTGACTGACTATTCTGGAAGCCATCATAAAATTGAATTTTAATTGCAGAAAGAGCAATATCAGGACTCAGATTTGCAGAAATTCAGAACTAGTCGAGTAGTGACCTGGACCATGCTGCCCAACGTAGTCACTTCAATAGTGACAGGATGAAAAACCAAGTAGAGTTTCTCTGAAATAAGTTATACACCACAGATTCTTCAAAACGTAAAGGAAATGAGTTGCCAGTTAATATTATCTAGCATATCAAGTCACTGGGAAGACTTACACTCCTCTATAACCTGGTTTGATAGAGTTGAAAGCAATACCATCTCTTTCTTAAATAAAAAGTTATTTCACATGACACAAGAGAACAGTTCTCTTGAAAAAGCAATATGGTTCACACTTTAAATTTAAAAGCATTTCTAACATAGATTTGCAATGCAAAGCATTCTAAATACAAATCAAATATAGCTGACAGAACCATCTTTTTGAGGCAGCCTCCAACTAGGCATACCAGATATTAACTATTGCTATTTATTACTCCACAGGAACTAACTTTAAAGCATAAAACCAAGGTGCTACAGAGACATACTTAAGCGATTCATGCTGCACACCAGATTAAAGTTACTGCAGCGTAAACATGCAAGTGACAAAAGAGAGAAGGAGCAGTAATCCTTAAAAAAGTTTTCTGAATCAGTGTTTTTTCCACAAATTTCTACTATTCAAACACAATAGGCAATAAAAGCCCCAGCCTTCAAGGCATCAGTGCTGAAACCATCTGAGAACAAGGGTCATTACAACATAGCTCCTACAAGAGCCAAGTAATCTCTTCTTTATGAGACAGCCTGCCCTCCAGCACAGCAGAGGGAAGCAGCAGAGCTCCGAGTAGCTCCTCTGCAGCCAGGGGCCAGTATTTGGGACAGGGTACCGCAAAGGGGGAAGGAAGGGTACCACCCACGTCTCCTCTCGGGCCATTTGAGCATGTTGTGCAAGTGACAATCCAAGCAGGAGACATTAAAATCGTGTTTGAACACTCTTATCACCTCCGAGTGCAAATTTCACAGGAGTCAGAGACGTACGGGAACGCCGGTAGCTCATCGCCACGCTGTTCTGAAGAACGCAAAGGGCTTCGCAGCATCTTCAAGACTATAATTAAAACAATTCCCACATACATCCAAACAACACGGCATGTTTCAGAAACAACTCTGAACAATGGCGTATAAACATACACGCATCTATTACTTGCACACGATGCAAACGACACTCGCCGCTGTGCTTGGATTAACAAGCAAATACCACTTTCACAAGTCTCCACTGTGCTTTGAAGTGTATCGACCTGCAATTACTAATTTTTATGAGTGACGGCAGGTCACGCAAAGGGGGTTGGAGTCCAGATTTTAAAGCTAAGTTGTACCCTTAATACTAATTTTTAACAGGGAGACATTCTGAATTCCGAGAGAAAGCAACTTCTGGTTTTGCAACAGAAATGTTTCCCTTTTGTCAGGAAAAGTCAGCTTCTAACAGCCTTAGGTCAAAACAAAACCTAAACTGCATTTCACAGTCCATAATTATTTATGCAGCAAGTAATTGAAACTATATTTCAAGGGACTAACATTTCTGAAAAGCATCTCCAAAAACTGCAGCAAATGGCAAAACATTGGACAAATTTGAAATTATAACAAAGGGCAGAAGACACAGCACGAGTCTTCTACTCAGCAGCTAAGAGAATTAAGCAAAAGCAATGCCTCCTGCCAAAGGAGAAGGAAGAGGAGACAGACGGGGTTAGCTGGACTTCTACGCAACAGCATTTTTGAACATCAACTCTCATTACCACGTTGTTGAGTAGGTATCCCGTGTTCTGCATCTGGTCAGTTAGATGAGATAAACCTAAAGTTTACTTGCTCCAATCAAAGTAGACCGTCCCCTGTTCAATACTTAACTGCATATATTTAACAGGATTATTTTACACACAGAAATACTAATTCCCATTGTAACCTTACTGTCTTACTTACATTGGCTGAGATCATGTTGAGCCAATATCCGTACAAACCCAGAACAACCTAATCCACCCACTGCGTTTCTAGTTACAACACAGGAAAGAGCAAACATACATCCGGCCAGAGAAATAAGAGGGGGCAATATTAACACTACATGGATAATCTCAGCCTACCAGCTGACCACCTGCTGCCAAGATTGTGTAGGTATTGCAGAGAGGAGACTTCAAAGAAGTCTTGTCTTTTGCATCCTAGCACTTTGCAATTACTAGCTTGACTGGTTTGCATTTTTTTTAAATGCAAAAGCTTGAAAAAAAAAAAAACCCACTATGTTGCATGCCTATCTTGACTGATAACACACTGTTGCAACTATTGGCTTAAAAACCCCACAATCCTTTGGATAATCCCCCCCAAGTCCTGATTAAAAGTGGATTTAATATTATGAAATGAAGCATAATTGTTCAAGACGACCTTGAGTAGTTCCTTACACCACACTGCTCCATCAGTGCACTCAAGATGACAGCTGCATTATCAAACGTAGGATGAGACAGGCTGATAGCAAGGTCCTTCCTAAATATTTTCCTCTATGAAGTGAAACAGATGCTTACAGTTCTTCCAAGCCATGTCTGTCTCCTGTTCTATTTCAACCACACACTGAACGCACATAATGCAATAGAGTAGACATTTAATAAGTATGAGCTGTATCGATGGCCTATCCAACAAGGAGTCCTAGAATACATGCATTTTGTTTCCTTCGCTGAAGTCATTACTGATTTTACGTCCAGGAAAATTAAGGTACAGAGGCAAAAAGTGGTTTCACAATAACAGAGGCACTATTGCCACCTGCTGTCAGAAAGCATTCATGGCATCCCACGCCACCTTGCCCTTCACAACCGCAGGAACATAAAGCCTTTTAAGAAATCCAACTTGGCAGGTGTTTTCCCAGCATGTTGACAGTTTTCTCTAGAAAGCAAACACACACAAAAAGGTTCAAGGTAACCACGGCATGAAGCACCAATAATCACACGGGTCTGATGGTTAGTAAAGTCCACGTTACGGTCCTGGAACGCAGGAAAAGTTCTACTAACAGGAGCAAGGATTTTACGTTACCACCCCCTCAAGCCACAAAGGATGAAATAAAGCAGTGTCAGAGGACAGAAAAGCTAGAAGAGAAAATGGGACAGTGAACGGCCTGACATTTCACAGCCTGTTACCATTCCCCTTAATTACTGCGCGCTAATGTAAACCTGGATCTCCAGCAGAGCCCACACAGCTCTGAGTGCCCTGCTCGCAACACGCACAGTCCTTGGCTTTAGGGAGACAAAACATGCCAAGTTTGAGTGGCCAAGCACAAACCTGAGAAGTCATCAAGCGAAAGCACAAACACTACAACACAGTGAGTTATTTCTAAACCTGACAAGTCACAAATGATGCAAGTAGGGTCCTCTAATCCCACCCTTTCTGTCTCTACTCCAGAAAGGATCAGAGTTACTTGAAACGCTTTATTTGTATTCATAAAGCTCCTAAATCATGTGTTGCTGGTATGCTTATGTAGACAATTATTGCCCCAGGGAGCCTAAAAATAATCAGAGACAATAAATGGGTTCAACAATGGATGCACAGAGAACTAAGGAGAACATATTGGTCTAGGTAAAACAGACAGTGGCCTGAAAGCATCAACAGTGACAAAGACCAGATTGCTAAATAAATCCACATACTATACACCATCAGGTTAGATGAGGCTACTGAAATGTCTACCTTGCCCATTTTATGGTAGATTATCATAAGACTAACAGGCTATGCTGAATTCAGTCAGAGTTGGCCATCTAACTTTGTGCCAGGGTACTTCATGGAATCATAGAATAGTTTGGGCTGGAAGGAACCTTCAAAGATCACCTAGTTCAATCCTCCTGCCACGGGCAGGGACATCTTTCACTACATCAGGTTGCTCAAAGTGCCATCCAACCTGACCTTGAACACTTCCAATGACGGGGCGTCCACAACTTCTCTGGGCAACCTGTTTTAGATATGGAATGCTTAGATATCCTGCACCCTCTTCTCACTCTACTCAGACTTCTGTGCCAGAGTGGAATAACATGGAAAGTCAAATAGCATTGCTCTGAACATCAACTTGCTACATGTCTTGTGCCTCAGTCAACAGTTATGTTAGTTTAAGGAGCCTTTTGAGTTCATTGTTCTGATGGACAGTATATTTTCTTCTCTACCACTTTTTTTTTTTTATATGGCTTCTCAGTAAGTCAGTGAAGCCTCACATCCCGCTGCCTGTTAACATGAAGTGCCTATCCGTTTGCAGTAGCTGGCCATATGGCAGGCTGACGGGCAAGGCTTTCCTTGCAGGCATGTAAGGTTTAGGTCTTCATTCCATCACCTGAGACTCACAGCTCCCAGGCACAGCAGGTGATTTGGCAGGCCCATGTCTGAGGCACAGACCCACCCAGAAGCCATCTCTGTTAGCAGTAAGCACACTGGTGGAATATATTGACATACCGAAAATATTTCACCACAATTAGTTTCCCCCTCCCAAAGCACCCCAGAACAAGGAAAAAAAGTTCATTCCTGCCATGTGTCTGCAGGACTGCCAATCCATTCTTTTCGTGCTCTTGAGTTCTGAGTTATACTAATTATACCTGGGATATTTTCAAAGTATTTTGTGACCATCCTTGCTGCAGTACCATTCTTAATCAGTCTCCTCAATCTTAAGCCTTTGCCACATCCTTAGAGCAAAAAGTATTTGACTGAGACAGCAGCTAAAGTAATCCACCTAAATTAAACTGCACTTCTAAGCTGTACTTTTCTTTGGTTTCGTTCTTTTGATCACTGTCACTTTGCACAGATTTTTGGTTTTCATCCAAATGAGTATTGCACTAAAGGGAAGAACTACACTGAAATCAGATTAGACCAGAAGCAGAGGGTGAGTTTAACCACTCACCAGCCGCGCTTAAAGTATTTTCCACAGAAAGCAGTAATAAACTCACTCACAGATGTCATGATTGAGACTGACCGATTCCCTCAACTATTAACATTGACTTTTCTAATGAAAAAGTGAAGACTATATATAAATTAGTCTGGGGCTTTACACACAAGTGTAATTGCACCAACTGTAAATTAACTTGAGAAACCTTTGATTAACACCGCAGTCTGCTCACACTAAAGATGAAAACCAAATTAGCAACAATTTGTTAGCATTATTAGTTCTATTCCTAGAGGAAATTACAACAGTGAAAGTTATAGGCAGATGCCAGATGACTCCAGGCAAGAGACTGCAATACAAGTTCTCGGCTTCCCTATCTGTACACTGGAGATAAAACATTTAAAACATGCTTACAAAACATACTACTAGACATCGAACTCGCTAAGAAGCTCCCAGCATAAGCAACCATGTGTGTTTAGTTCAGTAGGAAAAAAAATTAAACAAAACAAGCCCCCCCCCCAAAATCAATGATACTAATGCAAACATCCCATGAAAAATCCTATCAGCATCTTAAGGGCAGGTTTTACATTTTGTTGATTCCACTTTCAATAGCAGGAACAATTTTAAGGGAGTTATTTTTATAGTGAATGAAAAGCTGAAGAGTAATTTCCAGTAAGCTTCAGAGTAAGAACTACTGGTCACCATAAAATAAAAAGGAGTAAATATATACACAATATCTACACAATACTCGTTCAGGCCCAGCGAGCGACTCCAATACCTTCATAATATTCAGACAGGCCACTTCTGAAGTAATTTCTACTTCAGAAGCTACAAGATGAAAATTTTGTGTGATAAATTAAGTTGCCAAATGAAATGGATTAGCAATCAGTGAAATTGCCTGATGTCAGATCTGTTCCAGATTAGAATCCATCCTTTTTCCCCACCTGTTCATTAAGCACCAAGTTCAAGGCAAATGCAGTGACTGATTGCACATTAACAAGCTGTTTATGTGGAAAGGCATAGTTCAGCCACTATCTATACTTACACACTTGTTTAAGCATAATTCACTGATAATATATTCAGTTCCCAGTTTCAATACTTAGTACTTCTACCTTGATGTGCAATTTTGGACTTGAGACAAGTGGGATGCCTTATAAAATTAAACAATCGGATTATACTTCAAGGTCAAGGCCAGGGGGGAAAAAAAAAAAAAAAGAAAAAAGGAAAAGAAAAAAGTCCTGAAGAAAATCTGCTACTATCTCCAGTTAAGAAAACTGAGAAAGCTATTACTGTTACATTAAAATACTTAAACACATTTGCGAAGTCAGAAGCCTGAGGGAGGAAAGGCGTATTTCATTAGGGAAAGTTGAGACTTCATATGGAAATGGCTATTTCATCCTCTAAGTCGAGTCATGCAGAGGCTCCAGTCGAAACCAGTGCTGCAACAAGCAAAGCAAACACGGCCTACTCGAAACCAAACGTTTTCCAATTCCACACGCTTCCAGTACGGGGACAGGGAGGTACAGCAGGACGAGCATTTCAAACTCTTACTAATTTGTTAAAAAGACTCCCTAAAAATGTCACGTAATCTAATTCACTCCCTAAAAATACCCTTGCCTCTTCAAGCAACCAAGAGACCCTCCCCTACCTTCGCTTGGCTGGCCCTGCAGAATACGCCAAGGAAGCCAAGAAACCTGCGCAGCTCGTCTCTGCCAAACCAGCATCCCCAGCTGAGGTGACTCACTGCACATATGCAGATGGCTTCCTGTAGAGGAAACCTCTTCTTGAACAGTACAAGGTTCAGGAACTAAATTCCAGCATCAGAGGTTAGTAAAAGAGGGATATGAAAAGCGGTTTAATTATTTTCTTCAATAAATCTTTTCACTATTTATCAGAGTAAGATTTTACTTCCCTTTTGTTTTCTCATATGGAAAAAATATTCACTTTAACAAGTGATAGTTTCTCCCCAAATTTGGGACAATTAGAGACGATTCCAGCACTGAAGCACAGTTTAAAGGGAGCCACCTAGTTGCTATAACTGCAGCAACCTTCTATTTGCCCATTTAGAAGCAACACTATAGACTTATTACCAGAAATATCTACTTGATTAGAATCTTAATATTTTTTCCTGTAGATTAAATGTTTCTGTTCTCAGTACCATGCTTTTGTACAGATATCCAAGAATATTTTTCAAAGCTGAGAAGAAATAACATTTCTTTTAGTGTTCTGCAAGACATCCTCCTCCCCCCAAATAAAAATAAGGATAATCCTTTTTTTCCCCCTGCATAATACTTTCCCCTCAATCTTGCTCCTATTAAACTCACTCGCAAGCACATTAGTACATGTCTTATCTCAGAACTGGGCCAGTAAGATTTATTAACAGGGAAGAAGTGAATGAATACCTGAGGTTAGTAGTGATCAACTGCAGCTTCAGGTACATCAGGTACATAGGCTCTGAAAATGCAACCCCTTTATCTACTTCAGATTTAAAAGTTACTGCACATATGATATCAAAAGCAACGTATTTTTCCCTATATTTACTAAAAATACAGAGCAAATTTAGTATTTACTGCCTAGCTGATACTGTAAATATCGCACAATTTATTTTTCAATTCTTATTGAGGCTTTTACTGCTTATTTCTGTATTTGGGATTGGCTGCTTTATAAAAACAACATACTTGAAGAAGCCTAGAAGTGAGCAGAATAAGCTCCATGACAGGTAGACTAGTGGACTAATGCTTCCGAGTTTTCCAATAGGCCCTGAAAACTTCAGCGAGGACCAGTGTTACTACTTCAGACCCACTTAAGCCACGAGACCATCACGTCATACCACCCAGACTTTAAATAAGCAGAGGCAGCAGGCAAGCACACTCAGAGGAAAACAAATTTATTTTTAAGAGTCACAACTCAGGACTTACACCACTTATTTTGGACTTCTGCCTATTAATTTAACCTACTACTGATTTAACCGCCAGCAGAAAGACTTGCTCCCTAAATCCATATTACACCTTGGAGAAGGCGGCTCAAAAACATTAAGGTAGCAGGAGCTGGCGAGGCACTCGGGGTGGTATCACACATGTTGTGGCTTTAGTATTCCTATATGATCTGAAACTATTTTTCTCACATATCCCATTTGGTCCACAGAAATGCTTTCTATGAGGAAATGCCTGCAGGATGAATAAAATGTGGGTTAAGAGAGCTGAGAGGGGCAGAGGGACTAAACCACCCCCTCTTCCATCCCTAAACATCCCCCCCCCCCCCCCAACTCAGTTCCCATGGGTTATTTGGAAGTCAGCTAATTGTGGTTATCTGGCTTCCAGGCGCTTCAAGCACTTTTAGCATCAGGATGAAGTGACATCCAGGAATACTTAATTTGTTAAAAAGGCCAGTTATCACAGATTTAAACACTAAGTACATGCCTCGAGGACAGCCTGTTTGCATTCTTACAGTGTAATACTAAAAGAGCAGAAAAGGATGTAAGAGTAAAAATAAGATTTTTGTACAAATCTTACCCAAATCCTAAAAAAAGGGGAGAAAGGAATTAACGTAACAGGACGCCTTAGGCAAAGCATCAAGCTAAACTAATACCTGTCTGCAATACAATCAATAGCAAGGCGGTTTTAGGGAACCATTCTGGAAGGGTAACACATTTATAGGGGTAGATAATTGACATCTATTTTAGCAAACTGGCAAATCAGCTCCCTTTTTCAGCTACTTCCTCTGTCACGCTGTGTCTCAGGTTAACTCTCACACTCCTCAGAAGGCAGAAAATAGATCCTCACTCTGACGATTTCAAAGTATCCCTTTAGATATGGTTGTTTTGACAATGAGCTGACACACCACCTTTTACTTCCACTGTTTCCATAGTTGTCCTCTTTTAGAATGAAATATTTGTAAAACATTTTTGGAAAGTAAGCAACATTCAGTTTGTCTGTTAAAGTCCTTTTGTAGCAGTGCTCATCAGTGATATCTTGGTATTTAGCTACATAAGATCATCATTAACACCTTTGTTAGCCTAACAATAGCAATTCAGTTATCACTTTAACTGTCTCATTTATACATGAGAAATCCAGAGGGGAAACCGAATTCAGAGCATAAGGTAAGCTGCTAAATTTAATGGAAGTGTTTGTGTGGTATAGCTCAGAAATAAACTTGGCCGTACTCTGAACAGAATCACAATGTTAGCTGGATGCCCAGAGGAGGACGACATCACTGTAAAAGTCAGCGCTGCAGGCAAGTTACCCCACATATTCTCACACCCCTGTTTAATCAAATAAATCCATTTATGTCTCATTTACCCCTCACAGGCAGGTGTTAGAAAAATATAAGTGTGTTTTGCCAATGTGTTTGTAACCAAAACTGGAGACAATTTGAACCATCTGGAACCCTTCCACAGCCCCAGAATTTGCCACACTATTCCCTTTACTTAAGGTGTATTTTGTTGCTTGCATAGGTCAATGTAAATTAAAACATTCCAACTGTATCTTCCTATGGCTTTACTTTGTCTACAACTTGCTGTGTGTTAAACTATTTATTCCAGGCGACAGTGAATGGAATTCCTAAAATCAGACAGAAAGTCTCAAGAAGGTCTCTTCCTTCCTTCCTCCTGCCAGTTGCAAGCCCTGGGTTAGGGAGTATCAGCCATTAACATTTGGGGTAGCCAAAAGCCTTTACATGTACGTAGAAAAAGAACTTGCACAAGTTTACCTCCAAAAAGCCTGTCTCCTATTCTGCGTTCCATGGGCTGCATTGTGTTCAACTTACACACAGAAGTTGTAACGTGGGGATTGCCTTAGTTACGCCGTGATACAGTCTGCGTGACCGAGCTTTCCGCAGGAGAAACAGGACGTAACCACTTTTTGCTTTATGTCTTTAAGGCTGGGATAATTTTAATTGCAGAAGGAAAAACAATGGGGTTCTTTGAAAAAGCATCAGAGTGCAGAAATGTGTTTTTAGAAACCATCCAGAAGACACTACAATTTCACAGAAACGTATGTTTGATTTAAGTAAAAAAACCCTCAAGTGCAACAACTAGATTTTTTACATAAATACGGATCCTGAACCCAAACATCCTCCTTCTCATTTAGCTTTCCAGCTAGCCTCCACAATAAGTTTAAACGTTTTAACTTCAAAAGAGGAAAAAAAAGTGACACTGAAACCCTGAGCAAATCAAAGGCTTACACTTAAAATTTGTTTACTACATTGACATATAGAGAATATTTGATTTTTCAAGGTAACTATAGGTTAGTATTTTAATCTAAGCATATTAACAATTCATAATAGTTAATATATTATGCACTTTAGGAACTACAAAGGATTACATAAGAAAAAGGCTAGAAGAATCTCAAAAGCCCACTCGTACCAGTGTCCTGACCTAGGACTGCTGCTACACATCAGCCTGACACAGTGGAGTATCGCTGCCCCTTCCAGGGAGTAGTTTTGCCAGTACCTAACCTAAATCTCTCATTCTAGCTAAATCCAACTCCTCTTTAACTTACTTATGGAAGATATGAGTAGAAACACCTTCCTTGTTTTTGCCAAGCCTTCTAGACACTTGAAGAGTCTCACATCCCTCTTAAGGTCTTCCAGTCTCAGTTTTATTGTGTGGTTTTGAGAGGTCTTTCCTCAAAATTACATGTTGATATGCATTGATTTTAACTGGGTTACATCTGTTATTTTTGTTCCCACTGATGCATTCCTTACCAGGACAGCAGACAAACTGACAGGTAGATAACGTCATTGGCAGTCTAGGATATAGGTTTTTGGACATTTCTAGACAAAGGAAGAAAAGCCCTTTAAATCCAGAAAAGCAAAATATTCCCATTCTGAAGCTAATCTGCAAGCAGTTCCAGCCTGTAATTCAAGGGAGACCTATGAGCAGAGAGACTCTAAATATAAATCAAGAGAAGTATGCTAATATTGACTCACTGTAGAGTAATAAAGTAAGGAAGTCAGCAAGAGCACTACTGGAAATGTCATCCTGAAAGAATCAAAGGGAGAATAATTAAAATATTAAAGCTTCAGAGGCCTTGCCAACACAGTGAGGAGAGGATCGTGTTACTACATGGATGCTACTGTATTGTTTGTCTGAAATGCAGAAAAGCATTTGTGCATCAATAAACTAGAAGATTTTAATTAAAGACTTATGCATGAGAATACCATCCTCATTAGTTGTTGGGAGTGCAAAAACGCATTTTGAGATAACTAAGTATTCTACCTATACTCGACAAAATCCAGTAGCGTATCTTCATTGTAAAGGGGAGAGTTAGGCAGAGAGAAACATCAAACAGTCCAAGAGACACTGTTTACTAACTTCTACACTGCACGAGCAAACATTTCTGTACTCTTTACACACATGAGCCAGTACCTCCACACAGCTTTTCAGTGTGGTAAGGCAACACATCAATTTTGGCCAATACAACCTTGGAAATCTCTGCACTTTATTCCATCGCAGAGAAGATACCACAGTATATTTCCTTCCAATAAATAAATACCACCAAAAATTAGTTCTTGAAAATGAATCAATAATCCTAACAACTAAGGATAATGCCAGCCAAATACTAGGGGAGAAAAAAAAAATTCCAGCCTCAGGATACGTAAACCATATTCTTTTTGTGGCGGGGGGTGCAAGCAAGATTTGGCTGGGGTGGGGGGAGCTGTGTGTAGGGGGAAAACCTTTGCATTGGTCTTTCCCAGCCAGCCAAATTAGCTTATAATAACCTTATTCACAAAGAAGTTAATTGCATAGGCATTTCCCCCCTCCTCTTTTGTCACAAAATGCTGCTGTGTGCCTTTCTTCACCTCAGTTGCATACACGGAGATATAGTCACCCAGCGAGAAGAGGTACTAAAACATTTAGAACTCTGTAGGTCACGACCGAAAATTTGAAAAACACAACCTTTCTACAAGAAAGCAAAAATTCAAGCCACGTGAAGCAGAAATGCAGTTTTCCTGTCACCTTATTGGTAAGGTTTTGCACATTACCTTGACAGCTTGATTTATAAAAGCCAGACCGGAACGTACCACAGTAGTTTAGTACCAAAGTTCAGCCTTCTACAATATCAAGTGTGAAGTCTCAGCTACTCAAGCTAAGTCAAAAGATGGATGCAAGATCTTTTTTTTCTTGGTGACTATGCTATTACAGTTTTGCAATACTCCTCACAGTAAAGGCGCAGGATGAACAGATGCAATATAGAGAAATAAGGAAAAAAAAATCTGTAGTTTCCAACAGACTTCCACAGAACATACCAATTTTACGCTACTTTTCAAAGTTCAAAGTTGCAACGTGACACTATAAAGGCTTGTCGAGACATAGCAACGTAAAAACATTTAACCACCTACCAGCATTAACGATGGCATCAACCTCAAGCAGCGTAATGTCACCTCTATAGAGAGAAACTTTCTCGCTCAGACTTTTCTTCCCCTGCAGATCTTCTTTAGCGTTTTCACCTAGAAAACAAGAACGCAGTAAAACCAGGTTACAAAAGGTGGGTCTGAGATCACTGTAAGTCCAAAGCCGGTATCAGCAGTTCCAGTGACACTGCCGCTCGTCAGGCTGCGGCATCTTTCGGTTTCGCCTCGAGAGGGCACCAGTAACCCACAAAGACACCAGCGTTCCCCTAAAATCACACTGCTTGCTTTTTATTTGTTTTCAAGTACAACCTACTATGAAGCACCGATCCCTCGCCCACATACCATTTGATTAAAGAACTGTATACACATACACATTTTTTTGGAGCTAGAACCATCAAATACTTTTCTTCGGTAACCACAAGGGTGCAAATTATCAAAAATGAAAAGAATTAGTTAAGACAACCTCCCACCGAAGCAATAATTTACCCAAACCAAAATGATTCAGAATGCGTACAACGCCACATGAGCATGCCATTTGCCAACAGCCCCAAAATTCAGAACTAGCCCTGGCAGCAGGTAGTGGGGAGGGGAAAAACCTCAATGAAAACACCAGCAAATTCCAACTTGGAGCTTGGCCATCTTTAATTGCTCAACTAGAAGGAGGGGAGTGAAGACAACATACATCAGCTTTCAAATACTTGTTACTGAACAACGTTATAATAGGTCCCTTACTCCAGTAAACTCTTAATTTTTGCATCACCAATGCACTTCATTTGCATTATACTCAATCTATATAACTGTACAGTTACCTTAAACACTTCTACAAACACAGATTGGCCTAAAGCTTAACAGAGTCTCGCATTGTTAGCCATCCACATCATTAGCAAAGAACTAATGAGAGAAGGAAAGATTGCTTAATTTATTTTTTAATTATTATTAGTTTAGAAAATTAATTATTTCTGACAAGCCAAGTCTAAAGAGGCTTGGGTTCCTATATTGGCCAGAAATAGAACTGAATTGCTGAAGTAACAATTTACATGGGGAAAAAAAGCTCTCAATCTTCAAGACAAGTTAAATTATTTTGGTAAGAAAAAAAACCTGAAGAGAAGATTTAGTGAAAAGGTACGAGGAGTCCAAACAAATCTGGCCCTCTAGTTTTCACATCAGCCTTCACTTCAATCGAGTTCCACAAATTTCAGCATACCTGCTCAAACTGGTCAGCATCACAATCAACTGTAAGCAGAAATAAGGAAGTTGCATTTATTTTCCGTGTTCCTCTTCTAACTTCAGCACAAAGGACTGGTATCAGAAATCACCGTTTAACTCAACTACCCCAAAATAACCAGTCTCATTCAATTCTACTTTATGTTGGCTATCACACGCCTGGTGCAAAATCAATGCCACCCTCAGCAAGAGATACATTGTCGCTGCGACTTACACTAGCGTAGAGGTAGTGTGCATATTCAGGACTTTAATTTCTGTATTTGGCTCTTAAAGCAGCTATTCCATTGCCACCAGATCACCCTCAGTGTCTTGGCCAAAGCAAAGCAAGCGATTCCATGGAAAGGTATCAAGATTTTAGTATCTTATTAAGAACTTTGTATCACTCTAACCGAAAAATTATACTGTTTGTCCATTTTTCCACAGAAGGTAACCGCTGCAGTTAGCTGTTGAGCTGTATTAAAATAAAAATCAGCCTCTGTGACCGATTTACAGAGTCTGATTTATTATCAGCTTTCATGGTAACTGCATTCTGCCAGCAAGTAGGACAGTTGTTTTCCCCATCCCTCCCCAGTGAGCATCCTGCTGGAGCTTGGCCAAATTTCAAAGGCACACCATCATCCTTCCCATCCACCTCCTGCCTGAGTTACTGCAACAATAGTTAGCATCAAGTCAAAAGACATCAAAATCTCTAAACTAAACCCATTTAAATTTGAACAGAAAGTACAGTTTGATCCTATAGTATTTGTGCCGGCACAATACATAAAACCAAAACAAGTAACAAAAGAAAATCCACCAGGAAGAGCCATAAAGAGAACAAGTACCACACAATAAAAAAAGCTAATTTTCATTATCACTGGTTTCTGAGTCAGAGGGAAAGCAGAGATGTCCCTTAGTCGATTCACCAGCAAGGTCATCTAACTCTTTCTGTAAGATGCCACACAACACGATGTTACGCGCACCGGCGCTGCCTCCCAATTTTCTATCCTCCACGGCCTTCACAAGTTTGCCTCTAGCTCTTGCTCTTTGCACATACTGAGTATATTTGAGTGTGGGTCTCCTGAGACTCCTTCCCCATGGAAAAGCATTAGTAAATTCACTACCTCATGAGGAAAAAAAAAAATAACCAACATAACAATGATATGATCTACCATGTCCTCTTCAGCAAGCCCCTTACCTGCCCCACAGTTCTTGGAAGAGCCCTGACAACCGCTGTCTTTCATACAGTTCAGTAGTAAAAGCATATGCTGCCTTGTGCATCTTTGATAATTACCCTCATTTCTTTCAATAAAAGTCTGATTTAACAGAGGATTTGAGCCTGCACTTATTTTATTTCTTTCTCATTGTTACAGAAGGATGCTCAACACTGATAGAAGCCGTGGAGAGCCAAGTCTTGTTCACAAAGACACTCAACAAGTCTACTAATATGCTGCTGATTACAAAAGTAATCCCAATATCATACAAATAGTTGTAGCAGAGACGACTGTTTTTCTTTTACCATCTGTTAGATCTCCGGAGCTGGCAGACAACATTTCCTAACAAAGTCAAAACTGATATCTGATTTGGGATATTTTCTTCTCCTCTAGTCAATTTAGTCATCTCGGTAGGGACAGTGAAGTCATTCCCGGCCGTTGCAAGTAACTCGCTTCCCACCTTTGTCTCCCATCACCACGCACTTTTTTGTCTGCTTCTCAGATTAAATAAAAGCTGCACTCATTTACTTCAAAGCCTCTTCCCAAGGTAATGATATATCTCAGATCTGTGAATAAGTACACTAAGTCTTCAAATATGGCCAAGAAACTCAAATGCTGTAGGTATTATCCTGTAATTCATGGTACCATAACTCAGCAAGGACAAACCAGCGATTCCAGGGCATCAGGTATTTTGCAAAGCACGCGCACCACGTGTACATGCTAGCACATTAATAGAAATCCTAGCAGTGACAGATTTACCTTGCACTTGTGGCGTAATGAGACTGTTTCCTGCTCTCATTAAGTGTAACAGCTTCACATACTTCCTCAAGAAATAAGTCCTCTGAAGTGGTTGCTATGTAACCTAGTCTTGCATACAAGATACAAAACAGGAGTTGAGTCCCTAGATTCAAAGGCCTAAGTTTTTAGAGCAAGCAAATCAGACTGTCAAGTCTGTCTCCACATTGGTTGTCAGGAATGCACTTTAAAAGCAGAACAGTTGGAAAGCCAGGATAATTCAGATATATTCCAGTCCTAAAAAAAACCCCAAACAAACCACCAAACAAACAAAAAATACAACCACCACCAAAACCCAACAAAACAAACACCCCACCAACTAAACCCACGCTACATCAAGGCTATGACAAAGTCCATCTCAGTTTGAGACGGAGGCATCACAGGCTACAAGAGAAAAAACTATTTTGTTTCGTCTGTGGCTGTCAATATGAGGCTTTTTCATGACAAAGAAGCAAGCAGAATAAGAGAGACTGAATTTTCTGAAGTACCTCCACAGGTATCCCAGCATAGCTATAGTAACATTTAAGAGGCACTAGAAGATTTTTAAGATGATCCAGCTGGGCAGACAAAGACTGCCTGGGAAGGAAGGCTCCCTTCCTGCTGGAGGAACTGCTCCCATCTCCTCCATCACCACAGCAATCCTGGATCACGAGCAAAACCCAACACGCAGCGAACACCTGCGCAAGAAGCCTGGGTGCCTTCAGATTACCAGTTTTCATCAAGCCTGGTTAGTAAAATGCCAAAATAGCTGTTGAAATAGTACTGTGGCAGTATTAAGTATGAGCAATAGCTTCTGCTTTGTTTTTATCCTTATATATCCCTGGGGAGACTGTTTCTGGGGCTTTCCCTCCCTCCAGAGCAAGACTCTGGCCCCGCCTTCTACCCCACGTCCATCTCCATTGAAAGAGTAAAAATAAAGGCTTTTACCGGGAGACGCTCAAAAAAAAAACCCCCATCCAAAAAACATGGTAAGCTCTCACAAAGCAGTGATAATCAGCATTAGTTTGGCCTCGATCCCCTCCCAGCTCTCACACAGTGAATTTTGTTATTCATTTTTCTTCCTCAATCTCAACAATTGTACAAACATTTATGTACGTTGTGTCAACAGAGGAGACTATGAGTGGACTCAAACTGCAGTCACATTAACATTGCACGTATTTCATTACAACCACGCGTGCATGTCAAAAGCAAATAAACTGGTTTTGTTTAATGTGAATTTTACAAGGTAGGTACACGTAAAGTCTGGCTACGTGATTTCTGAGACAGTACAATCCCAGAGTCTTCATCCCTGATGACTTCCCAGGACCAGTTAACGCCAGCCCTGCCTCTGGAATAAAGGGCCCTAATTAATTCAATACTAAAAGCATCAAAAGCCATGATCTACCATACAGGTAGATTTCACAACCATTTCGCACTTTCAGGTTCAGATGAATTCAAAGAATCAATTGGCACATAAAAAAAACTGTTAAGGAGAAGGGTAAACGGTATATTCACAAACTTTTGAAATGACATTCTAAATTCCACTAACAGCACTGAAGAGAAGCTATATCAATCATAAAGTGACTGTAGGCATAACTATAGTCTGTTCAAGTCCATTAATTCAAAAGAAATTAAATATGCAAAGTGAGACACTGAGGTGTAAAGCAACCCCACGTGCACGCCAAAAAATATGCATTCACATGCAGGTGAGGACCTAACAGAACTCTAAGGAAACACCCAATGTGAAAGCAGTTCATAAGATTAACTTTTGATTTTTTTCCCCCAAGTGCCTACTCAGCCTCTCTGCCAATTTTCTGACCTAAATAATTCTCAAACTTTCCTCCTCTGCCTAAGTGACCTTAATTCAGATCTTATCCAACCCTTCTCTGGGGTGATATTGACAGGAAAAAAAAAAATAATCAAGAAACATCATCTGCTAAGGCAGCAGAGCAATATACTGAAAAATATCAAATACAGCAAACAAAAACGATAGCTTTTTTTGAAACTTTAGTATTGCAAACAAGCTTACTGTAGCTCCTATCAGAAAGCAAAGTCAATGGTCATTAAATTATCTGTGTATCCACACACAGAGAAGATAGATTTTGGTAAGGATGTGACAGGATCGACTATTTTGTTTAGGCTGGTTTTAAAGGCGCACAACAGCGGAGACACCACAAATGCTCTAGGTCCTCCCACCCCCAACCCCAGCCTCAGGAACATATTAAGAGTTGAAAATCTTTACCGTAAACAGTTGAAAAATATTCGTCCCACTACCATTTTTCCCCTCCAGATCTACTCCATCATCTTCCACCCCTCCTACACAAAACTCAATTTCCTTCAGTTTTTTTTTCTCCTAGGCCTTTAACCACGCTCCCAACACCTCTGAGCTCCTCCTAGCCACATCTTTCCTGCAGTATCAAGGTCATCAGCTGAGGTCTTAACACCAAGTAACAGCAAATAGGCAGTCCTATCCCTCAGCTTTACCTACAATTCCTTCTAGTTCGCATCAAAGGAAGAGGACCCTTACATCTTACACGTAGGCACAAAACTGCATTAGATTTAGTAAACAAAAACTGTGCTCGGAAAGAAAACTTGTGAGGTTCTTCAGGACCAAGTGGAAACAGGACTTTCAAAACAGTTCACTAGAGGGAGCCCCCATAAAGGGCACGATGCACTCGGCGGGTGCAATGGAAAAGGACGGCACAAACCTAACATTGTAAAATGAACTCTGAAACTCAGTCACTGCTAAAATATCCAGGGTTTTTAAGTTTAGTATCTTAATTTTTGAAGTAGGTCTCAGACATCCAATTACAGAAATCCCTACAGCAATACCAAAGAGCTTGCAACCAAAGGGAGGAGAAATATCTACAACTGGAAGAGCTTCTGTGAAAAACACATTTTCATTTTAAAACTATTTGATAATGAAAGGGTAGAGCACACACAAAGTAGTAAAAATAGTTATTAAAACCCCATAGTATAAAGCAGTACCTATGGCAAAGAAAAAGGCTCTTCGCACTCCATGAGCAAAAGCAGATAAGAGGAGAAATCAAAGAAAGGACAAGTGAAAAGGATTTACGGCAGCTAGGCTCACAGGCTTGCGCTATTAAAATGAATCTTGTTTAACAAGTCAGATGACTTGGTGTTTTTTTCTCTAGTTCACAAAAACAAGAGTAACAGACTGAATTGCAAGAAACAAAGCTGAAAACGGGAGCATTTCATCATTTATAGTCAGCTAGAGAATTCACAGCTGAAGGAAATAAATTAATTTCAAGTTAAAAATAAATAGTAAGTCTGTCCACTATCTCATCCCTGCTATAACAGCTACTAGTAAAAACACGTATCCTCACAAGGAGAGCTTCTCCGACAGCAGTCTATAACACCATCTGGAAAATGCGCTGGGAAGAGAGGCCGAGCAAGGGACAAGAGTCCCAACATCGACCCCAGACAAAACCCAGCCTTTCCACTCCCAGAAGAATCCTCAGCAAAAGGTTGGATTGGGACACTGCTCCACTTTTATTGAGCTACTGAAAAAAAAAAAAAAAAAAAAAAACAAAGGAGTTACACTCTTAAAGCTGGTTCATCTGACCACAGGGAAAGGTACCGCAACTATTCTGCGACATACTCTGTGCACTCTTCCCTTCAGTGGTTTTGGGGTTTTTTTTAATGCTTTGTTTTTACAAGTGTCTTGTACAGATTAAAAATGACAAACTATTAGCAATTACTAACTTCACATTTAACACAGCTTTCCATTCCATTTGTTTCTGCATAGGCTGATGGAGCATTAGAAAAGACAGATTGTAAGATCTGTTACATTACGTGCCTGCTTCTACTCCTACTAACCGTGGATGATTGTACAGGAAAGGCAATTGCTTATCTAAATCAAGATAAGCATTATTTCCATATGTTCCATCACCAGGGGGAAAGCATTCACAGATGCACTCTAGTACTTCAGATTTGTAGCACAGATTTGCTCTATCACTTCTTGGACTTAAACGAGATCAGAACCTGAGCACAAGGAAGAAACATCTGTTGCAGACAAATCGCTTTCTACCTAGCCAAAAAATGCAGCACAACGTGCAAGTCGAAGGCACTTGATGATGAACACCAACACCTTCTCCCTGGCTGCACATTCTGCCAATATGCTCTGTTTCAGCTAATTACAAAAGTGGCATAATTGGATTGGCCAAGGACTACAGCCAAGTACGAAGCTTATGAGGCATACAGACACCACGAATCACAGAATGGATGAGGTTGGGTGGAACCTCTAGAGATTGTTAAGTCCAGCCTCCCTGCTCAAAGCAGGGTCACCCAGAGCAAGTTGCCTAGGACCCCTGTGCCTGTTGGAGTCTGAGTATCTCCAGAGACAGAGACTCTACCACCTCTCTGAGCAACTGTTCCAGTATTCAGCCATGCTTACGCTAAGTATGTGTTTTCTTATGCTCAGAAAGATTTTTCTCTTTCAACTTGTGCTCGTTGCCTCTTGTCCTGTCGCTGCGTGCCGCTGAGAAGTCCGGACCCACCTTGTTTACACCCTCCCATCATATGTTTATAGACATTGATCCCATGCCATCTGGGGCATCTTTTCTTCAGGCTAAACTCCAGCTCTCTCAGCCTCTCCTTGCAGGAGAGACATTCCAGTCCTTTAATCATCTTTTTGGTTCATCTGGTGCATCAGCTACACTTCCCAGTTTTGTACCATTCACAAGTTTGCTGAGGGTGCATTCTGCCCCATCTTCCAGGTCAGGAGGTCATGGTGTCTCCCATTCAAGGTTTTCAGGAGGTACAAAATATCCCCATCTGAGGACGTGAGCATCAGTTGATGTCCACCAGTTAACTGAGGAGCCCACATCCAACAAACCACACCGTAATTGAATTCAACAGGTCTACACCACACTCTAAAGCTACTGCAAAAAGCCCAGAACTAACTCACTTGGACCAAGTTAATGTAGTGATGTGGCTATCAGCAGCCTAAGAACAGGGTTGTAAATACAAGCCTCTGTTTTTCAGCCACATGATTGAATTGGAGCCATTGAAGACCGTTACACATTAAAGACAGAAAGAGTGGTGTACCATGAGAATTGATTAAAAAATAACCAGTCAGTCCTAACAACCCACACAACGCTCATGCAAAACGCAATTATTCTTGCGTTACAAAGGTCTCGCATAGTCCTTACAGAGTGATGTTCTAACCTTTCCTCAGTCTACCCCACACAGCTCTGTATGTCCCCCAAAAACAAAATTGAGTGGCAAAAAAAATCCCTTGAAGTCTGGGAGAAGAGGAAGGACAGAGAATGGAGAAGCTTGCCCTTTTTTTGAAGTTTTTGTAAAGCAAGGTAAGACTTGGTATGGAGTGCAAAAGTGTCGAAGACCGAAGTTTGAGAAAGCAGTAATAACAAACAAGAACAACAAGAAAAGGAATACATTCGCAATTCTCATTTGTGATGCAACCTGGTCTGCAGGGACATGCAATTGTCAATTCATAAATCAAAGTCTTCTCACTTCAGTGGCACGCACAGTGACAGCAAAGACACAACGTAAGTGGGCTGAGGCTCTAGGGTATTTGTGTGTTTACTCAGTGAGTCAGCATCCAGCTGCTGTGGTTGCTATGCTTACTTCCACTGACTCGAGATTTCATGATTTAGGGTCCATAGGAACGGCTGCTGGTTGAGCTGTGACCCTGAAGGAGCTGTGCTTTGTATATCTGAAGAAACTCATTCAATCACTGTCTCGTTTGTTTTTTTTTAAAAAAAAAACAAAACAAAACACGAAACAAGCCTTCAGAGGGATTCAAGACTTTGTGACGATATATTGGAATGAAAATGCTGTTGGACAGCATATTTACTAAGTTCTTGCCCAAGCCCAATTATCAGTACCTCAGTCTGAGGCATACCAAGAATTTTGATATACAGATCCTTCTTCCAGAATGGCAGCGCGAGTTGTACTGAAGTACATTAAACGGCCAACCAAGGTCACATGGAGGCAAGAACTATACTGCATCATCTCCAACTCAATTCCTACTTTATAACCTCTCTCTACTACAGAGAGCTTGTAATTAACAATGGAAGTTCAAAAATTGAGAGAAAAAAAATTTATTACACTCCCATCCATTGCCTCACAGAAATAAGTTGATACTTTTCTATAAAGCTATAAGATTACAGGTGATGCTACTTTTCTAGATTCCTTTAAGACAAAGCAGATCACCTTCACTGCAAGAGTTGTGTCTCAGTAATATCACAGTACTCCTACAGCTATTCCTGGTACGTTCAAATCAATCCAGTACCTCAGCCGATCACTATGAGCCTTCATCCAAAATTTACATTACCGGCAGCACCGTATTCCTTCACTCAGCTTTAGAAACTGGTTGGAAAAAAATTGCTTTTTATAGTGGGAAACCACAAATTCATTAGTTTTCATTCATTAGCTTACTAAGCAGTCAGACAATTCTTACTCTACATTCTCTGCTTTTTGAATTCCCTACACCATTGCTAAGCAACAGCTTCTCTAGTTGAGCATTACAGCCTTTTTGTAGTACTTACTGTGGAGCTTGGAAATAAAAAGTTACTACCAGCAAGCTATGAAACTTCTGCAAAACTGTCAGCAAATATTTCACGGTATTGTCATTCAAGAACCTCTCTGCATGAGATACAGCGACAACTGCTTACCAGATGGGAGCAGGAGTTTTAGTTTTCTACTACCAGGGGACAGGTAGGTAAGTTTTTATGCAAGTATGAAAGATAATGTTTTCCCGCATGAAGACATTAGGCTTGGTAG
Source organism: Grus americana (assembly GCF_028858705.1). NCBI lineage: Eukaryota > Metazoa > Chordata > Aves > Gruiformes > Gruidae > Grus > Grus americana. The sequence goes on from NC_072854.1 coordinate 118,830,193, forward strand.
GTAGCGCTTACCTTGTGGCATTTCCCTTCCCCTGCTCCCCGAGATACCACAGGTAATTTGCTCCCCTAAGAAATGGTAGGGCTTTGTGTTGGGTTTGCGTGGCAGGGTTTTGGTAGCGGGGGGGCTACAGGGGTGGCTTCTGTGAGAAGCTGCTAGAAGCTCCCCCTGTGTCTGACAGAGCCAATGCCAGCTGGCTCCAAGACGGGCCCGCCGCTGGCCAAGGCCAAGCCAATCAGCACCTCTGTGATAACATATTTAAGAAGTAGAAAAACACTTAGAGGGAGAGAGCTTTTGCAGCCGGAGAGAGGGGTGAGGAGATGTAAGAAACTCTGCAGACACTAAGGTCAGTGCAGATGGAGGGGGAGGAGGAGCTCCAGGCGCCGGACCAGAGATCCCCCTGCAGCCCGTGGTGAAGGCCATGGTGAAGCAGGCTGTCCCCCTGCAGCCCATGGAGGAAGGATGAGGGGGTGTAGCGATTCCACCTGCAGCCCGTGGAGGACCCCACGCCGGAGCAGGTGGAGGCACCTGAAGGAGGCTGCGGCCCGTGGGAAGCCCACGCTGGAGCAAGTTCCTGGCCGGACCGGTGGACCCGTGAAGAGGGGAGCCCACGCCAGGGCAGGTTTGCTGGCAGGACTTGTGGCCCCGTGGGGGACCCCACACTGGAGCAGTTTGCTCCTGAAGGTCTGCACCCCGTGAGAGGGACTCCATGCTGGAGCAGGGGAACGATGAGAGGAGTCCTCCCCCTGAGGATGAAGAAGCGGCAGAAACACCGTGAGATGAACTGACCGTAACCCCCACTCCCCGTCCCCCTGTGCCGCTGAGGGGGGGGAAGGTTGAAGCCGGGAGTGAAGTTGAGCCCGGGAAGATGGGAGGGGTGGGGGCAAGTGTTTTAAGAGTTGATTTTATTTTCTCATTCCTCTACTCTGTTTTGCCTAGTAATAAATTAGATGAATTCCCTCTCTAAGTTTGGTCTGTTTTGCTTGTGACGATAATTAGTGAGTGATCTCTCCCTGTCCTTATCTCGACCTACAAGCATTTCGTTATGCCTTTTCTCCCCTGTTTAGTGAATAAGGGGAGTGAGAGAGCGGCTCTGGTGGGCACCTGGCCCCCAGCCAGGGTCAACCCACCACAGGCTTCAAGCCAAACAGCAAGGTACAGAAGAAAATCTTCAATATTTGAAGAGGACTGTACCAAGACCCATTAGTGTTGCGAGTCATACTTGCTTACTTTAAGGACTTGAAAAATAGAAAGTAATATAAACTCACAGGCAGTTACCAAACTCACTAGCAGTTAGTAGAAAGATTTAGTTCTATCTTCTTCTGCATGCCTACCTGGAAAAAAGAGACATACCAAACCCCAAAGCCCTTAAGTCAATATAGGCATATGTTGGTGTGCACCACCTATTCTCTCTGGATTTAGTTATTTGAGATACACTTACAAGCCTTCTCCTGTAAGACCTCTGGTAGCAACACAGAAAAGGGAAAAAAACAGAAATAGAACTCTACTTTTTCCTTAAATATAACTGATCCATATCCTCAGTGATAGTTACGTGGAGTCTGGGGTTTGCTTTCAGTTGACGCAGATTCATTAAGAATTTTCACAAAAGGATAGCACCACAACAGACAATATGTTTGTCTGAGAGCAGTGTCTTTTTTTAAAGAGTACCTTATTTGTACAGAGATGATGACATTAAGTATGCAGGAATAGATCCAGTGCAGGCTGAACTTCAGCTACAAGTCATATTCGTGCAGCAAATGAAAAACAAGTAACTTACAACACCTTTACAGACTAACCATCAGCACAAGAGGGACAATCAAGAAGGCCCATGGACGCAAAACTAAGCCTCTGTGAAAAAGCAAAGGGCAAGATAAGGCAGGTAAATGTTTCAAAGCAAGACAGATATGAAGAAAGTATAGAACTGGTTGCATATCTGCATTACAGATGAACCAAGTCTTTTTGGACAGGATGTCCTTGGTAAACTATAGAGCAGTCTTTGCTAACTCAGTGTTTGATCATGAACTCCTAGAGATGCTATTAGTGCAAAAGTGCACGTAGAAAACTACTTCTACTTTCAGAAATAAACGCTATACCAGCACAAGGCTGAAAGGTTTAATTTTGCAAGATGTGCATTCTATAGCATCCTGTCTGCAAAAAAACACATCTGGAAACTTTGGTAAGGGCCCTTGTGAAACACACTTCTGCAAACATGCCAAGCCAACATGCAACAGCTGGAAGTCTCAGTACCTTTTCTGTGCACAAACATGATGCTTCCCCCCCCGTATTTAAATAAAAAATATTTCAGTGAAATGACACCACACATACAATTGTAATTTCAATAGTTTTTAAAGCTGTGCAAATTATCAATTTAAATACAAACTGCATTGTCAAGCCTTCGCTCCAGCGCAGAAGAGCGTTTTCTGCACACTGTAAGAAACACATCTGTACGCAGCACTTGCTACAGGGCCGAGGAATTCTGTGTCAACCAGATTTTCCAACGGCACATCAGCTAGATGCCCTCTCACAGAGAAAGCCACGTACCACTTCACATATGAAGTACTAACAACTTATTCAGACATGAGTTGGTTTGTTAAGAGACATTTCTACATGGCAAGCAGTTCAGCTCTAGTGAGCCGAGAAAGGGAAACCTGGTTTCCCATGATTGGGTTTTTAACACATGTGTAATCAAGTGTTTAATTGTGCATGAAGCAAATGCAACTATGCATGAAAGTTGGTTCATGTGATCCAAACAGAGAGCTCAGTGAGCTTAAACCGCATCAGTGATCCCCCCTACCTTATTGAGGGAGTTAAACCAGTATCCTTATGTGATGGTGGATTTTCAGATTTGATGCAAGCCTCCCACATCCAGAGAGCAGCAGTTGACAGACTTGCCTTATGTGATCACTAATTTTTATTAGCCCCAAGCAGCAAATCCCAGTTGAAGCAATAGTTCAGCACCTTCATAAGTGTCTGTCACATCTAAGCTATAGCAAATTAAGAGAAGCCATACCATTCTCTTACCATCTTATCAAAAGAGGCTCCCAATCTTCCGCTGGAAGGCATCAGCTTTTTCCACCTACGCTTGAAGATATCCAGAAGTCACGTAACCAGTCGACACGGCGATAGGTCTACACGAGTAAGCCCCGACAAGGGTACGGTTTAACAGCTTGATCTTGGCCACAACCTAATCATAGACACATGGTTTCTAGCCAGGCTGACACATTGGCTCACATCTGTCTGCAAAAGACTGTGAGGACATATGCCACGATCCATCATAAATTATAGATTATGGCTTTAGCCAAGCCACCATACTGAGCAAAACTAGATGACTTACTGAAACTGCCTTTGTAGAGCAAGAAATTAATGTCGGGATTTGATCTTGCAATCACCTGCGCTTAGGAAGAGTTCCCTGTTCTCAAAAGGAGCTCATCCTTTATGCACAAAAAATGGGAGGAAAAAAACCATTAAAGGAGAAGAGACAGACATGTACATAAACACAAATTACTGGAAACCAAGATGTATAACCTATTACTTTTCCTCCACATATATTAAATTGGCTCAAAAATTACTATTCTTCTTCTTTCCCTTAGTAGTCTTGAATATGAGACAAGTCAGCCACTGAAATACCCGGGTTGGAACTTTAGAAACCCTACGCTTTCTCCGCAATTTCTGAGGAAGAGCACATGCCAACTTAGACACAGCATCACTGCTGCTAAAGCCATCCTTCTTCACACTCTGAACGAGCCAACCAGGTGACAGCACACCGCATCATCTGGACTTTCTACCTCTGGTAAGTATTTCCTTTGGGACCTCTGTACAAAACTTAGTGCACAGTAGCTTCAGTAGCTACAAAAAAGGGATCGTTTCTCATACTGCATGGGACAGAAGCTTGGGAGGTATTAATCTAGTCAAGACTCGTATCACCAGCACTTAAACATTAGAAATATCCTTTCTGGCAAAGACATGCTTACCTTCCCTTAGCATCTCCACTTACTACTACTCTCTAAAACATGTTGAGAGCTTGCGGAGCTTCAATAAGGATAGTAATTTATTGTTGAGCGCGGCATCCTTTCCCGCATTTAACTCTTGCCCCTCAAGGAGCTGGCTGCCACTGGAGACAAGAGGGTTCTCTCAGCTGCACGCAGAAGAGCCACAAAGTTAAAACCGTCAAGGACCCGTATAAGCTTAACGCTGTGTGGAAGTTAACTTGTTAAAAAAGTCACGGAACAGCAACTTAAAAAAAGAAGTCAAAGACAAGTGATTTACTTTCTTAGAGAGAGGATTAGCCACACTGGATTATGTGTTCTTAATCTATATAAACAGAGCTGATCTTTTGCCTTTTAATAATCATCTCTCTCACTTGCTGAAAGGAAGATTTTTTTGTTTTCCCCCAAAACACTTTAAAGAAAACTGTAACGCAAGCGTCATTTCTTTGACAGCTAATCCATCCTATAAAGGTTATACGCATGCAGCTCATCAGGGAATTACAAGGTCAATTGAATACATATTGGTTCTTTTTGTTTACTGTAGGTTTTTCCCCCCACCATACTAAACGCACTGCTTTATCGACTCACATCAGAGATGTCACTAACTAGATAGGAATACTTGCCTCTAAAAACAAACCAACACCCACCCCCAGGTTATTTCTCAGTTTACAGTCAAGCAAGCTTGCACCTGAAGAGTTTTCCCCCCCCCCATCTCTGTGCTGTGCAAGGCCATTTTTGTAGAATAGCCGAGGTATATGTTCAGGAAGACAGAAAGGTATGTGGGCTCAGTAGATCACACGGTCAGATTTGTACCACTCTGCAGCTTTGCATCTGTTCAGGACAGATCCCCAAAGGGCAGCCAAGAGCCTGGGAGAAGCAGAGCGCACAGGGCTCCAGTTACTCCCTACTGCTCTGGCAGCCTCTGAGCCTCAGCCTTAAAGTCACTCCGCACTATGCCGCGGGCACGCTGAATCCTGGACACCTTTACAACAGGCTAGTGAGCTGCTAACATGGTTTGCTGGTTTTGCCACTCCAGTTCCTTTACTGCTTCCTTAATATATGCATACCATAGACAGACAACAGAACTGAGTAAACAGATTCATAGCCACTTGCACAAAAAGCACGTCATTTCCTAATTATTCATACCAGTTCATTACCATGATCTTCATACAATTCATAGAATCCACAGATAGGGTCTTTCAGTGGAGCTCCCCCACCTATTATACACCACAATTAATAAGCAGTGATCTCCACGTGCATCTAAACGGCACAGCTTTCTAACCTTAAACACACTCATCTTCGAGAGACCTTGTGATACGATGTTTAGCATGAGCAACAGAGTGGCACGCCAAGGCATGACGAGTAAGGACAAAACTACATACAGCACTGAGTTGAGGCGAAGCTGGAACTCGCATTCAAGGCCACAGCTAATAGCAGGAGATCCTGAACTGTGGCATGCAAGTTAGTGCAGTTTTCTGTGTGAACTCAGCAAAAAAACGGCTGTACCATGAACTTCACCAAACAAAGAGTTTCAGTAGCAAAAGCACCATTTTCTTTGACTGACAGATAGCAAGCATCACACTGAGCTAAAACATCTCTATTTACTTTCATCCTTGTCACTCAGCTAGAAATCTGTTCTAAAGACAGTGGTTAAAGTCACTATAAGAAAAAAAGATAATGCAAGCTGATGGACTTTTTGGGGGGGGGGGGGGGGGGGGGGGGGATGGTCTCAAAGCATACCGATTTCACATAGCTACTACACACAGAACTCGTTGATTGTCGGGCAACTTTTGACAATCTTAATGTTTTAGTAGAACATTTCTTTTTCCTGTATAACTCAGTGAAAATAATGAGTGGTTTAGAGAGATGCTATTTCTCACTTGTAGACGTCTGGCTGAATTTCACTGCAGCTTAGTAGTGGCATTACTTTCCAAAGACTGTTTGATGATCATCACCTTGATTCCTAGTTCCCACAGGACAGATATTCACATCAAACGGGGCCACGTGGAGATGCTCTGAGGAACCCAGTATTACCTATGGTTAGTTAACCATTTCAAGAAGCGCTGGTCAACAGAGCTCAGTATTACCACACATTTTCTTTTCAGCGTGAAGCATTTCAAGTGGCTCATCTAGATGCTTTGTCCCTATAATCTTGTGTCAAGTCACTGTGACTATTTAGAAAGCCAGAGATTCATAGTACAAAGATGCTTTTATTAAATCCAACCTTACCATTATACATAAAACCCTCAGTGTTAAAGTAGATTAATTTGAATACAGTTTGAACCATATCATTTTCTAAAAATATAGCAGATTAAGAACAATCCAGAGGCTGCCAAAACACATAAACATACTTCAAGACTTGCTTTAAAAAAAAAACCTGCAAACCTTTTGTGTCATTTAATCTTTAACAAAAATTTAAAACTCAACAGCTACTCTGTCCTTCTGTTTTAACTTCATCCAATTAAAAGAAGTTCTCACCGTTAGCAAAGATCTTTAAACCATCACCTCAATTTGCTGTTTTCTTGGCACCGCTGCTATACCAATGAATCCCAGAGGCTGTGAGAGAGAGCAGGACCATCAGCTTCTTGAAGTAAACTATTAATTTATTCCATTTTCTGAATTCTCCCATTTATGCAACAAAACATTTTTCTACCACCAGTGACAGGTGAAACTCAGTGACAACAGAATTCCTGGGACCCTGATTTTTCGGATAGCTTTCAAGAAAAAGTTTTCTGAAGTCATCTCTCACATTCCCCACTGAGGAGTAAAGACATCTTCAGGAATAACTGGGTACCCAAGAAAAAGTTAATATATGTATTTAACTACAAAAAAAACCCCATTCTAGTTGTTTGCCTACATGGTGGCAATTTATTTACCAAGCATCACAAAACATAAGTTACCAATGCTGTACAAGATAAGCACCTAGCATAAAGTAGAATATAATAAATAGCATTGAAATAAAAGTATACAAATTCCAGAGCTTCAGAAAACAAGTCCATTACTTGCATGTTGTCAGGAAGGAACTCAACTTCAAAGTACGTAACAGATGAGATGCATCTGCCTTTGGTATATCTGAAGGATAAGAAGTGGGAGGAATGATGGATTACAGTATATACGTGTTATCCAGCCCTGTATGACGGGCTCATTCTTTGTTTCCTAAGTGGACAACTCTTCATTTCCTTAATAAATGTAGTTAAAACAAAGAAAGCTCCATTTACTGAACTACCTCAAGAACAAGATTTTTTTTTTCCCTTTCCTACCATCCCCTCTGATATTAAAGAGGGCTACTTGTCAATAATAGCAGTGGAAGAAAAAGGGACAGCGTTACAATACTTGATCTGAGGTCCGCTTTTGCAGCCTGGCAAGTCGTAAGCCAACACCCAGGGATGTTGACAACGTAGTTCTGGAAATGCATCGGCTCGCTTCCCTCAGTTCAGAGCAGTGGGCACCGGGCTTAGTGCCTGCATTCCACATTGCACCGTGCCCCACCCCCCCAAATCAAAAGTTATCAGAAATGTCGCCCAAACTTCATGCCAAAGCACACATCAACTTATGGCTAGTCATGTCTATATGAGGAGACCTGCAAAACTTGTAGGCTTTTGTTTTAGTCACAGAAGAGCAAAACAAAAACTATACACAGCTGCTTTCGGCTTCCAAATGTTTTCAAACAACAAAAAAGACAAAGCCCTTGTCAGCTGTTGTTACAGATTCCCTAATTTCGCTCCTCAGAAGCCTTTACATTGTTACACATCCCTCTGATATAAAGGCTTCCAGCCTACCTCAGCATCAACTTATTCCTAGCATTACTGGTTTTCTTCAGAATTTAGTTCTGAACACAACTTCACACAAAAGCATGGAGAAGAAACACCTTCCCCCACAAACTAAGGTATGTTCTCCAAACTTGTCAATAAAGAGCTGCAGATGTATCATGGTGGTCAGGTTGGTTCTTTCCCAACATGAAGCTTTTAGATCATTTCAGTTTCAGCAGTTCCGCACACAGACTTTTCAATAATCTTCTGTTAAACTTCCATCTTACAAAAACGCATGCCTAACTGGAATCTCCTAAGACCCTCCAGCAAGTCATTTGCATTTAAAAATGGGTACCATAAAGTTTTTGTATTGTTGACGCATTTTTTCCTAAGAGTCAGTACAAAAATTCGTGCAGTACTGAACACCCTTAATCTCCAGCGGAGTATCTATGGAGACTACTGCCAGCCCAGATGCTCTCCCCTTCTCCTACAGCTTCTTACTCCAGTAGCTGATTGATTGCACCTGCTTCACTTTATTTGTTCTTGGCTCCTTTCTTGATTTCTCCTCATCACTCTTCCTGAACAGCCACTCCACACTTTACTAATCAATCTGTCATTTCCACCACCCCCCCGCCCCACCGTATACAGTGTTGGAAGTAAATGGTAAAGAACTTTTTCCACATTCTCCATCAATTGCTGCTTTGGCTTGTCAGGCATACAGAAGATTTCCCCCTGACACCCTTCAGACCTATTCAGTTTGTCATGGCAAGAAGTACCTTTTTACTTGAAGAAGATATCAGACCTTGGGCATGGCACTGTCAAGTCATCCCCGATTTCATCATACCTAGGGCTTCACTTGCTTTCTCCAGAACCTCGTTTAGGTTGTACCAGTTGCCCACCATATATCCCAGTATACAGAGCAGAAGTTATCATCAGCAAGACTACTTCTAATTTTAAATTCTACTTTTTCAGTATTTCAGCTCAGGTAGACAGTTCTTACACGCTCTTGATACCTTCAGAGCAGGGTCAACATTTCAGGGAAATAAAATTTGAAACAGATGCAGTAACAGTCACATTAATGTACATATTTCTTTTAATTGCGCTGATCAGTTGAAATGCAGAAGCATTTCAGCAGTCTAACCTTCTAGAAGTTCACTATTCTGCGTCTTATTTACAAGAAATACATCAAAAAAACCCAAGTGACTATGGATATTTTTCTCCTGAATGTACAGCATAACAAAAGCTTCAAGTAGCAGAGAAGTGTTTCAGCACAACTTCTGCCTTCCAGCATTTTTTGCTGTGTACTGGGTACTAACAAAAAGAATGCGAGACCAGCTACAAGAAAATAAATCCGCCACTGCCATGATTCAGTACCCACATATTAGACATTGACATTTTGCTTATGTGAAGTGTAACAGCAATCACAACATAAATCCACACCTTGTCGCGTTCAGCAGCCCAAGTAATACAAGATCCGTGAATTTTAGCACGTTATACTGAATCTCAGAATAGTTAGAATAAAAACACAGTTTAGGCTAGAACGGATAAAGAGTCTCCTAGTTAAACCACATGATATACTGCATACCCCCATGCACTGCAGGCCTCCAAAGTGAACTTTGGAGTAGTCGGGTAATCTTTTTCATTTTTATGCAGTCTTTGTTTTCTAGATTTTTCTAGATGGACGGGCTTCTTGAGGTTGTAAGATATAAAAGACCTACTCTAATGGGAGAAAGAGGTCTATGGGTACTGTTGCAATACAACCACTCATCAGTGTTGAAGAGCTCAGCAGCCTCTGACATATTTTCACTTCAAAAGTCATGCTTTTACAAGTAGGTGACAGAATTAGTTGTTTATGACAATGGCATCTGCAAATCTATCAGCTCCTCCAGATTGTGCTAAAATAAGTGTTACAGCCTTCCCATTTTAGTAAAAACAGCTGATTACTTCCAGGCCTCACCTCACCTGGAGTATTATCATAAAGACCATGTTCACCTGCAGCCACAAGATTACTCTACACACCTGTTTGCACAGGCCAGTATTCCTCCTTAATTATGACAAAAGGGTCAGAAAACTAGTCTGACATCTGCACAAGCAGGAAACACTTTAGAGTGTTAGATCCTCCTCTGAAAAACCACAAGCTTCAGCCAAGTAGGATTACAAGACATAGAAAGAAAAAAGGAGGAGGAAGCCAGCTCAGTAGTCCTTCTTCCACACACTTGTGTGGATGAAAGAACTAGATGAAGAACAAGGCACTGTTACAGAATTACATACAGAATACAGAAGTCTAAGTGAATTGGATTCTCATTTTTAGTCAGCCTTCACTGCAAGTATTTCGGTAACTCTACTGGTGACCAAAACCGTGATAACACTGCACGCATTAAGAGAAGGGGAATTAATCCAGGCCAGGCTGATGTTCCTCAGCCCAAGCAAGCAGGCAGAACCATAAGAAAGAGAGGCTTTCAATCCAATCTTCTCCCATTTCTGGACTTTCAGAAAACAACACAACTTGCGCACTTCCCCTCTGCTTTTCAGCCACCTTCAAGAACACCACTGTTTTGTCAAATTCCCCATATCATCACATTCGCTAAGTTTCAAGACAAAGTTCATTATGCATGGCTGACTGCTGGAGCACCTGGCAAGTAAGACTCATGTAGAGAATAGCTATTTCACACACTTAAGGGTATCAGTGTTGTTATGACTCTGGGGATACTCGCAGAATTAGCGGACACCAATGAGGCTTTAGGAAATTTTGTTGGGGATTTTCCCCATCGCCCCCATGTTAGGCTGCCACTGTTAGTAACAACATGGGTTCAAAGTCTCGGCCCTCCTAAAAGTAATGTCAGACTGAAAAAAACAGAATGGTCTATATTTAAAAAAAAAAAAAAAAAAAAAAAGAAATCCTCTGTTTTACTTACCATCACTTTCGCTCTTACTTAAGTCTTCCATCCATGTTGGAATATTTTTCAAGGGAACATATTCCCTTAAGTACTCTTTGCGTCTTTCTTCCAAGGTCATCTTCAGCAAACGCTCTGTTTAGGGGAAAGACAAATAAAACAGTTTTGCAAGCTTTCATATATTCTTGCACACTGGCCAAATAGTGACCAACTCAGTGTCCTTGATGCAATTAAATCCCATTTGAGAGAACCGAGCGCGAGTGATTCAATGAGTCACAAAGAATAGGAGCTAAACACGGTGCATCTGAAAAACTGCACGCGCCTATTTCTGAACATCGCAGTTCAGCAAAAAGAAACGCCTCTCCCCCGTTCTCTCAACTGTCCAGACTTCCCCCCCGCCATCGCTACTGCGCCTCTTCTTCCTGCCACTTTAATTCAAGGATGACAGCATTAAGTCTGTTACGTAGGGAATCGTTGTTTTATAGGGATTTTGCAGGTATCAAAGTCTATTCTTCAGGTTCTGCACTTGTAAACCAGAACTTTAAAAAAAAGCTAGGAAGATCAAACTTGAAACATTGTTACTGAAACGGGTTTACCAATACAAGCAAGTAAAGGCAGGGAGCAGGCAAAAGATTAACAAAGTGCTATGTTACAAAAGAGATTAGAGCTAAAGCAAACGTTATGTCACTTTCGAGATGGTTGGGGTGATAAGAACCACCTTATTGTTTGGTTGGTTTTTTACATTCTGCAAACAATGTAACTTTCAGCACAAGACAACCGCTGTCATTTCCTTTACACACATCCAGCAGTATTTAATCCTGTCTGGGGCAAAAAAAAAAAAAAAAAAAAAAAAATCAGTAGCTGTAGCAGGTACTGGGATATCTGTTAGTAACCCAGGAGTAGGTAATACAAGTATGCAAGCTTGACAAACTTTGGCTGAACATAACCTGAAGCGCTCGGAAAGCCGACTGCCGTCCACCAGCCAACCCTGTTTCCGAAAAGCAGACCACGACCAGCATGAACCGCGCCTGCTGGATTTAAAGCTCTGCAAAACAGCACCTGGGTTTAAAGTGAACACCATGGGTGAAGCTTTAGAGATTTTTAGTTGAGCATTGATCCGACATGCTCGGCTACCACACTAAAACACATATGGATGGCTCTTTTCTCCTGAGAAAGTCACCATGGGGTTTTTTTCAGACATCTAGTGAAAAGTTAAGTCTCTAAGACTGTACAATTTTGATGGTTACTGCCAACTTTGCTCTTCTTCAGACCTTGGTATAAATGGACTAAGTTCTAAGGAAAAAAAAACAAACCACCCCAACAACCCAACGGTGCTAACAAACCTGGCACTTCCATGAGACCCTGTATCGGATTTTTGCAGCCATGTCCTCTTCTCCTTCCGCACCTCATCAATGCTTAATATTATTAGCTCAGCACAAGATGCAGAGCTTTTCCCCCTCCAAAAGGAGGGTGAGGGGAAACAACTGAAGCTGTAGAGCATATTAGGATGCCCATATGCTAATCAAGCTTCTGGGTCTGTTTTTACCAGTGGCACTGTACTACTATTACCATATTAATAGTTTTTCTTGACACGTTAATCAGTAATAAAGGCTCTTTGATGAATCAAGAGCTTTTAGGGATGTAGGAGAAGGCTAGACCCACAGTATTTGCCTTTAGCATAAAGGACTAGACGGACACAAAGAGAATATTTTCATCTCAAGTTGAAGGAACAGTGAGCAAGTTGAACACAGAAACTGCTTCTCAAATCAAACCTTCAAAAAAAAAAAAGAAATAAAATCACTTTCACTTGATTTTGTTGGTTTTGGGTTGTTTTTTTTTTTTCCCCCTCCAAATTAAGGTTCCTAATTATGCAGGCTGCAATCAGCACAGTCTAATAACCAAAGGCAGGTTTAGAGCACAGACTTCCTTATCAAAATAAGTTTATTTTGATATTTTTGACAGTATTACCAATTTCTTCAGCTGACAAAAACTTTTCTCTCCAATTATTCAGGCTTGGTATTTCAATTGGATATTTACAAATGCAAAAGTAAAGCTAATGTGATTAGGATCACCATTATGCACAACAGATACGCACCTAACTCCACTACTTGATCTTCAAGCATACAAAACACCAAGTATTTAACGTGCAGGTTACAAGTACTACAGAAAGGCAAACCTGAGAGAGCCTGTGTCTGTGTGTCAGGTTTGAGGGACTGACAAGCAGAGGAAGTTCAACTACCTTTTGCTGAAGAGGTTACAGAGCCAGTTCTGAGCCTTCAAAACACAAATATCTCTCTATAGGAAGGTTTTACAAAACTTGGCTCTTGTGAGTCAGCAGCGAGAACTTAAACTGAGTCTTTATTATACACAAACCTCCTGGAAGATGCCTCAGCTGCAAGTACAGTTTTCTACCTGTAGCTTTATGAAGTGCCTTTGAAAGTTTGCGGGCAGACCAGTCCTATACCTAAGACTCTGAAATCAACTCCAGTCCCGTTCCTTCTCTGTTTCAGCTGTCCTCAAGCAAGATCCACCCTGGGAGAACGTGGGCCAACCTTTAATTACCAAGAAAGTAATTAAGAAAAGCAAGTGTATTGTCAGTGGGTTTGAACTCAATGTTTAGCAATTAGCGCTTTTTCTTTTTAAAAAGAAAGTTCTTCAGAATATAAAAGACTGAAAAGGATTGCACTCAGAGCTTCATGGGAAGAGTGGAGCCAGCGAGCACAGACGGCTTTACAGGGGCCAGGAGTACCTGGGAAAGGCAAACCTAACAACAGATTTGATTTCAAAAGTACAATCTGGATAGGAAGGAAAGAAGTTGGGCTTCTATAGCTTTCCTCTCCAGTGAAGAGGGTACTTGGTAAGAACAGTCATGCAGGGCTAACAAGCTGAAGAGCAATACCAAGAATAAACACAGAAGTTTTTTCTGCCCTCCTCACTCAAAATACCCAGAGCCAGCATCATCAGCATGGTGCTGGAAAGCAGTTACTGGAGCAGAAGACTGGCAAACACTGTTCGTTCTCACTAGGCAGAGAGACACTGAGTTCTGGCCAGCTAGCGCTCACAAACATGCTTCCCTGGATAGAAAAAAATCTCACCAGCAGTCGTGAGCTTTGGTTTGCGTTCAGTAATGTCACCGTACTGATGGAGACCACCACCCTCACAGCTGAAAGACAACAAAACTGTGCCTGCAGCTCAGGTTTCCAGCTCACCATCCAGCCCGTCCTTACCAGGGGTTCGAGTTCACGCACCGTGCTATGAATTCACACAGACAGCAGCGGAGCTGGAAGAGACAAGTGGGAGTAACGGGAACACTCACCAGAGCCTACCAGAAACCTCTTCCCATCTGCCCCCAGCACAAATCCAGCCTTTTTGAAGGTAACAACGTACAGCATTAAGGACTTGCACAGGGAAAGTCAGTTATAATTGAGCACACGTAAGCAATGCCTGAGAAGATTTCCCTCTATCTTCTCTGTTGAAAAGAGAAACTTAAAACATCTAGTAGAAATTTGTGGCCTCACCTTCACTACAGCAACATGCTTTGTAAAACAGTTTTGAAAGAAAAAAAAAAGTATGCAACAAAACTCACTTCGTTTGAGAGGAGCAGCTAACCTACAGGGAGATCAGTTTATTTGTCTTTTAACAATTTCTCCTTAGAAGCGTGCACTCTCTTTCTGCCACAGACAAAAAGAGGGAACTCTCTCCTTCGAAATGGTCTTCTGCCTTCTTGGCTTGAAACACACAGTCACAGGGGTGATGGAAGACAAGACAGAAAACTTAAAACATGACCCGCTGGTGTGTTTTTGTTTTTCTTCCTCCCCTCCTTGTATATAAATAATCTAGAAATATGTATATAAACATAGCAGGCAAGTTTCCTCCCAGCTGATGTAAATATTATGCTTCCACTGTGTGAATTTCTCTCAATTGCTCTCCCTGTGATCAATATAAAGTATCAAAATGGCAAGGTCTGCATAAAATGCTTGTCCCACAGCTTTCATGCTCTGGAGTTTGACACTGGGGTTTTATAAACTGAGACTACACAGGGTGAGAGTCCTAAAAAAAAAAAAAAAAAAAAAAAAAAGGAATAAATATTTCTTATGGGAGGGAGAGGGGGGGTGTTTTGAGAACCCCTGTACCCCAAACATTCCACCCAGCTGCTCAACACTAGAAGCTAAACTCGAGTGCATTACGCTAATGATACCAATAAACCATGACTTTCCCGGAAAACATATGCATTAAAATAAAAAAAGAAAAGGCACGTTTTGACGGCACGTGCTTAACTTTTCGGCCTGAAATACTTCCACAAGGTGACTCGGGGGCGGGCAGCCCTCAGGAAAGGGGCCGTTCCTCTCTCCCCCGCCCCAGGGCCCCTCTCCTCGCAGGCAAAGTTAGTCAGCGATAACCGAGGCGGGGGACAAGCGCACCCAGAGCCCGGCCCAGAGGCGGGGGCACCCCGGTGCGCGCAGCTCCAGGGCGTTTCGGGTGGGAGGCCCCGGGGGCGACGGCAGAGCACGGAGCACCCCCCTCCCCCACCCCGTCCCCTCAGCCCCGGGAAGCGCCGCCGGGCACCCCCCGGCGAGGCGGCGGCGGCTCTAAAGGAACGGGATCCCCCCCTCCCCCCGCCTCCACCAACCCCTCCTCACGGGTCAGCGTGAGGTAAAGGCGGGAGAAGCGGGCCCGGGCCCGGTGCGGGGCGGCGGGAAGGGCGGTAATACCTTTCTCCTCCCGCCAGAGCTTTTTGCGCTTGTTGCCGGGGTACATGGTGGTGTGGCTGGCGGCGGCTTTGAGCTGCAGGTTCCCCAGGCTCACGAGGGGGTGGATGAGACGCCGCGCCAGAGCCGACCGCTACCGACGCCGTGCGCCGCTGGCGGCTGCTGCTGCTGCTCCCCGCCGGCTTCGGCTCCGCGCCCGCCACCCGGCTCCGCACGGCGCCCGTCAGCTGGGTCACGCCTCGCTCTAACCCGACACCCCCGCAGCGCCCGCCCCCCTCCCCGCCGCCCGTTGGCTCCCGCAGACGCCGCTCAGCAGCCCCCTCCTCCGCCCGCCGCCGCCGGACCGGGCCCGGCGGACACACCGGCCAGGAGGGGCCTGAGCGCGGCGGACGGACGGACGGACGGACGGAGGCGCTGGGTTGTGTGTGGGTTCTATGTGGGGGCGGGTTGCGGGGGACCGCCGGGGCGGGCAGGTGCGGTGGGTGCTTGGGTGCGACACTGGCCGCTCGGCGCGGCGGTGGCGGCGGCGTCGCCGCGCTCGGTGCCCCCGCGGGAAGGAGCGGGCAGGCGCCCCCCCTCCCCGTCCCGCCACCGCCCCCCCCCCCGCCCCGCCTCCTCTGCGGGGGAGGCGGGGCAGAGCGCCCTCTGCTTCCGGGTTGCCGGCCGTTACCGAGCGCGCCGCCGATTGGCCGGGAGGGCGGGAGCCGTTGCTAAGCGACGGCGTCGGGGCCCGGCGGGGCCGCGGCCTGCGGGTCGGGGTCGGGGTCGGGGCCGGGGCGGGGGGCGACGGAACCGGCCCCGGCTGCCGGGCGCCCCCTCCCGCGATCGTCCCCCGGGAGGGCGGCAGGGACTGGAAGCGCAGCCGGCCCTGGCGTCTCGGGACGACGGGGAAAGAGCTGCCACGGTGGGTTTAAAAACCGGGGTGAGGTGAGAGGGAGCGGGGGGCTGTGGTGGTGGGTACGCGCGGCGATCTCCCCGCGCCGCGGCGGTGACAAATGCCGCTGGCTGCTGCCGCAGCCCCGCACCTCCACCGAGGTCAAGGTCCGCCTCGGAGGGGCCCGGAGCTCAGGGAAGACGCGCCTCGGCGCCTCCTTCGCTCTCCATTTTCCTGACCGAGATTAATTTTTTCCATGTCTAAACAAACGCGCAAACTTCTGTAGCCTAAATAAATAAATACGAAAGCTTCCCTGCAGCTGTACGGCTCCTCTTAGCTTCGCTTGTGTCCACGTGAAGGTGAAGGCCCCTCCTCGTGCAGGTGAACGGGTTTGGTCCCGGACCGCGGCGGGTGCCGGCAGGTGCTTAACTTGGAGCTTCGCGGGAGGTGCGAGGGGTTGGGGCGGCAGAGGCCATCCTCCCGGCCTTCGTCTGACCCTTGGGAACCAGCACAGCTTTACCTGTAACGAGCAGTTCACGGCGGAAGGGAGATGTCTGGTTAAAGTCAAGCATGGGCAGGGATCCACGTGAAAAATGTACCGTCTCAGCTAAATCACATAGAAAATGTCTTACGTACACCTTCTGGTCAAGAACAGGCTTTTCTTTGATGATACGCTCTTCTGCTTGACCTGTAACAAAGAAACGTAGCCACTGCTTTTCCCGTAGTTTCTGATATCAAACACATTAGCGCCTCTACTATTGCCATTAACCTCAGGTCACTTCCTTACAGCAAAATCCATAACCTTGTCACGCTTACTGATGCCAGGGAGCGCTCGGAGTTTACCTTTTAACCAGTTAAAAATCAGATTAAGATTCCTCTTTAGAAAGCACATTTTAATATTCAGATTAGATCAGCTTCTAAGGGTACATTATCGTCTTCCATCTTTACTTGATTCCTTCACTTTGCCCAGGTGATGTGCTTTGGTAGCCCACGCACAGTTTTCTCACCTTGACAATAAAAATGAGAGAGAAACCAACAGGTAAAGAGGCATTTTAAAAAAACAAACAAACAAACAAAAAAAAACCCCAAAAAAGAGATCTTAGTTTAAATCATGCTTGCTTGTGTGATGTGGAGCAAATATTTGAACCCATATCCTAGATCACTGCATATTTACCAAGCTACTGAATATTCTAGTGTCCTGGGGGATCTGTTCCACATTTTATAAATCAATGTTTATCAGACCAGAAGGGGAGAGAGAGAAAACTTCCCTCTCTTCCTTTAAAGGGCATCTGTATTCTTCGGTTTCGTTTGTAGAAGCCGCTACAATAGCAACGATTTTGGAAAATACGTAAAGAAAGTATGGACGTATATGAAAGCAAAAAAATTACGAAGCGTGATGTTTACATCGGCACCAAAATGGAAGACCAGATGAAAGATTGGAGTAAAACTTGCTTCAAATTAAAAATAGAAACCTTCAAATGTTCCAATTCTAGTAAGAAAATTATTTTTGCATTTTACTTGCTCCCCACCCCCTCCAGTTGCTGGTGGTACAATTGATTCCACCAAAGCAGTAAGAAATTACATCGCTGACTTAATCTGAGCATGACCTGTCCTTTGCTTCTTACACTTGTTGATTCTGGAGGCCTTAAACCTTCCAAAGATCGCTGATCCTCCAGGTCAAGAAAAATCATCAGTCATTCCCCAGCTAACTTGGGCTGGCTCTTCCACACTGTTCCCGAATAGGAACAAAACGTTCAGCTTTGTAGATATGAAACATGAATAATCATTCCACAGCTGTCTGCAAGCGTGCAATTCCCACAGCCAGAGCTCGAATAATATACGGGAAATCGGCCGTTAGAAATGCTGTTTGGGGAACACACCTAATTTCTTTAGAAAAAGAAAGATGTTTTTGCCTGGTTGACTACATGTAACGCCTGCCATGAATTAATTTTAAAGGGACAAAAGCACAAATATATCAGACTTTCTCTCTGACAAGTTTGTGGCTCTCAGTCAGTGGAGGAAAGGAAACGTCCACACGACGAGAATAATAATCCTGCTCTGCCTGGATTCTGGCAGCGGACTCACACACTGCAATGAACTCTAAGGAAAGCAGGGAACAAATTGTAGGCTATGTCTTTTTCTTCCTGCAACAGACTAGCAGGCACAGGGACATAACATTAAATATAAATACATTTTATTTTCTTGTTCATAACATCGCTGATCAGAGATTTAGCCCGAAGTAGAAAGTTTGCCCGTTGTTACCAAGCAAGGAATATCTCCCAACAGCTAGCGTCCTGAAAGTGGAGTGACGCTTAGACGCAATACTAATTTGTATAATACACAATACAGTAATTAACTTCTGCCTCTAGGCAGACACTTAACTGTCCATGTAAATGGATGAGATTGTTCAAGGACGGCACTCGATTTACGGCAAAGACTAGAGTAAGCATGAACAGAAATCCCAGGAGATGCTGATGGAGAAGAACAGAACGGAGGACACGTCTAGACAAAAACCCCCAGCGCGGTGGCCAGAAAGGTAAGAGCAGAAGCACTAGGAGGGAGGCACGTAAGTAAAAGACAGTGATCTTGGAGAGAGAGAGAAGCGATTGAGAGATGCGATCGGAAGTATCAAATGTGGTGGGAAAATTTCTCTGAAAAGCAGCATTTCAGTAATTGGATGAAAACCAATCAGGCTGCAAAATAGGAGGTTATTTTTCTGCGAAAACTGTAGTGAACTGTATACGCGGTAGGCTAAAGCAGTGCTTGGAAGGCTTAAACATGTTCTGTTGAAACAATGAGCGTGAAAATGAGACTGATAGGAAATTTGTCTCATGCTCTGGGTGTATTTAGTCCGTCCAAGGCCTAGTGAACACGCTGGTGACGTTCTACAGAGGAAGACAGGAAAACTGGGAAATGTCCATAAATAGCAATTAAGAGATATATAGCCTGGGCAGAATACAGGTTTCTACTAATGGCTGCAAAATGAACATTTAACATATGGATAAAGTAATGAATGACTGATTAGAGAGTTCCTGTTACAGTTATAATAGGAAATGTAAATTAATACGAGAGTGAATACTACAGAAGTGAATAAATGTACCAAAGGAGAGCCAGAGCTTCAATTCAAACTGCTGGATCATCCAACCAAACTAGCGTGAAGGCACCTACACGCAGCGTTACAATTGCCATCAACCATCTTGACCGAAAGCAAGGCAGTGACATGGCAGATCCCACGCTGAGCCTGTAGCGGAGTAAAACCGAGCAGCTTTTTACTCCTCCCTGGAGGAAGCAGGTTGTGGCTCCACGGGAGTGAACTGTGGTGTGGGGTACACGGCACGCCAGAAGAGAGGAAGGAGAGGGTTGGTCTGAGATGTAGGTCTTAAAGGAAGGATAAAAATACCAGTTGCTGAAGAAATGGAGAGGATGGGAATGGAAGTCGGCTCTTGCAGATCTTAATAGTCTTAAAAACGTTTGAAAAATTGTGTGGGAAAGAGGGAAGGGCATTTAGACGTGGCCTTAGATGGCAAACTGGCACCATCTTCATCAACACAACCCGGTGCAGGGCCAGGGCCTGCGGTCGTGGGCGTTGAACTGAGGGCAACAAAACCGAGCAGTTTTGTGAGAAAAGCCTCAGTGTTTGACAAGAAGAAAATTTATACCTTCTTCATCGCAGAAGCAGCTGTTCGAAGCTGCTGCCCCATAAACCGGTTTAAAATATGCCTGCGAACTACGCCTAACCTGTAAGGTATGTTCATCTCAAAGGTCATGTAACATGAGGGACCGGGATAAAGTCTTACTTTCTTATACTTCACAAACCATATCGAAAACATGTTTAAAAAACAGATAATAGAGCTCTTCTATTTGCAGTAAACGCTAACATTTGGTGAGCACACCAAAAAAAAAGTATGCTTGTTTCTTTGGGGGGTTGGGGGCGTTGGGTTTTTTTATTTGTTTTTTAATAATGTGTGGTAATGATTGTATGGCCATGTTTACCTCCTTTTTCAGATTTTATATTTTTATTTTCTTTATTATTTTATAAAAATCAAAACCAACAAAATAGTACACAAACTGCAAACAGAAACAATAGAGAAACCAATTTTTCAATCTTCTTACCTAAAAGATTTTTTTAATCTCATCTAACACAAAATAGTTGAGTTTTTCTTGTCTCTCTTTTTTAAACTAGAAACTGTCTTGGTTACGGATTCATTTCAAGAGCTTCTTACACTGCTACAAAATTAAATACTGGGGCATGAAACAACAACAACAACAAAAAGAAATTAAGAGAAATGAAAAGGACAGTAAACAGTCCTTTTCATTCTGTACAATGGAAAATAGTCCTTTATTTCATCTGTATTTACACTGTTTATTCTACTTTTCACTGAATACAGTGAAAAAGGCAAAGATGAAATGAAGATGTCTTAATCTTAAGTATTTTTAATGTTCATAATATATATATAATTTAAATTAATTGATAAAAGATTTAAATGCAAATTTAAATTGAGATTACGATTATTTCCCCAACTTCTACTTCACTTAAAAAAAACAAAGCAACAGAATGTTATGGACAGTTTCACATGTTAAGAGAAAATTCCTTCCTCATGTATGTGAAGGTACCTTTTTAAACGTATGATTTCAGTAGCTATTAAACAAAATTGATTTCTTATACCAATAACAGAGCGATATAAAAATCTAAAATGGGTTTATAAATGATTTCTATTTAATAAAAATGTATTTCAGCCATCATGATTCTGACTTATCGAAGCTTGCTTATGTAGCAAACTGTGGGTTATGCGCGGTCTTGTAGGTTTCGATTAAACCCTGTGCTAATGCACGCTTCCGCCGCAGGAAATTCAAACGCAAACTTACAGCCCCTGTACATTAACCACAAAGTCTTTCCTCCCGTCCATTCCGATCACATGGTAAAACTGCTCTGAGTTCTTTTCACGAGGCTTCCACAATATCGTTGTTAAAATGTCACTTTTTATTAGCGCGTTCACTCTCAGATACGCTAATGTGCACTTAAAACATTAAATGCACATAAAATCCGGCTTTTATTTGGCAGTTGCATCCTACCTTCTGAACTGCCGAGCTACTGGCACACCTGGGTCAAGGTTCTGTTAATAAAAAGACGGCTAGTGCCAGGTAGAGAGGGAGTTAACTGACTAAAGCCATTTGATAAATCCTTACCTGTAATTTCTCTGGCTTGTTGCCTTGGGCAAATGAGCTAAAGAGGAGGCAAGTAACTACAAGCCCCATTTGTCCAACTGGGTGATTGGAGAGAAAGATGAAAGGCAATATACTCTTGCGTTTCTTACAGCTTTATGATTTTAATCCATTTTGTCAGGGAAATAGATTTTTTGGTCCATCAAACAATGTGATAATGAAACTATTCAAACAAAGAGAAAAAGAATGTTTCTGTGCTGTCGATATGTTTGTTAATATGATTTACTACAGGTACTATTTCATGAGTAGTCAGATGCATAGCATTTCAAGTAAGGTTATACTTATATCTAGAAATGGTCATTTTTGATAATAAAGAAATTAAATACTAAACACATAAAAATTTGAGATAATTATTCAAATAATATATGCACATTATTAAGTGACTTCTGACAAGATTCTTCTTTTCTAGTACTTAGACACTTGTATATTTGATTTGTTAGAGCATCACGAACTTTTAGAAGAGAAATTTGCAGATTCTTCAAAGTCAGACCTATTTTAAGACAACAATTTTGGAAAACGTTGTTCCAACATAACAGTATCCTAACAGTTCAGTCTTGTAACGTAAACGAGGGGAGCATGTTCCCAAGCTTTGCACGAGTCCCAAAACTTAAAGTTCAGAAGTATCCGGTGTGATGATGTATACCGTGTGAGAACGATGAATGTTTTAATTACTGCAATGGCTACCATGTTGTACCATAATTCTGCAGAATGGTGAACGCTACTGTTCACACCAGCCATACCCCATGATCGAAATCCATGTTTGCAAACGCAGAGGAGAAGGAGCTTTTCAGACTTTCCAAAAGAACCTTAGACACCTGAATTTTTATGTGCTGCCAAGAGCCAGAAAAAAGACAGGAATGTTCAACGTGGGCTCCTCTCTGGGATCAGCTTCACACAGAAGAGATAAAAATACAAGAGAAAAACCAAACAGCGGTTGATCTAAACTGAAACTATCTTCTGCCCCTGGAAGTGTTCCTGGCTCAGAGAGGAAGAAAAGAGAAGCGTCCCACCTTGGAGCTGACTCGATGGAGAGGGGAGTGGAATGCCAGGCTGGCACCCTGGGCTCAGCTACCGGGGAGTTTGCCGCGGTTCAGATGTTTGTAGCAGCAATGGCAGTGCTTGCACAAGCCTTTTCAGACCACTGCCGGTGGCTGCTGGAAAGAGAACTACCTTTTAGTCGTATTCTGTATCAGAACAAATTAAGATGTATTTCAGAAAGCACCTAATAAAGAGAAAAACTTTTAACCAGGAAATCACTTTTCAGTATGCCACTTGAAAATGTGGAATTCCAGCCTACAATGTCCTCAGTAAAAAATGGAAATTGAAAGCACAAATAGAATGAAACAAAGTGACCTCAATACAGAAGAATAGAGAAAAAAGAAAAAAAGCAGGGCTCAACCATGAGCCTGAACTTCAAGTACATAAAAGTAATTCTATTGACTTCAACCAGCACCAGTGACGTACTATACGACCGTTGGGAACTTGACCTCTGCTGGCTGTGTACGGCTGCTTATAATCAAGAGAGTCACATCATCAAGTGGCTTTGCAAGGACAGAAGATAATTAAATGCAACCACATCTCGCAGAGGAAAGCATTGTATTAATCTGCAGTAGTAGTAGAAATATTTCCTAATTATAAAATTCCTTAAATGACTGCTGCTTTTCTTTCCAGAAAAACAACCTCCTGGCATTAGAAAGGTTTACGTGGGGTGACTGTAAGAAGAGATAAACAGATGCATTTTGTTGTTTTGGTTCTTCCATTGTTAGTGCACACATTCACATCTAGGCTTTGATTTCTTAAGACTTCAAGGGACAGAAGGCGAGTGATTTATTCCAACACGCTTTGCCAAATCCCCAGTATACAGCTGAGCAACTGGGGCTAGTTGGGCTGGGAACTAATTGGTTGCTGAAAAACAATAAAAGATGGGAGTACTTTTAACCGACATCTAATGTGCTGACTGTATAAAATTAGACTGAAATGACATTATTAAAGAAAGCTTTCAAGTGTCAAAAATGAAAGAAGGTCATATATTCTCCACTGAGGAAATCTAGATCTCAGAGGGGACATCCACTTTCATTATTCTGCTATTTTATCTGTTTTGTCTTTTACGACAACTTTGTAGCCAGACAGGAAAAAAAAAGCAAAGAGATATGGTTGAGAGTTGAAAGAATGAGCACAGAGAGTAGATAAAAGATGTAAGAATTAGAAAGACAAGTCAAAATTTTAAAATTATATATAGTGTAAAGCGAGCACAGAATAGTTATTGATGAAAAGCTAGGCTATCTTGAATGTAAATGTTACGCATCTTACTATTTTTAACAGATATCACGTATCATCAAAATCAGTGGAATTACAC
Source organism: Grus americana (assembly GCF_028858705.1). Classification (NCBI taxonomy): domain Eukaryota; kingdom Metazoa; phylum Chordata; class Aves; order Gruiformes; family Gruidae; genus Grus; species Grus americana. Next base: position 118,853,981 of record NC_072854.1, read on the forward strand.
CACTCAAAATATATGTTTAGTTCATGTATAACGAGAAATAACTGAAGTAATTTTTCAACTTTTTGCTTTTCCATCTTTTTTCTTTGCTCGGTTGTTTCAGGTTTTTTGGCTTTTTTCCCCTCCAAGCGATGCCATCTCTTCACGGCTATCCTCACCATTTCCGATCGACCCTGTTGTAAATTCATCAATTCCTATACACCTTTTGTAGACTTGAGGCAAATCTTTTCTCGAGGCCCATTTCCGTTACAAAAGTACATCTGCTAATTAACATTAGCGAGGTCGTGCTTGTGATACGTACGGAATCGTAGCCAGTACAAAATGAAGGAACGACAAACTCACCGTGGCTGGGGGGCCCACGGGAGGTCTCCAGTCCGAGTTTTTGCCTACAACAAGGTTGCACTGAATTCACATCAGGGTGCGCAGGGCTCTTCCAAGTGGGGTGCTGAAAACCTGCGGGGATAGCGGATCCGCAGCCTCTCTGGGCAACTTGTCCCAACTTCTGCTGGATTTGCTGAAGTTTATCACCATCCTTCTTGCATTTGCATCTAGAGCCAAGTCTTTAAAAAATACTTTAAAGAATTTCAGTTTGATCAACTGATGTACCACACTACATAAAACAATATGAGCGTACGACCATTACTCTATACCTTTCTTGCACTGCATTAATTTCGGACTTCCCACTGGATTGTGAGGTTTTCAGGAAAAGAACTGTATCCTTTTACTTGTACAGAGTCCAACATGGGAGGAAAAAAAAAAAAAAAAGACAGTGGGGGATGTCTTTCAACTCTGTTGAAGCAATGGCGTGGTTATTCTCCAGGTTATTTTTCTTTCTGATTTTACTTTACTCTTTTGTCTTCTCTAACATTCTGTTTGCTTTGCCTAACCTTTCATGTTGTTTATTGCCCACCTTTCCATTAGCAGTACACTCTATTTTTATCCCCTGTAATACAACACATACTCCTGCTCCTTTTCTTAGAACGCTTCCCGCACTGCGAAAGCGTATCTACATTTTCCTTATGTTTTTCTTTCATCTTAATGCAATATACCCCATATCTGCTTCACGACTTTCCTCTCACCTAAGTTTTTCTAAATCATTTGTTTGGTGTGAGGGGAGAACAGTAATGTAATATAAATAACGGCTTTACCTTTGATCACCTGGGTATCGCACCACTTTGTATTGGTTTTAGTTTAATTATGTTGTATCACTTGGCAAAAATTAGTTCATAATTTGAGGGTACAGGTTTTATAGGATATTCACAATAATACTCAACCTGAATGCTGGTAATTAAAATGTCCTCCCCATCAACTGTATTTTATTGCTTTGTATTACTAAATAGCATGTTAATGTATCGTTGACATTACAGTATATGATATACTAGGAAAGTAGGATATTTACATCACAATTCTTACAAAATGTTTTCATTCCGATTTTCATTTTTGTAGTACTCATCACTGTTAGCTTTAATATGTGTTTTACCTCCCTACAATATTTTTTGTTGCGAGTATATTAATGGCTTTTCCTAATGTGCCCAAATCAGTGCAAATCTTTTTATCAGTAATCCATAATCCAGGAGCATTTCTTGATGCGCAGGAAGCACGTTTGGTTTTATTGTCCCTCTCAAGTTGGTCAAGAACTATATTATGAGCTGTATTCTGCTCACGCTGAACTCACCAGGAAACTCTCTTTCTATTTTGACTGAGAGTGAATTATTTACTGTGGATACAGAATTTCGTTTACTACAGTGAAGCCGAAGCCCAGGTGCTAACAGTATTAGAGCAAGCAGGGAGTATAAAACGCTTCACTCCTGCATTGAGCTGGGTAGGACTACAATGACGGTCACTGCCATTCTCCTCTGGGGATCTCCGTGATCCGGTAGCCTTCGCACCACAGCTCTACAATGCTGGCTTCCTCCCAGGCCATTTTCCGGCTGTATGGTAACGCAGCAGGTGTTTGCATCGTGTATCCTCTTCCATGGGTTACCTATAAGCTTGACGAAGGTCCTGATATCCTCTTTATTGTAAATCCATCAGTACTTATGTACAAGAAGTGGTACAGTTAAGGCTGATATATAGCAAAGTCTCCACATCATCCCTTCTGGGGACAATGAAGACCTTCTGCCTGCTCATGCATAGCAGTCGAAGGGATAAATGGCTGGCTAACCAGCGAAACAATGCTTAATTTATGGTTATTCATGGAGGTGGTTACAGCTATGTACTACATTCTGCCTTTTGTTATAGGTTAGAAAATTAATTTAATATTTTTTCTTATAGTGAACCCTTCCTGGAAGCCCTTTCAAGAAGAGGTCTGTAGTGTGCTCATTAAAATTTAATCTCTTCTATTTTAATAAGTATCCTACAGGGTTATTAAGGTGTTAGAATTATCTCTAAAGAAAAAGAATGACATTATTAGTTAGCAAATTAAGAAAATTTGTCTCCCACATACATTCTCTTTGAATAGAAACAAAACAGTTTTATAACAAAATGTACCCTCTTACTGATAACCTGTTTATTTTCAGAAGCAGAAAACATTAAAAAAACCACAGAAAAATAACATTTCAAAACAAGTAAATGAGTTTCAAAGTATAATTTATCAGGATGAAGGTTTAGTCCCTCCAACACAGTCACAAACTGTGTTGCATAGCCATTATAAATGGGGACATTCTCTCTCTCAATAAATTTGAAGAACTGTTTTAAATACCATTATATTTTACTAACACCCAGCCTGCATCCACCCAGTTATTTCAAGGTCGCGTGGATAGGCAACAGTCCCACACATTCACTGCTGGGGAACCTTCCCAGGCGGAGCATTAAGCGCCCACTTGGGAAGCGGCTTTCAGGAGGCTCAAGGCAAGCTGTGGTGGTATCTGGAGCAACCCAAAGCAATGCTGTGGAGGCCAGCAGGAGCTGAGAACCTGGTTTAATTGTCCGCTGGGCACCACAGTAATGAGGTTGGCCAAGCTTGGCAGAAAGTAGCATACGCCATTCAGGTAAGTGAGCGATAACAGGCAGTGAGGGTCAGTTGGTGCGTGCATCCCGAGTTTCCTGCATGTGGGCATCCTTCAGCAAACAGCATGGTTGATATTTGATTGTATGAACGACTTGCGGAGCCTGCCAGGGCTGGAAGATTACAAAGCAATGACAGTAATTCCAGGTACTCTCTGGGACACACCGTAGGGACACGTGTTTCTTGTCGAGCCCTGACTTAGAGGGTTACCGTCCCGTCTGGGCACCGAGGTGATACTTGGGGAAACAGCAGACAGGAACAAGAGAGAGATCAGATGATAGCCTTGGAGGCACCTACAGCTCTTACAAATGACCAGAGCAGTGGGAGGCAATTTAAACAAGTCTCCAGAGGGCAACTTCCACAGAGAAGCTTACCTGTGCAGAAGGTGCTAAAGAAATAAGCCTGTGTGCTTAGGAGCGCAGCCGCCCACATTCACTCTTTGGCTGTCCAACCCTGGCCACCACAGATGTCAGGGGCCACACGTTCCCAAGTGACTTCTCGCAGGAGATGTCAGGTCTGCACTTCACACAGCAGCAAAGTCCAGCTGCTGTGTCACCTGCTCATCAGTGGGATACATTGCCTGGCACTCGTCCCCAAGACCCCAGCAATGAATTTGGTAAATAGCCACTGCCTCACCGAAATTACGCTCCCTCCCACAACTGCACATATTACTACAGATGGACTTATTAGTCATCAGCTGAGCCACAAATGTGTCTCATCTTCTGTCCATCTTTCTGGGAGCTGGGCACCAGTACCTAAGTCATGACATACCTTTGAACGCACAGCATCTGAAATGGGTAGAACAAATAAGAGCTAATTTTTAAGTCCCGAGTCTTAAAAACTGTTTCTTACAGTAAGCGTTCTCTCATGCGATGGTCGAACGTGGTAATTTTCAAAAAATTCTTAAAATTAGGATAGAGCATTGCGGTGAAAAATATCATTATTATTGGAAAAATTACACAGCAATAAGCTGCTGTTTTATATAATAGCATATAATGTCAGTGTCTTGTACCTTGTTGCTGATAGGGCAAGAAACTAAAAAGCACTTCCAAGACTGATAAATCAGTCCAGGTTCTTAAACTAGGAATCGGGGGACATGGAAATTCTCCAAATACAGCTGGAGTTGCCCCACAATATTTGAGTACAACTACATTTTGCAAAGCGGTCATTAATTTTGGATCTGCTCATTTTTAGTATCCAAATCAATATCGCAGAGATGTGATTTGTGAAGATGCCACTTGTTAAATGCGTTCAATTTCAAGTGTGAAGCTATAGCTGGGATGTACGTAAGAAGTGCTTATCAAATATTTGCTTCCAGAGATAACTATTTTAGTAGTGAATTTTTGAAATATTATCTCATTTTATGCCTAAACCCAGTTGCATTTCAATGTTTTTATTTGAAATAAGAAGCTATATCAAAGAAGGCTCTTATCTGTGAACAGTATTATCGTAGGCTGCTCTCCATAAGCTTTTTATTGCTTATCTTTTTCTGTTGGAGACTTACACGTATTTTAGACCGAACCTTTTTTTGTGATGCTTTGCATGTGGAGTAAGAAGTAGGTTTGTCAATATACAATCCACCTGAAACCAGTGGGTATTTATTAAATAATTCAGTTAGTTCTTTGGCCATTGCTTAAGTTGCATTTGAAAACAGTGTTAACTAACCACGTTAGCACGGTAAACAGAAAGAAAAATACTATGCTCATCATGAAGGGCTTCTGTAGTTTGTGAAATAGTAAGAGCTTTCTGTGTATGAAATATGTATTCCAGTTTTAAAAAAAGTTGTCATTATAGACTGCCTCTGTAAAGGTAGCAAAACAGTTTTCATGATGATTTCTGGTTTTGACACTCATCTTACTTGCTGATCATTTCCCATATTTAACTTCAGCCTAAAAGTGAAGTAACATCAAATGTTACAAAAAATATTATTTCATCATAACAGATTTAAAAACCACAAAAGAAACCTCAAACATGCCTTCTCAGACCTTAATAATAAAATGCTCCTTCTGACAGTCTAATTGGACAACTTAGTGAGTTTCTAATCCAAAGAAAGGCAGCTACTTAGACAAAAAAAAAAAGTTAGATAAATTAGTAGTTTGTGTCAGACTCAAGTCTCTGCAAAACTTCCGTCTCTTCGTGTTGCTCTAGTTGTACAAAATGGGGTAGAAATAGCCTCGGGGAAGAATCCAAGAGTAATGAGGTTAGTTCAAGTAGAGCTGACGGAACGAGTCTCAGTCCCCCAACGCTAAGCCATATATCTAGATGCAGCAGGTAAAATTCACCTTCAACGATCACGAGATCGGCTACAATTTACCTGTAGATAAATTGTGTTTTCTACTCCTGTTTTTTCTGGTTAAACCATACAGCTTAAGATAGCATCAGAAGGTATGCACCTCAGCACCTGGGAGAAGTTAAAACGCTAGAGTAGCAGTGGACTTCGAAATATATGACTACATCTGTCTTAGCTGAGTTTTGCAGTAATTTTTTACAATTTTCCCCTTTCTATAATAACAATATCTGCTTAACTTGAAAATAGTTTCTGTGTGAAATATGGAATAACAGAATGCATTTTCATTCACCCTGCCCATTTGATGGCAATATACATGCTAGATATCCAATGTCACAAGGATAATTAATTGTGACATTGCCAAAGGGACACAACACTTTTTTCTGCTAAATTCTTTACGTCTTTCCAAAGGGTCACAGTCAGTATTTCAGCTTTAGGCTGGTTTATTGCCTAAAGCAAACTGGATTTTAATAGACTTACACAAGCTATGGAGAAGGTGATCCAGAATGGTTACATGTTTAAAATGTGAAAAACGTTCCAGGGAAAATAGAAAAGCTGCTGCACTTGAACTTCTTCATGCAAATAAAGTCTTACCTGAATATAAATGATGTACATTCTTGAACAAGACTGCCAAGCTGAAAACAACAAAGCATATTAATATTATAATACCAAGATGAGGTAGTTTGATCTTAGTTTGATAGAAATTATTTAAAACCTAGATTAAGGAAGCCAGTAGAATGCAAATCATGAGTAGAAGGAAATGAAAACCCAGAAAATAGAAATCCTAGCAGTAGTTATTTAACAAAAAATCAATTTAAACTCACTCTATAAATGTTCCAGTATAAAAACGCTAGTGAATTTTATTTTTGTTATTTCTTTATTAATTCTCCAGTATCCTTCCACTATAGACACAGTAAGACTGATATCAAAGTGCTTTTCTTAGTACAACTGACTTTGCTTGATGAACCAATAACAGCAATTCTTGCCAAAACATTCATTTACTGATACAACTCTGCCAGGAGACTTGTTCCTATGTGTTATCCAGCCTCATACAAGATCTGTCTCTTTCTTTCTTTCTTTCTATGTTTAATTAGCCATCACCTTCTAGATGCAGTTTCACATTATGCTATTCAAATGAAATACTGCAGTGATTTGGCAGTGATACCTACAGGTTTATAATATTTGCATTAGCCTGACTCTTTTCGGTATGCCTAATACAAGTAAACTGTATAAAACTGTCAAAATGGGTCTGATGTTAGAGCCTTGTTGGATTCTCATGGTGTATTCCTGCATCCAAGCAGCATTAGAGAGAAGCCTGAACAGGTTTTCAGTCCCAAAGGGTAGCTGCTGCAGACAAAAGCACCCACTGCCTTTACTGATGGTCGAATTCCATCCACGGTCATAAATGCCATTTCAAAAGCAATGTCAAGTTCCAATTGAACAAGTAATACCTCGAAAGGGAAAACTAAAACGGGATAAGGAACTACCTTAACACAAGAAGTTGCACTCTGATGAAATGATAATGAAGATGCTGAAATTTTATTTCTTTGAAGAATTACAAGATTCTTCTTTTGTAGGAAAGATTCTTATAAGAGTTTCCTTCTGGAAGAAAAAGTAAATCAAGAATAGCTCCAAACACAAAGTAACAATGAGGGGCACTAACAAGACTGATATCAGTAGTCACGGACAATATTTCGGTGGGTGGAGGGGGGTGGGAAATGATGTGGTTTTAAATAAGGAAACAACAGTATGCTTTTCAGAAACCACAGAAATATTTCAGTAGTCAGCTCATCTATGAGAAAGAACTATAGGGGAAAACAGAATTTGCGTTCCTTGCCTTAAGAAACAGCTTCCGCAGGATAAAAACTGAAGCAAGGTTTCTTCTTACAGGTGAAAATCCAGCAATCGAACAATGCACATGACTGCTTTCCCTAGATGGGTATACATCCCCAGGCTGTCAGCAGAGGCTCTACTGACTTACGGGGAATGAAACCTGGCATGACCTTTCCGATGTGGGTAAGTTAGGTCAGGCTAGTGCGAAATACAGTCGGGCAAACCTTTAGAAAAAGCATCGAAGTGATCGCGATGCCCACAGCGCTTACACTACATGAAACAATAGTTTGAGAGAATTTCAGCGGATTTGTAAGTATGCGTTTTAATCAGGAATGTAGGACTCTTCAAAGTATATAGTGAAGGATGTCACCAAAACGTGGGCAACATTAGCATAAGATGGAACAATCATCCCTAAGAAAAACAGCTTTCACGCCATGCCTGTCATGCGTGTAAGGACTGATAAAAGTCAACAACAGACTAGACTTCAGTTATTCTGTCTTAAAAAATTGCCTATCTAAGAAATTTTAATTCACAGCCCTATGGTGGCTCAAAATGAGATCTATTCAGGTTTAAGACAGAGACTCTTCAGGGTACTGAAAAGATGATACATAGTGGTTTCAAGCAGAAGAAAATAGTTCATAACAAAAGCAATCTGTACTTTTAAATAGACTATTTCGATACTATGTTTAGCGAAATTAATAATTGCCAAAGAAATGCTGGAAAATACTCTAAAACAAAGTCTTGCTCTGAAGTGAAGGTGTTTCACATCGTACTTTTAGCTGAGTGGTCAACAGCAAAGTCCTCTAGGTCTGCAAACGTTAACCACAAGCGCTTGGACTAGAAGTCTGGTTTGCTGGGAGTGGTCAGGGCTACGAACCTCCACCACGGTGGCCCATCTACAACGAGATGGGAAACAGCCTCACCTGGGGCTTGGAATTTAGGTGTAGAGATGGTAACATTTCACAACACATTGCTAAGCAGTAAACTTTGACCGAGCCACCCTCCTTAGAGAAAGCCCCTGCAAAATAATTGTATTTGCATTACATTTGACAGACATTATACTTGGAAAGAGTTTATCAGATTTACTTACTTATTGAGACACGTGCTTTCGTTCCAGGTTTGCAAATTCTAGAAGCATGTTGACTTGGGTGAAATAATTGTGCTGCATAAATGTGAGCAAATGCTTTAGTCTGGAGAAGAGCAAGGTCCTTCAATGAGAATAATTCAAGGAAAAAAAAAAAAGCACAGATGCAAAATTATTAACAGTATACAAATGGAAGGCATAAGTATTTACTACAGAACCGCTCCTTCTTTCGCTTTTTGTTTTCTGTGAAATCTAACAAATATTTAATATCATTGAATATGAGATTTCATAGGTAACACTAGAGTTCTCATATCTGTTATTACTAAATTCCTAGTGCTAATAAAGCAGAACCTTTAAATACTTATTGAAGTGTCTTCTGCTAAACAGCGAATGGGCCATTACTCCCGTTTATTAAAAGCCAATGCATACAGTGTGCTTGATGATTACACTATTTGCTGCTCCTAATTATAACCTATTTTTCTTCAATTTAAGAAGCCCAGATTCCTTCAGCTCATACAATATGTGAACATATTTGTGCCATCTCAGAAGTAAACTGAATTCTTAGATGTTTTATTTATGGGATTTCAGTCTTAACAAATGTTGCAAATACGGCTCAGTAGCTCTCACAGCAGCATAACAAGACTGTTTAATTTATACCCTACATATTAAGAATAAAAGGAGGGAATTGAGTGACATTTTATTTCAGTTATTGCTAATTGGAATGATGTATGATACCTAGAAATACACATAAACATACGTATACCTCAAAAATAAAAATGGTTTTGAAAGAAATGGTGCATGATATCTTTTTCTTCTCATATCCAGGACACACTGAATGAAATTCAGGGATTAAGAATGTGAGACATAACCTCTCCGCAAGTTAACAGCCTTGGCTGTAAGTGCTTGTTTTCCCCACATGCTGTTTGCCTTGTGTAAAGCATGCTGACAGTGTAAGACAATGGAATTGCAAAGCTTTTCTAAAGCAGATGTCTGGCAAAAATTTAAAGCACAACCTTTAACAAAGTTTCACTTTCTTTTACTTTTACTTGTCGCATCACGTCCACTTCAGATGTCCCTTGTAGTTAAGTCAGTATTAATGAACAGTGTAATTACACCAAAATGAGGGTTGTCACCATGGAAACTGTAGCAAAAGGTCATTTCTGCCTCTCGTGTCACACATATGGTATAAAAAATTTCACGCATGCACTAAAAAACTCCAAGCTGCAAGTACAGCATACGTACAGATGGGGATACCTCTTCACCTGCAGATCAAGCGTGGAGGACTCCGCTCCCCAATCGCATCTTCCTTACTGCCGCTATGAAAGAGGACACTGAATCAGTCAGTAAAAAAAAAAAGGGTTACATTTGGCTTCTGGGTGCTCACATCTTTGCCCTCCAAACATGACCTGCTTTCCCAGTTCAGCGTGTTAATCCCATACAGGGTTAATTTTGAATTCATGCTTAAATGTACCTCCATATGGTAAAACGTTTGAGCATTTGCTTAAACTTCTAAATGAGTGGTTTTTGTTTGAATGCGGGCCCAATTCATCATTGTTTACTTAATTTGCATTTGGGACTAGATTGTGTATTTTACAGAAAGGTTTGAAAAATATATAGATTGGTTCGTGATATAAGCGACTCAGTGGGGGAAAATGCACAGTCAGCACATCGAAATGAAGAAATAGTCACAGTTAGAGAAAAAAACATGAAGACTTCTTAAACGTTCCGTGTATTTTAACTCTGAAATACACAAATTTTAGATCTATATTGTGGTCAATAATAATTTTCAGTGCTGGAATATGTGTCAGAGGGATTTGTGAGGCAAAGGAATTTTCTGACCTCGTGCTTCTAGAGCACTGAACCATCTATACCAAATATTCTTTTACTGCCTGCTCAGAAATCAATTACTTCTAGTTAGCAAAGTTTATATTAATTATAAGCTAATTCTACTAAGCTACCTGTTTCACATAAGCTCCAGCTATTGAGTGACAATGACATTTTGTCTCCTCCAGAAGTATTATGCATTCTTTTAAAGGCAAATTACAGAGAAGGGCAGACAGTTTCACTAACACAAGAAGTTACTTCAGTTTTCATAGGGGTCGTTCCATTTCTAAGTGTTCTGTCAGCTATACCAGGTCCAGGAGAGTCTGATTAGCTTTGCTGGCAAAACTTAATTTGGAAATAAATAGATTTCCTACATTTCCGAAAGCTGAGGTCCAAAGTAAGAATTGTGTTGGTTTGGGAATTGCAATTTTACTTTTCTTAAGCTTCTGGCTCTTCAAGTAACAAGTAGCACCGTAAAACTCGGTCTTGAAACCTCTGCTAGAGGCAGACTAATTTACAGGATGCTTTGGAATTAGCTACATCTATCTAAAACCATCTGATGGGGTCCTGGGCAACCTGCTCTGGGTGAGCATGCCCAAGCAGGGGCATTGAACTCGGTGATCTCCAGAGGTCCCACCCAACCTCATCCATTCTTTGATTCTATGACAAAATTAAGCAACAAAAAAAAAAAGCCAATTGCCTCTATTACAAAACATAAAAGCCAGAATCACAGTATTTTTCCCCTTAATGTAATCTAATCTATACTGAAGTATCCAAAAAGAATAATAATTTCTTATTTAAATTCACTGCTGGATTTTTCCAACTACTGCATTGCCAGTGCAATTCTGATTATTTCAAGTTGATGTCGTCTGCTTGCTTGTTTCTACTTCACTGCTGTGTGCTGAGATCGTAGGTTCTTTCCAAGTTTGGCAAAGACTCCTATTTTGCGTCTATAAGAAGATTCAATGAATGTGTCGTTTTCTGAACGGTAACTACGGATAGCAGATAAAATATTACTTCCATTGTGATTGCCAGTCCTTTTTAAATTCATTGAAAAGTCTGTTTCTGTTAACTATCACTAAGGCTGTTTCACTAAGATATTAGATAGGGAATCTTACCTATTATTGGTGCTGTAATTTATTTGGGTGGTTCTGTTTGCCTGCAGAACAGCCCGGCAGACCGCAGCAGCTCCGTGATGGTAAGGATTACTTCCATGCAAGTGAAGGGACAGTCCTCTACTAGTGAGGATAGAGGCATACCAAGCATAAAAGCAGAGAACTTAACTGTCTATTTATTACTCACAGAGCAAAGCAGAATACTGCCCGTCATTCTACAGAATGGATGGTGCCTTTCATAAGCAGCAGTGTTTTCGAAACGTCTTAAAAACATTTTTATAAGCTTTTTTTTTCCTTTTTTAAAAACTTTTCACATACAGATTTTTCTCTAGTCTGAAAAAGTGATGACTAAAAAAGGGTATGATAAAGGTCTGCAAAATCATGAGTGGTATAGAGAGGTTGGATAGAGACCAAGTATTCATTGCCTCTTCCAAAACAAAAACTGTGGGGGATCAAATTAAGCTATTAGGAGCTTCGCTGGAAACAAGTGAAAGAGTTTTCTTTGTGTAGCACAGAGCAGATTTAAGGAACTACTTGCCAAAAGGTACAGTGAGTGCCAAAAGCTTACAGGAGCACTAGGGGAGACCGGACAATTTCATAGAAAATAAAACCACTGAGGGTTATTAAATACTCAGGGCACTATATCTAGGTCAAGAAGTCTCTGAGCTACTCCGTAGATGAAGGCTAGAAAATATCCTATGCACTTACCCTGGTTTTAGTCTTTCAGAAACGTTCTCATTTGGCCACCGTTCCTTTGAGTCTCCTCTTAAGGGCAAGCAGAAGTGTGCTCCCAAGGCTGAAGTGTTATCCCTAAGGAATACAGGAAGAAATAAATAATTACAGAAAACAGGAAACAGAAAAGGTGGAGGGGAAGATCAAAAGGTAAGAAGAAAAAAAGAAAAAAAAAAGTTAAAAACGGGGAACTGGAAGAGATCTAGACCACCCTGACAGCACTCACTGCTCTCTTCAAGTATACATGAGCAGGTGAACCCTGGGCAGCGGTCTGGGACCACAGAACCTGTGGCCTGAACTGTACGACCACTGTCAAAGGTCAAGCATAGTATAAACTGCATAGTAAACGCGATAATGAGATGCATGATTTCACAATATTATGGCAATAAGATAACATTACTTCATGCGGTTATATTAATGCAATTGCCCAAATTATAAATAATGCTATTAATTTGTATCACATTGATGCATTACTATTACACGTTAAATAGCTCTATAAAAGTAAGACATTATCAAAGACATTATGTATTGAAATAAAGCTTTTTAAAAACAGTGACATTCAACTAAAACAAGCACAGCAATACCTGAATAAAATACTACACTTGGCTTTAATTGAGTTTATAAGTACTAATCTTTGATATAAGCAGCACCTTAAAGTACTTCTAGCTTTTAACATAACAAAAACAAAGGAAGAGATATGCAGGATAAAGTTAACTATTAATCCTTAAAAACACACACCAAAATAACTGAAAATCTCATTTAGAACTTGAAGATGAGGGAAGGTAGATTAAGACAGACAGATGTTCTTCATAATAAGGCAGCAATTTGTACTTCTCTAGCAGCCATTCACAGCACAAATGTCTACTAAACAATTCAAGAACCAACCTATGGTGGTACAGCCTCACTCATCTTTATCAGGGAAAAATAAGCATCCAGTATGCTCAATAAGAATCTAAGTTACGCGCATTGAAAGCTTTCAGTACCTACGGCACCTTCCTATAAAGAGCTGCTGTCTGATGCACAGCACTCTACAGAGAGCACTCGTGGCTGTAGCACCCTACGAAAGGAATACTAACTCCTCCACTTAGTTTTGCAGTACTATTGCCTAGTGTCACCTTTATCAAGTAATAACAACACTGAGCCATTTTGGTTTAGCTAGTGACAAGCATTTGAAATCACCAGTTTCAGGGCACGTATTTTTTCCTTTTTAAGTAAGTACTTCCCCATTGATTCCCCAGCTGACTACCAAGGTGCAAAGCAGTTGTGTAGCACACACACAGATGCACACGTGTGTACATACTCTGTCCCTCCTCTTTCTCCTCAAAAGAAAACTCCATGGGACTGGTAGAAGCAAAGCCTCCAAAACCATGTACTTTCCACCCAGAAATTAAGTTTCAGATCAATATATTTCCAGCCAGAGGAATTGCTGGTGATAGAATGGAGAAAAGTGTTTAGGGTTGGGGGTTTTTTTAACTCTTTTGCTTAATCCTCAAGCAGAATTTCTTTTACAGCAAAGACAACTGGCTTATGGTTCCATATAAATTTTAATTGGCAGTGCTGGTATTACCAAGAGCATTGGTGCCAGAAGAAGCACTCGTCTCTGCCTTGGTCCCTTGTTCTTACCCCATGCCATCCTCCCCTTGCCCTGGCACAAGGGGTGATCTGGGTTATCAGTAACCTGACAGTATTTTACTGGTCCTTCTTCTGGTGTGGCTGCCTTTGGGTTTGCGCAGCTCCCAGGGTAAATCCTGCTCTGCCTTCAGTAAGTGCAAAGGGCTTCGGGAGCCCTCTCTCTCTGTCAGCCTGAACTAGACGTTTTATCTCTAGAAGTTAGCTTCCAGTTCATTTTTTTTTATTCCTTTAATGCTATTAACCCTAACCTGCTGTTAATATTCATGTTACCAATAGTCACATTAAGTTGTAACTACTGCTCTGAGAGTGTGGGAGGAGAAACAGAACTTGCAAGATCTCTGTTGCCAAAAAAACGTGTTGTAGTTAGCTCGCAGACGGTGGAACAACAGCCAGTGGTGTTCAGATCAGTGCTGTACACTCTCTATGCCTTCTCTTAAAGGCCTTGGGAAACATTCAAAATTACGTTTGAACCCCACAATTTGGAATTAGGCTCTAGCCATGCCAACAAAACAAGTCATGGGAAATTTGAATGCAATGGAAGAGTAGCTCCTGATTTACCCTCCAGTTATGATGGCCTTCTGCACGCAATGCCACTGCAGCTCCGCTGCTGTATGACATCTTGGGGGGGGAAGGATTTTATAAAAGCCAAGCTAAAAGCACTATTTTAAATTTTCTTTTTAAGTGTATAAAGCTTTAATTAGCACTGCTCAGCTGGAAAGCTTATCAATATTTGAATAGTAGTAAGATGCAGTTTACTTTTACATAAATCTCAGCATAAATTGGGGTCACGTGGAATTATCAAAACGACAGTACCCGCTCTGAGATAATTTTAAGAGGATCACATTTCCTGATCAGTGTTGGGAATAACTAGTTTTAATGAGAGCCACTGAACCTTTAACGTATTTCCTTTTTATTCTTTAAAAGGATTACTTATGTTCAGAGCTTCATTCGTATTGGAATAGGCCATTCCATGTCACTTTTTTGTGACGAGTACGAGAGCTCTGTTTTATTCCGTGGTTCCAGAGATAATTGGCAATGTTTAACTAAATATTAAGTATGATTCCCCATGAAGGTTTTCAACTTGAACTTTGAGTGAGTATATAATGTGAGAGTTGTTTTGACTGTTTTATTTCAGATGTTCTACACTACCACTGAAAACTACATTTAGCTGTTGAAGTTATAGGTTTGTCTTTAAATGCTACCAAGGTCAAAATGTTTTCCTGTGGGAAATGTTTTCCAGTGGAAAAACTTTAGCTATAATTTAAAAAAATAGAAAATATTTTTAACTTCTCACAATGCAGGCTTTCTGATTTGCTCAAGTTTCTTACATACCGGATATCATTTAGAAGAATTTTGAACCGAAACTCCTTTGTGATTTCATATGCGCTAACTACACGGGTTATAGGGATTCCCTTAAAAATACCACATTATTCTTAGTTGCTGTTTTCCAATGATTCAGACAAGATTACATCCCATTATGACTCGCTATAATTTAGTGTACCTTCAACTCCAGAGCCAGTCCACATTACCACTGTGAGCACCCCACTGGGGATCTCCTTACGAGAAGAAATCAGGTGCTCCATATTCTATTAATTTCATTCATAATTATCAGTGGACAAGAGCCTCAACCTTGTAATTATAGCTTCCTGGATGTTTCTCACTGTACTGTTTTGTACAGATTAATATTTAGTCCAGCATAAGCTAAGTGTTTTAATTGATGCCTGATGTCAGTTAAAGGGGGATCATCTCCAGATGCCAAAGATTTACTTGTATAAGCATATTTATTTGGTGTGAGATACAGCGTAAAGTAAATGCGAACTAACCTTAGCAGAATTCCCTGTCACTCAAGAGGGTATTTTAATTGACATTACTGTATTCCTGTTATGCCTTGGTAGTGCTCTTATCACAGTTGTGCATTTTGGTTGCACGAATTTCCTTGTGAAGAATACTTTTTTAATTTGCCTCAGATCCCATGGCAACTATGGCAACAATAGGACGAGCAGACAGGGTTTCCAGTTCAAACCAAGCACCAAACACAATCTCAAATTTGTTATACATCTGGAAGGTAGACATTTGAAACAAATGCTTCATGTAGAGGGACTATATCCTACATGGGACAACTTCCAGCTTCTATTCAGGTAACACCTCTGTGTTTGTAAGTATTCTTTACAAAAATATTCAAGAAATACCGGACTGATCCAGCAGGAATTTACTGCACAAATGCTGAGATTTTATATCATCAGTTTAAAGAAACTACTGTAGCAGTACTTTCACTATAGACATTAACGTAATTGTTTATTGCGGATACCTTCCCCTCCTGCTTTCTGTAACATCCTCACATACCCAACATTGCAGGGAAAGTCAAGTTCAGTAATTAAAAATCTCCTCCAAATGGTTGGTTAGATCAGAATTTCTGTATGTCTAAGTAATGATAATTGTTGAAATAAAAATAAACAGTTAGGAACTGTAAGCAATTTGATTTATTAGAAGCCCTTCAAAATGGTAAGTAACAGCCATACTACAGGAGTTGTTCATCTCTCTTGGATAAAGATAATTGAATTGAGAATGAAAGTAATACTGAAGCACAAAGACAGCCATTTACCCATTGTGGCAGCTGGTCCTTTGCTTTTGACTCCAGTAGCTCCATAAGCCTTAGCTAAGCTCGCTCTGCATTGTCGGGGGTTGGGGGTTTTTGTTTGGTTGGGTTTGGTTTTTTATTCTATTTGAAATATATGTTTTCCTGTTGGGGAACAAAGACAGGATTGGCATATGTGATATGCTGCAACTTTTTGCCATCCTCCTGGGTTTAGGATAGAAGGTCTTGCACTGAGGAAGCATCTGTGCTGTGCCCTTATCAGAGTGCAAGCTTTCTCATTTGGATTTAAACCGCGTATTCCTCGATGTTACTACTGGGTACAGCGTCCTGAAAGTTCAATACAAGTCCCAATCTTGTAACACTTACTTTGCTGTAAGTTCTGGTGCTGTCACATACATGTATTTCCATTTATACGGCATCCATACCAATATTAGTACGTCAGTTACAAATCTCTACACCACGAAGTATAGTTGGTTTAATTCCAGTCTATTGGAAGCAGGCAGTTTACATCAGCAGCTCCTATCCATTCCTCCATTCCAAACCAACCACTTCCTACAACCTGTGAAGTAATTTATGGTAGAAACACCAAATCCTGGGACAGAACCCCTCCTTCCAGCGGGCATGGGTTATACTATTAGCCAAAGAGCTGTCACTCTTCAGTGTGGCTCCCAATGCTTAAATGAGACTCTAGATTCCATCGGAATCTTATGCAGGATGGATTCATTTGAAATTTTGCCTGTTTGTTTAATTTCCTGTCACAGTAACCATGGTGATAAGCTCTGCAGGAATTAAAAGAATCATTTGAAATATATTAAATAATGTCACCCAATTTCACGTGTGCCACTCTTCAGATACTAGCTCGGAATACTGATAGTGTTGGGGTCCAACGGACTTCCGTAAATACTATTAAACTAATTGATCCATCTACCAGCAGTATCAGGAAATATTTGCTACCACTGACAGTATTTCACCTTTTTTGGACCGATTCCGAAGAACAGCATTGCATATGGGCGAGTTCCATAGCTTTCTACTTATTTAAGAGGAGAATTAAATCATAGCACTAGAGCATTATCCACAGTTATTAGCAATGCACTTCTGCTGAAAAGCTTTTAAGGATTTATTCGGCAGTATCAGTAGTAGTTCTATAGACTGCTTCTCCATTTTATGTTCTTCGCATTACTGTACAGTGTGGGGTTTTTCATAATACTATTGTGCTGTTTGCATTCGTTTGAGTAGGTGACCGCGGTGAATTTTAAATATAAAATTATTCAAGGAATGTATACATACCTTGCTATATTTGGAATGAAAATTGAGGATTGGAGTTTGCAAACAAGAAAATAAGTAAGCTAGATATATCATAAACAGAATACAGGAAAAAAACATTCCTTAATCACAGGCAGCAAGACATCATTATCTTGGAGTTAAGGTTGCTAAGCAACTTAACTGGTATAAAACCTACACAGCAAAAACGTTACTGTTAATGAACTATAAGTATGGTTATGTCCAAAGAAACAGATTAAACTGATAACATTATATTTCATATACTTCATTATCTGTACAAACCAGACAAGTCATAGCAAATGTATGGAATCTTATTCCCATTTTTCATTATACTAAATTTTAATTTTGTTGAAACATTTATCGCTGTGCAATAATATGGTGTAGAAAGTATAGTCCTAAAGACAATGCATAATGGAGAGTAGAATAAATATTAAGCGAGGGCAGAAGTTTCAAGGCAGATTTTCACTTGCCACACATTCTATGGAAAGTGTCTTACCTGAAGATCTCTTGTGTGTTGCTCCTTATTTCATTCATAAAAATCCTGTAGCTGTAGAATTTGAAGACCTTTTAAGAATTTTGGTCTTTCAAACTACTTTTCAATCCAGGTTCATCAGTTAATTTGTCTTAGAGGCATAAAAATCACTCCAGAAACTATTAGCAGAAAGAAAACCCAAGTAGATTATAATAAATCCCCTTAAAACCCACTGTGGACATACTGAATTTGTCCCAGTAATTACAAATTGCGTTCCACGTATTTTCACATCAAGTGCTTATTTGGTAAAGAGCTAAACACACCAAAATTATGACTGGAAAAGTTTATCATGTAGCTCTTATTTATAACAAAATAAGTTAGGACATGTGAATCACTGAACAGAAGTGGCAGAGAAAGCAGACTACACTAAATTTTTTTTTTTTCTAGGAGAAGCAAAAATTGAAACGGTCCTCATTCCCATCAGGACAAAATCCTGCAATTTCAGGAACCACCTCCCCGGCTTTGCTCAGCATTGCCCACGTCCTTGCACGTTAAGGTTGTATGGTGTCCCCAGGGCTGGAATCTCACCACTTAGAGGCTATGGCATTGAGATCTCCCCAGCGAGGAAGCTGCTAAGACAACCATTATTTGTCCTGGAGCGGAGCTGGGTGGGCTGCGGCTGGACACAGCCTTTCTTGTACCACGTGCTCCTCCTGCTTCTGTTCCTTACCTACAGACCTTATTCTAGGTTATCATCATCAGTCTTTGTGGGAAAAGAAGGCAAATTCAAGACAGCGTTATCTAATGAAGATTATGTCTCCAGCGAAGAATTCTAGAAGTTCAGACAATGGCACTTACAACGTCAAAATTCAATTGCTTTACCTGATGAAATACGAGGATTTATTGGGTCAGCGTTCAACTTCTTGGGAGCTCTGTTCTGCAGTTCAGACTATGGGGATGAGTGTAATTAAAGAATAAATGCATTTAAAGTCAATTTAGAACTTAAACAACCTTGTTTCCCTTATACCTTTTAACTGTCACGGCTGCAACAGTACTTACACTAACCCTGTCTCTTAACTGTAGGGCTACAATTACTTTTAAATTACAAACTATGTAGCTCTTCAGATTAATTTTTTCTGGATCCTTGTTGCCTCAGTACTCATCCCAAAAGCTTTTACTCTCGAGCATTTTTCTTCAGCTGGTCCACCGACTATAAATCATCTGTATTGGGTCTGGCTGAGGTGGAGTTCATTCTCCCCGTAGCAGCCCTCACAGCGCTGTGCTGCGTATTGGTAGTTAAAAAGGAGTTGGTGTTCTGGTGTTCTGGCTACTCTGAGCAGCACCAAGGCTGTCCCTCCAACATTCCCCCCCCGACCAGTAGGCTGGGGCGGACGACAAGATCTTGGGAAGGGACACAGCCAGGACAGCTGACCCCAAGTGACCAAAGGGATATTCCGTGTGACGTCTGCTCAGCAATAACAGCTAAGAGAAAGGAGGAGGAAGGCAGGGGTGGGTATTTGTTATTTACAACACTTGTCTACCAGAGCAACTGCTACGCTTACTGAAGCCCTGCTTCCTGGGAAGTGGCCGGACCTTGTCTGCTGATGGGAAATAGAGAATAAATCTTTTGGTTTTCCTTTGCTTCCGCATGCGGCCTTTTGCTTTATTAAACTGCCTTTATCTCGACCCACAAGGGTTTTTTCCATCTTATTTTTCTCCCTTCCCAGTCCTACTGAGGAGGGGATTGGTACAGCGGCTTGGTGGACACCTGGCATCCAACCAAGGTCAACCCACCACAGCATCACAGCAAGACAGGGAGGGGAAGACATCCAGTGACAGATTTCTGCTGACTTCAGTAAACATTAGATCAAGCAAATAACCGTGCGTCAAACTACACTTTGATTAATGGGTTTCAGTGAGAACATATTTCATAAGCAAAGCTTACAGAAAGAAAACATCCATTCTTGTTTCTCTGAACTACCTTTTAGTGGATGGAGCATGGGGTTAGAGAACCTTAGCAGTGATCTTTTCTGTTGGTTACCAGCACGTGACCATGAGCAAGAGAACAATGACACCAATTTCTCATATAGGATCCACAGAAGAGGTCGAATAACTAACTGTCCAGGGAGCATGGGCTGTCTTTATAAAACCTGGAACTGATTATACATCTTCTGCACCCCAGCTGAACGTCTAAGCGAACAGATTAGTCTTATCAACACAGGAACAGCTCTCTCTTTAATGAGTATCAACCGCCCAGCCTCTTGAACCCATCCTCTTTATTCATGCAGCTTTGAATAACTTGTTTTGACTGTTATGCCAGATTGTCTCTCAAGCAGTTTGAACTTCCAGATTTCTTTGGCGTGAGTCTACCCTTCATCGGATAACACTGATTTGAATGCCCATCTTTCTTCTTTTACTCATGGGCTCAAACGGAAAGACTGTCAATCTCTTGTGACATTACTCACTCAAATATAAGAAGTTAGGTTAATTTGGACTGAGAACTTTCCAAACCCGTGAGTGGAAATCATTTGTGTTAATAGCTATAGACTGTCCTCTGTGGATTTTTTTCTTCTTTGGTACCATTTATAAACACTACTTATAACCAAGCTCATTGTTCCACCTTATTTAAGAGCTATTTAATATAATGGCTTTCCTGTTTTGTTCTCTATACAGTCTGGGAATGGAAGGAAGCCCATGAAAAGAAGGAAGAAAAGAACCATAATTTTGATAACTCTGCAGTAACAAATAGTTATTGCTACCTCTAAACTACTTAAGTAAATGACCCATCTAATGATTACCACATCTCTGGAGCTGATTGAACTTGTGATCCCTTTATGGTCTCCCCTCAAGGGCACCTGTTTACCTTTCAGGCAGCAGCAGTTACCTTTCTCTGATCAGAACCTGTTCCTTCTCTTCCTCAGCAGGCTATTGACCTGAAGCCTCCTTGTAAGTCACAGCGATCCTTCTCAACTGTTCTGAGTGCAATTCGGCACCTGCAGAACTCTTCCCTCAAAGGATAACAGAAAAGCAGCTGATCACTACCTCACTTTTGCAGAGCAAAATAGCAAGTTTAGGACAAAAGCACTAGGGGAAAAGCAGACAAATGACTCTAAATGACTCATATACATGTTAATCAAACCAAGATTTGTATCAGCTTTGCCCACTCCTGGATTGAGCAAGAATTTCTTTTCCAAAGTGAGGGCGCTCTCTCCACTCATTTTGCCATTTATTCTTCCTTCTTAAGACAGAAGAAACTAGTATTTGAGGCTGAACGGAATCCACCGAGTAGCCTGGCAGGATCTCTGTTTGCTCTTCCCCGTGAAGTTTGCATTATCAAAGGAGTGGGATACCACACTTGGCACAGTTTGGTACCTACCCCGTGACTGCATCCCGCTGCAGAGAGGTTGGTGCAAATTGCCTTGGATGGCATCACGTGGGGAGAAGAAGAGACACCTGTTGGCCAGCGCCATTCCCCTCCTTCCCTTGCCCCTACAAGTCAGATCTGCTCATTCCACTTTCTGAGCACCAGGTTTTTTTGTCAGTAAAACAATTTCACTTACCTACATTTCATCCGATGCACCCCACAAACAGACACCCGGGACAGCTGCCCCTCTCGGGTTCATCCTGCCAGAGCTCTGACACCGGATGCCTTTTCCCGCTTCGCTGTGTCACATCATTGTCGCACGTATTAGGGATTTGCATTAGCTTGTAACTTCAGTTTCTACAAGACATCTGTCTTGTTCAGCCAGGAACTAGACGGTTTGTATAATGGTAATTCCCTGTTCCTCAGCTGCTCCACACTCCCATAGCATCTCACATAGCAAGGCTTCTTTTTAAACTCCTGCCTGGCAGGCTGCTCCAGCCTCCTGCAGAGAACCTGAAAAAAAACCCATTTCTTTTCCTGTGATTCCTTTGAGACGTTTCCTATAGTTTTACAGTAGACAAGATTAAAAAGAAACAAAACACCATGACCAACAAGGAGTTCTGTACTAGATAACAATTTAAGCTGCAATTGTACAATAAAAGACTGTTAAGATAGCAGTTTGTTACAGCTTTGCAAGAAACCATGTGCCACGTTGCAGTTGTATTTAGATATTGGCACTCGGAACTATGAAGCTTCCGCTGCCTTGGTCAAAAGTTCTGTCAAGTGCTTCAGCATGTTTTTCCTTTATACCTAACTAACATTTCAGAATTCAAACTATGGAAGACAAGTTCTACTTCTTCCTCATTTAACATCCCAGCATCTTCTTTTGAACCGTACAGGTGTTGGCAGTTTTTTTTTTTCCTTTCCTCTGAACCCTCCCTCTTGGCAGGATGATGGGCTGCAAATGGTACATGAATTACGCACTCATCTTTCCCCCTCAGCCATTTTAAAGGCTCTGAACAACTGTTTCTTCCTTACAAAAAATACATTTTATATATAAAAGGAAAATCAATTAAATCAAAATAAACAGCTCACCTCTGAGAATATTTTACATGTGGTACAGTACTATTCCCTTGGGTCCACGGAAGGAGCTTTGCTAGAATATCTGCAGGAGCTGCTGTAGATTTTTATTCTTCTAATCTCATAATCATCATTAATGTTTTTAATTCCAGATGGTAGCTACTGAAAAACTTGGAATACACGGCAAAAATGACACAACCCAGATTCTACCTCAGTTTCCACTGCAGGTTTGATTTGTGAGTTCCCAGCCTTTACGATTATGTGATTATGTCCATTTCTGAGCCATTGCCACCAGTTTACTGGACTATATCCAGTTCTTGGTAGCCTACGCAGGAAATAATGCCAATGTTTAGTATCAAAAACGTTTTTATTCTAGACTAGTTCAAAAACTTGAGCTTTTGAGGGGGTTTTCATTTGTTTGTTTTGCTGTGTTGGTTTTTTTTTAATGTAGAAGAGGACTTAGAGGGGGAACTTGGATTTCACCACCACCCAATTAACTCTTTTCCCATTCTTCATCAAAATTTCCAAAGTGTGCCTGTGAAATCTTTACTAAATCAAATGGATATACTTCTTCCTGAAAAATGTTTCTGGTTTGAATAGCTGACATACACTAAGAAAAAAATGCGCAGAGCTTCCACCAGATATAGTTTGATGCATTTGGTGTCACTGTAGACTTGCATCTCAAATTTCAGCTGCGCACTAGTGCTTTAAGCCAAGAAATTAATCCGACTGTAGAACTTTGCAGCTTTAATGGCTTCATGTTCGGTTATGCTTACACTCTATTTAGTCTTGTAAAGCATGAGAGTTTAAGATTTCATAGAAACGAAGCTCAGCCAGCAGAGCCATAGCTCATGAGACCTAAACTGCTTCACTGACATTATAAGCAAAATCTGCTCGGCCATTTGAGTAACCAGTTCCCCAAATACTTTTTTTCTTTACAAATGGCTGTACCTTATATTAACTGCAAGAGTAGTGTTAAGTTTCATCACACGATTTGAAACCATACTATTGTAATTTATTTAACAGAGCTGACTAAGCTTCCTGGGGGAACTGGTGATGAGCTCTCTTCTGCAGGTAGCAGGCGGGTAGAGACAGGAGCAATGTTGACCCTAATACTTAAGTATTAACTAGAATTTTCCCCAATCACAAGATTATAGTGTACTTAAAAAAAAAGTAGCCATGTTGTACCTTAAGTCACATATATTTACTTTTAGCTTTGTTTCTACCGTACAGTGAGCTTCAAAAGAAATTGAATTTGTAATGGCTGAAACCATATGTTACCATTTGAAGTTAATATAATCAGTTTGAGTTTTCTTATATTATTTTGTTTTTGCAAAAGATAATTTTATCCTTAATGCAACATCAGCAGAACATCAAGTTTACATGAGCGATGGTAAAATGAAAGTATCTTATTTTGCCAACCAACAGTCTTGAAATAGTTCCATTAGCGAAGCAACAGCAAATACAGAGCTCACAGAAACAAACACCCTACAGTTTAGTGAACATGATCATTATTTCTCACTTCTTGTTGGCCTTGTATCAGCAGCTTCACGAAGGGCAAACTGTTAATAATATCCAGCGTAAGCCCTGGCTCTGACTTTTTCCAACATTTGATTCTTACCTTTTGCCTCATAGAGGGAAAAACAGCGGAGGCTCTGTCTGCTTCTCTCGTTCTTTGATCCAGCTGCTGTTGCGCCATTAGCGAAACAATCACGATGATTTGTTAGAGGCTTTTTGGTAGCTTTTCATGTTTCACCAATGTACTTGGCTACGCAGGGCTCGGAGGCAGGCCAGTTATCCTGAATCACGCTACAACAATAATAGTAGAGCCAAGACACTATCTCTTAACAAAGAAACCTATCTACCTATCTTCCCCCATTCCCCCAAAACAACCCACTTTGTGCTGACTTGTTCAGGAATTTTGCCATTGGTAAGAAGTGATCTTACACAAAGATACTGTTCTTGCTTTTCCAAAGTGTCCAATAATTACCAAAGGGAGAAATGAAGAGCATTGGAAATATTTTCTTCTGCATATTTATTCTAGTTACCGGACAAGTTTTTGCACGGTTTCATTACGTTTGACATAAGCCGGCTGTTTTGAAATCTTTGTGTTACTATGTACTGCTATGTCATCTCAACTGTAGGTCTTACAGTTTATAAGTTTATATATGTTACATTATATGTTACATTAAAAAGACTGAAGATATAGCAGTTAAAGTTGAGCCTTTAACCACTAAGCTATGTGTTGGGTAACAGAGGGTTTAGGGGACACTCTCAAATATTTTGTTAAAATTGTTCAGGGGTGTGGGGTAAAAAGGGAGCAGTACAGAAGTAAACACTGGTTTGGCTATTTATGTGGATGTGTTTCAGCCTTCTGCTGTAACAGTGTTTCCTGAGTTTTGCTCTAGATAGCCACTGTCATACACAAAGAACCCTTGATTGTTATTTTGTAAGTCATTAGGGCCTGTGTTTTGAGTACAGAAAAGAACAGAAACCCAGAATTCACTTGAAGGTATTAAACCATTGGTTTCAACTGGATTCCAGATACATGGATTGATTAGGAACTCAGGATATGAACTTCTTGGATCCGGACAAATGTGTTTGCCCTACTACAACAGCATCTTTTACATAAAAAGTCATAGCTGTGTTAATTTTGCTTAAGAACGCACTTTCAAAGTAAATCTCCTGATTGTCCCCACTTACCTGCTTTGGTTCACGTAGTGCACACCAAAAACGGTCCACAAACTAGACTAGTTTCAGATGAAACTAAATTGGAAGTGCACTTCAAACAAAGAGCAAGCATTTAATTCACAGAAGGAGATCTTCACTAGCCAGCTGTAGCCCCCCGTCCCCCTTCAAAACTCATATAGGGAGCACACCGAGCCTGCAACGCCACCCGTTTGTTTCTGCAGATCCACATCCACTGCTCCACGGTACGTGCTGACGCAGACAGAGCCTACAGAAGTGAAAAGCTCACAGAAGAGGAGATTGCATTTTAAGACTTCTTGGAGTGGAAGTTAGTTCTTGCACTTGTTTTTGCTGTGCCCAGAATAACGAGACCCCAATCTAGATTGTTAGAACTGCTAACATTGCAATAGTTATAAAATCTAGAAATACGACAAAAAGGTAACAACCTGCAAATGTAGAATCCAAGTAGGTTCTAGGTCTCCAACTAAAGGGGAACTGAGGCTGCCAGACAGAACGAAACTAGGAGAAAAGTTCCTTCTCACTTCAGTGCTGTAAGAAAAGCAATTAAATCAGGAAGCAAGTCTCTTCTTTCTATTCCTTCTGTCAGAGGAGGAGATGGAACAACTTCTGACTTTCTAGGTCAGCATAGTCCGCAAGGCTGTGCAAAATAACAAAGATGCAAGTACTCTCTTATGCCTAAGGCTTGCCCTCTCAAAAAGACAAAAATATAAAGCAAAGCATACATATAAAAATATATCTATTGATTACATTTTATACTTTGCTAAATGCTTTTAGAGATACTGTCATCAGCTGGGCAGAGCAGGAAATGTATTTTAAGTGATAATACTTACGAACACTAATGCAGGTTTTCACAAAAAGCAATGCATCTTCCATACGTACCAATTCACTGCAACAAGCATTTCAGATTGCTTTTCGGAAGTCTTTTCAACTGAAATATGTAACTGTTCTCACACGACCTCAAACTCAGCCACTTTCCACCTCCCACACTAAACCACGGCTATGTTGTCTTCACGAATCTCTGTTGAGCAGGACCGCACGTGCAATAATCAATTTTTGCAAGAAATTACAGATTAAGAACCTAACCAGGGCAACCCAGTTTTGTGCATTTTAATACTTTTCAATCCATATAAAATAAAGCAAAAACGTACAATATATCAAGCTTGTTTCAGCTTTGGGGGTAGGTAGGAAGACTTTTATTTTAAAGAAAGCTTTCTACTATTTCACAAAGACAGCCAAAATAGAGCATGCTAATGATATGGCATTTGGGAAAAGGTATGTATTATTTTAAGGCTAATTTGATAAATTGCCATCATTAGGGACTTCATAATGGCTAGGTCTAACGCAGGTAAGTAAGAGCAGTATGATGCCTGCTCTTTGTTCTTTTGGAGAAAACGCTGTCGCTTGACTCAAGCACTGGTGACAGAATGGGCCCATTGCCACTGCGTCGCACCCGTGTAGGAAGGAAAAAGGTACAAAAGAGTAAAGGGCAGAGTTGAGCAGAACAGAGCCAGCACGTATGCGTAATGGGAATGGTTTTCTTATGCATGCAGTAGTAAGCTAGCCTTCTTCTCACCTCTGCTTACCCTTAGAGCTGGGAAACAGAATTTAGCTCTCAGAAATCATGTTAATTAGTGACTCAGTTTGAAACCAGATAAATTAGAATTAGTGACAGTATTATCCAAAGAAATCTCCCTAGGATACAGATTGAGATAACTAATAACACACACTTAGTTTAATCATACCTGAATCAAACTCAGAGAAATGCTGTAATATTTGCCTATTACTTAACTCCAAAGATACAGGACCAAGTTACATGGAGCGTTTCGGTTACATTGAGCTCAGTGGAGACCACCGAGCTTATATCCCCCCAACTTCAGGCGTTAGCAGGGGCACCTAGATCAGGAGCGTGGCTGCCTTGCACTGCCTTACGGTCAACAAAGGGAGAGAGGTGCTTTCAAGGGTGATGCAAGTCTTAGGTGGGGATCAAATCGCTCGAACAACTAATCCCTCGCTTAGTTCTATACAGAGGCTTAACTGAACGACCTTGGTTATGTGATTGATGTTAAGTGGGTTAAATTTAGTTTTGGAACTCTGCAGGTTCATATGAAGAAAGGTTTGGGTCCATAATGCGTGTCTTGATCAAATTTTAAAACATACAAGAGAATTTTTATAAGTAATTCTCATAGACTGGTTTGACCCTAAGTAGCTAGTAGAAATAAAAAGGTTATTTTCTTATCAAATAAGACATATACCAAATTAATACATAAGCCCCTACTAGATTTAAATTTTTTTCCTGTTCCCTGAGCTGTACTAGTATGTAAGTTTGCTGGTGTCCAGATGACCCATATCCAACAGAAATCTTTGAAGGCAGTCATTATCACCCAGACACTGAAAGCATAAAATAGGCAAAGAAGGAATTTTAATGGCATTCAAGTGGGAAAGAACAGAGCACATTTCATCTATGATATTTCTGACTTTACTATCACATCTATAAGAAAATAGACTTTTTACATTCACCAGATGTTTCTGGAAAAAAAAAAATCAGCACTTCTGTCTAAGAGTTTCAAAATGGCAGCTGAAAAGGGGTCATTTCTTACCTTTTTAATATTGTATCGCAACATAATATTTGATCTGCACTTAATTACAAGAGGAAACCATGCAATCCACTTAAGACAGAGTTAAATCTAGCAGAAAGGGGTACTATAATATATAATGAATTTTAGCAGTTGCTTATATTGAGGGAAATAATAAATTCTATCCAAGAAGTTGAAGAATTGGAAGCGGAAGCAAATCCTCATTGTATGCCCGAAGTCTGAAGGGCTGTTCACCAGGGTTCTAACAATCTTCCGAGCAAATAGCTCAAGATGTCATTAAACCACAGAATAGATTATGCATATTAAAACACTTAGGTCTGGCTGATTGCTCAGATGTGCCGCAGAAGTGTAAAATCTCACTTAGTTCTACTGCTAGTTTTCTGTCCGGCTTTACCGAAGCTCTTTTGAGCTGGAAAGCTGCTTTAAGAACCTCTGTACTGCATATTTTCTTTCCCAAATTGGTGAAATCAATTCACATTTGGTTTGATACTGCGAACTGCAGTTATTCCATCATCAAAGGATTTATTCTTGCATCAGTTCACAAAGACAGATGTGAAGCCTTAAGCATATTAAAAGCTACGGACATCCTCAGGTTTTCACATCCTCAGGTTGTACAACCATACTACTCATTTACATAATCATCGTACATGAATATTCTTTGCATCAAAAATTATCTACCATGTACAGTCTGCGGATCTACAATCAGTAAAACTGTAAAAGAAAAAGTGTTGCCTTGTTCCCTCAAAGAATTGAAGGATATTAAGCATAAAAAAATCGAGGGAAACAGGTAAAAAAAAAAAAGAGTTCCTTGTTAAATATATGGTACTTCGTTCAATTAAATACTATTTCAAGAATAACCAGTTCTAAAAACGTTTACCTGATTCTTCATCCAAGTGTGTTAAAATATAATTTGATCACCATCCACTCTTGGATAAGTTTGACTCTGAAGGGCTAGTCTTATATAGTAATTAATAATCAATTCAACAGCTGGAAGCTCAAGATTGAAGGCTGAAGGTAAGGTTCACCTTTTGAAAAAAATGAGAATAATTAACCATTGCAAATACAGTCTGTGCTAAGTTCTCTGGCATTTGAGCTCTCACATCAGGATTACATGTCTTTTTAGGTCCTTTACTGAAGTCATTCAGGCTTCTTCGGTATTAAGAATGATGCCCCTATGAAGTGATGACACGAAGTCGGATGTTAAGCCCCTGAAGTAGCCAAGCCCCTAGGCACAAAAAGCTTTACCAATCAACGTGAAAAACTCCCAAGATATTTTTAAGCAAATGGAACTCCATTGGAGCCTTCAAAAGCTAATGGACTGTATCATATGAAGATGCCAACCTGAAGAAAACAGATATCCTTAAGTACTTCCTCAGCTGTAGCCTTAAATTAATACGTAATAACAACTCCTACTGCTGGACTTAACTTTTCCTTCTAGATAGTAAAATATTTACTCCGACAACAGAAACATGCTTTCTCATCCGCCCATTAAAAAGTCAATTTTGCCCTTGATGCCTTCTCAAGTGATTTCATCCCTGTGCGTGTTCTTACCTTTGTCTAACAAGTTGTATGACATCTTTCCTCATTTTCAGTCACTTATTAACAAAGCGAGCAATTAACGGGGCGGGAGAAAACAACCTTTCAGACCAACGGGATGGAAAAAGCGTAACATAAAACGCCAAGAAGAGACAGAATTGCTAGCTCTCCTAGCAGTTGCCATGGCACTGCGTCTGACTTCTCGTCTGCAATGGCTGCAGACTCTCTCTCAGGCAGGTAGAAGCAGCCACAGGAGTCACTTGTCATCCTCTCTGGGAGAGGAAATTTATTTTCTCCTGACTTCTTGGGCATTAAAACTCAACCTTGTTCACAGTGCCGAGAAATACTGAGCTTACCCTGAACTTCACACAGAGTCAGCCTACACCACTCTTCACACTGACTCTTACCTCATTTTCAGCCTCTCATCTTCACTACTGAAGACATTCCAGTGAACCCCTCTCCAAAACTTTCCCAGTGTTATGTATAGTGAACTAATCCCCATTGCTCCACTAGTCTAAACCTTTTGAATCTACAGCATACTTTTCCCTCTCCTTCACCAAAATTTGACTTATCCAAGTGACCACGAAGACACTGACAAAATCCCAATCTTATGTCATAATATTTTTTTAATCTTTACGGTGATTGCACCTATCAATCTATATAACAACAAAGAAGAAAGGAGAAGTAATCACTACTCCTCCTACAACTTAATCTAATAGAATAAGCTGAGAAAAGACAAATTTCCTTTTCCTGCAGCCTAGAGGGGAGTTCTTTCGATGCACTTTGTCTCTTTCACCTAAATGACATCACCTATTCTCAGTATTTCTAAAAGTCATTTTTGCCTTTGAGTGATCTAAATCTCTGCTGGCTGTACTCCCAGCTCCCATTTTTAGCAGTAGAATCGAAGGTGGGCCTTGTCACCTCCAGCTAGCTAACACAAAAAGTGTTTCAAGTTTGTTAGACCTTTTTCCCTTCTGTCAAACTTTCTTTTCTTCCATCATCAGAGCACTCAAACCTATTCCTCCTTTAGCTAAGCTATTGCTAAATCCTATCTACTTTCCTTTCACCTTGTCCTCTAAATCTGTTTTCCTGTCTCTGATCCTGAAACCATAGTAGATACTTTTGACATTACCCCTTTTCCTGCTTGTCACCCTGCTTGCTTCAGTTTATTGGGAATATGGCTGCTAACCAACCCCCGCCCTTGGCACCTGGTTTTGTCATTCCTTTCTCTTTCACATCACATTCAGGCTTTTCATTTTCAGCTTTAGAACTCTCCGACTCTTACCTAAATGGATATCTCAGGCTTTAGTTTAGCCTATGGTGCTGTCTGAGTTCTCCACTCCAAATGCCCTGTTTCCAAGTCCTTTTCATAGTGTTCTCTGTCTGTACTTTGACACTTTTATCCAATACTATTCTTCTGTTCGGTATAACCTCTATATATTTTAGGTTAAGACTTTTCTTTCTTTCTTCTTCATCTCTCTCCTATTGATTATAAATCATAGGATTCCTATCATAGAAAGAGTAATTCTTCATGTATCTTCATTTTAACTCCAGATAAAAGGAAGAAAACTTTGGTGAGTTCTGCAGAAAACATAGTTTAAAACTTTCCCCCCCCCAAAATACCTTCTAAATTTGAAATCAGCAATTATCACTCCTACCTCTGCAGAACAGATTATATTACAGCTCATCACAGCAGCACTCAATCCATGTTCAGTTTAGTACATATCAATGAACATCGTTTAGGTCCTTCCAGGAATAACATGGGAAGCTGAACATATGTAAAATTAACAAGGACAAAACCAGTAATTGATAGTTTGAATTTTTACAGATGATTATTATACTTTAAAAGGCTGGGCAAAGCACCATCTCCCACACGAGAGAAAATTGAAAAGGGAGGATAAAGTGGCTACAACAGACAGGTACACACCGAAATACATGTCATAAGGAAAATTAGTTGTGTCACAGTCTTGGTTCTCTGACGCTCCATGGACTATCCCTCTCCCTTTGACAATTCTCCTTAAGAAATGAGGTAATTGCTGTCGAGTCAGCATTAAATAAATTGAGCCAAAAAGGGATTGGATCATCTCAGAGTAACCCCTGTACCATCAGCTACATAAAATCTAGCTTAGTTGCCTTCCTCTGGGCTGCCTAAAAACTAGAAAAATACATGGGGAAACGGACATCTCTAATGACTCAACCACCTGTCCCCTCAAACTTCCAAGAGCTATTTGCAAGGGCAGAGAAGGCAGTTGAAAACAGTCCTGTAAACCCAGGAAATTTGAATTCAGAGTTGCACTCTGGAGACATTTGGAGCGTTGTGGTGCTCTCTCTACCATTCAGTGGTGAAAGGGAATTTTCTTAATCCTCGCTCCAGTTAGACTTCTGGAGCTAATGTAACTATGATAAATGGAGTGGGACTCCTTCCACTTTTAGTTCTCCCCGCCCTGAGTTTCAAGTAGTTACACATGTGCAATCCCACGAGAGCAATGCAGCTTCCCTGGCATAGTTGCAAACGCTGCTGGTTTAATACTACTTTTTTATTTTTGGTAACAACAAGAGGAAGCAAAAATGCTATCTTGAGTCCTGCCCCAAAACAAAGCCTTTGCCCTCAGAAGTCCCTCTCCTTTCAAACTGAACACAGAAATCTAACAAATGTCCTGCTCTGGACAGCTACTTTCATTCCATTTGGGGAAAAGGAAAAAAAGCAAAAACCAGAAGCTTCCAAGCCACTTTGCAAGTTTTCCACTTCAGGGTCTGAGCAACAAGGGGAAACAGAAACTACGAGGAAGATTCATTGTTCAATTCTTTGTGCCTCCTGCTCTTCGTTTGCAGAGGCACACTCATCAGGAGCCTGCTGCCTTAAAGGGGAACTTCCAGCCCTGTAACTATCTAGGAGCAGCTTAGAACAATAATTTTGTTTATATACTGGCCATAAATGCCAGCTTCACTGTTTGTAGCTATACCTTTTATTCCCTTTCTGAGTGGTATATAGTAATCATCAGCTTTAAAACCAGTAACAAACTCATTCGGCAAAGGAAAACACAGATTGCGACAACTCAGTAATCTGGAGGTCAAAGTTCCAGACCTGCTCCAGCCAGACTCACGGGACCTACTGTCAGATTTTAATGCAACTGTGCCACTACTATCTGCAGAAGTAATAAAAAAGCCCTGAGCTCAAGCCAGCTACTAGGCTTATTTCCATGCCTATTCACATTCCAGTTCTGTAGCCGCACATCTTCAAGTTTTTACCTTTTTTATTGTCATTATCCACTCATTTTGTAATTAAAAAACCACCACAGATCACAGTTAGGGAATTTCTGGTTTGTTGTTAGTTCTGACTGTTGCGGAAAGTACTGAAAAACATCCATGGACTTCTATTTTTCAGTGAATTTGCCTTAGTCATACTGGGGCACTTCTTGCATTTACTTTCCATGAGTGCTCAAACAATCATGTTTTCCTGACATAAATGCCTGTGGAGAGGGAATGAATGTCAAGGTCTTAAACCCAAAGCATTTGTGGCAACCTAGTTTACCATTCAATCCAGAAATGACGTGCGCTCCCTCAGTCAGTAAATGGAAAGAAACACACCGTTGTGATTCACGATCAAGTACCTCTAAGCAATACAGCTTGAAAATGAGAAACTAGCAGAGAGTTGTCTACAGTATATAAAATGGAAGGCAGGGCATGGAAAAATACATATGGAAATCTAAATTATTTAATAAGGTTAAAGAAAAATAGGACTTTTTACTTTTTGATCTTGAGTTGGTAATACCTTTGTCATTAGTTTTGAATGTGAGCTTCAATAGACAAGTTGAGAGCCATCCGTCTTTCCTTAGTTTCCTTCTCTTGTCTTTGCTATTATAGTTCTTGGTGAGAGAGGCAGGTCTTCATGGTTATCCCACACGTCCCTCTACTACCACTGTACCTTTTCAAGTTACATTGCCCTTCTATCACAAATTGTATTGTCCGAGGGTCAATTTATACCACATTGTTGAGTAAAATTTACCAGCACAGGGATTTTCATACTTTCTTTTAAAAATAATTATGCCTTTTGAGAAAAAAGTTAAATATAACTAGTCAGCAGCACAGTTAGCTATATTCCAGAGCTGGACAAGCTGCAGAACAACTTCATGCAAGTGACAATAACTGCAAATACAGACACTAAAAAAAAGAGTAATTGTATTGTACATTTCTGCAAAATGCATTATAAAAATCTAAAGATGCCCATATGTGGCCTATAGAATACTGACTTTAACGTCCTCATAACTGTTAAATGATTTTCTTCTCAGGTGTACCATTTATTAAAAAATTTGGCAGTTAATGGGACTGTATTGGAGTTTTGGTTGTGGGTTGTTGGTTTGTTTTTTTTTTTTTTAAATGAAGTATGGTGAGAAATTCCGTTCCCTAAGAACACTGCTGAAAATGATTCCTAGGAAAACAGTAAGATCACACCGATGTAGGACTCTGAACAGATGGCTGATGGGGGTCACTGTAGGTCCCTAATCCGAATGCTGACCATTGTGTGTACAGCAGCGTGCTGGGGTTTACATTGCAAATCTTGAGCTGTAACTCATACACAACTCAAAAACTGTGAGAATGACTCTACAGAAAAACTCTCAGTTATACGGACATAAACTCTTTTCATGTTCCCAGCACTGCAGAACTGAAGTGTCTTTCCCAGGCAGTGTCTCCTTCACATCACATTCTCATTTTCACTTAAAAGTTCAAGTTGTGTATGGGATTTAGTAACTGTCCCCCTCTTCAGTTGCAATTTCTCTGTTACGTAAGAGAAGGCAAGTGGAAGACAGTGCTGACACAGCACAGACCTATGACATCTATTTCAACAGATATTTACATTCATTACAGAGCACAAGCGTTCTACTTCCCATAGATGGGGAAAACCTGTGCTAAGAAAAATCACAGAAGAGAAAAATCAAGTATTGGACTGCAACGCAAATATTCTTACAAACAATAACGTTTGTTTAGTTACCTGGCCTTGCAGCTTCCAAACTTACCCACCATGCATGCATTTTTTACAGCTGAAACTTCTTGGGCAACAGGGCTTTGCTTTGTGCCTACACCTACTTCTATTTTGTCAGTCTCAAAGCATTCTACAAAAGGAATACATGTTTTGATTTCCACTTTATTAAAATCTTTCGTCTTTAGCTACTAGTGAAGAGAGATGCACTGATTTACTGGGTAAGATAGGAATACACTCTCTAAAGAGATTTATTTAAAACTTTGGCCTACCTTTTAGTGACCCTCTCTGAACAAAAGGCCTGAGTACACTTCTCCCGCAAAGAATTTCTATTTTAGAAGAGTACAGCTCAGTTTGATGGAGGTCAGCAATGGACTGCTCCATGCTTTTCTCCCCTCGCTGAGGGGGTCACATTGAGTTCAGGAATTAAGAAAACATAGAAAAAATATTCTTTTAATACCTGCTTCTAAATACTAACTTCAGTTTATTCAAGAAATAGAAGTCCCACAGGATTAAAATTCTTTGGGTGTAATCTAGAACGCAATTGTTAATCCAAACACAATATGAACATCCAACATCATGGACTTAGGAAACTGAAAGATCGCATTTCTTTCTGAACTGAAGGCAAATAATACATTCTAATAAAATTATTTAAATTGCCATGAGTTAAATCCTAGAAATGTAAAGAAACATCATTTAATGGACCTAAACACAAGTAAAGTGAACACACTGCCTGTTTCGTCTGGCAGGCTGCTAGCCAGAGAGTACACACAGTAGCCCACCAGTCTACAGAAGCAGCCCAGGATCAGCCGCACTATTCCATTACCTCGGTGAGCATTTTAAGGCAAAAGAGGAAGGCAGGCAAGCGAGCTTACAAAATTATCAGGTAGGAGAAATTGTCTTAGGGCGTAAGTCCCTAGGAAAGTCAGTGCCACTAAGTCAGTGTTCTAGTGCACAAGAAATAACTTGCTGCTACTTTCCCAGTCACAGTTATAATTTTATTCATTGCATTTAACAGAACAAAGTAATAAAAGTACTTTTTAAATGGATGCACTGCTGAAGTAATTAAAACATTTTCATGATCGAGAAGTCTGCAATAGGGAGAAGTCTCTTACATTCATCCCTCTTTCCAGTGATGCCTGCTTGCATAGGAGGTGAAATCCAAAGTCCATAATGAAAAGATACTTTGAAAAACTTGGTTCTATTCTTCAAACCTTCAGGGGTTTTTTTTGTTTATTCATGTTCTAGGGAACAGGCCAAGTGGAAGAGACTTTACTTTTTACTAAGTATGTGTTCTTACAGCCCATAATTTTCACCACTTTAGTCTCAGCAGGTCACTGCAACTTAGTTGTATCTTTCTCAGTTTTCTTTACCTTACTGTAGAAAATATGGCCACAAAGAGAATTTCCCCTCATAGACAAATCAACTCTAGAAGGGAGGGAAAAGTGTCCTTTGGATTCTATCAGCTAGAAATTCTCAAGTGCTCCACACCAGGTTATATCCGACAAAGTGTACAACTGCTGTGTACAGCAGCAGCTGCCCAAATCATGGTTTGAGTATCTCTGTATCAGCTGTGGGACTCCAGCACCCTTTTCCCCTTTCAGTAGGGTATTAACATCTATTTTTTATCACTAGGTGTATATTCTACATTTAGAAGAACTGATCCAACTATTCTTATGAGGCCGCACATACCGAACTGCCCCGATACTAGCCACATCCTGACATATATGCAAGTTTGAATCTACAGTCATAATACCACATTAAAAAGGAAAAACCCCTACTGCTAACCCAGATTAAAAAAAGAAGTTTTTTCCTGAAGAAATTTTCAACTCTACTGCCATCCCTGTTCGAGCCAATACTTTAAAAACTCCTCGTACTGAACGGATTTGATTGATTGATATTTTACAGTAATGCATTTTGTCAAGGAAGCATCCGATGGGAGCAAGTTACTATATAGACTGTAACAAGGCTGGCCACATTTTCGCTAGTGTTTTCAACGTCCACACAACAAGAAATTGCCCATTAAATTTACAGACCAATTTTATGCTAACTGTACTCATTACAGTCTGTGAGGAAACTAGGTAATTGGGTTGTTATACTTCTATCTTTAGAAATAAATTAGAATTACTGCTTAGTTAGAATAATTTAAAATGTCTGGCTGTGCCTGTTCTAAGCATCCATTAGCAAATGCTGGCTTCTACTCGACTTCCCACTGCATTAAACAGGCCCTTTCTGTACACAAGACAAAGCAGCTAATCAACTGGAGGTTGAAAATAAATATGCAGGGAGCAGGCATACAAACCGCAGTGTTAAAATACATTTGTCTTATGCCAAGATTCATTTGTAAATTCATCTCGAGTGTTATACTTACTAAGTCATGTTGATGTGTTTTCAAGATGGTTAACTGCTAGAAAACAAATAATATTTACAGTACAGTTAAATGGAGTTATTCAGCAATACTCATAAGCAGAATCGGAAAAGATAGGTGCACAGAAGCATCTGCATGCTGCAGTGCTCAGTACTGTAACATCTAACTCAGATCCTTTCACAGCTAAGGGACTCAGACTTCCATGCTCAAGATTTCTAAAATTATGCACCATCTCTACGTGACTGTTCAGAGACCTAGGAAAGCCAATATAACAAAGCCAAGCTGTCCAGCAGAAAATACCAGCAAGGAGTGCAGAGAGAGTAGTTTTATATTTGTGAAGATAAATTAACTCTCTGCAGGGAAACACTTCCCTTCACTTATGAAGCCTTGGTGTTCATAAATCTGAATCCTTTCCCAAAGTGGGACAATGAAATCTACTCCAAACATATCTCGGAGGCCAATAAATAATCATATTGTTGTCTTTTAATTCTGTATCTTTGAGATAGCTAACCACAGAGTTATAGAACCTATAAATTCTATCTTCTGCATAAAGGATAATAAACTCCCTGCTACCAAAAAGTACCAGACACCATGCTGTAAAAATGTCCTGAATATAGATGCAAATCACCTGATCCATTCAACATTCAAAGTTACACTTTCGATAGAATAGATTCACTGAGCAGGGGGCTGAGGGGAACCACCACAAACCATAACTGTAAGCTACTCCTTGGAAAGCTCACATATAAATAAAACAGATGGTTTAGTTTGTTTTGCGAAAGGTGGTAATCAAAGATCAGTCATCCATGCATCAAACAAGCGCTCTAAGTCTGTTGACTGAACAGCACTGTGACTGCACCAGAGCTCCTCCTGAGAATGCCTTCTAAGTTGGCTCCTGTAGGCAAAAGAATCTAACAAATGTTTGGTTTGAGATGTGACTAACCAAACTTCTTGGTAGTAGCTATGTTTCACTCTTTTCTGGAACTCCAGAAACAACTGTAGGTGACTAAAGAAATTAACAGACAAGAAGTTAGGCATGGATGAGATGTTATGCAAATGCATGTTACATGGATACTAAGTTATGACTTGGGTTTATATTTTGAACCTGGCTACCTATGAAGTTCAGCATCAGTTCACCAACTAAATCTTGCTACTGCCATTCCCACAGAACAGCAATATTGGGCATTCTGCTTTTGCATCAGGAAAGGTACTGGCTGGGAACATAATCAAGTCTAAACTGGTACTTGATGGGAATTATACTTTTAGTTACAAAGGGAAAGCAACTCTGATATTAGGAAAGAACATCAGAAGTCCGCTATCAAGTGTCAGTAAGTTCTGCATCAAATTTAAGTGGTGAATAATTCTAAAACTCAAACTAATACATCTTCACAAAAAGAAAACAGAATACATAGTAGAAAAGGAGCCTTAATATCCCTAAAGTACCTTTTGGGAAGAATGGATGCATCTGCCACCTAGATGCTAAAGCAGCATATACTTTGTAGAGATGAGATGATGGAGGAGCTAAAAAAAAAAAAGGGGTGTTATATGCATCCGTAAATGGCTCAGTTCAGGGAGAAAACAGAGTATAGCAATCCCAATATCAACAAAAATTTGAAGTTATTACCTTATTATATGTCTGCTAGATGTCATTACCTGTTATCTATTAGATTCCCTTAGTAAATAGCTCATTTTGAATAGTATTTCTACAGAATAATTTCTTAGTAAGAGGGCACTTCACCTGAGTAGTAAAAAGTTTAAGATTAGAGCTTCAAACCATTTAAATTAATGCATGCATTAATTAAAATATTCACTTTTTTAGGTTGCTCACGTGGCTAAGAGGTGGCCTTGTATACACCAGAAATGCATCTGATGCATTTCTGTCCCTGCAGTTCTGTCACCCATGAAACTTGAAACTATATTTGATGAGAAGTATGGAAAATTTCATGCTAAATACATTTATTCACAAAGGTAGTTTTATTCTGTTTTCTTGATGTACTCACACAAGCTCTAGGTGCAATATTAAAAGAATAGGCCAATGACCCGAAGTCACACCTAGGGTGCAGATCCCAACTTCAAGTTGCACTGCTACTTGCACCAAGAGTAGGGAATGGTTGGACTTGATGTTAAGGGTCCTTTCCAACCTAAATGATTCTATGAATCCCTATCGAATGCAGAAAAACAAATGCATGAATTGGGATTCATTAGCGTGGTAAAAATGAAACCTCCTTATTTTACACATTATCATTAGAAAGCTGGTATATTGTGATACATTCCAGCCTATCACGAACACTTTAAGGCCAAATAAGATTCCCCAGTATTCACCATCACCGCTCCAACATAAGGTTCCAAACAGAAATATTTTTTCCAAGAACGACGGCGTGTCTCACTTTATCAGTGTACCTTGTACCCCAAGAAACAGCTCCAAGTTGTGGGGGAAATCCACATGGCCTCTTGGCAAAAAAGCCTGGACAAAAATCAGCTGCTAAGACAGAAATACGAGTGCAGTGAGTGTGAACAGAATATCCAAAACTGATAGAGTGCTTGCTCAAAACCTGGAAAGGCTGAAAATTAAGACAACTGTCAGCTACGTTAAATAGTAACCAGGGCTCTTTTAACTCAAGCCTCCTGCTAAAGGGCTAGAGGTGAGCATGTAACTGCAAACTTGTAGGACGTTTAGATATCTGAAGGTGTTTGCTAAGGTTTTGTAAGGGTCTAGTACAGCCATTTATCTGTTATATTGCTGCTATTAATCCTGCATGCATCATTCACGGACTAACAGTTAATTACAAGCTACTAATAAATCAACAAACCACTTACAATCTAACTTGATTTAAGCCACAAGCTGTTTTCCCCTACAACACGCACATGCACTCTCTTCAGTGTTTTCTGCTTCACAAAGATATGCAGCCTTTGGCTAAAACTTAACAGTCTAAGGCTTTTAGTGTCCTTGTCCCGTCCCGTCCCCCACCACACCTTTTTCCTTTTCCTTCACCTGAGGGTCCCTAAAATACTCAGGAAATCAACCAACTAGCTATACAGGCCACATTTGCTTCAGTACTCAGACAGATTCCAATCAAACTACTCCCCCAAAATAAGGGCTCCAAAACCTGGACCAAAATAGACCACATCTCTGAGAAGTGGACATTAAGTTCTTGGGTTAGACAAATGAAGATTTCAAAGGTCTAATATGTATGCTACCTTTCCTGATGTGGCTTCTTGAACAAGATGCTCTAATGAATTTAATCCACTAGATCAGATCTTTGCATCAGGAAATTCCAGTTAAACACCGTATGAAAGCTTGGTGTGTTTCCGCCCCCGCAAGCGACAAAGTTTAGTTTTAGCTCACTTCCAGAAAACACTGAAAAAAGTGTCATTCATATTTCTTTCTTTAAGCAGAGTAAAAAAAAATACAGTTAATTTTTAAAGGTTTGCTTTGGAACTTCTGCTGATGACATTTTTATAGATTAGAAGTAATCAAGAATCCTTTCCCATGTTTTAACTTCACAAATTCTCA
The DNA here is from genome assembly GCF_028858705.1 of Grus americana. Lineage (NCBI taxonomy): Eukaryota > Metazoa > Chordata > Aves > Gruiformes > Gruidae > Grus > Grus americana. The sequence continues at coordinate 118,893,981 of NC_072854.1, forward strand.
ATCTTCTGAAAGCATAGGAACTGCAAAATCTAATGCTTGGGTTACAAAATGTAGGGCCTCATTTTCATCCCTATATCCTAAGATGACTTGCATAAAACTGCACATTGACAGATCTGGTAATCAAAGACCCTGAACAAGCATGCTCAGACCCTCAGAACCTTTTGGAGGCTCAAAAATACTGATGTTCATTAAGTGTAAATGTGCTGCTTCTAAAATTGTTTGGGTTTTTTATTTATGGGGTCCTAACTTTCAATTAGTCAAAATAATTATCACTCAGTATTCTTCCTTTCTTCTGTAATCAAGATGAAAGCATTCTGTATTATGCATCAGGATTTTTAAAACTAACTAAGCTTACAAGAAACATCATGTCACCTTAGCAACTACTTTTTGGAAGTCACTTACTCTGCAAAAGCTGATTTTTAACATGCACTTAAGAGTTTGAAATAATTTCTAGACTCGCAACTGGCAATCACATTCTTCTTCATTACAATTTCAGAAAGCTATAAAGACTTGTATTTCGATTCTCTTTTTCAGATTTAACAGTCTGATTCGACAAAAACATCTGTTCACAGTAAACTGTTTTCAAAGCTATTCATACAAGTGTCATACAAAGAAAGTGGCTTGTGGAAACCAGAGTAACCTAGAATTCGAAGAAGAAATACTACAAGAAAACAAGTTGTTAATGACACACATAAAAGGCAGTTATTCGAAGTTGTTCAGGGAAATGAACACCCTGCCTGTCAGCTGCACACCCTCTAATTCTAACCAACACTGCTCCAATGTTGTATTACTCCCTACTTCTACTACTCCTGGCCCTTTTCCAAGTTAACTGAATATCTATACTTTCTTTTCTTCCGAGTGCTAGCAAGAAAACTACTCTTCTGTTTCTCCCTGTCCAGAAGGTACCTTCCCCCATTAACAAATTCTTACCTACTTTACTGTTTATATATTCCATCCATGGAACATAGACTCAAAGAGCTGGAAATCCATCCTTTTTTCTGTAACTTAACTGCGTGCTTGAAACAAGCACAGTAGGAGCACTTCTCCAATTAACATTTACCCAGCACATTCCACCTCCTCATTCCCTTAACACATCTGAGTCACAACCACCAGCTCAAGTGACTGGAAATTAACCTACTAAAGCAGAAATGCATAAAGTTACACAGTCATTTGACACACAACTTCAGAGAAACCTACACTGGGGAAAGTAGAGTTTCCCCTTGAAATACATGAATTTTATTAAAGACAGAGAGGACCTGTAGAGAGATGTGGTATCCTGTATCAAATCCAGTGATGTACTATGAAAAAAAAAAATGAAGGCTATCAGAGAGATAAGCTCATCTTTTAGATTTAGTCTTACATTAAGGGTTATAAGGATTATCAGACCACTCGTCTCCCCCTTTTTCTAGGGTTACTGTTCCTTAAGGAAAGTGAAAGACAAGCTCATTCTCCTTGAATAATCATGGATTAGGCTTATAAGCAAGAACAGGACAGAAGATTCCTTCCCTCCTTATCAGGATGTTTTGCACCTCTTCTGCCCATTTCTTATTCAAAGCCTGGTAGGTAAAATAAACCCCCAAATTAGGCTCTTGAATTCATCTTCTAGCCAGCTGAACACTGCACGAGTAGTTTCTTATTTAAATACCATTTCTGTTATTTTTGAAAATTGAATATTGGTTAAGCAGTAGGAGGTAACTTAATACCTGTATCAGTCTTTGAATCATAATTCAATAATCCTTGACAGGGTACGAAGGCTTCTGCCTACCTTGCCTACTTGGTCTGTGCCACACCATTCCCTCAAACTCCATCTGCTGGATAATCTTCTTACAACAAGCCTAGAGCAGCTCTCATTTCACCAGTATTGACACACCGCCTAGATACAGCGATAAAACTGACTGAATGGCATACCCTGTTATACCTTCTTCATGCTTTTCCTTTCACCATTCTCTTTCAGTACTACAATCAAGCGAAATCATCGGGTAGGTTATTTTTTCTAAACATCTCAGGTTAATGGGCCAGATTTGTAATTAATATCAATTTCTGATAATGCAGTTATAAACACGAAAAGTCATAGCTTCATGTCACACCTAAGGAGAAAAAAGTATACTTCATGCTTTTCAGCCTCTGACAGTAGAATGCAGAAACTAACATGCAAATGTTAGTTTTAACTTAAAGTACCCCCTTTAATTTTTCAAATGCTGTGAGCTAAAAGAATGGTTAGAAAATGCCTTGGAACTCCAAGAATACCAACTCCAGAAAACGCCAATTCTAAGCTAGTTACTTAATTTGAAATGTACACGTCCATCTCAGTGCTAGGTGACCCTTCTGCTTACCCCTCCTTCCAGTAAATTAAGTCAAATCATGATACGTACATTCTGTCAAACCTACAATGAAGCATCCAACTTTCCTTATGGCTGAGCTCTATCATGTTCAGAAACACTTCTAGCTTTGGGGGTGGAAGAAGTAATTGAGTTTTAGGGTTGTAGGTGAAGGGTAGCAACCCGAAATATTTTAATAATACAGAACTTAAACCACTTCATTATACACAATTATTCAAATTTCAAACAGTAACTGACAGCAAATTTTTACCCATAGTTTCCAACCCACAAACCCCATAATAATTTAGATCTATGTATTTGCTGGTATTTTCTCTTACAGGATGTCTTATAAATACACCTACCACCAAGTACTCTTCTTTATTATGATCTACCATCCTTCAGGAATAATTAGAAAATAACACAGGGTGATATACACTCAAGATTTGCAAGTCATACCTGGAGCAGTCTGTGATACTGAAATGCTGGAAGAAGCATTACATTTGAGAACAGCAATTTTATCAGAAGTTGGGACAATATGTATTCATTTAGAAACAAAAAATGAACACCATTTTACATAGCTGATGATGTAGCATAGGCAGTAAAAAAAATCCAAAAACCCTCCTGCATGATTATTATAATTTCAGAATGTCATCACAAAATAAGCACAAGTGAAGACTATCTGCAGTGAGAAGTTTTATAGAAGCTTCAAAACAACTGTTATTTCTGATGAAGAACTATTTTTTCCCTCTTGAAAGAAGTCCATCTATTTTTGCCAAATCTCCAAATGAAACTGTTGCAGAACCTCTCTGGGCTGGTCTTGCCTAAGAAAAAAAATAGGGCTAATTTTAACTTAGAATATTTTTAAAAAGCTTTTAAAGCATCAGTGATTTAAAAAGTACCTTCAAACACAAAATAGTTCAGCTTCACATTACCTGTGATTCATGGAATTTCCAACCAATCATGTAGAAGATCTGAAATGTGGCAGGTACTGAGCCATCGCTATTTCCATACATTTCTGTTAGGGCAAGAAGGGAGAGGAAAAAGAAGTACACAGAGCATCAGCTCTAAGATATACTTAGTTCTCGGAACATCAGAACTAAATACGATAATGCCTCTTGGTGAAAGATTTGGGACAATAAAAATATCTCATACTGGTGCATCAACATAGTTCAAATCCTGTCATTAAAATTAAGGTTAAAAATATCTTTACAATAATGGTATTTTGTTCTACTCCAAAATGTAGAGGGTTTTTTTTGTTTGGGGTTTTTTTTTTGGTGTGGTTTTCTTGGTGGTTTGTGGGTTTTTTGGTTTTACACTGAGGTCAGAAAGACATAGAAAATATGTTCTTAAAGTCATTTCAGATTAACTCATTACCTCTCAGGTACTTACCTCGGTATATTGCAGCAGCTGCCAACATTGTCTCTCTGTGTAACAGAGGCTTTCTATTCCAAGAGCAATTACTCTCCCCCATACCTAAAAATATGTTTTAGCTTTAAGAAAAAGAAGATATAGCATATGCCATGAGTTGAGTGTCATGCACTAACAACAGATTTTTATTAAACCAGAGTAAGTATAGAATCGTCTGAACCTCACTGTAAGAGAGAACAACATACCACAAATAATTAGGTGAGTTTCTTACCTATAAGAAACCAAGCCTTTTAATGCCAATGCTTTGCAATTTACAGTTTGCATTGCTAGGAATGATTTCAAATTATTACTTCTTCAGCCTGAGTCTACAAACATTTAGGTTTTCTAGTATAATTTAAGTATGACTACACAGTGTTTCTTCACACCCATCACTCACATGTTGGTTTTTTTTTTTTTAACAGATAAGTACCAAAATTACTACCCCAAGAGATTTTTAATAAGAAATAAAATAATCACAATTCTAATGTCATTAATCACTTACTGCATCTGAATGTTTTCGCAGACAATAAAAGTTTTATTTTCATTAGGGAATTACTCTAAACAACAGCAGCTGACCCAGAGTAAGAAGATGCCCTGAATTGCTCTATTACAGCTGACTGCATATGAATGACTACTATACAATCCATGACAAATGCAATCAGAATACTAACTCAATTGTTAAGCATCTCAATTGTTTTTTGCATTCCTCAGATGACTCCAATTTGAGGGTCTATTTATTCTTATTTTGAAGCAGTTTCCTGAATGCCCTGATAATTAGAAGGCTCACAGTAAAAGTTAGTATGCGGGATATATGCTTCTGTCTCTCTTTCAGGGCTTTTCAGCAGCTTACACTGAACAGGCTTCACAAATAATGGGAATACAAACAAAGCAGACAATTCATAGCAGACCACAAAGTAGCAAATCTTTGACTTCTGCTTCCAGGCACAAATCCGCTGACAGGCATAATCTCCTGACTCACTGGTGATGAGGAAAAAAAAGTAATGCTTCCACTGTTACAATAGGCTTTATCTATTATTAATTTCTATTTTTTCAAGGAAGAAGTTTTTTTTTTTTTTTACAGTGAAGGTAGTGAAACACTGGCACAGGTTGTCCAGAGAGGTGGTAGATAACTCATATCTGGAAACATTCACGGTCAGGCTGAACAGGGCTCTGAGCAACCTAATCTAGTTGAGAATGTCCCTGCTCATTAAAGGTCATCTAGTCCAACCTTCCTGCAAAGGTCCCTTCCAACCCAAGCCATTCTATGATTTGCACTTAAAACACACACAGTGAAACTCTTCTGTGTCTGCATCACTGACACAGAAAACATGTACGTTTCCACAAAGTATATACTTGCCTTGCAAGTCTTCCATAACCTCAAACAACCCCGGATAGTTTACTTGAATCTCGTCAGTATCCTAAAAGAATTGAGAAGCTTAGCTTTAGAACATATCAAGCTAAAACAGTAGCGTTGTGCTAGCCTTCCGAGCTGCTAACAAACTATTCACCTGCCACTTCTGTTCAAACTGCATATTTCTCAGAAGAATATACTGTCTTAACATTTCTAAAAAGTTTTGCTTAGTAGCCCACATGCAATGAAATTCTAACTGAAATGCCATTAATTTCTTCTTGGTTTTAAAGGAAACAGTAAGAGTGTCTTTTCAAGCAGGTCTAACATTCTTTGACATTTCTCCAAGACGACCATCCAAATTCTACTGGGCCCCTAGCCAAAGATACATTTCAGTTGGCTTCATTAATCACAGTGAAGCCGAGAACAGAAGCAGTCCAGGCTTTTTCAGAAACTTACTCAGCAAGGTGCATGACACACAGAAGGAAGCAGTACATTACTAATACATTTGTAAATGGTATTTTTTTTATATACTAGCAACTCTGATGTTCTGGATTGTTCCCTCTGATTGTTCTCTTATTTATAGTTACCACAGTCAGGGTGTTAAAGCCAGCTCTTGACAGCAGATGTCCCAAATCAGCGACAGCAGTGAACGGCGATATGTGAGGAGAAAAGCCCCCTTCTCTCTCCAATTCTGCTAGCTGCAAAGAGCAGCGAAGCTCATACAGAGTGTCTCCCCCAAACATCGCACCAATGAATACTCCATCCGGCTTAAGGACCTGGTGAATCTACAACACAGGAGAAAGAGAAAAAGTAATGTTTTTTGTTACTGAGTCTATATAAGAAGTTTCTAGGATTTCATTTTAAATGAACTTAAAAGCAATCATTTTAACAGTCACAACAGATTTTTAAAATTGACTGCATTCCACAAGGCAAGCTGCACCAAAGGTTTTGATAACACTGCAAAATAAATAACCCATCTGAAAAGTGACTATTTGTTCTTACGCAAGAAAGAATCCCTGAAAATTACAATCAGGAAACACAAAACACACTGTGGAAATCTAGAGTAAAACTATTTTCAATGCAATACTCCTAAAACAGTATCCTCAATTAATTTACTTCTGCAAAGAAGGTAGATTAAGATAGCTTCTGCTTATTTTTTACTTTCTCAGATGAGGGCAGCATAAATACTTTTTAATGGCTTGATTTAAGAAAAACGGAGGCCTTAGTTTCCAGCAGTAGTCTTTGTACTTCTGAAGGCACGATTGAGTAATGCAATTCTTCTTATGTTTACCCCTACTTATTTTTAAGTAGCCAGAAGAGCAATATCATGACTCAAATGCCAAGGTTGACAAGCTGCTTTCTCATCTAGTAAGTCCTAGCCCTCTTCCTACTGAGAAGGCCAACAAATTCATGCTTTATTTTTTTTCCTAAGGAACTGGCAACGATCCCTGGTTTAGATATTCAGAAGAGCCATATTACATAATGAAACTAAGACAACAGCAAAAGCTTCAAACAGCTTACCTTACTGATTTGAAACAAAAATCTTTTAAACTGCTTTTTAATTAGGTATTAATCAAGCTACCTTTTCTGTGCTAATAAAGAAGCCTTTAACTGACAGGTAAGAAATATAAGCAGCTGAAGGCAGTTTCCATTAGTTAAAGCAAGCCATCCCAAAACAGGAAACAGGCATTCACAATCAAAGTTGGCCAAGAACCCCAGCTCCCTCCCCTTTGTGGGACATTACGATGTGCCAGTTATTTTTACTGGGGATGTAAAAATATTTGACACTCCATAGAACACTTACATTCCAGAGAAAATGATATATTTCCTTCCAAGCTATTTTTTTTTAAAGTACATACTGAAGGCATTTGGATTTATATTTTTATTATTTCTGTAACAGTAGAGTACTCCTACTCATACCAGCAGGTGATAGAATGACTGTAATGACTGACCAATTTGAAACAAATGAAAACCCAAACTGGTTAAAATATTCCTTGCTCTTGCTCCTAAGTCAGCTGATTTGAAAAAGGTTTTCACCTGCAGGAAGGAGCTGAGAATTCAAAATCAGATTATTCCACTAATAATTTCAGTTTTCTGTTCTCAACAAGAATTTACTTAATTTAAAAATCAAAAAGCCTTTATCTGATTAAAGTTGTATTTTAAATTAAATAGCTGAGACACAAAAATAATACAATCTCCATAAGCCAGTTCTAGAGAAGTTAAACTTAGAAAAAACTCTTCTACTACAAGTAGTAAGAGCTAACACAATAAAAATCAATAGCATTGCCTCAGTTTACATTAGTTACCACCATCTCAGGTGTTGAGACTATGACATATTACACCAACATGCTGTTTCACAGTTATTTATTCCAAATTGATTTGAGACAGTAGAGTAGTAGAAATATCAACTGATGCTCCTCAAACTGCCAAAAGTACTGCAAAAAATACTTATGCACAACATGAGCTATTTCTGTGCCTCTTATTTAGATAAGATCTGGAAATATAGAGTGCTCTGAATGCAACTAATGGCAAGTATTGATTCTTAGTACTAAAAACCAGTTTCTTACCTCTCTAAAAGCTCTAGGAAGGTCATTCACCCAATGTAAACTGAAATAACAGAAGCGTACATTTTATAATTGCATATTAAATAAAATTTAGGGAATGCACATAAATTGTTACATTATCTAAGTAGGTTTCAGAAGCCAAAGAAGCAAACTAGTTTCTCAAGCTGCAAAAGTTCTGAAATGCCTCCCTAAAAGCAATACTGAATAAAAACTAAAGTTTATACAAATGGGGGGGGGGGGAGGGGAGAGAGGAGGGGGGTGTGTTTGGTTTTGGATTGTGTTTTGGGGTTTTTTTTGTTTGGGGTTTTTTTTTTTTTTTTGAAGCTGAGAAGATGCAAGTCCTAGAAACTAGTTAGTCAAAACACAGGAAAGAGAGAAGCTACACTGTCTCAAACGAAAATAAACAAACAAGAGCCATCAGAACAGCAGTTTTTCCTAAGGTATACTCATACCAAATAAGCTAGCACATTTCATACAGCACGACTTATTGCTGTTTAATGGACTATTTATCTTTTTTTTTCCCCTTAAAGTTACTCTCAAATAACATTAACATCTTTAACCAAAAAAGTAAATTGTAAATAAATGATTAATACATACCTTAAGCTGCTAACAACAAGATCAAATGTGTCTTCTTTGAAAGGAAGGAATTCCTCATCAGCTACAACGCTGACCGTAGGAATTTCAGATTCTACAGCATTTTTCTAATGTTGGGTTAGAAGAAAAACAACATCAAAAACTCACTTTTGCATTCCTGTATTATGGAATTGAAGCACATTAGCATTCAGAAAGCTACTTACTAAAGCATTCTCTGCAATATCAACTTGAATAAGTTTTTCAACTGTTTCCTAAAAGAAAATTCAAAAAGTCTATCAAATATTTGAGTTGTTTTATCAGTTGACATTAGTAATTTTTTCAAATGCTTACAACATGCTTATAACAAGTTTGAAGGAATCTCTTCAACATTTAATAAAAACTTTATGTAAAAAGCAGAAAGCATTTTTTCCCCCAACATGGTACTTAGTAATTGCTCCCAGGGAGAATAGTTGAGGTAGGAGTAACAGAAAACACATTCTGCACTTTTATGTGTAAGTTCAGTCAGATATAAAGCAAGAATTAACAGCCAACGAAGTACCTTTACTCAGACCGTGGTTCATGAAGGGTAAACTATTCACCATTGAAAAATCTCCATGGTGATACTTTTCTTTAACAAATGCATCCAACAGATTGGTCAAAAACCATGCATATCCCTCCCTCAAGACTACGGTGAAGTGTCATAGAACATAGCTTCCCTTGCCCTACCATTTGTCTAGTCTTCAGTGACAATAAATATAGAGTAACAGCCTACAGAACGCACATTTTTGGCCTGTGGCTACAGATATGAAGGGGAAAAAAAAGATGTACCTCATCAAGATTTAGATGATTGCTTCAAGTTACAATAGAGACTTATTTGAAAAAGGAGGGATAAATACATACTTATTTTAAACGCTTTTAAGTACAAAGAGTAGGTACCTTCGTTAAATGTCGAGCTATGTAACCTCTTCCAGAGCCAACATCCAAAGCAAGAGGAAATGTTCTAAAGAACAAGTTTAGCAACACAAAACGTAATCACGGTTAAGCTAATTTAAGTTTTAGACTATATAAAGTTTTATCTGCTCATTTCCAAACGTTTTCTCGACCTAAACACAGCGAGCATCCTTCCGCGGCCGCCGCTACGACAAAGCGCAGAGAATGACGCTGACAACCCAGCGTTCCTTCCCGAGAGTCACGTCCCCTGACCGTGCCCCTGCAGAGCAGTGTGTGGGATATGACGTGCTGCCCAGCTTCCCTCCGCGGCGAGACTCACCTGGTGATGTCATATACCCTGTCCGCTATCCTGCTGCCGACCTAGGGGGAAAGCCCGCCGGTCAGCGGCGCGGGGCATCACCCAGGCCCCCGACAGGCCCCCACCACCCCTCTCCGCTCCTCGCCGGTACCTCCCCGACCTCGCCGAGGGGGCCGCCCCGGGCCGCCAGCCGCCGCCCCCACCTCCTCCCGCAGGTAGTCGCACTTGGCGGGCTCGGCCTGCAGCGCCGCCCAGTTCTTCTGCTTCCGCTTCAGCCGCCGGTCGAAGGGGCTCAGAGCGCCTGAACCCGACGAAGCGCCAACAGGAGAAGAAGCGGCGGCCGCTGCTCGCCCTGACAGCGCCCAGAGCCGGCGCCATCCGGCGCCCCAGCCCGCCCGCAGGACGGGACGGCCGGTCCCCCTCAGAGCTCGCGCCCCAACGGCCGCAGCCGCCATGGCCTTGAGCGCACACCCAGCGCATGCGCGGACAAAACCCAGCCCCGAGGCGCCCTGCTTGCTCTCCTCTTTACGCATGCGCGTTGCCGCCCCGCCACCTGCCTTCCGTCGGTCGCGCCGTGTGATTGGTTGGGGGCGGTTTGTCCTGTTGCGGCCGCCATAGCGCCGCCGGAAGTGGCTGTGTCGGCGCGTGGTGGATTGTGGTTGTAGGTGTCCGCGTGAAGGAGCAGTGAGGAGGCGGCGGCCGTTAACGGTCGGTGGGCTGGGGTCGGCCTGGCAGTGTCTGTCATTGCCGTCGGGGAGGGAGCAGGGTGCCGTAGCCGGCTCGGTGCGGGGTAGCGGGCGCCTTGGGGAAGGCCCTAATGCTGCGGTGGTGCTGCCGGGCCGCGCTGAGCTTCCGCCTGAGCTGCCGGTGGCGCTGGCCTGAGCTTCCCAAAGTGCTCGGTCTCTTGCTGACTTCGTTCCGAAGTGGTGTTTTAAAATGTGAAATATCCTAATCCTGTGGGAAGTGAAAGTCTGAGGTTTGACTTGCAATGAAGCTGCTTGAGGTCTGTTCGGGATTGATAGGGAGTCACTTAAGGCTGTATCTGCAGCCAGTGTAGGGTTTTTTAGCTGTGTATCCATTATCTGAGGAAGCTAAGAATTGTGGCCAAGACCGTGGTAGTTACAGAACTATTTATGACTTGTTTAAATGCTGTACGTGCTTTTGGAAAGAACTTTATAGGCATAGGTTAGAAACCTAACGTTGCTTCTTTAATTTTTTTGAATTATGTGTCTAAATCTATGTTAATCAGTTTTTTTAATCAGAAGTGGGGTTTTTTTTTTTTTTCATATTGTAGGTGTCCAAGTCTTCAACAGCATCAAAAATGTCGTCCCAAGAGGAAATACTGAGCGATGGGCGTTTTAGCTGTGTTACTAGGGATCCCAGATTTTGGGAGATGCCAGAAAAAGAACGTAAAATCAAGATTGACAAACGATTCCGCGCTATGTTTCATGACAAGAAGTTTAAGCTGAAATATACAGTAGATAAAAGAGGTCGCCCTGTTAACTATACTTCCACAGAGAACCTCAGGAAATTTTATGCCCTGTCAGAATCTGATTCTGATCTTTCAGAAAATGATAGTAAAGAACATACTGAAAGGAAAAAGAAGAAAAAAAAAGCTAAACCTAAAGGAGAAGCAGATTCTGCAAAACTACTTGCTGATGGCCTCTCTAGGGAGGAAGGCAAAATGAACAAACAAGGAGTGGACCAAACATGTGAAGCGATGACAAAACCCAATGACTTTAAAAATGAAGGACAAAAAATTACATCTAAATTGAACTTGAAAGAGGGCTCTAAGAAAACTGCAACAGAAATTGATCGCTCTCAGGGAAACAAGGGCCTTTTACGCAAAGGGGAAAACAAGCAAGGGGATGCATCGCGAGGAAGATCAATTTCTATTCAAAACGAACAGAAGTCTTCGCAGCCAAGTGGTACTACATCAGCTAAAGCTCCCAGGATGGACGGCTCCCTAGGAGGAAAAATAAAAGAATCAGGTTAGTTGTTCAAATAACGATAGAATTTGGCTACATTTACTGGGATTTGTGGCTTTTGTTTTATCTATGGAAAATCTTTCTCATGATCAGTCATACAATAGCTGACTGACTCGGATTCAGCGTTGCTGAAGAATCAGAGTTGGTCAGCCCTTTACAGAATCAGTGCTGATTCTTCATCAAGATTGTGAACATCCATGGCCTTTTAATTTCTGGAGCTGAAATTGTTGTTTAGTTAGAAAAGTAAAATGTATAGTAGTGTATACACTACTGTATTTATCAAACTGAATGGCAAGTATAAGGCCTGATACCACAAACGTTTCTGCATATCAACACTTGTTGACTGAAAGTTTAAGGATGGCAGCATCAAGCCATTAATATTAGAGAACATTGGAGAGAATAGGTGACTTGAAGAAAAACTTTCTTTATATTGCTTGTACATGCTTATAGCCAGCATTATGGAAATCTAATTTCTACCTGTTGATTCTATACATATAAATAGAATAACAGAATAATATTTTTTTAGAGTTTGAGATTGATAATACAATTGCAGGCCTAAAAAACGATTAGATTAGATGAACTGAAGAGGCAATACTGATGATTTATGGTTTTTTACACTTCCATGATGTAATTTGTTCTTGCATCCTTATATATTTCGTGGGTTCTGTAAATCTGTATGAAGAAAACTTGAGGTTTTTTTCCCCTTTGTAAAGGATCCTATATAATTGCAACATAGAAATAGATACCTAATGTTTATCTTTCAGTGACTGTATGCACAGACACCTGTGACCAACGTGATGTCAGTAAAAGCCAATTAGAGGAAGAAATTTCTGCAAGTGATGATTTTGAGCATGCAGAATCGGAAGAAGAGGAGCCAGAAGACGATGGGGAAACAGACGAGGAAGAGGAGCCAGAAGACGATGGGGAAACAGGCGAAAACGACAGTGATTCAGAAGATGAAGAAAGTGATAGTGGGCCTGATCTGGCTAGAGGTATAGGGAACATTGAAACGAGCTCAGAGGATGACGAGGACTTAAATGAAGTATTTCCAAAAGAGCCAGAGATAGAGCATTCGTGGCGCGAGCTAGATAAAGATGCCCCTCGTGGAGATGAGGTAATGATGCTCCTGCATGTGAAAAGTGGCTACATGACAAACTCAGAAATGTTAAGAGTTAATTATAGACCTTCATCTATGACACAATTTGTGAAAGTATTCTTCATAAAGGTTTACAGAATGCATGTGATGAAATTAGCCGAGAATGAGAGACTTGCAGCTTTCTCTGGTGTCTCCCTTTCTCTTTAAGCAGAGGCTTATCTGTAGATAGATAAGCTATCTGTAAGTGAAAGAACAAACAGCATTGAGCTTTTCAGAAATTCCAGAATTTAAATATTACTGCTTTGGTTCGCTACTGATTTTTTTCACTTTTTTTAATGTTTTAACTCACGCTTTGAGAAATCAAGAACTCATTAGACAGCGAAGTAGGACTTTAAAACTGAGCGCAATTAGTGTATAAGAAATTGCAGTACTCTAGTACTGTTCCAGTACTGTGATGCTAGTTGCTATTGTAACTTAACCACGTGATGATAACAAAATCCTACAGTGCTGATGTTGTAACTGCAGTCCTAAATGTGTGGTTGGTGCAGTCTGCTCTGCGCTGCGTCACTATTTATGTCCTTTTTATCTGCTCCGGTGATTGCTGCTGCTGACCTTTGCTAATTAAAGTGATACAAAGTCTTGAGGAAAATGCTGCTTTTATTTTTTCAGCAGAGTTTGTTGATGACACTGATTTTTACCAAGGATAGTTGCTAAAGAATTGTTTATTCCCCTAGCAGTCAGGAATTAAACCTATGAACTTAATGTCCTTTTTTTTTTCCCCTCTCTCTGTTCAGATTACAAGTAGATTGGCAGTTTGTAATATGGATTGGGATAGGTTGAAGGCTAAAGATTTGCTGGCTCTATTTAATTCTTTCACACCCAAAGGAGGAACGGTATTTTCTGTTAAGGTAAGACCTGATTTCTAAAAGGAGTAGTGGCTTTTACTGTGAAATAAAAAAAAATTAAAAAAAAAAATTACAAAATAAAACCACAGACAGACATTTCTGTAGAAGAACCAAAAGAGAGATTAATATGATAAATGAGAAACTGTGTTGCAATTTACCTTGCTGTGTTAGAAATAAACACATGCTGCTTTTCAGCAATGGGCATGATTATGGTGGAGTTAGGTCCCAAAGCTGTTAACTTCTTGTTTATATGAGGTTGGCTCTATGTGCTGTTAAGGAGAGACTATGTTTCCTTGGCTAGTTTAATTTTCAGTGGTCTTTATGGTAGATAACCCAACCTTAAACCCGGCTATTTCTAAATGCTTTCCAGCCCTTTAGCATTGCACAACACTTCTTGGTTTTCACCACTTTCGAGTTTATTAATAAACTGGTTAACTTCTGATCAGTTAAGTTATATTTTTCCAATTTTAGTGTCTACCTCCAGTTTTCTGAGAAATGTTTGTTAAATACGCCTTTCTGAAAAGGGCCACAGTGAAATGAATGAAGCCAAGGTTCCTTCGGTTCTTCATCTCTCCCAAAATATTCTCATTCCTAACAGGCAGTTTGTTTATTCTACTGTCTTTTCTGTAAATTAAAGTTTATGGAGTCGATCCCTTTACTAATTTTAGAGGAAAAAAAGGCAAAGTCTAAAAAGCTTGATGAGATGTTTTTTCTTAATTGGTGTACATTATGCTGCCACTGTTAAAAATTTATTTTATGTTGTTGTATTTGTAGATTTATCCTTCGGAATTTGGAAAAGAGAGATTGAAAGAGGAAGAACAAAAAGGACCTGTGGAATTATTTGATCTTCCAGAGAATACCACAGAGAATGACGGGTATTAACTTTATCTTCAGATGAGAGATTTACTATGTCTAATTCTCAGTGCAAATCCCAATCAACTCCTGTTTCCAAAATTTTATATGTGGAAGTCTCCTGTGGACGCCTGAACAATTGTGAACATCAGGTGTAAAATATCCCCTGAAAAAGCTACAAAATTCAGGCATTGAATAAATGCATTATAATGAGACTTGAGAAAATGTGCTTCTTGATAATTGAGTTCAAAATTTTTATTATATAGCTCATTGCAATAATAAATGGAACAAATGCGTGGAGAGCTTAACATAGCATTTCTCCTCTACGAATTGCCATTCATGCAGTAAACTCCCTTTGTTGCTTACTGTCAAAATTTTTATCTGCGTAACCAACAGGGACCTTAACTTAGGCCAAGAATTTCCGGCTTGAGATTTCTTGAATGCCACCAGCAGCAGCCCTGTCTTACGAGGCTGAGCTCCTCAGGGCTATCATTGTCCAGGCTTCTTCAGGCATGTCTTTTTTTTTTTTTTCCTTTTGTTCTGCTTGAAAGTCTGTATGGAACTTGAGAGGTTTTGCTTTTATATTTTTCCAGAATTTCCAGATGTTTGGCAGCCTGACTGGGGCCATTTTTGTATAATGCATCCTGCTGGACTGCCCTATATTTGGAAAATCTGGACGCTTCTAAAATAAGTGCAGATCCCTTTGAAGAAAATCTCTTAGTGCATCAGGGAACTGTATGATGAACTCGCAGCGTGTGCTGAAGTCCGCTTCGCTGTGTGTATCAAGGCACATCCTGAAGCATTAGATTTACTACTCAGTGGGCTCTAGAAATTCTGGAATACAACAAACAGAAATCCAGATATCCCAGAGATACCTCAGTGAGACCTGTGTACGTACCCTTTAAATTCATGGGACAGGACCTCAGCCCTGCGATCTCTTTCCTGCATCCTTCCACCAATTCATCCACTTCTCAATCTCTTACCCACTTTTCTTTTTCTCTTGCTGTCATCTTCTATGACACCACCACCACCTGTGCTACCCAGGTTAGTATCCTGATTCCTTTCCTCACCCGTACCGCTTTCTTACTCATCGCTCCTACACTGCCTTTCTCTAGCACGAGGATCTGTCCTTACAGTCTCCCAGTTTCTCTTATCTTCTTAACATGTCCCCTTATTATGTATGAACATCCTTTCCATCAACATTGTTAAGAGCCAGGATAATTGCAAACAATTTGATAGGAATTATTAAATGCTACTTTCTGTGGCCTATGCAGAGGCATACAGAGATGCTGCTCTATGTCCTGCACAGGGACTCTAACCTTACAACACCTGTGGGAAGCAGAGTCAGATACAGAAAGTGTACACTTAATAACACTGTGTGAATTAATCTTTTTACTTGAGTAGAACTGGGTAGATATTGGTGGAAATTCCTGCTGTTTAACATCTAATTATAAGAGTAGGAGGTGTTTGGCACCTATTTTTAATGAGCTGAATTAAAATATTTTGCAAATGAAAGGTTGTTAAAGCCAGCTCCCTTGATTGCGATGTTTTCCACTGTTTCAGGCTTTATAGGGAAAAACTGCGGGAGTACCAATTTAAGCGACTGAAATACTTCTATGCAGTTGTAGAATGTGATTCTCCTGAAACAGCCAATAAAATTTATGAGGAATGCGATGGACTGGAATTTGAAAGTAGCTGCTCTTTCATAGACCTGAGGTAACTCCAGTGGTGGCTTTATTCTATGTTGGGCTGGGGAAGGGAGGGAGAATAAAAGGCAATTTAAAATCATTCAGAGTAAACTATATTGTCTTTAGTCTGTAACCAAAATATGTCAATGAATTAGCATTCAATGAGTTGTTTGGTTTTCCTTCGATTCTTTTTTTCTTCTTTTTGAGCATTTTTACTGGCCTATGAAAAGTTTGAGAGAATCCCTGCATAGAGAGATTATTCTCAGAGAAGTCAGGTAAAATGTTCTGGTTGCATCTTCAACCTTTTGCTACAATGAAGTGAAGTGGTAGGACTTAGAAAACGAACCAACATAGTGCTGCTCTTCCTATCTCCCCCCAGGGATCCAGAAGTGACTCTTTTTCAGGATTGCTTACAACAGAGTAAGAATATTGCTGCTGTTGTCATGAAGCTGCAATGGATTACTGTGCTAGCCCCTATGAATGAGCTGGAAGCGCTAATATTTCAAAAGTCACATTTGGGAAAGAAAATATTTGAAATTATAGTTGTGCTTTATTGTTAGTATTTCCTTTTACAAAAAGCCTTCTAGTCTGAGCAGAAGAGAAGTTACTAGGTCATAATAAGTTTTGACAGAAGCTGGATTTTTCTGCTGGGGCCTGTGTTAGACACAGCTGTTTAAAATTCTCCAATGCCTTTCCTAATCTTCTACTTTGTTGTATTTTAATGTTGAATAATATTTATCATATTATATTTGCAATGATTTTAAAAAAACAACCCCCAAGTTATTTCTCATGTAGTGCACAAAGGGGTTTTTTTATCTATCTTACTCTGTTGTTACACATGACTTTGGTCTTTTAAACATTTTTTCTCTACTAATTCTAATGCTAAAGATGTACCAGGATTTCCTAAAATGTTTTGATTTTTTTTAATTTATCTGTTTCCAAATTCTATTTTATTCACTCTTTCTTCTGAATTTTTAATACTAAGCTTTCTGAAAAGATTATTCTTAAAACAAACAAAATGCCCAAAGCCCCACCACCTCTGACCCTGCCAATACCAGACTGAAATTTGTTTAGTTTACTTCCCCAATGTGGTGGTGTTCAACATCGAAAACCTGTGGAATAGGTGTGCAGAAGGCAGTTAATCTTACATGTGTGGAGTACTTGTCTGTTTCTTTTGTTTCCTTTTCAGGCTTACCAACTTTTTCTTTTAGCAAATTCTTTTGTGCTGATGTACTATACTCGTGAAAAGCTTAGCGTGTTTATGCTATGATTTCCCAGTGTATTTGAAGAATAACATGTTTTATTTGCCTTTAAGATTTATTCCAGATAACGTTACATTTGATGATAAGCCAAAAGATGTAGCCTCAGAAGTGAACGTAGCTGTGTATAAGCCAAAGTACTTCACATCTGCAGCTATGGGAACATCAAAGGTATCTTTACAATGTTTTTGTGATGTTTTTCTAATTTGTTTAGTTTTATTGTCAGCTTATAAATGATGTAAGTAGTGGGGAAAAGATTCCTGATTATCTTCACCATTTGAAATTAAAGACATCAAACATAGTAAAAGATGTAAGCATGTTACAGAGTGACAAGTTGCAACCCCATAAATTAGCTTGAGTTTTGGATTTTAAAAGAGATTTGGCTCCTTCATTACAAATTAAGTACTACATTTTGACCTCATCATACCTCTATTACAAGTTGCACATGGAATTACTTTGTTACTCACAGTTAAATCTTCTAATTTGCCTAAAATGGCTATTTGTATGTGGCTCAACAAGAGCCTTTTTGATGGTAGTGCTGGGCTTAAAACAGTTGCTTCCCCTCACTGTAGCTATTCATTCCTGCTCTGTCTAACATGACAGCCAAAACTTTCATCTGGCCGTGAAGTGAACCAGATTGGAGAAGTGATTAGTTGAGAAATAAGTAATTTCTGCTGGATCATTTCTCAGTCAGGTCTCTTTCATCTTCCAGCGGAGGGTGCAGTTGTGCACTTTCATTGTCCCCATTGCAGTCCATGTGCGATTCTGGGAACGAGTTGCTGCTGGAGGAGGAAAGGAGTTGGTGGCTGCTTCAACACCCAGTATCTGCTGCCACACAGGAAATTTGACTTACAGAGATTTTGTGTTGTGTGACCTGCTGTTAGAGAAAGAACCCTTCAGTGCACGAGGAGACTTCTCCGTTCTTTCATGTAGTTAAAACTCCTTGAAACTCATTATCGAACAAATTCCAAAAAGTTGTAACTAAATTTATTACAGCTAATTGTTGTAGAGAACAGCAGTAACAGGTTTACATTGTTTCTTAAATGGAAGGTATCAAATAATTTTCCCTAAAAAGAAGTTACTATGTTTAATTTTAGTGTTTCAGCTTCTACAAGTGGCATTCTTATTTTTAAGGTAGATATCACATGGGACGAGACAGATCATGAACGAGTAACATCACTTAGCAGAACTTTTAAAAAAGAGGAACTTCTTGACATGGATTTTCAAGCCTATTTGGCTTCATCTAGTGAAGAAGAGGAAGAACAGCAGCAAGGTACTTACGTTAACAAATGTCCACAAGGTCATTAGCTGCAGTGTTTTGAACACAAGTTATTTAAATATGTAAATTCCATATCTTTAGAAAATGCTTTGAATGTTGTCTTTTACGGGGACAATATTATGCTCATTGTATAAAAGCTATGGTCAAGTTCTATCCAAATAACCCACCTTTCCTCCAGAGCTAAACATCTCCAAGAGTGACATATACTTACTTTTTGTATTTGTGACCTAAAGGTGGAGGGAAATTGGTGGTGAGCACATATTTTTTGTTCGCTCTTTCCAATTAGGAAATAAATGGATTGATGACAGAACGTTGACAGATGCTAAAAAATTTTTGGAAAAGGTTTGTAAGTTAGGCATGTTAACATGGAAGCTGTAGAGTTCTTTACTGGAACCTGACATTCCTTTTTCTTTGATTCTTTTTTAAGTTAAATACACTTTTCCAGTGATTTTTTTTAATACATGATAAGAAAACACATGTACAAGTTTTTAAAATGGTATCTCTAAAGCCACAATTTTCATTATGCAACCTGATTCTGATTCACCAAATAAATAATACCATTAGTAATACCCCAAAATTACTACATTCTTTTTCAATACAAAGTACGTTAGCTCAATTTGGAGTTACAGCTTGCTTAGAAGATTTGTTAGTGAGAGTTTGACTTAAGTATTATCACCCTAGCTTTAAAACAGCTTTCTGGTTTTCATTTCTGTACTGCAAAATCTCTTTACCTGGTGTAATTAATGTTTGATTAACCCAAGTATAGTGATTATAATCTGAGTGATTTCAAGTAGCAAGATCATTGCATATTTTCTTTATTGCTGATATGATAATTCTGTTAAAGAAGAGTTACTTTTCATCTACATTTGAATGTGGTAGCTATTCTGTTCATTCAGTGCTGAATGAAGATCTGCTGCCTTTCTATGAAGGCTGAGTAGCACCGATCAAAAATTATCAAATGGTAGGTGATTAGGAGTTGTCGTAATGATTGATGCCTGAATAGCTGCTTTCTGAATAGGAGCTTGCACCTCTGAGTGTAAAATAATTTTCTTCCCTCTTTTTTTCTTTTTTTCTTTTCCCTTCTAGCCCTCTCTCTCTTTTTTTCAGGGTACCTTAATATTTCTTTGTCAAGTTTGGCAATACCTACTTTAATATCCTCATTTCTGAGATAAAATCATTTTCAATAGAACTGGAGGTGCTTCCTTTTCAGAGGAAAAGTCCTAGTTTGAAATGCAAAGTGGTTAATGACTAAATGAATTGGGTACAACGCTCACTGCGGAAATCTACTTATAGGTTTCTGTAGTGTTTTGTCCTCTTCATGGCCCTCTATACACATCCTAAAGTCTCTGCAGGGCAAGGCGATACTGAAGAAACTGCCCTAAGGCTGTGCTTGTTGGTGTGGCCTAGACAGGACATTGAATGGTCTCCAGACCTTAGAAGGTCCTGAGGGAGGTGTAGATTGTACAGAGCTGCTTCACTCCAGCACTTCCTCCTCTTGGGTAACCAGAGGAATGTGAGTGGCAGTGGAGAAAAGCTGTGCTGTGGGCCTTCTGATAATCCTAAGCTATAGGTCTTAGATAGCGAGGGGAAAGGTACTCAGCAGAACATGTTTAAGGGAACTTTAGAGGGTAGTAGTAACATCTCCTATGAGGACAGGCTGAGAGAGTTGGGATTGTTCAGCCTGGAGAAGAGAAGGCTCCAGGGAGATCTAATTGCGGCTTACCAGTACCTGAAGGGGCCTACAGGAAAGATGGTGAGGGACTGTTTATCAGGGAGTGTAGTGACAGGACAAGGGGTAATGGGTTCAAGCTGAAGGAGGGTCGATTTAGATTAGATGTTAGGAAGAAATTCTTCCCTGTGAGGGTGGTGAGGCACTGGAACAGGTTGCCCAGAGAGGTTGTGGAGGCCCCATCCCTGGAAGTGTTTAAGACCAGGTTGGATGGGGCTTTGGGCAACGTGGTCTAGTGGAGGGTGTCCCTGCCCGCAGCAGGGGGGTTGGAACTAGATGATCTTTGAGGTCCCTTCCAATCCAAACCATTCTATGATTCTGTGATCTTTCAAATGCTTTTTGATTCGCATGACTTCTTAAGAATATAAAAAGAATGTCATCTAACTTTAAGGTACGTAAATCTTCTGTGTGTGGTGGACCAACATGTAAATTCCTGAATTACTTTGCTTGTTTTCACTCTAAAGTGAAATGACTGGGGGACTGGAGCATCTCTTGTATGAGGAAAGGCAGAGAGATCTGGGTCTGTTTAGCCTGGAGAAGACTGAGAGGGGATCCTAACAATACTGACATCTAAAGGGCAGGTATCAAGAGGATGGGGCCAGACTCTTTTCAGTGGTGCCCAGTGACAGGACGAGGGACAATGGGCACAAACTGGAACACAGGAAGTTCCATCTGAACATGAGGAGAAACTACTTCACTTTGAGGATGACCAAGCGCTGGAACAGGCTGCCCAGAGAGATTGTGGAGTCTCCTTCTCTGGAGATATTCAAAACCCGCCTGGACTCAATCCTGTGCAACCTGCTCTAGGTGATCCTGCTCTAGCAAGGGGTTTGGACTAGGTGATCTCCAGAGGTCCCTACCAATCTGTGATTCTGTAAAATTCAGTCTGCTCTTAATTAATATATATAGCCTAAATTACAAGGCAAAGAAAATGTCATAAAGCCTTAATTGGGTCTTTCAAACAGATGTTAAAATCGATTTATACTGCATTATAGCAGGTTCTTGCAATCAGAGATGGGTTTGGAGCGTGCAAAAGAACATTACGTATTTTTCTGGTTATAAAGTTGGGAAATGTGGCAGCAAATTCATCTTGGCAATATCTTGGCAGGGTTAATGTCCATTTGTTTCTCATCTTACATAAAAATGCACTTAGAAACTGCAACTCTGTGAGCTTTATTTTCTCTAGTAATGCTTAGTAAAGTAACTAAATGGGAGCAGTAGATGCAGAGGAAAGCATTTCCATCTTACTTTATCTACAAGACTACCGCTATGTTAGAGAATAGCATTCTGTAATAGGGTGGTGATGAAAGCGAACATCAATAAGTTAGCCACACTTCAGAAATTGAAAAGAAGTACACTTCCATTGCTGGGAAGGAAGAGAAATTGACCTTAAGTAATCTTATCACACTAATAAATTTTAAACCTAGAAACATCTAGATTCGAATGATGTTTTGAAAAGTAAGTTATTAATAGAGGAATTATGTTGCCCTGTCTTTAATGTGTTGCTGACGTTTTATCCATGCAGTTATGTGATACAAACCAGGATTCCATCCAGCAGAATTATGTGGAATGGGACACAGTGGGAAATGCACAAATGGGAGAAATCAATGTCAGCTGTTTGAATGGAAATGTCGGAGTGTGATAAGGAAAAAAATGTTCTGGACTCTTAGTCATATTTTTTTAACTTATTAAAATGTTTTATTTATAAACAGGTTTTTGTTGGCCTGATCTAATCTGTTTTTTTATGGAATTTTTCAAGTTAAAATGTGTGTCATGAATGTTAGTATTACTATTATACAACAGTTTTGTAATGTCAGGTATTTCAGTGACCTGGTATGTTGTGGTTCATAGCACAAAGTATCTCCTTTACGTTGCTTCTGAATTTTCTGTTACTTGGATGCCTTTGTTCCAGTTAGGAAGCGCTTGTGGTGTGCGTCAAATCCAGCCCAAAATTGCTATTTTGACGGTGAGCACCAGTGACTTAGCTATGGCATTTTAAATGATGCTTCAAGTTAAGCATTATGGTTTCGTTCTATTTTTTTATCTTTGCAAGAACAACATCTTTTCTGCTGTTCTGCTTTGCACAGCCACACAGAATACCTGGATAGACTATATAACAATATACTTTTATCAGTGTATTTTTAATTAGCTGTTCCCGATGGTGTACAATCACGGAATCACAGAATGTCCTGAGTTGGAAGGGATCCATAAGGACTATTGAGTCCAAGTCCTGACTCCACACAGGGCAACCTAAAAGTTAAACCATATATCTAAGAGTTGTCCAAAGACTTCTTGAACACTGACAGGCTTGTAGGGAACTCGATGTGGAGCCCTGCTCTCCGCAGTAGGAGCAGGGAACACAGACTCTTGTGGTATTGGGCTTCCAGTACGAAATTCTACAAAGACAGTAGACCTTTTCATTTGTGCTGCTGCATCGATGCCGCAGGTGCACAAGTGTAAAGAACGAACATGTAGTTGTTGGGTAGAGTTTTACTTTTTTTTTTTTTTTAAATAATGCTGCTAATCTTATTTTCAGTGATTAATGCTAAATAAAATCAGACCATTTATTAAATCTTTTTACAATTTTGAAATTTATTTGGCACAATAATTGACTACATATATAAATTTAAATGCATCTTTTAACGTTTTATCACGTGATAGTACAATCCTCCTTGCAGTCTTAAAAAGGAACAGTATTCATGTGTGTTTATATTTGTTAGAACTATTACGGAAGGCTAAGAAGTGGAAGGTGACAACAGTAGAACATGCAATTATTTAATATTGTCCCTGAATCCAATGGGTGTTTAAAAAATGTATTGATTAGGATATTATTTGGGTTAGCTTCTGTCCCTTATTCCTGTATAGCTACTTTGGACCCTCTCAGGCATAACTGCTGCTTTGAAAATAATCTGAATTTTTAGAATAGTTCTGTTGGGTTAGTTTTGGCATATAGCTAAAATATTTCTGAAGGAGACAAGCTAGCAAGAGGAGTTAGCAGTTTAATTTAGCCAAGCTTGGGTAGAGTTTCATGGGACAGAATAGAGATACCACAACCTGGTTATTTTCTTTCTGTGAAGCATCAGAAGCTTGACATAACTGATGCAGGTGTTGGATACTTTTCCAAACCATGTTTGCAGGAGCTTTTGTGTTGGGTTTGTTTTTTTTAATAAAAAGGCCAGGAACAGGGGTCACCTCAGCTTCCCTTCTAAGAAGTTCATACAAGCTGTTGGAGGTGCTCAGTAACTTAGAAACTTAGAATTGAAGAACACTTGTGTGTGTGCTTTTGCAGGCCAGCGTGTCCCTACTCAGAAATGACTAGACAGGAGCCAGCTGTGATTGCAAGCATGTTAGTCTTGGCTTACATCTGGCTGGATCGGAGGCCTGGTTCTACAATGCCCAGTCACCTCTGATGTGCAGCCAGGTGCTTAAAGGCTGCAGTGGCTACAGTCACCTGGTTTGCAAAGTGAATTTTAAAAACTGTGTCCAGTGCACACCACTCAAGTGGTTAGACTACCCCAACCTAAAAAAAAATACGCAAAAACGTAAAAAAGCCAGAATGTAATACTTACCATTCATTTACTGTTACCTGTCTGTTCGCATTCTCTCCTTCCAGTATCCATGTGCTCTCTGAAAAATATCTTTCAAAAAGACATCTACTGTGATATGCTTTGAATAAGCTTATTTTGTATAGCATGAATTCTAAATTTTCCTTTTGTTATTATCATTTGGATGAACTAATGGGATTTGCACAACTTCTTGTTCAGAGAGTGCTGAGAATGTGGGAAAGTGGGCTTAAACCCCAAAGTTTTCTTTTTCACTATTTTCTGGCTCAAGACTAAGGTCAACACATTTAATTTTTCCTATCATGGGGTAATAATGCCTCCCTCAGACTTGCTTCTTGAGTGCTGGAGTGTAGAGCTTTTTATTTTCATTCTGCGGGTCTGCGTGCATTGTTGGAGTTTTTGGTATCTGTCTGAATTTGAATAACTACCCTGGATAAAATTGAGACATTTAGTGCATTTTTATGGTATGGCCATGAGCATCCAGATCAGTAGCTGAATTTTCTAGTGTGCCATTACATCATGAGAGGGAATTTTATCTTTCCATCTTTAGAAGAAACTCAGTTTTTTAGCAGTCGTCTTTTCAAATGTTATGTCTGCTGTAATTTTTCTACTCTCTTTAGCCTGTAAGGCTGAGTTAAAAAAAAAATTTAAAAAAAAAAATCTAGTGAGCCATTGCAAGATAATCTTCTTAAACTAAGAATACTATCTCGTCAAAACACTATGATTACAAGAGTGTGATCTCAGGTAACACAGCTGCCAATCAGCAATTTCATATATTGAGCCTCTGCACTTGTTTATATTTTTGATGAATTATAGCATTTAAAAATTAAAAAACAAACCCTACAAACTATCATATTGGAAAGTTTCGGACCTGCCTCAGGATTTTAACTTTTTTCTTTTTTTTTTTTCTTTTAGCACTTCTGTTACTACTCTCTGTTTAAAAAAGAAGAATATACTTGTATTTTATACTCTAAATTTCATCTGCTTTTGCATTTTCTTCCTTCACAGGTTAAGCTTTTTTCTCTTAATTGTATTTGTCTTGCAGTGCAGCTGTTAATGCACCAGAACTTTTTGGTTTGTTTGTGTGTTTTGTTCAGAAAGTCTTTGAACAAGCTATTGGCAGAAAGCATTGCTGCCTTAATATCCATCAGAAAGTGGTTCCTCACGTTGTGCCATACAGCGTGATACTTGAAGGCTAGTGACAAGGTTATTTGAACTCTGAACAAACTTTGAGAACATATTCAGCTCTTTTTCCTTTCTTGCAGCTGTTGTCAAGTGTTCTTTATTTGCATACAGAATGAAAAGGCTCTTAAGGGTTTTTTGAAGGCCATGTTGAACATTTCACAAAAGCAATGCATGTTTTATTTAAATGAGAAAGTATGACAATAGGCATTGCCACTTCAATTTCTCCTAGCGAAATTAGCAAAAACAGTAATAAATACAAATTAGTAGCCTGTTACTTACCCAGTTTCAGGGGAGCCTTTCTTAGCTTAAGGATTTCTTTAGTTCCCATCCCGTGTAGCTGTAGTTCTCCTTTTTGCATCATACCAGGAAGAAGAAACAACAAAATGGCTTATTTTTCTTCTCACTCTTCAAAACGGAATGCCTTTTGCTTGCCGTGTGAGCGGATGCTTTCCTTTTAAGAGATCCCAGCTACTGATGGGGAAAGTGGAAAAGCAGCTGCAGTTAACTGAGCGGTAAAGATTTCTGCTCCCAACCAACAACCAGCTTCTTGCAGTGATGGGATGTGGAAGAGAACAACAGTGTCACACCTAAGTTTTAGGCAAAGACCAGAGGTCACTCTGTTAATTTGCAACTGCGGTCTGTCTTTCTAGACATCAGTTACGCTGTCCATGCAACTCAGTACAGTAGGAAGCACGGCTTTACTGCTCAACCAGAGAAAAAGAAAAAAGGAGCCTGCCTAAACCTAGTTTTCTGCAGTTCAAGGAAATACAGCATCTTTAAAGCCTTAAAAGCCTGTTCTCTCTGAAACATTTGTTGAAAAGCTTATTGCAAGTCACATTGTAATTGTGTTTTTCTAAAAAAAGGAAGAAAAAGACCTCTTTCCATCTTGCTTCATTAGTTAATTCAGCAAGTCACTGAAGATTAAGGCATTGAATAATTATCTCTGTTAAAGACTCTTGCAAGGTTTATTTGTTAAAACGTAGTGCTCTATTTTCAAAATGCTTTACACAACTATTTTTTGAGATTTAGGTACTACCCTGCTGTAAGGGACTCTGAAACTAATAATTTTAAAACGCAGTAAAGAATGCTGCGTCTGATCAGTGATTTCCTTCGCTGGACATACTATTTTTATTTCATCTAACTAGGGCAATTCTAAAACTGGTTACTTTTTGGGGCAATAATAGATGAAAATACTTGAGATTGTTTTTCAGAGATGATGTATGTGCCTTAGGTGTCCTAACCATTACCTTCAATTGATCATTTTCTTGAGGCTGTGATAGCTTTACTCTCTCTTTCTAGGTGGTGATGTAGCTCATGAAATGGAAGATGACAAACTCAGGAAAAGCCAAAAGGATGATGAAGAGCAAATTGCCAAGTACAGAGAACTTTTGCAAAGTATCCAAGAAAAAGAGAAAAAACAGGAAGAAAAGGATATAGGAATGGAGATTAAATGGGTTCCGGGTAAGCTTTATTTTTTTCTTTTACTAACTTAGAGGATATGCACTATTGGCCTGCTAATAGGGACATAGTGTAAGGTGTTGGATTTATAGTAGTAGAAGCTTACCTTTTTTTTTCCACAAATTGAAATCCAGATGGTTTACAATGAGGGAAATAGAAGAAATACTATGACTGAACTCAGTTCCTCAGCTTTAAGTTCCTTGTAGCTTATTGTTTCACCAGGTTTTTTTGTGCTTGCTTTTTCATTCATCACTTTATAGATCTTTTTGAATAGAATTCATGTGTTTGCCAGAGAGTCATAAAATATACCTACACTTTTAAAAATAAAAAACGGTATGGTTTGGAAACATAGCATAAAATTAGAGGAGAATGGTTTGAAAATCTTGCTTGCATAATGCTGAAGATTTGGGGGAACAAAGAAGGGAGAAGTCTGACCTTCCGGTGAGACTGCTCTATAGCAAAGCAAGCTACCAGGAAGAAAAGTTGGGGGATATTTGGTTGTATTTAGTGACGTCCAGTTTTTCATCTGGAAATTAAAAAAAAAAAAAGATAACTTCACCCTATAGCATCTCAGTAGAACTCATCCTGAGATCTGAAAACCAATGTCTGCAGGGTTTTTTCCTTTATGATGAAAAGACGTTCAGACAGATTTTTATATGTTGTCTATTGGTGTGTGCTTTCTCTGGGATGTAATGAGCCAGTTTAACAACTCGCTACATCCAAAATGGGAAAGGTTTTCACTCTGGCCTCTCCTCCTTGATGCTGGCCCAGAGCTCATTCTGACTGCCTTTACTAGCCCTGGCACTTGTTAGATCTTGTTGCAGGCTTGATTTCATTTGCTGAAATGACAGAACTACTCTGGAAAAGAAGGCAAAATCTGGATCTTCACCACCGATGTGTTAATTCCAGCTAGGCATACTGATCTAATTGTCTGATTTTCACTAATTTTACTCTGAATTCACTCAGATAACTTTGGCTGAATATAAATGCTGACTTTTTAAATCTCGTTCTGGTCTGTACCAAGTCGGTGAAATTGATTGAACTGAATAGAAGAGTTTTATTCCTAGTTCTTGATAAGATCTGTATTCAAAAGCATACACTGGCATTAAAAATAGTTGTGTGCTTTCACTCGTGCTTATATAATTCCAATCATTTCTGATATGAATTCTCCCAAAACCTTTTAGAGAAAGCACATATCATGTGCGGTAGGACAAGTGCTTGCTTACACAGCTATATCGTCGTGTTTTACTTCATCTGTCCACAGTGTGTCAGTATTTGCATTCTTGATGTGGCTCCCTTCTTTGAGTTTTCATACATAGGTAGCTATTCTAAGATTTTTACAAAGATTTGTTGTTGCCACCTTTCAGACTGAGGGTGGAAACTGCAGTTGAAACGATTGCTGCTGGGAATGTGTTTTGTATTTATACAGACCAGGCATTGTTTAAACAGTTAGAAAAACTCCCCCATTTTTTGTGTTGGTTTGGAAAACACATTTGGGAGGGGGTGTTGTTACACAGTCTGTCTTCCGCAGATTCTTGCAACTTGTATGAGTGAAGTTCTGTAAATGGAAAAAGTCTAAGCAACATAAGGTGGTGACATAGGATTCTAGAGCAAACCATTCTTTGGAGGAGATGGAAAGTTGTTTTAAGAGAGACTAAAGAAAACTTTCTTTAGTCTGTCTTGCACAGGGCGAGCAAGAAGTTTTCTGAAAGGCTCTGCCTCTTAAATCTGTGCCTTGCATGTTACAAGTAAATTATATTAGCATTTAGGAACTGTAGTAGAGGTGGAATCCAGTTCCCTAATAAATGGGCTCCTTGTTTCTTTGCTACTGAACTTGACTTTAGAAAATTGGATTTGTTCCATATCGCATCTAGTCCAACCCCTTCCTTACTGCACTTTCTTGCAGGGCTCCTAGCACTTTTGCTATAGCTTCATCTCTTTTAAGGGAGAGATAGAAAAAGAGGAAAAAACCCAACCAACACCCCCCACACACCCTCACCCCCTATCCTGATAAATATGACTGACTTTGTCTAGAATCAGTTGGATGTCTGTGCACTGGCCCAGATTTTTTCATATAATGATGGTTGAATGTACATGTGTGCACAATGAAGTTTACATTGGTAGTTTATAGTATTCGATGTCAGTTCAGCAACTGTGATTTTGTAGTATATGTTAGTGTTTCCTCATTTCTTACCCTGAAAAAGTTAGAGTATTATCAAAGAGCAGAGGTTCTGGAAATCATGAAGTGTTCACTTGCCTTTGCTAGTTAGACTCTTCACCTCCATGAGGTCGGGTGATGCCACTACTACCTATTAGGCCTTGGAATATGGTTTTGTCCAAAACAAAAGTCCTAAAAGGAAGATGAGTGTCTTAACTTTGCTTTTGAGTCTTATGTATGGGAACATTTTAGCCTTTAGTGATTTCTGGAGAGGAGGTCCTGCACACCTGAAAGGGAGATTTTTTTGTTTGTTTGTTTTTTGGTTTGGTTTTTTTTTACAGTGGAGCATAGTCAGCACATGCCGAACAGTAGTTTATAGCTCTGGCGATATATATGCAGTTGAGGCTATGCTTTCTTATGGGAGAGAAATACATTAGTTATTATGTGTTTTGTTGGGTTTTTTTCTTGAACAAATGTGCTTATTTAAATTCCAAAACAATTTAATTATGTTCAGTTAGAGCATTCTGGGAATTCAAAAATAGTTTTTGTTATAATCTCTTAAGACTCCTTAATTTTTTCAGAGCTATTTTATGTCTGTGGAAATATTTTTATTATCAAGCTCTGCTTGACTTATTGCAAAATCTTTTTCCTGCCCAAATGTTTAATATACAGAGAGTTACAACAGTTAAATCTAGGGAGCTTTTCAATTGAAAGACAGAGATTTGAATTAATTTAAGAATTTGAGTTTTGGCACAAATATTTACACATGGTTATAGAAAGCATACTTTGTGAATGATTCAGTTATTCTTGAATCATAATAGTTTTAAATAAACCACAGTGCCAGCAAAAATAAATTAGATGTAGTTCCAACTCTCTTTGGTCTGTTTCTTTTAGGCACAAAAATCAGTGTTATATTTAAGCATCCATCTGTTTTCTTAATCATATCTGATTTGAGCAACAATTACTATACATCTTTATCCAGCTCCCAAAGCTGCCTTTACAAGGTGAAGAGGGAGAAGACCACAACTGCGTTTCTTAATGATATTCAGCCAGTTTTTCATGCTTTTTTTTTTAATTGGACTTGAAAATTCTTCCTTTGGGAAGAATGAGATGTAAATATTTAGCTAGGCTTAAAGGAAACTTTAAAATTTGTTTTCATCAGAAGTCGAATAGCCGGCAATCATGTCTCTGTAAAGTGCGTAGTGAACTCCAACTGTATGTTGTTACAGATTATACGGAGCATGAAAATGCTCCTATGGAATATATATCTCAATCTATATCATTGCTTAGCATGTCCTCTGACTGAAGCAGTCTTAGCTCTTGCAGCACGAAGCAGTGTGTGCTCAGCTGCACGTGAGCTCAGCACTATAGTTCTTCACGCTCGACGTCTTAGCCACCAAGGGTGATACAGGTTTATTTTCAGGCAGTTATGCTATGTTAGGAGAACTGTCTTGAGTTAAGATGTCTTATCTTTGGGGGTGACAAATTCTAATGTTATTTATTTATATAATATTTATATAATATATAATATTTATATAAATATTCTATTTCTGTCTGCCATTCCTTTTAGCTATTTGCAACAAGATGTTTCTTTTTTTCTGGTAAAGTATTACATGCATGATGGACTTGCTTGTTTAGATATCCTGAGAATAGAGAAGTATCTTCTTAGCTTCTAATTGTTGTGACAGTTGCATGCTGTTAAACTTCCAAAAGTTTTCAAAACGAAATGTTTAGAGAAGTAAAAATTCTGGCCTGCCCACCCTCCCTCACTGTCCCACCAGTGTGAGAAGCAATATACTTAGGTTTGTTATAGTATTTATCACACTCTTAATCCTTTTGCTCAGGTATGATTTAGTGTTAGGCTAATATAGATGACCTTTTTCCCCTCTTTTCCTGGCCTTTATTTGTGAAGATTAAATAAAACTAGTGTGACTCATTCAAAAAAAAAAAAAATTGATAAGGATATAAATTAGCCTTTTCTATGGACAGTTAATAATTCTAACTAAAGTAGACAATTCCTTTCCCCTTCTGCAATCAAAAGCCTTTTGACCACTTAAATACACTCTTATTCTCGGGAAGTGGTCTGGACAGTACTTTCTAAGCCATTCTAATCTGTGGAGAAACTCTAATGCCTTTCATGAGGCTGCCAAATACCACAAGAAAGGGCTGTATTTTCCTCCAAGTTCTTCTGTGCCAGATGGATCAAATGATTCCATTTTCCAGGCAAATAAATAAGAAATCTTGTAACCTCCTTTGAGATTTTGGGTCTCTCTTTCTGGAGATGTGACATATATTTTTTAATCCAGCATTTACTGTCTTCAGAGAGAATCTGCAGGGTTGCTACCTGACCAGTAATTTTTTCCACAAAACCACTGCAAAATAATATCCAAAGGAATAGTAGTTCAGTTTCTGGGAAGCTGACGACTCTGCTTTCATTGACTTTGGAGATGAAGAGGGGTACAGTTGGAAATAACTAAATATTTGTTCTTGTTGTATGAGAGGGTTTCTTAGTGGCACGTTTTTAGTGAACCTATACAATATCCTTCCTTTATTGAGGCTCTGCGTTGGTTTGCTGGTTTAGTACCCAATTTTTGTGGCTGTAATGGTTTGCCACTTACTGTTAATTCTGGCTTCTTTCCAGGATGGTAGAAGGATGCTTTATCTTTCTTTTTTGCTCCACTCTTTTCTTCATATAAGGCATGGTTTAATATGATTTTAGATCTTGTCCACACTTCATGTTTCAGACATGTTGTAACCAGTTCTCCGGCCTTTGAATTATTTTTGGAGTGTAGACAAGCGCAAGAACAGGAATTGGTGTTTGCAGTTTTTCAGAAAAACGTTGTGCCTGCTTTTCTGAGGACGGGTAGAACTGTCCATGAAAGTTGCCCATTTTTTCCATTATGAATTCTGTTTTCAGTACCTCTTTACTGAGGAGAGCTGGAAGGAATGATGAGGAGCAGGGACTGGCCAACTGAGAAACCTTGGAGTTGGGAAAAAGAATGGGATCTAGTTTAGGATATCTGGAGAGGTCCGAGTATGATTTCTGAGCAATAAAACTGGTGTGAGGAGCAGGAGAGTAGGATTTGGTTAGGTGACGGCTGGACTGGGATGGTAAGAAGGGGATGCTGAAGAGAGACAATTGGAACAAGTAGAATTTGGGGAAGAGACTGCAAATATCAGGCGTGGAGGGGGGAAGCAGAAACATGATTCCTCCACGCTCCCAAGATATATCAGCCATGTCGTAAAAGAGGATGTTAACTATAGGATCTCTGACTCATTTGTTACAGAAGTTTAAAAAAAAAAAAAAGTGTGTAGTGAATGAAGCAAGGATTTGCAGATAGTAGAAAAATACTTCATTGCTCAGGCTGTTACCTCCTGCCAGGGAAGTGGATTCTGTCTTTCTGCCACTGAATTCTGCTCCAGTGTGTTGCAAGGCAAATCAGTTCATCTCTTTACATGTGAAATTTTGTTTTTGCAAGTGCCCATCCTGTGAAGAAGGTGTTGGAAGCATGTAATCTGCACCTGAAATCAGTATTTGTCATCATAACATGCAAGTGCTATGTGATGTAAAGACTTTTGAAAAAGCATTCCTGAAGTGTATGGCGTTTTTCATGAAAAAATGAAGATTGCTTTTAAATAAAGTGCTTATTCTGGATTTAAATACTCTAGATGTCAAATGGGGATGCTCAAGTTATTTAATGGATTCTTTTTTAAGGTGATGTTTTTGCACCTTTGAATACTGTAAGAATACATGTTATAGAACACTCCGTTCTGTTTCTAGAGTAGGGCTCAATTATGTTTGGTAGTTTTGCTATTATTGTGTTCAGTAACTTGCTATATATTGACCAGTAACACAAAATATCAAGTAGTTACGTGTTCATGATCAAACGGTTAAGATCACCTGGAAAAGGTAAAATGTGATCACGTGATGAGAAACTATTGGAATGCTTATTTACAAAAAGGCTAAATTGAAGGTTAGGACATACTTGTCCGTGCTTTGAAACAGAGGCAGTCTGTGCGAAATTATGGAATTTAATGTAAGCCTAATCAACACATCCAAACCTAACTGTCTGATCTTGTTACGTGAGAATTATTTAGAGCCAGATACCTTGCACTTCTATGGAGTTTACTTTTCTAGGACCCTCGGAAAACTGTCATGCTCTGAAAGTAAAGAGGAAACTTCCTTCAGCAAAGTATTTAGCCACTGTTCCCAACTGTTGACAGGTCAGGAAATGCAAACTTGAGGGCTTCTCTTACACCATCCCTATAACAAAAGGATATGGAAGAGATGCAGATCTGAGTTAAGGATTTAATAGTTACAGTTCCTCACCAAATCTAGTGGGAGAATGGTACTCTTTCCCTTTGATCTTTCAGGTCATGTAGCTGCTAAATACAAAAATTACTTTTGGTAACTTGGTGTGGCTAACCAAGTAAGAGGATGGTTTATTTCTCTCGCTGCTTATTGTTTTGATCTGGAGTTAATACAATTTGAACTGGTAATCAGTGATAACAGAAAACATTCTTTCAAATATTTTTTCTTTGTTTCTTTGAGAGGCTGATATGTTTCAAGCTGTCTATGCCCTTAATCTCTGCTTCTTGTTAAGAAATACTTTTTTTTAAAAAATAAGCTATTTACATCAAGCATTGAATCTGAATCTAGGTTTACTGTCATACCGGCTGTGTACTGCTTTTTAATTTAAGGTAGTTTTCTGTTGTTAAGGCAGACTGGTACTAAGTAGCTTTAGAAGGCTAGATGACTTGAAAATAACTTGTTTAGTTTATCTTAATACATGTCATGTTTTGATGTCAGTACATAATGCAAGAAATTCTTTCAGATTTATTTATGTTTTCCTGTGCTTTCTAGCTGTGAATTCATTTTTACTTTAAACTTATTCAAATAATAGATTCTTGTTCTCTTTTACAATGATGGATGAAAAATACACTGGTCATGGGAGATCCTGCAGCATTGTCATAGAAGCACAGTTTCAGCAATGGAGATGCTATATTGTGTGAGTGAGGCAACTTTATTGTGAGTGAGGCATACAGCTGCAGCGACAACCAGATAATAGCTCTGTGTGAAATGGAGAGCACCAGTTAGAGAGGTTGAAGCCAGCTGTGAGATGACCCTATATTCTGATAGTGATTTAACATTTCAGAATCACCAGCTCACTTAATCTTTTGTACTTTGTTTTGCTGTGCATGAAAAATGGGAATGACTGGATGGTATTTGTGGTGGTTTTGTGCATCTTAACTAATGACAGCAAGGTACATTAAATAAAAGGGCTCTGTATATGTCTGTTGGTGGTGGTTTTATTGTGTTACTCTCATCCTTAAAAAGTGGCATCTGTAGACTGATGTCTGGAGAGGAGACCTTTGTGAGAAACAGCAAGCGTGTTGGGAATTGGCTATCACATAAGCAAGCTCTTCTTCTGACTCTTGTACAGTTTATTATGAAGAAATGTTTTATTTGAAAAAATACATCCTGTAAACTGATCTTATTTATAAAGAAGTTGTTTGAAGCAATATTTATATTGTTTTCACAGACTTGTTAAAGAAAAACTAGATGATTCCTTTGCAAAGGAGGAAACGGTTGAAAAAAAAGTTAAGATTCATCTCATTTCTTTAACTTACTCGTTTTTGTTCTAGGCCTCAAAGAAACTGCTGAAGAAATGGTCAAAAACAGGTTGGAAGGAAAGGATAACCTAACTCCCTGGCAAAAATTTCTAGAAAAGAAGAAAGAAAAAAGAATTCTTAAAAAAAAGAGAAAGGTAATGTTTATATTGACCACTTGTGGGGGGAGTTGTTTGTTTGTTTTCTTAAGTTGCTGTTATTTTGTTTTGGATAAACTAAATAAAAAGTTGTATAGCATCCAGTACTATTTTAAGGTTTGAATGTGCAGCGGTCACTAGTTTGGAAAGACTGAGAGTGCCTCATCAAACTTACAGAGCTAAAGGATGTTCGGGGTACTACTGATCATACATAATATGCTTACACAAAATTTCATTTACTTGTGTTACTTTAAATATAAATGAGTCATAATAACAGTTGTTTTTCAATTTACATTGTTGAATGCGTTAGGAAGGGTCTTTTTGCTACTGTATGCATATCAGTTCAAAGTTGTTATGATAATGATAATTGTAGTTTTGGAAATTATTAGCCTAAAATAATACAGACTTGCTTCCCAAAGCTGCGGTGGCAAAGAATTAATACCCACAAAGAACTACTCAAATTTCAAATTGCAAGAGAAAATTTGGTAAATAGTTCTGTGGATGAATAACAAAATGGTCCTATAGTGACATGAAAATTGCTGCTGCTTCATCTTCCAGACGCAGAAAGTAATTGTGAAGTAACTGACTCCTGTAGCAGTCATGTGCAGAAATAGGCAGATAAATGAAATGTTTGTGCATATGCTAGGAGAAAAGCATGTGGCATACAGAGTCTAGCTTCACTAAATTCTTCAGTTACTCTGACTATAATTCATGTTGCAGAATAATGTTTTTAAGAGTAATCGCTACAACTTCAGTTATGCTGTGCGTTCCGGTAAGTTTTAACTGGCATTTGATGAGTAACCTCTTCAACCTTACAGAAGATGAGTGCAATTCTACTGTTGCTAGAGCAACTTCTGCTAGCATAATATTCTTCTTCAGTCTGATAAATTAAGTCAAGGGGCAAGGTGTACGACAAAATACTTCCAATAATAAAATTTGTTCTTTTAAATCCAAACTCAATCTTTTTGAATTTCGGAGCACAAAATGAAGCTCCTTCCTCAAGTTTTTCCCCAAGTAGAGCTTTTGTGGAACATAAAGTAAGGGTATAACATAAAGTAAGGGTATAACAATGCTGTGATCCTGTAATTTGTTGGTATGGTTAGCTAGTGCATCACAGCTTGTGGGTACATGTCATAAGGATCCTCAGAGGATGTAAATAGCCCTTCTTCAGCTACATAAAAAGCTTTCAATCTGTGAAACAGATTTTAAATTGTCGATTTGTCTTTACTAGCAGTTTTTAGTGTCTTCTGCTTTTATGATGTTCAGCATACAGTATGACAGTTTTCATCTTCATAGTTACTAATAGAAGGAACATCTCATTCCAGTGAAACATTAGTAGTAGTTTGTATGTTGATGGAAATAATGACTGTGCTTTGTTACAGGCTACTGCTGAGAAAGAACAGAGTGAAGATGAACTTCCACCTGATGTTGATCTCAATGACCCATATTTTGCTGAGGAACTTGAGAAAACAGGTGGGTCAAGACAGGTGACTTCTGCAATAAATCTGCCCTTTCTTTCAATAATGAGCTTTAGAAACAAAGTTGGGCTAGAGTAAACACAGAGATAGCATGTTCAGAGTGAAATAAAGTAGGTGCCATTTGCCTGAGGTTGCAGGTCCTCTTCTTGTAAAATGAGGCATATTGTGATATGTGGAATGGTAGGGAACATTGTTCTCTTAGCTTTTACCAGAGACAGTTATTTAGCCACTTTCTGGGGATGGCTGTTAGAAACAAGCTGACCATCTGCTCCCCTAAATATTCCAGAGGAAAGAACTTCATTGCTTTCAAAGCCTGTTTCCTTTTATATAGGAGGAGCCAGATATGTATGGATCTCTCTGAAGTTTGGGTCAATTACATAAATGTCAAATCTTTTTGCATCGTCAACAAAGTTGTGTTTCAGAAGAAATCAATTTTCTTTTCTCTTAATCAGATACACGTTTTTACCAGTGTACTCTGGCTGCCTAGAAACCCAAATAGTGAAATGTAATAATTTAGGAAATAAC
Source organism: Grus americana (assembly GCF_028858705.1). NCBI lineage: Eukaryota > Metazoa > Chordata > Aves > Gruiformes > Gruidae > Grus > Grus americana. The sequence continues at coordinate 118,930,374 of NC_072854.1, forward strand.
TTGTCCAGTTTAGATTTTTAGGATACTTTTTTTACAGGCTTTTTGGTCTGATGTTTAAGTTAGCTTTTGCTGTGGTAACAGCAGATTTATTTTGAGTATGATTTTGCTGGTTAAAATTTTAAGGTAGGGACAATCAATAACTGTGAGTTCCTGGCTTTCCATGCTTTTGGGAGCCAAAACCTAAGGGTGGCTCACACTGGTGGATATTAAAAGAAGAAAAGAAAAAAAAAAGGAGAAAGAAAACAAATGAACAAAAAGAAGATAGCAACAGATTTACAAGTATCACCAGTCTGTTCTTTTGGTTGTGGGTTTTTTGGTTTTGAGTGTAGCAGTTCAGATCCAAGTTCCATTTAAAAAGAGTAAATTACTTTTTTTATTTTGATACCAGCCAGCATAGGCTTCTGTCCTGATTGTCTGAAGTTTATATCAGGAGAAAGTAAATAACTAAAAACCAAAACGTGGACTTCTTTGTGTCTTAATGTGCATATGTACATGTCTTACTAATCTGAAGTACAGAACAGTAGGGTGAGTCCTATCCATGTTTTATAGAAAATACCACAATTTCAAGTGCCATGCAATGCTGTTTTCTGCCATGCTTTCCTGCTGAGTTGTGTCTAGGTTATTTCAGGACTCGTAAAGCTGCCAATCCTTCCGCCACTTTTTTTTTTTTTTTTAACTAGGAAGGTTATGTAGGTACTATCGTACTAAGGTTTGATGTTTCAGCGTTCTATGTGAAATCTCTGATAAAATGTTTTCTCCTGCATTATATAAGAAATTCTTTGTGCCATGGAGGAGGGACTCAGCAGAGAAAGATTCTTAAACCTTCTTGTCCATAATATAGAGGGTAAGCTTTTAGTGTGTAATGGAGTCTTTGGGGACAATAAAATAGACATAAAGGTTAAGAAAGTGAAGCTATCATCTGCAAGATTACTGATAAGCTACTAAGAGGAAGAAAGCAGAACGTGGTTAGCCCTGGAGAAGTTTTAAAGGGAGAGTACAGTTGTTGGCTGAAAGCCAGTTGATACTTTAACGATGATTACGCAGCACAACTTTGTCTAGCTTTCACCAAGTTTACCCAGAAGAGCCTCTGTCTCATAGCTAGAGTTGTTTTTAAGCACAGCTAGCTTATCCACTTGGGGAAAGTGGGTTACAATCCTCTTTGAACTAGGTTGTAGCTCTGCCAACTTCGTATCTAGGGTATAGGCATCAATAACTTGAATGATTGTAATTTTTCACAAGCCTTCCACAATTCCCCTGAAAGATTGAAATTCCTTCCTTAAACTGACTGTCAGATGATCTTAGATTACGCTGAAAAAGCGTATAACAGGATATGTTTGCAGACTCAGGTGGACCAATGCAGAAATGGTGTGGACGCAACAGTGCTGTTAGAGTTTTGCAGTGGTGTCTTTGCTCCCGTGCTGGATTCACTTGTTGGCTGTAATGTGTCTGGGTCTTGTATAAGTTAGTTTTTGACAACCTGAGGCAATTGAAAGGAAGCAAGGGCGTAAGGAGCTGTTAGAGAAACGGCCTAACAAATTTGCATGCTGTAGAAGGAGAAGTGGAAGTTATGGGATTTGTCACTTTCATTTTACCTTGATGCACGTGTTGTTTCAGAAAGTGTAGAACTTTCATTGGCCTTGGCCAGTTTCAGTCTTACTGCATCTGTTTCTGTGGAGTCTCAGAAAAGGTTCACTTAGAATGATGTTTGTAGCATAAATTGTTGGAAGATTAATAGCTGAATAGTGTAATTGCTTATTAACATGAGAGCAATGTCCTGCTTTTGGAGATCACTGAATAGTTTCAGAGTGCTTCAGACTATTAAATGTAGTTTCTATCGATCCTTCTTTGAGGAAAAGGGCTACATGTCTTTACACATTATTACAACTCCTATAGGTTCCAAACCATTTAATGCCTTCTTGTGATCTAATTTATGATATATGTAGGAATTGATGGCTTTTTAATGCTGGAAGGTCACAGTACGACTGTGGGGACATAAGAGGTTAACAGCAAAATCTGAGTATAGTTGTAGGACCTGTACTTGGAAGATAAAGGTCTTAGCTGTAACATTGATTGATATACTGCATGTCTTTGCAAGGCTTTGGAGGATGACTTTCAAGCTTCTGAGTAAGACAGATGAGAGGTCTTATGAGAGGAGTTTTTGGTCTGGGGTCGGTCTCTGTATTTGAAGTCTTCAAAATTATGATTAGCTTTTACTGTTAGCAGTGGCAAGTTTTTGATGTGCAAAGCAAATGTTGCAAACTAAATTCTTGAGCTGAGAAAGAGCTTGAGGGGGGTTTGCAGCAGAGACTAGAAGCTTTTCTCACTGGCTGGTAGCTGCGATTGGTTCTGCATAGCATTGAAGACGAGTATCTGCTGCTGTAGGGTGGACCAAATCTGATTAAATGATGGCAGCAGGGATCAGGTGGTAGGTAAAATCCGAGGGTTTGGAATCAGTTGGGGAGGACTCTTACCATAGGTTTTACATTCAGCTGTGTGCAAAAGGTGGAAGGGACTTCCAGAATGTGTGTGGGGAGAGGGACTACGTCAGGAGAAAGAGGAAAACGATGTATTTGTGAATTCTGAAACCAAATGACTTTCAGCATGATGCAAAGTTTTTAGTGCTCAGAGTGATTTTGGGTACCAAGCTGTTTTCATTACCTGCACAGGGTCATAGTAGGAAGCAAATAGTTTGATACTAGTGCCTGGTTCACCCCCAGCTGCAGCAACAGAAGTCTCTGAAGGCATGAAGAAAAGTTATCTTCACCTCTGGGATTCTGCGTATAGTGAAAGACAAGGGAAGATGATTTGAGATCCCTTCTTTCAGGGATGGGTGGAAAGGCTAAGCAATTTACTGATTTAACATCTAGAATAATTGTCTCCAATTCGTATCTCTGCGCCCCGTTTCCTTTTCTGTAGTTTAGCCAGTTCTGGGAAGATACAAAAGATTTCATAGTTGTTGAAGTCTTATCTAAGACATTTATTTCTCCCTTCTACACATCAACATAAGTTGTGTAGGTTAGGTAACATTATTATATATGAATCTGATTTTCCTGCACATTTCTGGAACTACTAAATCAACAATTTAGTTCTTGAGGTGATGACATTGCGCATCTGGATAGCTTATTTTTTGGTGGTGGTGGTGGTTTATTTCTTCTAGAAATCCATTTCCAGCTTGGAATCCATTTAGAAATAGTCAAGAGAATAGTCAAGGGAGGAAAAACTGTTCTTCAAGAAACATATCCTGTTCCAGAGTATGTTTAGTGATGTAACTTGACGTTTTTTTGGCATGTTTGTATTTCTAGTCTGACTACAAATGTGGCTTAACAAAATGGAGCCAAATATCTTCCTTAAGTGTACCCCCAGTGGACTGTAATAAATTGCCTGGGAATGTAATTCCAAGCTCAAAGGTCAGAGTGTGTGGTTCAGGTCAGGAAACCTTCTGCTTTTCCTGCTCCTTCTTAATCAAGGTCCACAGGCATTCCAAAGAGAATAATTTGATTTTGTAGGATTTATAAATGGGTCTGTTTTCATTAAAAGTTGTTTGACAAATGGTTTATGCTGTTAGTATTCATTATGTCTGTCTAATCAGCACTTTGTATCTAAAGTAAATTCTAAGACACTAAGAGCTTCATCAGAAGAATATTCAGTCTGAACAGAGTCGATCATATTTTCATTCCTGTGATTCTGTTCAGGTCTTATTTGCAAGGGGTTTTTTGTGCTTGCATGGCTAACAGTACAACATGGTCTTTTAGCCTTGCACATAAATTTAAAAACCTGTTTGTCCTTGGGTTTTTTTGGCTGATGTACTCTTTTTCAGCTGGCAGACTTGTATTCTGGATACAGAGAAGATACACACGTTTGCTTTTTATTCTAAGTATTTACTACATTGTCTACTTAAGTAGAAAGAATGAACAATTTGAAAACTGAAGGACACTTCAATTACATTTATGAGCATATAAACTAATTTCTATTTAAAACGCCTTGGGAGTGGAGTAATACTCTCTATGAAAAATACAGTAAAACAATTTTTAACTGGTTTTTTGATGACTTGTTTATGCCATTTGGATATTGCTACCTCCTTAAATTAAACAAATATTCAGCAGGTTTTTATTGCTTTAAGTCTAGCTGGTTTTTCTTAACTTTTCAGCCTTTTTCCATATCTGACATTTAAGTATTGATTACAAGAAAATGAGATACGCTTAGAGGTTTTATTCATAGGTAAATTATACTTTTGTGCATAAGCTTGAATAAATGTGGGCATGTCCTATATTTGCACTTAGGTTTAAAGAAGAAGGCAGAATCAGTTGAAAGTACCTCAGAAGATGAAGATGAAGTTGAAAAACAAAAGGTAAAGTGGTTTCAAATGTTAAGAATCAACACATGTTGCATTGCCTGAATTCTGCAAATATTAATGTTACGTGTTTGTGAGCGGAACTACTAAATTCCATAGGACAGCAATAGAAGAAAACTGTATCATTTTAATAGCGAGAGCTTTTGGGACAAAAATTACCCAAGAAGAGTGGTAGATGGTCCTTACTTTGATGTTTTAGGATTACGCCATGGTGTATTTCTGGAAGATCATAGTTGAACACAGCCCAAGAGGGTTAGGTAGCACGGAAATGTCAGGGCACGAAAGCCACGCCGGTTGAGCTGATAGTCCCTCCAGCTTCAAAGCTATCCCAGTCTGTTGGCCTGTTGGGCAGTGCTCAATGTCTACTTTTAACATCAGCGTTGTATGAAACATTTGTGTGTTCATACCTTATCCTGTAGACTTTTATCCTTGAAGACTGAATTGTTTGCTTTCGCATGTTTGCTTTTCATTCCGTCTGAGAACAAGTTAACTAAATATATTTATTAAATTTGTATATGTTAATTTTAATTTTCCTATATAAATATCAATATAAAATTGTATCCATTTTTAAGTTATGGTGTACAATTTTCAGATTAAATTATTAGTATGTTTGAAAGTCAAATGTAGGTATTTGCATTTATTTTATACCTAATAAAAAGGAAATCAACTATTGTATTTAATATTACACCTCAAAATGTTAAAAGAATGTTGTTATGGATGAAATAATACTGCCCTGACAAACCTGTTTCAACTCATTTATATATATGTAGACTCATAAAGACTTCATTAACGAGGTGCTCAATTTTTCATAGAAAACTTAATTTCATGGTATATGTGACTTTCTTATTTTTTCACAGGCTGAAATGGCCCTGCTTATGATGGATGATGAGGATGATACGAGAAAGCATTTTAATTATAAAAAGATTGTAGAACAACAGAATTTGAGCAAGAAGAAAAAGAAACTTTTAATGAAAAAGAAGGAATTAGTAGAAGATGACTTCCAGGTAATGGCGCACTCTTGATTTTGAGGCTCAGCTTTGTTGATATCAATTATTTTCATTGTTAATATCAATTATTTTCAGGACAAATTTGGTGGTTTCATATCCTTCTCCTCCCTTACTCTGTCTGAAGGAGAGATCTACCTTTTTAGGGAGTTGCAAGCTGTTTTCAAAAAGTAAGAAATACTCTGATACAAGGTTGAAGGGAACAGATTCAAACTCTGTGTAAGATAGCAAGATGCTCTTTATGCAAGGGTGTGTACAACTCATTGCCTAAAATACTCATTGGTATGTTTGTTCTATTGTTACCCACTGCCTCTTTCATCCTGGCCAGTCCTCAACAACAAACCTCTCCTTGGTCTGCCGATAGAGGCACAGACAGGATTTGTACAAGCATTCACTTGTCTGTTTTACCAATTGTATCTTCTGGCTGTCTACTTCACGCTCACTGGGATTTTGTGACTGGAGCAGTTCCAGGAATGGCGAACAATCGCATGAGCTACAACTCCTTGAGCAGCTCATATTTTATTGCATTTAAAAGCTTTGATATCGCGGGTAAAGGTTACCTAAAATAAGTACTTCTTTTCTGCCTTCAGGTAAATGTTGCCGATACAAGATTCCAAGCCATGTTTACTTCTCCCCTGTTTAATTTGGATCCTTCAGATCCAAATTTCAAGAAAACAAAAGCAGTAGAAAAGATCCTGGAAGAGAAAGCTCGCCGAAGAGAGGAAAAGGAGCAAGATCTTAAGGGGCAGGAGAACAAGATGGCAAAGAAAGGAGAGGTTGCAAAGAAAGCCATAGATCCTGCCTTATCAATGCTAATAAAATCTGTCAAAAATAAAACCGAAGAGTTTCAGGCAAGGAAAAAGCAGAAATTCAAATAACTGAACTTTGTTTTTACTCAGACTTTACTGTAGTCTCAGCTCTTCTTACTGGCAACATGTATTAAAGTTACTACAGCCTGCTCTGATTCCTATCCACCTAAAATTTTCCCAAAAGTCACTTAATTATGGTGGTGAGTTTTGAAGTAACTAGAGCAATAATCACTCTTTTCTGCCACAACAAATACTGTTTTGTACTATTATTGAAAAACTACACCTTGAAAACACGTAAGGAAGGAATTGATGATTTCGGGGCAGTTTGTTTTGTATCACGTGGTCTCGTAAAGATAATAGAAGTGCTGAAGATGGCTACAAAAAGTAGTCATAATTATGGTTGTATTTATGAATAAGAAAAACACTTCTACAGAGGTTTATTGCTGAGACTAAGTGGTCTTAATGTTTTTAATTCCACAGAAGCCTGTAAAACAGATCTCTGTTGATAAAGTATTAATATAACTGAAAATTGCAGAAATTTTGTATACAGGTTTTTTGTATATTTTTAAAAGATTACATGTATGCTTCATTAATTTCTTGTTTAAATACTTGAAGACTTCCTGGATAATAGAACTAATTAATGGAATTATTGCCATTTAGAAGTGTTGCATTAATATATATTGGAAAGAAATGGTTTAAATTGGCCTGAAAGAATTTTGGGGCACTTAGCTGTGTTTTCTTCCTCTGTACCTAAATGAAATTATGTCAGAATTAAACTTCTTGCTATTAATATTGCATTCACATTTATATAGTAACACTAAGAAAAAATCTTCCATCATTGCAAATGTTGAAAGAAAGAAGTGAAAAGCAGATCTAGATGATACAGTTTTAGAAACCCTGTGGTTTGGCAATGTTAGTAGTAGCGTCGGTGATGAAGGTATCGATGTTGCAGGGAAAATACAGTAGGTAGAAAATTATCTTTCTTCCCTGGAGTGTGGGGATTTATTTGTCTGAAGTTTTGAGTTGGGTTTTTTGTTGGGTTGGCTTTTTGAAGTGTTTGCTGGATCAGCACTACTGGAAATGCAACATGCAACATGGTATCAAAAAAGAATGAAAGTTTTAGAAACAAGGAGCTGAAAGATTGGTAATTTTAAAGAAGTATTGTTAATTTCTAAGACATTCTACTAATTTAAACAAAGAATTCTATTAAAACAGAGGTTAGAAACTATAGGTAATCAAAACTAGTGTTTATATGACATACATATATCTCAATATGTAAAGGAGATTATGGAGTCAGATGTAGCTCATGAGAGGCTGATGGCCGCACTGGACAAATTAAGGGATGCAGTATAGAAATACAGGCGGAGATGGGTTTTGCAAGAGTGCTTTGCAATGATGTCCCTGAGGAATACTTGCAGACCTTGAGCATTTTAAATCTAATTGTTCTTCATAAACATTTGAACATCTTCAGATTCATTTTCAAGTAGCTAACAGAAAAAGTTGAGGAGGTACTACAGTCTTTGTCCATAACTTGGATCCAGCTTTTGTGGCTTCTTAGCCTTTCAAGCAATACCCAACAAACCCACGTTTTGTAGTTTGAACTGACAAACTGTGATGGAGAACAAGGAAAACTTGTCCCACTGGAAATGGCAGGAAGCTTCTGAACATGGGTGTACAGTGGAGAACAGCAGAATGGTATTCAGCAAGATACAAAGTTAGAAAGAAAGAGGCAAGAAAGATGCTCTGGGAAACAGAATTTTCTACTGAGGGAAGTGACCCTGCATCAAACAGGAGAGCCAATTGTTACTAATTAAGAAAATGTTAAGCGTCGTACAAAAGTCATGGAGTGTACATATACAGATCTGATACAGGCAGTGGATAGGGAGACAAGCCTCTTCCATAATGAGAGATCATATTAAATTTATAATAAAATTTGCAGGATGGAAAACTAAGTAGTTGTCTTCAATGCAGTTTCTTAAGACTGGCACATATGATATGATTTCTAGGCACAAAGTAGTGAAACCAAGCCGAAGGGGTAAAATTTAGACATACCATGTATTTGTACAGGTTTTTTTCTAAGTGTGGTTCATTGTACAGCTTACATGTTGTAGGCATGTGAAACGCACTAGGGACAGTAGCTTGAATTGAATGAGATTTAGAGATTGGATATACGAACGTTAGTGGTGACGGAAGGGCAAGAATTTATGTGTAAAGTGTGTGGAAAATTGGATAGCTGAGAACAAAAGCAAAGGGTCTGAAGAGAAACCCAAGTCAAATGAAGGCTCCACCTAGCCCAGTAACAGGAGATGCTACTGGTGCGCTTAAAATATTGCACCTTGTCAATGGGGAAGTGGAGAAGTTCATCATTGTTTTAACTGTTTCTTCCAGAAATGCAGCTTGGGTAGGACTAATTGTTGTAGGCACTTACTCTGTAAAAGCGCCCTTTTATAGCTGTAGGAACAACAGTTTCATTCCACGTTGGTGCACTGACAAATTCTGTTTTAACACCGGGTCCACACACAGTCTCCTGTAACTTGGTTTAATAATTTGTATGGAAAAGCAAATTTGGTGAGGGATGAAGGCAATAAACTGCGCTGTCTCTTAAATCCTTTAACCCTGCCAAGTTCTACCAAATACTTCTGTTTTGATGCATTTGATGTGCGCGCTCTTACAAAGGAGCAGTCCTTGTTTGTGCGCTAGCAGTAGGCATGGCCTGCTATCATATTCACAATGACTAATTTGAAAGAAAAAATGGTTATGAAATTAAAAAGTCACAAATAGCGATGACTTCTTTTTGAACTTAGATGATAAAAGTTATGTTGTGCCTTCTTCACGTGTACACGTGCTGGCTACCTTCTTTCTTCCAGTTAGGAAGCCTCGCCTGTCCTTTGTACTTTGTACAAAATGCACAAAAATATGAGGGCAGACTTGACAGTGATTTTAAGTATTGGTTTAAAAAATCTGTTGTGTGCTAATGTGTATTTGGTATCATGTAAATGCTTAACGTATGGTAATTTTATCTAATCGGATGTTCTTTCGTTGTTGTTGCTGGTTTTGTTCTCGAGTTGCTGAGTCCTGAAGGGGCATCTTGGTTGGGAAGAACTGCAGGGTCTGTCCCAGCCTGCATCTTCGATGGGAAATTTTTGGTCTGTTTATAAAACGATGAGGTCTAACTCTTCTTCTCCCCCTCCCCCCCTTTTTTTAATCAAGTTATTAATTACTAATTGCTAATGGCTCAAAGCCTATCATCTAATCTCCATAATTCCCGAACAAGGCTAACAAAATCTGAAGTTAGGTTTCTTTCTGTGTTTTCAGCAGAAGCACATCTCAGAAGCCTGGTAAGAAGTGGTCAGGTCTCATCTAGAATTCCTCGCAATTCGTTGCCCTTGGTGTAAACAAAACAAAGGATGTTTTTGACCATCTCATCCTTTCAAACATGAAAATAGGACCTAGAAGCTCTAACCTCTGAACTTTAAAATATGATTTTGTTTTTTCCCTTTCACTAAATGTCATGTAACTAGCAAAAATGACAGCAATTAAGTAAAATACACATTAAAACCCAGGACTGCTAAAAGTGAGACACAACTAATTTTTCTAACAACTTATGGAGGTCTGGTATAAAGTAGTTTGTCTCCAAGTTGGCAGCCACCAGAGCTCATGCTACAGTGTAAGCCAGACATTTAAAGATCTAATATTACAAGTGGAAATCACAAGAGGGTTTGATTTATTTAAAAACCGAGAAAGATCAGACAACCAGAGATGAAAAGCTGCGTATGTTTTCTATTATTCCTTCCTTCTAAAAATTAAATGTATTATTTCCAATTAACAGCCAGTTGGCTTTTTGTTCTTTTCATATTTCAGTGGAGTCCAAGAACAACAGTAAGTCGTGCTGTCATGTATTTTTTTTTAGCAAACAAAACAACCACCTAAAATACTGTGGGTTATTTTAAAGAAAGTCCTAGAAACTTATGTTATACTTATTTAAAACTGCTAGAGTAATAAGGTGGTTTTGCACTTGTCTTAAGTCATGAGTTAAATACCTCAGCCTCAGTTTTGTAGCTAGGAACAATGAAAGTAGTAGTTCTGATGGCTCAGTAATTTTATTTATTCTCTATTTTGTAGAATACCTTAAAAAAGCTGCAGCCTTCCTAATGTAAAACTGGACCTTGTCATGCACAGGACTATGTTACTGTGTTCCTGTAAGAAGCAGGACAAGGTGGCAGGAAGGTCTGTTGTCTTGTGTATTTTTTCTGTGCTTGGCATACAGTGTTACAAACGAGAATCTTTTTGTCTGGGTTCTGGATCCAATCTAGATTAATGTCACTTAAGGTCATTATTACTTTATATCCTCCTCATCACCAGCCTATGAGTAATCCGTGCTCAGCACTGTTCCAGCTCTCTATTTCAGCCATGCACAGCTATGTAAGTCTCAAACAACATTGCTCCTAGCCTCCAGTGAGCGCGCTGGCAAACCTCGCTCCTGTCCCGTTCTCTGAGACACCCGATCCAAAGGCTGGTTGCCACGTTTTCATGGGCAAATGCTCTTGGACTGCGTCCCACGCACTCCTTGGCACTGCACGAATCCCTTGGTGCTGCGCTGAAATCCTGCCCGAGGCGCTTAGACCTTCCTCTCTCTATTTCTGGGATGAGGAAGGAGGGAAAGGACAATTGAGGCAGATAGGGTTTGTATTGACGTCTGACAGCATGAGTCAAAGATGGACGTTGTAAGTCTGAACAGAAAAACTGCCTGCTGCAGTCAGCAACGTGTGTGGCTGAACCGCTGCTCAAATGGGTTGGCAGTTTGTCTGTGGAAAATAGAAGTCTGACCAGAAGCGGTTACCAAAAGGGCTAAGAATAGCAAAGTGCCTGGTTCACATTTCTACAGGTGATTAAGAGTTAAAATCACTTCTGTGGAGTGCAAAGCCCCTAAGCATAAGCTGCTTCCCTTCCTCATTCCCCCATCTACCTCACCCCTTAGGTTAGTGCCCAGGCACTCAAAGAGGGAGCGGGTGCATGAGCTGCCCCAAGAACAGGCCCCTTGGGCTTTAGGGGGATTTTGGGGCAGGGCAGGACAGCCTGAGCCGCCGGTCCTGTTCCTTAAAGAGTTACGCAAAAGTGACGATGACGGAGCAGCACCAGCAGGGAGAGAGCCTTGAGAAGATGTGTGGTGACAAACGACACCGCTGGCGTTGACCAAGAGTTGTTCTGAAGGGTGTCCTTACAGCCGGAGGTGGGAAAGAAGATCAGTAATTCCCAATCTGACCGCAAGTTACACTTTTTTTTTTCCAAGTGTTTCTCACTTGGTGAATTTTAGAGCTCTGTATGAGAAAACTAAATACAAATACCTAGGAACCGAAACTATGTCAGAGAGAAAATCAAGCATGGTACGTGCGAAATCAGCTCTGGCATTTGTTTCAGTTACAACGGATGCTTTTCTTTGAGCTGTGCTCTGACAGGAAAATGCCATGAAGGGAGCAGTCTTCATTACTCTATATTTTGGTGTCCAGTGCTCAACTTTGCAAAATACCTGTTTTGTTAGCGGATTTTCAATTTTAATTTATTCTAATGCAATAAAACCCACAACTCTTATGCTTCACAGAAGCCCATCTGCCTCACGTATGGATCGTCACCTTCTCAATCCAGAAGACCAGCCTGACCACTTCAAAACACGTCCTAACTGTTAGCAGCGGACGGCAGTGTGCTCTGCGGAGTTTACCAAGTCAAGGGGATGCCGCACGAGGCGATGGCTACAGACCTACTTGCAACACGCTTGTATTAGCATCAAAACAGGTGCAGCAGACCAGTGACGCATAAAAGGAATAGAAACATATCACGATGTGAAGTTAGCTGGCTTTCTTAAGGGGCCTAAAATGTACATCTGATAGCAAATTTGCCTCGTTAAGCAAAGATGCGTTTGTCACAGAATGGCTGCCTTTGCCATAAGTCAAGTTTTTGAAAGGTGTAAGGTACAATATACAGAAGAGGGGTAACAGTGATGAACTGAAATGCACATATTGAAAGTCATAGATAAAAAGTGTAAATTCCATCCTGAAATAAACCTGCATCAATTTTTGTATCGATCTCAACCTCTCCAAAACACAAATTTGCCGATAGAGCCCACAAGCTAGTTGGAGGGATGAGAATGGATATTTTTTTTTCTCCTCATTTTATATCCTGCAGATCAGAACTTCTCCCATAAGAGAATGATTCTGCCAGTTATTCTTATAGCTTTTCAGTGAATTTAAGTATCCTGAACTCTCTTTGTTGCACTTGGATCAGTATCACAGAATTTGAAGAGAAGGATGTTGCGAAGTCTGCCCTACTGAAATTGTATCACACCTTAGTGCAATAAAACAACTTTGGTTTGGACTAAGTCATTACCCGTGGAGAGCTGCAGAAAGCAACCATGCAGGTCAAAACCCATAAAAATAGTGAATGATAAAACCTGTGGAGAAAACCTAGTCCAGGATTTACTTAGTCACCAACTTGGCCCATTTTGCCAAAATATGTACTTTTAAATTGTCATATTTAAATCTGCACCATGCTTTGTGTGGGCGTGAAGAGAAATGTTCTCTGACTCTGAAAGCCACTCTTCTGTGAGTCCTGGTTTCCTGATTTCCCACAGCGGTTGATGGGGAGATGACTATCCTGCTACAATGGCCAGTGTGTACCCAGTACGCATGTATCTCACTTTCCATCTTTAAAGAATAAAGACAAAACCTTGCAGGGATTTACTACCGGTGGTTATTTTGGCAACGGCTGATGAATGCATATTTGAAGTTTCATTTCTCAAAAGTCCTGTGTCTTATGATTTGGCCTCCATCTAGTTACAACTGTGAAAGCTGGCTGAGAGAAGATCACAATCACACTGAGTTTTTTGAGATGCGATGGAACGAGCGTTGGAAATAACCGTGTGTGGGTGTTGAGCAGCCGGGAGAACGTGGAAAGCTATTTAGACGGGTCCAGGATGCTACAGTATTTTCTTCATGTAAAGTGGCTCATTATCTGGAAAAAACATTATTTTACTGGCTGGAAGTCAAAGAAGGGGCCTCTTTATATGCAGAGGAACCAACAAGCGTGCCTGGAGAAGACTGCAGGCTTATTTACGCTACCTGCAAAGATCAGCCAGTCTTTCAAGGGGGATTAATAATGTGGTACCCGAGTGGATTGATTCCAGCCTTTACAATGGCCTTCAGATGCTCTTCTCCTTCTGCATGCAATCACTCAGATAACAATTTCTGTATTTCTTGGTGCACTCAGCTTCTTTTTCTGGTGACTGCAGGACCGAATTGCTAAGTTCCTAAACTGGAACGGTCGATATAGGGCTGTATTTTTATGTGCTTGCCTTTTATTTCTTTTTGGTTTGGGTGGTAGTATCGTTTCACATGGCTGCTTCCCAGACAAATTCTTGGTTAAAGTGCTAATATTGTCTTGAATTGATTGTCCTCTCATCTGGGTCAAAAGCGATAGGAGAGGGGTGTGAGCCTTCTCTTCTACTGCCTTTTCTCAGCTCCTCTGTCCTGTAACAGGTGTCCAAAAGCACTGAAACCTCCCAACCCAAAGGTTCAGCTATTTGTTTCCTGGAATGGCTCCTTTTGTAAAGCAGGGATAAAGCAGGTTTGGGAGGTCAGGATTTCTTTATTCAAAGTAGTTCTCCTGTTGCCCCACAAAAATGCTACGGAATTATTAGAAAGGCAATCTAAACTCTGATGAAAAGCCTGCCTTTTTTTGTCTTCTACTATTAAACTGAATATATATTCTGTCACTGCACCCGCCTGAGGGCCACAGCCTAGCAGCTCCGACTCCACATTCTAGTCTGACTTGAAGAGGCTGAATTACTTCGCTATAGGTTTCTTCATGAAGTTATGTCACCTTACGAATAAAAACCAGCAGTCTTGGGTGGGTTCTAACTAGCAGAGGTGTCAAATGGCTTCTCCCTTTTCTTTGTACTTTGCTCACATCATCTTAACAAACTAGTATGATATCTGAATGTATGCTGTCAGATACGTAGGTCTGATTTGACAGAACCTCATAGGTACATATTGTGTTGCCTAGACTTAGTCAAAGAAGCTCCAAAATTTATCTCTGCAAGGAATTTCCTCACTGGAGGTACTAGAGGACACGTATAGGGCATCCACCCTAACCCTGTTTGACAACAGATTATACTCCTGAGTCTGAAACGGGAGTTGTGAGGCAGCAGAGCAGAGAGAGGTTAGACTTCATCTTGTTATCCCTGAGCTGAGGCAAATGATTTTGCTTGGCACGGTGTTAAGCGACTCGCCGAGTGTAACAGCAAACGCACACCCCTTGCGCGTGGCTCCTAACAGAGCGTGGGTCGCGCCTCTGGAGCAGAACGCTTCTCAAAATCCTGGTCAAAGGAGAAGATTCCAGCTGCATTGTGTTGAAGTGCTTCCTGTAGGGATGTGCTCATACCTGCGTGAATGTCCGTGGGTCTGCCTGGTGTCCATGGGTCTGCCTAGCTGGCTGCAAACACATTTAAATTCTTTTTTTCTGAGTGCATGGGATCACCCCACTCAATGTTTGGTCAAAAAAACCCCCAAAAATATCCACCCTCCGAGCTTTTCTTTCAGGAAACGGAGGGTGTCAGTATTAAAACAATACTTTAAGTTCCAAGAAGTAACTAAGCAGTGACATACGTGTCTGCATTCTTACCTCAGCTTTTATTTAATTAATGGTTTCATTATAGTATAGCAAGTGAGATGAAGCCTCTGGGCTTGAACAGCCACTTTTATTCCAAATAAATTAAAGCAGCAGATAAGGTCTTTATCATATTAGGAAGTAAAACTAGTAGAGTCTGCTTCAAAACACAAAGTGCAACAAGAAATCTAAGATAATCAACAAGAAATAGAATAAAACCAAAACCAGGCATTAAAACACAGCTGGAAACTTTGTAAAAGGAATAAAGTAAGCCTTTCACTTCAAACTTGTATGCTGGGGAATGATTTACAGAATGAGATCACCTTTTTATTGGAGTAGCACCACAAATCTAGAGAAGAGCAAGGACCAGAAAATAGGAAAAAACCAAGAAATATTTGGCCAGTTTGGAAACTGTCACCAGCAGCAAGGGACAAGTTAAGTAGAACCATCAAAAAACAAGTGAAAACAGACATTTGGATTTGAAACCGAGTTCTCCTGGAGAATGGGGTAGGACCAAACATTGGCGATGTTTTTAGCTTCCCCCCCCTACAGAAAGAAGGGCTCTGTGATCATGCTGTCCATCCATCAGTCTGTCAGCCTACCTGCATAATTTGAACCTGCTGGCCCACTTCAAGGAGATTTGACAGACGGATCAAGTCAAAATATGCGTAGCTCAGTCTCAGCCACATGTTGTACTGCCTCTTTCTGAGCCGACAGACAGGAGACGTGGGCAGAGAAAGGGAAAACGAGGGGGGCAGAAGGTGCATAGGACCTTACACAGGACACAGCAATGAACGCACAAGGTCAAATCGAAGCTTCTTTGGTAGTGGCCAACACTGTGTGACAAAGAAAGGCTGCAGCCAGAAGGCAAGCGCATGGCAACGCTTCCACGCAACGCCCTCCCTTTCCCCTAAAATCAGATTGTCATAGCTCAAATATAACTATTGCCATCTGAGAGGCAACAGAAGTACTTTGTCGAATCTCCTTGGTTCACTTCAGCAACACTGTCAAGCATAACAAGGACTTTAAAAAAAAAAAAAATTGGCAACGGAGCAACTCACAACTGGGATTTGGACCTCACGTTAAAATCTGTGAAAGGAAGCCAAAGATTTTGTAAGAGTTTGTGGACTTCACGTTATTTCCTTGTAGTTTTATCCAGCAGAAGAGGAAGCACCTGGTAATGTGGAAGACAAAAGCCGATCTCCATAAGCCATGTAGTTTTGTGTGCCAAAACTGTGTGTTGAAAAGGGAGACTTGCATTTGTTCTTGACATATTTTTGCATCGTTAAAAAAAAATTTAAGGCTGGTCTTTGAAAAAAAAAAGTCAATAATACAAAAATTAATGGAAGCACATTGTTATTTATTGGGAAAAAAGCCATAAAAAAGGTTTGGGTGATGATAAGGGAGATCAGGAAGGAGCCTCTTGAATACCTGGGGAAGATCCTATATAGGAAGATTAGGACACAGTGGAGGTGGAATGAAGTCCAGGGCTAAAAAGGTTAGTTTCCAGATTTTTTATATGGTTCTTGACAGTTCAGTGTGCAAGTTTCTGTAAAGGTATAATAAATAACTTGCGTACAGCACTGCAGCCACAAGCTAAAACGTATTTGCTACACACACAAGACCAAATTATGTTTGTCTTACATGGAAATGATGGTAAAAAGTGCAAGTAATCTATTAGTAGTTATTATTTGCTTTGAAATGTATTTTGGCTAGTGAATAAAACTGGTGTCAGAGGAAGTTCTGTAGAAACTTGATTTGTAAAAATTCCCTTTAAAGATGTAGTTTGGCTGAAGCAGGTCATTTCCTAACAGCTGGTTTTCAGTGACCAAATGATACTGTCCACGATGGCAGGAAGCAAAGCAACAGCTACATGCTGCACTGGCTTTTAGGCAAAGAAAAATGGGAAGGAGTTGAAATCTGCTTCATCTAGAGGGCTCAGGAGAATCTTTTATATAAAATATATCCTCTCACTTCTCATGTTGGAGCTTGAGCAAGAGATAAGACAAACTTCTTCAGTGAATTCTGCAGAAGGAACAACTGTGTCTTCATCTTACAAAAATTTTACAGATTCAACTTGAAAAAACTGACCTTTGCAAATGAAAATTTGAGCTAAGATAAACATAAGTAAGTCCATAACGGCATCTGGTCTTGTTTCACAGTCCTACAAAGAAGAGCAGGGGCAGTAAGTCTGAAGGCACTTTAGGAGCCATAGACAGTGTGAACTGGGGTACACGAAATGGTGCACACGTACACACCTGGTTCCCAAAACTGCCAGTAATGGCCATCAGAGAAGGTATGAAGGAAATGGGATTTAGATATGGCTGCCCTCACTGCTGAGAAGGTAGCTTTAGAACATGACACCAGCAGAGTTGGCATCATCTCCTTCAGAACAAAATGGACAGAAATTCACAGGAACTTAGTATTCCCATAACAAAACTCAAATGCCCATTGAAAGAAGGAGATGCAAAGTATCCAATTGGTGTGAAGATCTCCTGACAGGACTGTTGTCAAAGAAGATACCTATTTATAATCAGTAAAGTTAGTTTTGTTCAGGGCAGTCATCGTAGGTCACCTGCTGGAGCAAGGCAACAAAACCTATACAAACCCTTAACACAAAACAGACCAGACACTGGTTTGGTTTTTCATTAGGTTTTGCTCGGTGGAAACAGAT
This sequence comes from Grus americana, assembly GCF_028858705.1. Lineage (NCBI taxonomy): Eukaryota > Metazoa > Chordata > Aves > Gruiformes > Gruidae > Grus > Grus americana. Next base: position 118,947,870 of record NC_072854.1, read on the forward strand.
GTTTGTGAGGAAGCTACCGAAGGTGAGGGAGAGAAAAGCGGCGTGAAGGCCCGGTGGCCCGAGAGAAGGCTGGGGGCCGGCAGGATAGAGCTGCTTCCCAGGCAGGTGCGTGCACCTCTCACCCTCACTCCTCACAGCCCCAGGCCTGGCTCCTCTTCACCTGGGCAGCGCCTTCTCCTCAGGGAGGCTGCGGCTGCCATTTCCCCCACCCCACGGGGAAGCCGACGGTCGCCGCCTGGGCTGGCCGCTGCCTGCTGCTCTCTCGCAGACACCCCCCTGAGCCCCCGGCCGGCAGAGCCCGCCTGGCAGGCGGCAAGTAGACACAGACATGAACACAGAGACAGCTCCAGTCCGGTCCTCCCAGCCTGAGGGGAGAGCAGGGGGCGCCCTGCTCTTTACGTCCAGCCACAACGCCCACTCTGGGGCTGAGCCCCCGCCCCCCGCCGCGATTGGCGCTCCTGCGGCACCTGGCGCGGCATTCGCCTTTCGAACCGTCAATCGGTTTACACTATTTCCGGTCGCCTGGCTCGCCTCGTCCAATCGGAGGGAGGCGGCGGGCGGGACGCCTCATGCTCACCGAGGCAACGGGCGGGCGGACGGTTCCGGGTGTGCGCGAGGCTGGCGGCGGTGGAGGGTGAGTGCTTCGTGCCTGGTTCCGCCCTGCCCCGCCTTAGCCCGCCGATCCCCGCCTCTGCCCGGCCTGTCCTCTAACACCTCCCCGCGCTCGCTTATTTCTCCCTCGGGGCTACCGCGGGCGGTGGTAGGGCGTAACGGCCGTGCCGCGAGGCGGCCGCGCGGGCTCGAGCCGTCCGCGCGCCGCCGGCGGGGGCTCCCCTGGGTGACGTCACCCCCGCCGCTCTGGCCCCACCTCCCGGAGGGGGTGCGGTGCCCCCCCCCCCCGGGCGTCTCCGGGGCTGGCGGGGTCCGGCGGCGGCCGTTGCCTCCCTGAGAGGATAACGGGGCTGAGGGTGCTCCGGGCTGCCTCTCCTCCTTCCCGCCCTGCGGCCGCCCCGGCCCCTTCCGCCGGGTTTCTGCCGCCGTGCTAGCCGGGGGCCGCCCGGCCCTCCCCGGGGGGCTTCGGTGAGGCGGCAGCGGCCGGTCTCGCCGCGGATTTTTTTTTTCCCCCGAATAAAAGTTTCTGTCCTACTTCTGTTTCGCGGCTGCCGGTTACTCGTTTCCTCGTCAGCTTCTCGGTGGCTGCCCTGTCCCTCGGCTGTCGCAGCGTTCCCTCGCGGGGCTGGGCTGCTGGCTCCCGGGGCTGGTTCAGCGCTTTCCTCTCGCCCTGTTGCTCTTCGTCCGTCACCACCACCCCCCCCCCCACCCCCCCAGGACTCTGACTGTACAACCCAAAAGCTCTTAAAACCAAGCTCTTCCATATTGTCAGTATTGGGACGGAGGCAGCGGTGCCTACACCTCTTCCTTCCTTCATCCCTCTGCCGTGTTTGTACGTGTTTGCTCTGCAGAGCTGCTTTCTGTGTGGTGAGCAATAGGCAGAGGTTTGAATTTGGGGAGGGGGCTGGGGAGGGTCACCTCTTAGCTGATAAAATAGCCGTAGAGTCTACGGCAAGTGCGCTGAAAGACTGAGCACCTCTTTCTGCATTGGGTGTGACGCTCAAATTATTTACGTTTTTCTGAGTGCCTGCGTAGGATTTCAGCGTTACTTTTGCAGCGCAATAAGTGCTTTGGGCTGTTTTGGTAAAATCATTATGGTTCGTGTTCCGCAGGAGTCAAACTAGAGTATATTCCTCCACCGTTTCTATAGCTGTACAAATGTAGAACAGTGAACTGTGTAACAAGGAGGGATGAGATCGGAAGTGATGAATCTGTGACAGCCAGGAAAGAGAACAGGTAAATCCTAGAAGAAGCTAGAAGGGGAAAGGTTGGCTCCAACGGGAGCTTACAAAGTGGAAGTAGCAGGTTTTTGAATGAAATCTGAAAGGCCTTGAAGAATGGTTTGAGATGGAAAGGGTTTGACAAAATTGAGTTGATGTGGAGGAAGCGTTACAAACTGAAGAAAGTTGCCTGTACGTTATCTGGTATAAAGAAATGCATCCTCAGACCTAAGTGTATGTAAAGGCCTACTTAGGGTTTTCAGTCTGGAGTTATGCTATTAGTTAGGCTTTAAGTAGCATCCGTATCTTCATTTTCAAAAATGATTTAACTACTATCGTTATTACTTTCCCTCTCACCATGCTATTTCTTCCATTTCTGCAGGAATATAGGCTCTCTACTTGCTCCTCTGTCATTTTACTAAAGTCTTTGTCATGCCTCTGTTGCTGTAATGACATTGTGTGTGGTGTAGTAAGATGCAGGAAAGCAGAGTTCGTAGCAAACAGACTGCGTTTCAGCTTACTGCCTGCACCAATTGCTGCTGGAGCTTTCTTAATTAGCAAAAAGGAAGTAAATGCAATGATTAGGGCTTTAATTTTAGCTCTGAAGTTTATGCAGGAGACCGTTACAATTGGATGTAGTCCATCAATGCTCTTCCTCTCTGTAGAGCCTGTGTATTGCAGTGGTCTTTCATTCTGTAGAAATATATGTATTTATAATAATAATATTAATAAATTAATATTTAATTTTAAAATCTAAATTTACAAACATATGAAGATACCAATATATGTTTAGCATTGAAGAACAAATGAGTGGAAAATAAAACTTCCTAGAAAGCTGTCCTAATTTTCATTATTGAAAAGATGGTTGTGGTAAACCAGCAAGTTAGTTCTGTGCCAGTGCTGAATCTCACTAAACATAATTTGCATTGTTTTGGTTGTTTAAGTGGAGTGGTGTTTAATTACTGGAGCGAGCCATATAGCATTTGCAAAATCTGTGGTTTAAATCCCATGTATTAAACATCTCATTTTTTTCACTTCTATTCACTTACTAGTATTCTTAGGTTACAAGTAGTCCCTTTCAAGGTAGTAGGAGTGATATTTATATATTAGAATATCCTAATACCTTACAGGGTTGCTCTCCATTCGTGCTTTAAAGCTGTATGCTTGTTCACTTCCTGAATTAATTCAACGTGTAGAATGTCTCTGGTTTTAATTTTACGTGCTGAACTAGAGAAATGGTATTGTGTCAGGATTAACATGTATTAGGCTGTGGATAAGAGGAGCAGTAACACAGTGAATTTGTTTTCTGACTCCTGAAAAATACATTGTTTTGTACTTTAAGAGTACAAGAGCTTTTTTATTTTGTATACCAGAAAATATTGACAGTTTTTTCCATGAACTTTCTGTAAACGTTAAAGTCTATAAACATCTTAAGGGTTAAGATCAAAACCAAATAGGGTTACGAAATTATTTGAAATTGACTTAAGCATGTTGTGGTTCACTAATAATCATGGTAGCTATCCTTAACCTTATCTAGCGAAACGTACTTTCACTGTTCTATTTGCCTTATTTGGTCTTTTTTTAGAAATACTATGCCATAAAAAAAAATAATTCTTTTTTTCTTCACCCCTGCAAATTAATGGAGAGTAATAAGGATAAGGGATGAAAAAAAAATGTAGACACAAAATCACGCAGGCAGTTGCCAATATGTGATCTAAGGACAGGAGATTCTGCCATGCAACGGTATATACTGTCTTTAAGCTTTTGCCAGCATTGCTACAGTGTTGCTTAGGACTCTCTACGCAAGCAGGGAATGAGGCTTTTAAGACGTAAAGATTGTGGCTGTGGAACATCATCCCATTAAGAACTAGTTCGGCATGATGCATGGAGAAATAAGTTGTACAGTTATATAAAAGGAGACCATGGAAAGCAGCTTTCTCTGAGTCAAGGGCAATCCTTAGATCAAGGATTCCTTACTGTGCCTAGGAAGATTATTAGGTTCAAGTTAAGTCATAACTAAAAGGCTTCTTTCAACTTGTAACATGGACTTTGGTTATTTTAAGTCTCATTAATACTGTTAGCTAGGGAAGAGGCAGAACTTAGAAGCTGTTCCTTCGAGAGGCATACTCTCCTTGTTCCAAACCTCTCTTCCAAAACTTCTTTCTGAAGTTATTTGTATGACATTAATCTCTTGAAATCAGTATCTAATGTATGCATGTCATTTGGTTTTAGGATGATTCCTCTCCAGAGTTTATTTTTGAATGGAAGGATGCTCTTTTCCAGTAGAAGATGGTGATCCTAATGTATGATCATGGAGAAGGGGATAAGTTCAGTAGAAGTGTTACCTTCCAAATCATCTCAGGTTACAGCTGTAAAAGTAGTGGTCAAAGAGCCCGAAACAAAGCAAACCCAAAGAGGGAAACGAGTGGGATTTGTGCTTGTCCATGCAGGTAAGATGCAGAAGCGTAATGGCTAGAATGGAAATAGTGCATATACATTTTATATACATATACATATTTGGGAAATAAAATGTGAGAGATCTTTCTGTCTATTTCTTTACCCTACAGAAGAATCAAGCATAGCTGTGTCATGAGTGACGGTTTCTTGTCTAACTTTTCCAACGGACAGTCTAATTAAGACTTTTTGAACCCTCCTCAGGCTGTTTGTTGCAGAACTTCACTTTTTTTACCCTTTTCAAAGTTTTCCTCCAAGTCTAGTTTTTTTGATCTTGTTCGCATTTAAGTGTATTACTATTTATTCTTTCCACATGTAATGAAGAGGTCAGCTACTCAGATGTGATACAAAAATGATGTTATGTGTGTCTCGCTCATGAATTCTTTTCTAATAGGTTCTTTCTTAATTACTATTAACCTGGAAAATATTAGCAATGCTTATATCTGGCTATATATTTGTTTTTAGCATATGTGTGATGACATGAGGTGAAATTGAGCAAAGTAGCCTGGTGGCACCTAAAATATTTGAAAAACCAACATGCTACTTGGTTTATAAAATCCTTAAGGTAAAAAAAGCCAACAGAAACCTCAAAGAAGCAATTCTGGGTTGATACTTGATGACCCTGGTATTCTATTTTAAGAGCAAATAAATTGTTCAATATCTTGTCCTTTACTGAGTTACTTTAAAATTCTTTTTCTTTCACTAGTAGTGTTAAAACTTATTTTATTAGAGTTTCTCAAAGCTAACATTTCTAAAGGTGAGGAAAGGTAAGTAGAGATAAATACATGCATATTTTTTCAAGTTCAAAAAACAGGAAGACGGAAGTGGAATTTAAATATTAGTGTGCTAGTCTTGTCTGTTATTTTTCTGATGCTGCATTTAGTCGAATAGCGGGCATTGATAAATTTTTCAGGTATGGAAGTAGGAGGCAGTGGCTACAAAACAGGGCAAAATGGTTAGACGCAATGGGATAGACATAAAGACTGAAAACGAAAAAGATGATGAGAAAAATTGTATGACCTTTATTTCAAGGAACTTTCCTGATTCTAAAGCAGAAGTAATGACCTCTAAAAATGCAGCATAAATGTGAGAAAATGAACAGAATGGTAATTGCCAGCTTGCAAATCAGTTGTAAAAGGAAAATTGAAGTTTGGCAAGGTTTTTACCTAATAACAGACAATAAATAAAAGAGCTATGCTGGAAATCCTCCAAGAATATGCAAAACTGGAATGTCTTGGACAGTGTTTATAGGAAGAGATTGTATGATGCTGAGATTTATACCTGTATGCTTCTGCATGTATGCTCTGTGTCCTATATTTTACTGAGTGTATTTGAATCAATGCTGGAATGCATATAAATTGTTAATAATTGATACAAAAATGAAATAATCCAGGCTGTATCTGTCTGTATCTTAATTCTTTATGTGAACTATAGTCTGTAGTTTGACAGATAGTATAATCTTTTTTCCTTTTGCCTTAATTGTAGGTGCAGGTTATCATTCCGAATCCAAAGCTAAAGAATACAAGCATGTGTGCAAAAGAGCCTGTCAGAAGGTATGTCTTACCAGTTACAGAGTCTTGCAGTGGGTATACAAGAAATATATTCGGTAGCACTATTCCTTCAGTATGAATGGGCATATCTGGGTTTAGCTACTTCGGCTGTATGCATTTCTAGAAGAGAAATGGAGCAGCAACAGTTAATATGATACAGAGTCAATAGAGTGCGTTGCCGCGAGGTGCAGCAGCATTCTCATCTGTGGCAGCAAACAGCAGACGCCAAAGGAACAGGAGAAGTTCACAGTGGTTCCTACACGGAGTATTCCTACAGCTTCCTGTACTGTTCTCGAGGCTCTGGGATTTCTGGAGCTAAATTTCTTTCATCAATGTCCACTCTTTTTGGAATTTACTTAAACTCTAGCATCCAGATTGCTCTGTGAATACAGGCATTTCTAGAATTCTTTTCTTCTTGATAGTTCTTCTTAATAGAAGGGGAGGTAGAAGCAGGAAAAAAAAAAAAAACAGAACAAAAAAATCAAAACTCTCTTTCCCAAAGCTGGAAAATGGCAAGACTTTCATTTCCATGGAAGTTAATTTTTTTTTTTTTTTAATGTCCTCCAGGAACTTAGCTTTGGAACTGGCAAGTCCGATCTACTAAGTGTTGAATGAGATGCTGGAAGACCTCTCTCCAAAATTTCTAATGCCTTTTGCTTTCTCCAGGGAGAATGAGCTGGGGAGCTTGGCAGGCTTTTTAGAAGAATCTCAGAGTTGGGCTCTGATAATTATCACTTCATCTTACAGTTCTCTTGCTCAGTTCTAATACTGATCTAATTTTGTAATGAGAAGCTTCAAAAATCATCCAGACTTAACACTAGCTTCATTAAAGTTGTGCATTAGCCCTGATGATACTAATTTTCCAGCTAATTATGTGGAGAAAAGGTTGTTTGCTGTTGAATTTAAGCCTAATTTGTGATTCCATTTGGTTCCTTAAGCTAGGTAGCCAACATAAATAACTTGTACAAACAAGTCTCAGGTTTGTCTTGCAACTGAAGATGCAGCCATAGTTGTTTTCTGGGGTTCCCTGAGAGTGCTTGACTATAAGGTCTTGTCCACTATGGATCTAAGAGATAATATTAGGCTCTAGAAGTTCATTTTTGCATGCATATATAAGGTAACTTTGTCTTGCTTGATTTGTTTTCGTGTGTTGGCTTTTAGATGAGCTTACTTGTAGATTCTGGTTCAGTTTCATGACAATTGCTATATGTGGTACTAGGGATTTTTGTTGCATCTTGGAAAGAAAATTAGAAACTTCTTGACTGAAACATTAACTGTTTGAGGACATCAAGTATAAGAATTTATTTTGCTATAAATTTGACCATGCAGGAATCTGCTACTAAATGCAGTGTTTTGCAATGTTTGAGTGGTAGAATCATGCCTTCAGATCTACCCTTGCATGGTGCATACTGACTATTTCCAGTGCCTCTTGTTTTTATGTCCTCTTAGGTTTTAAGCTAATTTGGTGAAGATTTTCTTTTGTACGACACTAGGAAAACTAGTCATGGAATATTAGAATTTCCTAAACATTAACTAAAAATTCTGTTTTACAGGCAATTGAAAAGCTACAGGCTGGTGCTCTTGCAACAGATGCAGTGACTGCAGCACTTATAGAATTAGAGGTATGAATTTCAGACTAGTAGCAAATATGTCTCTCAAGTACATTGCTAGATTTTTCTGTAGCAAGGTATTAATTCAAATGGCAAATCTACTGAGATTTCCATTTTTGTCTCTTATACTTAGCATAGTTTCCGTGTCTGCACAGATAACTAATTTTATCTTTTGCTTTTCCACTGTATTTTGGAGTAAATCTGTTTAAAGACCTTCTAAAAATTCAAACTGAGTAAAAGTTATCTAGTTGGTGCAAGTTGGTTGTCATCTTAGGTATGCCTTATCAGATCGTTTTTAACCTTCAAGAATAAATACTGTGATTAAAGACTTATCAAACACTTTGTAGGGAACTTTATTTCTGACTTACCACGCTACAGGTGGACCACACTGGCTCTGCTTCTTACACAGGGAAAAAAATCAGGCTACTGGTCACATATGTTAACTAGAAATTCTAGGATAAGCCCTCATTCCTTTTGTTTGCATTAATATCTCACACTTAGTTATGTTTCATTTCTTGAAATTATGATCCCAAGAATGTAGATATAGTTAGTCTTTAGTAGTTCTATTAACACTCTCGTGTAATTATATTCAGGTAACTGTCTCTGAGCATGCTTTCTTGGGTTGTGTTATTCATACCTTTTTCAGTTCTTTGGGATAACTCTACAAAAGTGGGATAATTCTACAGAAGCAATTGCATAAATTTAAGGCTGTTTGTCTCTCCATCCAATTAAAGTACTCTATGAAAGTGGTGTAGGAGTTTTAAGTTCGTTGTCCCACAACATACTTTTGCTATGCACTTAAATCAATGTGGTTCCCAAAGGCTTTTTTTCTTACATTTTTTCCTTTGTTTCCCTATGGTCTCTGATAGGATAAAAGACTAGAAGCGGGCTGTTCAGAGAAATGTGGCTTCAGTGTAAGATAGTGCTTTTTTCTGATATTTATGACAAACTGTGTGTAGAAGAATAGGACAAGTAATGCTTTTATTTCAAAATGGTACTTGTTAAGATAGGAAATCTCGCTAATCATAAGGAGATGAGCAGCTGTTTGTGAGGTTTTTTGGAAAAGTGTCTTTTGGGAGTGGTGAAATTTTTACAGCATCTGACTTTAGTGAACGGTCCCTATGAAATAGTGTAGAAGAGAGTAAAGCTAAAAGAATTTCTGGGATATAAATGAGGCAGTTTGGTCATTGTCCCGGGTCCACTAATCCCTCGTGGCAGTAATGATTGAAACAGGTATTCCTCTTCTCCTGTAAGGAGTAAGTGCTTCTTCCTCTCCCACTTTCTTAGGAAAGAAGGAAGGCAAGGTAAGTGTTGTGCTAGAAAAATAATTTCCTGGATTTAGAATTTATGGTAGTATTCTGAGAGGATTAGCAGTGGATTTGCTTACACGTATGTTGGGAAAGTGTTAAGATAGAGTTAGCATCAGGCAGGCAGTACATACTTTAATACGTGTTAGACATGCTGACTAGGAGCCAAGACTTCAGTCATACTTTGAACTTGGCAGGCTTCTAGGCTTTAAACAGTACTTTTTGGTCTCCACTGAAGTGTTCAAATATGCTTTCATCTGTTATCTTACCTTTTGTTTCTGTATTCTAATGTGTATCTCTCTCTAATGGAATTATGTATAATGCACTTCCATAAACTAACTGAGGCTGCTGTTACTCCACAAGATTGTTTAGTGTGTCAGTTCCCTCCTCAGTGGGAAAAAACCTATCCACTTTATGTTGTGTTTTTTATCCTGTTCCTGAGGTACACAGAAGAAAACATATTTTAAGAAGCTTAACAGCTATAGATCTCTTTGCAGTTGTGCCTGGGGTAAATATATTTTCTGTTTTTATTATCCCCAAGAGACTTTTGTTAAACACTCAGAAGTTGCATCTATGGAAGAAGTTACAGCTTTAAGATGAAATTAAACCTTTTTATGAAATTACTCCAATCAGCAACCTTTTTCTCCTCATCTGTCTTGCTACTATTCTGGTGATGCCTGCCATCATTCCACTTTCTGGTTTTATAATTGTCTTAGGTAGTATTTTTATGCGTACTGTTGCACAAAACCTATTTTTTTTTGTTTTTCCTTTTTTTAAGATTAAATACTATTTTATTCAGGTTGTAGTGCTGTCACTAATGTAACTTCTGGCTTTCATTTATTCATTAAGTGATTTATATAACCTCTTAATTGTGGGTTGTTCTTTCTGTTACTGGGATAAAGAATACTGGGTTTGGGATATAGGTTTCTTTTAAATTAAAGTATGTAGCTAAGTAGTTACATTGAGGGGAAAAAAAAAAAGGTATACTCAAAACAGAAAATAGTGTGGTTTGCAGTGGCAGTTTTTTTGATCCAGTATGAGAAATTTGAAAGTGTTAGGCTATCAGCTTTCAAAATGTTGAAAGGTTTGTATCTACTCGTATCTCGTTCGGAACACCATCTCCAGACATCTCTGTCATTTCTGGAGCTGCATCTTCAGTATGATGTATCTTCAGTATGATGTTTTCCTTATTGCTGTATGGAAAACAGAAACTGTATGTGACAAGTCAACAAAGCAAACAGAATATATTTTCTCATCAATTACAAAATTCTGGAAGTGAAAATGTAGGTTTGTATGTTGACTGTCTCTGTAATGAGCTATCACTGCCCTTTGGTTTATGCAGAAAAAAATAGTGACTTTTCATAAAGTACTTTAGCATTTTGAGCTGGCAAATACGTAGCGAAAATCTGTATGAAAACAATGTTTACATGTGTTACTGTAATACAGATTAAGATGCAGAACAACAAAAGTTTGTATAACGTGATAACGGATTCCATTGTGGAGTACTTTTTGTAAGTTCTTGATATTTTGCTTGCTATAGAACACATTGCTCTGAGTTTATCTGAAATATTTAATCACTTCTACAGTTCTCTAGGATTATTAATGCAGTTTTCCAAAAATCTATAGTCTTTGCAAGGCACAAGTATCTTTTTGTGGCAGTGTCACAAGATGATTTTTTTTCCTCAGTTCTGCTCAATTACACAACTCCTGTTACACAGAATTTCAGCTAATCCAAGAGGCATCACTTCAAAGACTTGTTGAGGCGCAAGACTTGCTCTTGATCTTTTATGAGCAAGCTGACAGTTTGCTTGTGGTATGCTGTCTGTTTTTTGTTTTATTTTTGCAGGCTCTAAATGGAGAAGGAACAACCTTTCATTGTGGGACTATATGAATCTCAAGTGAAATAGTGTTCTGTGATAATAATCCTAATAGTTAACTAGAGAAAGGGTAGATTTCTTTTGCAAACTTAACAAGAGCAGCTGACCCGGAATACTGTTAAAATAACTCTGCCGGTCTTTGTAAGCATCAGCTGTATTTGATAAGTTGATTAAATGCAGTTATGTTTTCCAGTTTGTGAACTCTGTCATTGCAGAGAAACAAATGAACATGTTACCTCTTTCAGCTTTTGGAAATAAAATGGGTCTGGACAAAGTGCTTTGTAAGACTCATCATGTGTACTGTATGCTTCTACAAAGACATGATCGCAGTACCATTTCTTTTTGCATTCTTGCTATCAACCACCATATGAAGTCTGTTTTTTCTCTTGAAACATAACTGGATTTGGGCAGCTTTTTTTGGGGGAGGAGGTCCCCCTCCACACCCCCTCTCCCCCTTGAAACTTGTGGTTTTCAACAAAACCACGTGCTGATTGCCTTGATGGCTGGCTCTGAGAACAATGTATGATCCCAAGCTTTTCTTTGACTATAGAGCCCTTCAGAAAGTCTACTGTTCAGGTACTGACGATGAGAACATAAGTTTGTTGTGAAGAATGATGAAGATTTCAAACTTTTTCTAAGTTTAGTGTAAGTTTATTAACACTCTGTATAGATCACTTGTTTCTTTGATCTGACTTCATTAGAATGTTTTTTTATGAACAGTATTTAAATTGGAAATTAATATGATTGATGGGGAAGCAGATGTTATGTTTTGGGTTTTGATCTCCTTGCTACTGAAATTGCTCACTTTGTGTTTTTTGTTGTTGTGGATCAATGCAAAGGATATTTTGAACCTGTTGGTATACTCAAGCGGTGGGTTTGTGTGGCAGTCAGCAAAATTATGCAGTGAAAAAACTTGTTTCTTGTTGAATCATTTTTTCTTTGGTTTTGTTCATTTATTAACTTTATAGTAATTAAGATACGATCTTAGTCCCAGGGACTTCTCTTTAAAGAAGAAAACACAATGCCAGCAGCCTTGTTGTGTTGAGGCAGTCACCATAGATGAACTTTTAATGGGTAATGAACTGGAAGTTGTTAATTCTAGTCAAAAGCAATACTATGATGCTTTGCAGCAGAGTAGCTAATAGTCATCTGTGACAAAAGTGTTCTTTAAAAACATTTTAGCTGGTTTAATTGAAAGGGACATGACTCATCCCTGTAGACTATTACTTCTTGTCACTTAATTCCCTCAGAAAAATAAATTTTAAAATTACAGTGTGTAAAAAGAAATGCCTGTAGACTTTGAATCCCTTTTAAAAGAAGTTGCAAGTAAACCATGGCCAAAACTGTATCAAAGATGGATGGAATGTTCTTTAACGCATGTTGAAAATAGAGCATTTTAACTATTTGCCTAGATGTAATTCAGGACTATTAGTGTTATAGTGTTGAGTAACTTCTCCAAGCGTTCCAACTTTGACCACAGCTAGAAACTTCAGCATGCCTGTGTTTGCTGTCAGAACATTTATAAATACATCTTGAAGTAAAAAGGATTCTAAAAATAAAAATTATAGCCTTGGTAGCTTGAAAGTTTTTACAAGATGGGCTAACTTGGGAAAATGAAATTCTTGTTTCACATCTTAAAGCTTCGTATTATCTCCTTTGCTACAGGTTTATGTTGTAAGTTAGAGATACTTCAGTGGTGGAGTAATTGCCAGGTAGTCTAGTATTTTTCACATAATTGAAAGCTTATGCTTTGTTAAAATGCTTTGAATAGCCATTTGTTTGTCTTTTCCGTCTTCTTTTTTTACTTTTCTATGGTAGTAGGGCTTGCTGTTAACATGCAAAGCTCATGCTTGGTTTGCTTTCTTATCTTTTTTCAGTCTCCTTAGAAATACAAAGGCTGATCTCTGCTTGTGTTTTTAAATAAAAGTATATTCCTGAAGATACCTTCTGTATTGTAAACCTTTTCCTCCTTTCCCTTCCTTCCTTTCCTCCCTCTTCTTGGGTACCTGCTTTGATTGAGTTCTTCCCCATCCTATGGTAGTCGTGTAGTTCTTGCAGTACTGCATTTTTCTGTCTGAGTGTATGAAGAGACTGCTTCACTTAGCTCAGTTTATTTTCTTCCCCCTTTGAAGGCATGCCTGCTTCTGTTTTAATGATGTTTCCACATTCCTTGAAGGTTTTTTATTTTCATTTCAAAATACACCATAATTTTCGTAAGTTGTGTTCCTCCATTTGTTTATCAGAGTCTTGAAATCTTTTGGTCAGACTTTGCAGAGATTCATGTTTTCAAAAAGAGGTGTATTTACATGGTGTATTTCATGTCCTTGCCTATTCATAAAGTAGGTGTGAATTTCTGTTTCCATTTTTTATAAAGGTTTTTACCTTTATAAAAGCCTCATTTCAAAGGCTTTATATCTCATCTCAGAGACACTCAGGTAGGTATCAGAAATTCCATGCATTCACACCCAGTTCCTGCACTGTCTAAAGCTGTTAACAGATTACCTTTCCGATCTGTGAAGTTAAAGTAGACCATCTTACTCTTGGCAACTCTGATACCATCTTCTTAATTGAGTGCAATCTGATTGTAAAGCTAAGTAGCCACCAAAACAACATCTACAATTTTGTTGGTGTAGAGTTCTTATTTATCCAGTATTCTGTAGTATTCTGATAAATGTTCTGTAGGGAGAAACAGGTGGCATTCCCTGTGTCTTGAGGTCCTCTGCATGAGTTGTCTCTTGGTGCCTCCTCGATGTTGTACAGTCGAAGGTGCTATGCCAAAGCGTCAAGCACATCTATATTTTTAGAAATAAAGTGAACTAGTGCCACTCTGTATCCTGTATTTTTTTTCCTACCCTTTGGATTATTATGTTTATCTGATGGTAGGGAGCTTTGTCTCTTGTCTGCAGAAGGATTCTGGACAGCGTTACTAGGACTTCTTACTCTCTTTATTTGGCCATGACATCTGCTTTTAAGATAATAACTGTCTTTGCTCTGTGGCAGTGACAGATCTGTAGAGCATAAAGTTCTTCCTCTTTACTAATGCCTTTGAGTATAGTGCACTGCGCAAATATTTTTGGAGCAGAACATTAGAAATTTGTCTCCAGGCTTGCACTTTGATTACCCATGGGTAAAGAATTTGGACAGTACTAGGAGTAAGCATTGTTCATCCTAAAGCATTCCTGTTTTTACTTTGTTCTCAAAGTACCCTTCACTGTTTGTGTTCGGATTACTTCCATCACTTCTCTGCTCCTTTTGTTCTAAACTTCACCAACTTAATTTTCTTTCTACTTGTAGAGCCTGGGCAGCAATGAAGTTGGTAAAGCCAGCAGCTGCTCTGCACTCTTCCACCTTCTCATGGCCATCATTTTGGTAGCCCTTTTTTTAATTATATTGCCTCTCCTTCCCCCTTCCAGGGAAAGTTATTCCTTGTGCACTAAACTGCAAATGTTTCATTATCCTAAAATCTTTTCAAATTTACTTATTTGCTATGAGGCATAGCTGACAAAATGAACACCACAATGAATATACACACTGAATTTGAAGACGTGTTGTGGTGTGGGATAAAATAGGATGGGTTAAAATGGGATAAAATCTTGTGCTATCTCTTGGATGCAGAAGGAAGAAGCAGAAATTAAAGATAAGTAGTATAAAATGAACGCAGAGATTACAGTCTGTTTCATGATTATGTATTAATCATGTATTATGTATTCATGGTTCTTCAGGAAGATAGCATTTTGGTGACTCATACTAAGAATGCTTTAAATATCTCTGTAAATTAGAATCAACATCTTTCAAAAGAGGTTTTGAATTTACTCACTACTTGCTCATTTGAAAGTTAACAAAAGCTAACTGACTTACATAAAATTTATTTTTCATTTCTGTGTTCTCTCTCTTTCGTTTCCTTGTATTCATTACAAATTAGTATGTACAAAAAAGAACCAGTTCACTGAACATTTGAGACAGAACTTTGAGCTGTTTCCAGTAGATTTGTTTCATGATTCAGCTTTATGTGTATTGTAAAAGTATGACCATCTGATTTCATTGATGTTTTCACATGTGGTCTAGACAACCATTTTTCTTTGTCGCATCAGGTTGTTATGCTGTTGTAATAAAAACAGATACAAAACCCTGAAAGCATGCAGCATCTCTGAAATGTTACTGTTCGGCTGTGCTGTGCTGTTATCTTCCTTTATCCTGTACTCGTTTTGTGCTTGCATCTAGAAAGGGGATTATATTGAGCTGGCAGTGAGACTCCTGAACTATGCTACTTTGAAATTTTGTGGTTTTAAAGTCATGGGGATGCACTGATGAAATGGGTGTTTTTAATTCTAGCATGCAAAGCTCCCTGTTTGAGAACCTTGAGTTTGCAAAAAGCCACAGAAGGTGCTAATAAAAGAGGAGTTAGGTTTTTCATTAGTTTATTAAATGTTGTTCCGTACTTTCTATGAAATATGGCTTGGTTTTTATTCAAGAAACTTCCAGACCACAGTTATGACTGTCCTTATGCTAATGATCAAATAGAAATTTTATGAAGTGAATTGTTACTGATGCCGATTCTTTATTTCTGCATGCAGAGCTGCAATCATAGCTTAGAATGTTAAGGGAAGGTACAGTTCTGTTTTGCTGTTGTGTCATACTTAAGAGTTTCAAAGGTAGACTGATCTGTGCAGTGATCATTAGATGTTACTGAAACGTTACTTGATGGGTTAGGGACCAAATGAAGTGTGTATTTTGGGGGAGGGAGAGGTTTTCACTTGTGTTCTAAGGCTTTTGCTTGCATGTAAATGATAATAAATTTTTGGGTGATTGGTTTTTATATTAGCGCATTATTACACTTGAGATCTGTCACACCCTCTAGAGGGTATAAAGTAGCCATTGTAGTAATTTGAGATGCCCAGGTCAAATTGCTGTTATTTTTGTCGTGGAAGATGAAACTACTAGAATAAGAAAGTGCACTGTACCAAGGTTGGTGTCATCGGATAGTTATACATAGGTTTTGATCTAGTCTGTTACAGATGTGGCCTTATAGTGTTTTGTTCTTATTTTTAGGATTCTCCTTTTACAAATGCAGGATTGGGGTCTAACCTAAACCTTCTGGGTGAGATAGAATGTGATGCCAGTATAATGGATGGAAAGTCATTAAATTTTGGAGCAGTTGGAGCACTGAGTGGTATGTTAACTATGTATTATAAAGCTAACTACTGATTTAAGTGCAAAGATCAATTTTGTTCTTTTTTGTTACTTTTTTGGAGGGGGGTGTCATTGTAAATACTGCCCCGTTTAAATAAATTCTGCCCCCTTTAAAAGAAAAAAAAAAAAAGAGGGAGGCATTCCTACTACCTGAAACACTGTTTTGTATTAATTTGCTTTGTGTAGCATATTGTCTTACTAGTTTTCTGGTAATCCTTTGATGCAGAACAATCGTATGATACTATACAGTATTCACAATGGGAGTGAATTTGCTCAGATCGATTTATAGAATGATAACTTTCTAATAAAATGCAACTATATATATGTATAAAAAAAAGTACAAGCATTTAAATTAAGCTTTGTATTTGTTTTTGTTCTCTGTCTCCTCAAAGAACTTACTGGCATATCAGTCATAAGACTAATTGATATTTTGGTCTCTTAGTTAAGTTAGTCAAATTAGGATCCTAAGGGACCAAAGTTTCCTTTATAGTGTGAGAAGGCTATGCAGGGTGCTAGCCTCCAAACTGAAGCCTCTCATGTATTCTTGAGAAAGGGAGCAGTTGCTCATCTGTCAAGCTGTTTGCTTGGGACATAAAATTTCTGTGTACCACAGATATTTTTTTTTCATTATAATTTCTCCCACATGATCAGTTACATTTGGATTTATTTTGTGTGATACTGTTATACGGTTAGATACATTTGCATATGGATTTATTTAATCTGAGAACTAATGTGCTTCTCTTTTTTGTCTAGTTTTAGCTTTCAGTGCAAAAAATAGAGGCATACAGTCCCAAGTAGGGATTGTTCAGGTTTTCTCATCAGTACATTGAACAGTGTTAACTGTTACTATTGAATAGCTTTTCTGACAACGTTTCAGGCTTTGTTCTTTATCGTAGAGTAGTTCTAAACTGTGGTAATAACTTCCTCATGTAGATATAAATCTAAAATAAATAGTAAAATTAAGTGTTTCAAGGCTTGTTTGTTACAAAATGTATCCTTCCAACCATGGGCAAGGAGGAAATGAGGGAGTGAGAGAAAGCTAAGTCTGAATCCTATAATCCCTGTTCTGGCCAGATAGATCCAAATGAAAGCTCTTTCCATCTTGAAAAATTAATGCTTGTAAACCATCTTTGGCCTGTAGAATACCACAGATTTAATTTGAGATTTCTGTGGTAGGAGGTCACTCCTAATATTTTAATATAATTCTTTTTCCTTTTAAAAAAAAATAAAAATGGGGAGGGGGGGATGTTGATTAAAAGGCCTTGTCACCACTGATAGGACATGTGAAGGAAAAACTGATAAAGTTGTTCTTAAGTTAAAACATAACACCACAAGGTGTCTCTTCATTAATTGGCAAAGCCTTGGAAATTAAAGGAAGCTGACTTCCATTGCCAAAATGAACACTACAATGCTATGTGGAAAAATATTTTAATGTTCCCATTTTTTGCTAATTTTTCTTTTCAGGAATCAAGAATCCAGTTTCAGTTGCAAATAGATTGTTGTGTGAAGGGCAGAAGGGAAAACTCTCTGCTGGCAGAATTCCACCTTGGTAATTGCTTTGTTCTGCTTGACTTTACTTTGGTCTTTCGTCTCTACTGCATGCCATGTTTGAAGGTTATATCTTAGCCCAAGAAGGCTGGTGCTGTTTTACATACCAGCGATAGTGTGCCTTTAAAAAGAAGATAAGCTTTGTTCTCTGATCTTGAAACATCTTGATGAAGCTGTGGGTAGAATGAAGTATTGTGAATAGATGGCCACATCATTTTGTGATAATTTCTGTGTGATTATTTCCAGTTATGTCATACTGAATTCTTATGGTTTTTTTACTGTAGCATTTTGAAAAATCCCTAAATGCATGAAAATTAAAATGAAACTCTACTGCCTGTGCCTCTGTCTACCTTTAAAAAAAGCAGCATAATTTTTAACAAGTATATTAAAAAATCCTGCTTTATTGCCTGTCTTTGTGGCTTTATTTTGTAGCTATGGTATGGAAATGTGCAGTGTTCAGTAACTTCCTCTTATCTTAGCCAAAATAGGGAAGTTATTTTAAAGATAAATTTAATAGTATTTACAACACCAATGGAAACATGCACTCCTTTATTGAGATGGGTATAATACTTAGATGGAAGAGATAACTATTAAATGCATAATAACTTCAAATATTATTGCATCATTTTGGAAAGAATCCAAGAAATATGTCAGAATCAATTGCCCTTAAAACCATCTTATTTTCATTAGCAGTTTAAATCGACAAGTAGAGAACTCGAATGACCCATTCATATTAATTGACTGCTATCCTCAGTTATCGTACCCACTGCAGAAAATTGCTACCATTTGCTAACTAATGGACTGCAGTATTTGCAGATATATTAAACTAGCACGTACGTAGTTTAAAATATGTATATTTAGATTCACAAATTTTACTTTCCTTACTATGTTACTCTTATTCCAAGTAGTCTTATATATTCCAAATAATCTTACCCAAATAGTATAATATTCCAATTTAAACAGTGAGGAAAAACACTATTTCAGTGTTGTGTCATACTGCAAAGGAAGGTCATAAATCAAAAAAAGCTACCCTGAAACCACACCATCAACAAGCAGAATTTGCATTTAAAACTTTTTCTTTAATGAAAAAAGAAAAGCGTAACTGTAGTTAGTGAGATAACTTTTTTTTTTTCCCAGAGGAGACACGAAGGAATAGGAACTTGAATTTCAATTGCTGTTAGTAGCTCATTTCTTTAGATGTCAGGAGAAAGCCAGGGCTTAGCTGAGTTACATTAAAGAGAGCATCAAATGTGGTGGGGTTTTTTGGTGTTCCAGAACTAGTACTGAAATCAGCTCCAGGAGCTGTGACTTAGTTTTGTCTGTATCACCACAGTGTTTTCTCAAATTGTTGTAAGGAAGAGCACTTGGGCATTTTAGCATGCTTGCTGTAACTTCATGACTTAGTTTATGTTGCTGCTATTTTAAAAATAACTGAATAGAAAAGAAACTATATCCTCTTGCCCTCAAAGGACAAGACTAAATCTTTGAAACACTGTGCAAGGTCTTGGCTAACAGATGCTTTTACAGACAAGGGAGCTCAAACTCTCAAGGTGAGAGGTGAACTGTCTTCGGAGCCAACACATACAGTTTATTATGCAAGCATTGTGGACCTGAGTTTCCTAATGCATATTTTAATTTCCTCTTCTCCATTCTGGATTTTGAAGGTGTATTTTATTAGAGCAGATTAGTTACCCTGGGAACCATCTGTACTAGTGGGATATGATGGGTTGTACTTCAGACTTGCTTTGGTCGATGCTCCTGTACGTACAGGGTGTCCCAAGCTCAGAATGGTAGAGCTCATGTTCGTTGTAGGTGATGACTATTGACAATTTCATACCTTGCCTTTCTGGCTGGGTTTGGCATGACACATTGTTGTTTTGGGACTGAAATATATTCCTGCACCAGCTGGGAATATATATAGTCAAATAGTAAGAGAGCAGTTGTATTTTTGGCGTTCATACCAAGCATCAGGAGTTTAGTAACTGATTTTTATTTGTAAAGATATGCAAGTTTCATCTTGTTTCTCATGGGCAAACAGTGCATTGGGCAAACTTTCCGATAGTACTTAGCCTAAAAACCTGTCTTGTTAAAGAAACCTAGTGGTAGAGACTGTTTCTATAGTATGATCTAAGCTAGCTTAATGTTTTCTGGCCAGAATGTTTGGCACACAACCACACAAGAAAAATTCAGGAACTGTGAGATTAGTAAAAGTGGCATTATGGAGATTCTTGCCTGTAAAAGAACATATGGAGGCAGTTAGTTTGGCCTGTTTACCCCTGTTCAGCACCCGTTTTTAAAGTGACAGTTCAAAACCAAGTCAAAGTGGAACATTTCTAATTTTCAGTAGAAGAAATTCTAAAGGCTGTGGATTAATTTATTCTGAGGTGGTAAAGGAGTGATCAAGTGTCCTAACTGATGTATCCACTTTGCTGTAAATTGCTCTGTAGAGTGTGTCACTCTGGCTCAGTATCTTGGTGTCCTGTTTCAACCACAGAATTCCACTATCCAAATTAAAATTTAAAAAGTTTAAAGTAGAGAATCCCTGAATGCGTGAGTGCATTTGTTGAAACTTCTAAGGTCTTTACATATTTCTGTCATATTTTATTCAACTTGATGTTGCCAGGATTTTCTCTGCCTCTATATGCAAGAACAGAAAATACTGAACTTGTAAATTTTACATGCTATCAGATAAGATATTCCTGTTTATTGTATAACTTTACAAAAGAAAGCACTATTATAATTGCACAATTACGTATTAGATGGCTCTTTGGAAGTGGTCTTTGATCACAGAATAATGGATTAGATGTTTTGTAGTAATAAATTTAAAGTTTTCCTATTTCTTATGTTGAGACCTTGACCTTCCGAAGAGAAAAGGCTTATTTACATCTGTTCGCTATTAACTGTAGGTATGTAAGATTACAGGATGGTACGAATACACCTACATGTCTCCTTTCTTAGAAGTCCGTAATACTACTGATATCTAAATTGATGTCTGTATCCCTTTTTCAGTATTAATAGTAACCCATATAGGAAAGAATCCCTTCGTAGGGGTTTTTGCCCCGTTGGAGTATACAGGGATTTGTAATTGTTTCAGTTTCACGGCGCTGCAAGCAGGATATGTACCTTGTGTAACTCGTAGGGCAGCGCGTAATCCAGACAGTGCCTAGAGTGAAGACCTTCACAACCCTTTCTCTCTGTTCTCTATTTCTTCAGAGCAATTTCTTCTCTGTAACAGTGATTTCAGAGTGTTACTGCATTTTATAGTAAATATTACAAAGTGAGCTTGTTACATTCAGGATCGCCTTGACCATCTTTAAAGAAGCTAACCTTCTGCCACTTCTGTTTAGCTCAGTGTGGCCTGTCTCCGTACAGCCCGTATTAAATTGTCTTGTTTGGAGCAAATAGTGCCAGGATAACCATGTCGTTGGAGAAAATTGCCTAAAAAGACCATTTTTAGAGACCTTCGCTTGCATTTTTCGTTAGTATGTTCTAGTTTGCCTGGAACTGGAAAGTGCATCCAAGCGTCAGCTCCTTGCTGGGGTGATGTTTTCATCTCCTGTGTGTTCTGAGCCTATAACAACTACAGAATACTCTTCATTTGATACATTTGCCAGAAGGATGTTTGTATCTTGTTTGTGCACAACCAACTTTCAGAGTAGCAGAGCACAAACTCATTCATCCTTTGGTTTTGAGTTTCCCCCCCCCAGCTTTGGAAAATTATATTTTGAATTAGCCTAAAGGCTTTTCAAACTTGATGGGGTTTTGGCTGCTTTCTATAGCCCACTGGCTTTATTCCCTATTTACCCTCTCCCCCAGTAAATCAAGCTTGGTGTTAGCTGTTTAGAGGTAGTTTTGGTTTTATGTCAGCTTAAAGTATTGCCCTGCTCATTCTTACCTGCTGCAGCTTTTCTGCATGGCTACGTGGATGATTCTCATGGCAAATAGAGCAGTTCCCTAGTGCCAGACTGCTGGTTCCCACACTCTCGCCACACTGTTATCTGTGGCTGGTACAGTTGTGCGTGTGGCTGTGTGCTGAACCGGATCACACAACTTGCTTTTTGTGGTGCTCTGAAGACTTTAGGCTTGCTTGGATTATGAATATTTGACTACCTGCAGAACTGAGGTCATGCTGTATGTCCTGTAGGAGTCTCTTACCAATTCGATATCAATTTATAGGAATTTCAGTATAGGTAGTACAGACAACAAAGCACTGAGATCCTGATTTTTTTATTTTTAATTTTTTTTTGTAAACTGTTTACTTTTACTTTTCTGTGATTATGCTGTCCTTTCAAGACATCCGAACTGAAAAGTTTAAAAAAAAGTGGATGATTTCTGTGGTGTTATGGAGTCTCCGTTGGATGTCAGCAGGAGATGTTGGCTTCAACTAATCTTCTTTGGGACCAGAACTGGAAAATACTTTTGTGCCCATCTTAGAGGAGGGAGAGGAATCTAGGAACTAGGAATGCAAGTGTGAGCAAAGTAAAAGTCATATTACTGAAGTTTTGAGACATTCATGGGTGCTTTTTTTTGCACTCTTCATAAATAATAGTGACTGTTGCTGTGTTTTTAAGTATTAAAAAAGCAATTGTGAAATTGCTTGTAAAATGCAGTGTTTCTGGCTGATCTGTGCTATTCAAGTGATCATATATAAAACTCCTAATATTTGAGCTTGATACTTTCTCCATCTACCCTTCTTTTCTGTGTATAATGGTTTTATTGAAGAGGAAGTGCTTCTTCGCTTCCTGAGAATGTATTGTTGATAGAAAAGTTTTCTTTTAAAGACCAAAACCTTCTTGTTTTAGTCAATGGAGAATAGTACTTAATTAGGTTTGGCTGCGGTTTGCATTTCTCTCTTAAATTAATGAAAGTGATAGGTTGTTTCTCAAGCACTAGCTTACCTAATAGGAGATGCTTGAGTTCTCCCAAAGTACCCAGTAACTTACTCTGCAGTACCTTGCAACATGAACAATATTTATCTGAAGCTGCACTAATGGTAAGAACTATGTATCAAGATAACAATCTGAATTGTTAAATAAAGTGGGGTTTTTTGAGACTTTTGTAGGGAAAGACTGGGCACACCTCTTGTATTGGTTAAGTCAGAGAAGACAGAAAGTACCACCTCGAAATACTACATACTGAAAGTTGCAGGTGTCGGATATAGCACTGTCAAGAAAACTTCCAACAACATTAATGCCAACAAATTTGCTGTATCAATAACATTCTCAGAAATTGTAGAACTATGTGGCCCCAGGGACAACTTTGTAACTGAAGTAACTTCTTTAGCCTCATATTCATAATTCTGGTATTTCTATAAAACTTTTTGAAATAGCTGTAAATCCTCAGTCTTTACTACTTGTGTCCATTAGGCAGTCGTGTTATTTTGAAAGGGGGATATGAAGTTACGATTGGAAATAGTTGTCCTTTACTGTGTTGCTGTTAGTACTATTGTGCAGCAGCTTTCTGAAAATGTGTGATTTCCAGCTACCACATTCCCCTTTTCAGGGAATCAGATTAATTTATTTAAGGGGAAACAGTATAGATAACTGAGGCTTTTTTTTTTTCTCCCCTAAAAGTTACATGTCTACGTATAGGTTTTTTGCTATCGTTCATTGCCATAGTAGTGTGTACTATCTCTATACTGTAAAATGTTCAGTACTGACTAGAAAACAGCCTCTCAAATTGTTGCGTTTTTTTGCAAATATATTAAAAATTCAGTAGACTTGACTCATTTGCAAATACTTGATAAAACTCCATGAGACAGACCTTTATCCTTCTAAATAAGGCTTATTTTTAGCTTGTGTTGTACTTCGCAAAGGACTTCTTGATATTCCTGTGGCATTGGCTGACTTTACTGGAAATACCTTACCATTCTCGCCTCATTCATCCCACGCTGTTGGTCTTCAGGATCTTACTAAGTTGCTACAGAGAGCAAGACTCTGGACGGCTTTGTCCTGGTTTAGCTGCAATGAAAAGCTGGTGCTTTCAAATTTAATAGCACGTGGTCTTATCCAGTACCAAACTTAATGTCAGAGCTGCATAGTCTTTTAATGAAACTACATAAGGTTGCCAAATGTAATTATAGCTGACATTTCTGTGAAATGTAGACAGCTTACAATTTTAAAATGACCAAACCAAATAGAAAAAATAATTGCAAGAAAAGGGGGATTTGTTATATGGTTTTGTTTAAACTCCCTCTTCTGTGTCTCCTAGCTTTTTAGTTGGTGAAGGAGCTTACAGATGGGCAGTTGATCACGGGATACCAGCATGTCCTCCAGGTATCATGGCTACAAGTGAGTAAACTGGTGGCGTCAGTAGGAAGAACAGGACAGAGTAATTTTAAATGGTGCCTCATCTTTCGAGGTATACATCACTTTACTGTTCTTAACATTCAATTAGCCTATGGTATTATGGTATATAAGGATGGTTTAAGTTTACTTATTTTCTATTAAGTATCTAAATAGAAAAAAATCATAAACTATTACTTCAGCTGCATTCTAGCAACATCTAATTCAAGTGAATTTGTAATTCTAGGATGAAATCCAATGAAGGACTTTTTTTACTGAAACATAGGCTCTTTAACAGCTCAGTCTTGCAAGTCTCCAGTTGTGATCCATCTTGGATCCTAAAAGCACCAGCTAGCCTTGTATCTAAATTCAGCAGGTGCCAGTTTGACTCTCAGATTCTACAGTTACACCCATCTCTGAGTCTTTGTCCAGAACTGCTCTGGTCTAAACAGGCTGTCAAATTCATTTGCCGCCTTTTTTTTTTTTTTGTCGTTTTGTTTTTAAACCTAGATAGGCTTTTCTTCATCTAATATGGTGGAATAACCTGACCCAGAAAATGGACTTGGGTTCTACTGTGTATTAGCAGTAATCAGGTCTCTCACAAAACCTTTTTTTCTTAAAATAATAGGCGTGATTATGTTATATTGATACACCAGCTATAAACTAGGCTAAAAATTAGTGCATTTACCCATGCAAAGGAGGATGTGGTTCCCCTTCCTTCTCTTCTTCAGTCCCTCTCCCTTTTGGAAAGTGCCTTTACTACTAGTCTGTAGTTTGCTATAGGCAAGAGCATGCCCTACGCTTCCCGCTGAAGTTACGCAGGAAAGAAATCAGAGATCGTTACCCAAAGATGAATGAGAACACAGAAGAGTACAAGACGTTTCTTTATTTTACAGTAAATGGTATTATTGCATAAAATACATGAGTATTCCCTAAACCAGAGATTGAAACCCAGTGCTCTCATTAAGGCTTTTATTGGGTCTAGTTCTAAATGTAGATGAATGTCCAGAAATTGCAGCTCAAAGTTGCTAGTACTCAATGCTTAAATGTAACCCCTGAAACAGTGTCAGCATTGTACTTGATCATGCTAATTTTCATACATACTCATGATACATTTCATTTTGAACGGCAAGTTTTGATTTGTAGTTCCACATGACTGAAGCTTTTACCCTATCCGTCTGCTGTCCAAAACAGCATTTGCAGAACAACTTTTGGGCTCAGTTCAGCAGAACACTTTTATTTCCCTGACACTAGAAAGAGTAAAAACACTTAAAGGTTTGGGGGTTTTTGTGTGTTTTGTGGTGTTTTTTTAAGAAAGTAGTTGCTAATTATGTGTAGGAGATACTCCAGAAGGAAGGTTTCTTGACTAATTCTGTTTGCATGCACAAGTGTCCATTGTTTCTAGTACCAGTGTGTTTCTGTTGTGACAAAGGTGATTAGATTGTAACAATAATGGACGACTGATATCTTACTAGCAAAAATGTACCCTAGCCAGAGCAAATCTACACGTTAAAAATAAGGATGACCATGGCTAGTTTGGTTTACCTAACCCAGAGTATGAATTCCCATTAGAGAAACATCAGAAGAATAATCCCAGCCAATATATTTTCACAAAGCTGCTCCAAAACATCAGTGATATATTTTTGTCTCCTCAGTACGTTCAGCATACTTCTATTTAGCAAAACAATTTGCGTTAAAACAATTAAAACAACCAGGATTGGGAAATTAATCCTATTGCAAAGTCAATGCAGAAATGCCATTTGCTGCTGCAATGTCAATGAAAAAAATATTGGTATTAAAGTTGCCACCCCACCTCCGCTCCCCACACTCTCCGCTTTCAGCCAGGTTTGTACATACTGAAACACACACGTGTAGGGTTATATGCTTGAGCCATTGCACAGGACACACCTGCTGTAGGGATGAACTGAAGCAGGCTGTGACTGTTAAAACGTGAGCGTAGACTATGTGAATGTTTTGCTGGAAGAATGATTTCAGATTAGGGTAATTGAAGGATACGTTGAAAAACCTCATTCTCTGCCACTGATTGTCAATCAGATATTCTTTGTAATACTTAGCAAAATACTTAAAACTGAATTCTTCACAGATGTTCTCTAATTCTGTTGCTTGACCTTAGCATAAATGATAGTCTGTGTCTAACTGGATTTACAGAAAGGAGGTATTTGACTATTACGGTCCTGTGCTTCAGTTTCCTTTGCAAAAAAGATGAGATGACAGTGTCTGCTATTTAAGTCCCTAAACTGGATACGTAGGAAAACAATACTAGCTTACATTAAGACTGCATTATTAGCCATTCTAAGAGGCATCTGGGAAAAGATTGCTTGAGCAACTTAAAAGTTGTCATTTTTCCTAAGATTTATGTACATTTAATTTTGCAGTATAATCATTAATGGTAGTATATCTGATTTTTTTCTTTAAAAAATGAACAGCACAACAGGAAGAAAGAGCAAACAAAAAGTTGAAAAATCAGTTCCAGAAAATGTAATGCTGATTTCCATAGTAGTCCATAGCAAAGCTAGTCTTGTAACGTGTAGACTTGTGGTCAGCGAGGCTGTAAAGTTATCATTAACACCATGTGTGACAACATGGGATTGTTATAGCTGAAAAGAAATTGGAAACTGTCTCACAGGTGACATACAAAAAAACCAAAATAGTTTTTTCCAGTGTTACCAGGGGAGGGAAAGTTAGATGTGCTTAAGAAACAATTAAAGAGACTGTTGTTTCCAAGCAACCACAAAAGATTTCATCTGAAGTGAGCTATTGCATTAAATAATGTAACAGACTTCAAAAAAAGGGAGACTTTTTGATTAGGCTTGCTACAGATGCTACGGTAGACTTTGCATGGAGAATTGGGGGTAAATTAACTTGAAATTATGTGACTGTTGAAAAGCTCTCTAACACGAAGAACTGAAGTAATTGTCAAATATCGGGGAAAATATGTTTAGTAACTTAATTACAAAAACCCAACCCCCAAAAAACCCCTAATCCCAACCTCAGATGTGTACTTGCAATAAGTATTAGCAGGGAGAACTAGGTGCATATGTTTTGGCTTCTCTGTGCTGCACGTGGAAAATATATTCTGCGAAGTTGCATTATTCTGTCTCCCTTTTCCCGGACCTGAGATGGCAAGAGTAATGTTACACGTGCTATAAGGCTGTGGGATTGTGCGGTTGTTTTTGCACGGATGGAGCTCTCCATATGATCAGTTACAAAGCAAGTTGCACGATCAGCTTTGTGGTCACACTCCATAATTCTCTCAGAACTATCAAAGTATCTAAGCACCAAACTGAAATGATGTTTTAAACCATGTTACTTGTTGAACTACATCAAGGTTATGTCAAGGCTCACCTGCTTTGTCTTTTTCAGTTTGCCAAGAGTGCAAGGAAATGGGATTTCTGCTGTTTGTAGAAATCTGGTGGCTTTCCAGTGTAGCGAGTGGGTTGGTTTTTTTTTTAAAAAAAAAAAAAAACCTGAAATGTGATCTGCCTGTACTGCCTACAGTCTGCAAGAAAGCTGAATTTATTAATTCCTGCCCATACTAGAGCTTAATTCCTGCCAATACTAGAGCCCATACTAGCTTATGCTGGACCTTTGTTACTGTGCTAGAGAGACTGCTTTGAAAGCGATCACAGTGTGAAGACTGTAATTACAGTTTAGAAATGCTAATTAACCGTATCATGCCACCTCTTATAAATAGTAAAAGTATACTTTACTCTAAATAGACAACGTAAATTTGAGGTACATCTTCAACTGTCAGTATCTGTGCCTGCACTAGTAATAACTGAACCACTTTCATCTGAGTTTTTCAGTTCAGCCTATAGTAGAGGCAAAGCAGTTGATTTGAGAAAGATAACGTGGTGTAAGACAGCATCTTACGATTGCTTACAATGTTAAATCTTCAAAAGGAAAGAGAAGGAAGGTGACTACTCATGCAGCAAGCTTGTACCTCTAACTCTAACAATGTGGAAGTGACCATAAGTACTTCAGTAAGTTATATTACATGAGAACAAAAGCAGCTGCAGTGGATCCTTGATAGCTTGATAACTGGACTCCAAGAGTAGCCACAAATGATGCTAAAGGAGGAATATAAAACCAGAGCAAACATGTACTTCACTTTTCCTGCCCCATTTGCTATCCCAGACTCTACATTCCTGAGTCATGACTGGTTCCTACATACATTTAGGGTAATCAGTGGCATTTTCTGCCATGAGATTGTTGTTTTCTCTTGAGCCCATATTAATTTCCAGCATCTGCAGAAACCCTTACAACTATGGGTTGTGTGAAGAACTACCTCTCTTATTATTTTGAGACTTGCTGAATAAAATTTGCTGATTTATTGTTGGGTCACTACTCAGAATCCTTCAGTAAAGTCCTCTTCTTACCTTGAATAACTTAGTGTCCCCAGCAAAATCACATCATGCTGTTGAACAGAGCAGATGCTACTATAGGTTGATTTGGCTTTCCACTTGTAGCAAGATACTTATTTACTGCTATTTTGTTTTCTATTTTTTAACCAATTTTGTGTATGCAAGCATAGTCCCTTTTACTTCATGGCTGCTTGGCTGCTTTAATGAGGGAGAGCCTTTTCTAGAATTGTGTCGTGCAGATTGTCATACTTCTAGTGACACCGTGTCTCCCTGTCCACCGGTATTGCTTACTTAGCCTGCCTCTCCTCCAAACCCCCAAACCTCACCTCATCCCCAGTTGTCTCTTCCACTATTACTGCATTAAGAAAAACGCTTGCCATGTTGCTGGAACTGTGTTACGAGGTTCAATCAGTGACACTGGGCAGTGGTTTAGATGGTGTTTTGTTTCTTTGTTTTACAGTGAGAATGAAAGAGATCCGAAGAGAAACTCCAAGGTTTTTGGGGATTTGATTAGGAAGTTTGGTTAATCTGAATACATATCTGATTTTAGGAAACTTAAGAGGTATCTCTCAGATAGAAAATGCTTGTCTTTCACAGTGAAAGTTGTTACCTCTGTTCCATAACATGCAAAGTAAATGAGCTCTGGTAAGTGCATGTGTTTCACTGGCAATAAAAAGAAGAAAAAGGAGAAAAGAAAAAAAAAAAAAAAGGCCAGACATGACGTAAATCCTCCCTGGAATTGAACATCATAATATTGTAGGTTCACTTGCAGTTCTGAAATCTGAACAGCTAAGTGCAGCCAATAGAACAGCTTTAAGTTAGCCAGGAAAAAAGTTGGGCTGAAGTACCCCGAAGATGCTTTGAATGAAAATCTTCCAGGGAGCAGGAGAGGCTGCTTGCTGGAAAAGAGAGATTTCTTCCAGGAAGTAGTAAGAAATAGTATGTCCAGCAACAGCTGACCCCGAGTTCTTGTTATGAAGAACAGATCTATATAGTAACGCTCTGAGAAAGATAATTTTTTATATGTTTTTGATGCTGAGTGCAGGTTTTTTTCCCATTCGTGTTGCTGTCTCTGTCAAAGTATGGCAACATGGGAAGTAGCGCTAGTAGTCTTTGGTCCCAACACAAGCATAAGTGGTGTTAATTTGTCATTTAAAATAGCTTTGTTAAAATGAAATTTATTTTCATCTATTTGTTTTCATTTGGGCCATTTATTTTAGCAACTGCTCAACAGAATTCTTAAATGGATCATTTTAATTCCTGTGGGTTAACTAATTTGCTAGTATCTTCACTTCTGTCCAATAGTTGCATTCTCTTTTAACAAGGAATAGAAAGATAAAATGTAGAAAGCTCTCCATTCTGGTTCTTTCAGTTGACTATAAGAAATGTCTGCCAGGGGGTGCTATATGATTGGTCAGAGCTCGATCTGTACTCCAAAGATTTAAAATTTTTTTTTGACATATCTTAGTATTTTCAATTTACAGTTTGCTTTTAAACCATGATTGCTGAACAGTCATAGGTTGCATAATATCTTGTTGCATAATAATTTGTTATGACCGTAATAGAAACATTGGAGTTTGTGTTCTGAGCTTGCTCTGCTTGCTCTTCCACCACTGTAAAGAGGAAGATTTGACTATTGTCCTGATCTTGATTTGTGATTTAGTGGTGCTAGAAATTTGTATTTAACTTCTATTTGAAAACTTAGTTGTTCACTTAAATACTTCTTTTACCTAGCCTGAAAATATGTAAGAGAATAGATGTGCCTTATAAAAGCATGGGAATTTTAAGGAAGCATGGGCATTTTACCAAAAACTTTTTGCATTGACTTTGGGCAAGAAATATTAGTGTACTCTAATAGTCAACTACAGGCTTAGTTAAAGTACACAGGCCTGGAGTTAACAAGTAGATATGTATGAATTTTACCATCATTAAAAGGAGGAGAAAAAAAGAAAGTGCCTTAGTCTTGTGTTTTGTTCTGTATGTTCAGTTCAGTAGTTTCAAGGAGTCCATGAATAGGACAATTCTAATTTTCTCTCTAACCATTTTTCTCTTACCTCTGTTCTCTGGATCATTTCTAACAGGCTGTGAAAGGGGACTAAGAAGGACCGTGTGGAATAGGGAATACAGTTGTCTTTCATTTACTGAGTCACTGCAGCATTATATAATAGAACTGTCAACATTTTTGGTTAAGTCTTTACTTGTACATAGTATAACAGTAAAAGGAGTTAGGGGGATGATCAGACTGCCAGAATGCCAAGAGGATCAGTACAAGAGACAAGTAAACGATGTGGAAGTTTTGTGGCAAAGTGGCACGCAGATGACAACTCTGAACTGACTGAGAGACCAATGCTCTGTTTCTTTTTCTTCCACTGACCTGCTTGCTGAAAATTACTTTCTCATCTCTTTCTGTAAAGTGGTGATAATGATGTAAAAAGCCTGTATAAAAGCTATATTTATTGCCTAGCCATGATAACGTAGGAGATGAGGATCTTGCGCTAGTGAATTATGTAATGAAGGTCTTGTGGTCCTTTCTCATCAGTAACACTGGAACCTTTTGAAAATGGGAAAAATCTTTAACATTCTTAACTTTGGGCAAGATGTGCCTGTGAGATTTTTTTCTTCTGCATTTATAGATAATGCATCATGTTACCAAGCACACATTCTGACACCGTATCAACCTCTCCTGCAGGCGAGCGGTGTTGAGCAGGAGCTACTTCCACCTATTCTGTGCTCAGGCACTGAGCCTTCTCCAGGGCAAACCCCTACGCTTGTCTCAACTTCTGCAACTCTGCCGCAACCAAGTGTTCCACCTGGTGCTTCTACCGTCTAGCAGAGTTAGACCCAAAATGCAGTGCATTTAAGTACAGAGTACATGTGGGAGGCTCCTGTTGGTACCTTGCGGGGTTGAAGGGAGAATGCAGAGGACTGGGAAGATGTTTTCAGGTCCTTGAAGGGATGTTTGTTCTTCAAGAGGCACCCCATGCTGCATTGCAGGGGCATGTGATAAACACCGTAAATGTGAGACTGAAGTCATGAGCATTTAATAATGTTCTAATTCTGATACGCTTCTGTTGTGAGTTGTTAGATGTCTTTAATCTGGATGAGGCCTGAGTATGGCATTTAAACGCTAACAGACAATCATTTTGTAAAGCTGTGGGGGTTTTTTGTTCTGTTTTTTCCCCCCTCTCCCAGCAGGAGAACTGAAGTAGTTTTATTTATGACAGCATGTACATAAATGAGAAAGCAAAACAGAAGAGCTGGTTGTACTCTGGCTTCCGAGACACAATTCTTTTAAGAATGAGTTTGAACATACTTGCTATTACTGTGTAGGGTAGTAATTGTCAGGGACATTTTATCTGAAAGCACATATTTGATTTTCATCTAAGCTTTTAAATTCTTGAGCAAAAAGAAAGGATGTTGTACTAAATACCTTTCCATAGATTCCAACAACAATACCTCTAGGCTGTGATCGAAGAATTTTTCAAACTGAAATTCCATCTACTCCCTTACCTCTTTTTTTCTAGCTTCCTCCCTTCCCAGTCAATAAGCACTATCTCTCTTGCTTCCCTTTCTCCTTGGCCCAGGCAACATCAGGCTGATGTAGCTATATTGCATTTGTTTTAGGAAAACATGCCTGTCTTCAACACTGTGTTGTGTCCTTTTCCTCTTCTCAAGCTTGGAATGTGCTGTCTTGTTGAAGGTGAGAGTGTTTTTTTGTACTGTCATTTAGGACAAATGAAATTTCTTAGCATCATTGCACCACAAAGTTGAGTTTTTGTGTTAAGTTCATAATTCACATTAAATCTAAACTGTGTGTAGGCATTTTCCTGCTATGTGTAGTGCTTATTTTCCAAATAACTTTTCAGTGGGTTATTTATCCATGTTATGTGTGCATCATTAACTGAGCACATTTGAGTCCTGGATTTTTTTTAGTTCATAAAATGGTTTATTGAACTTAAAACCCCATAATATATTCTTTGACAAGGACCATACTTACAGGATGTTTTCAGAAAACTTTAATGTCATCTTTAATTTGTTTAGTGTGAAGTTCACTTGCATTTTATAGTCTGTCACTTGTAGAGCAGGACAAAGCAACCAGAATACTAGCCAGTTTAATGGCATTTATAGTGGTTTTACATAGATAGAACATCACAAAGGCAGGAATAAACTGAGGGCAGGCAGCCTTTCACTTGCTATGAGCCTTTATTCCCTTATTCTGGGAGGAAAAAAAATAATCAAATTTCAGATTCAAGACATTTTATTTTTGACTGATCATCTGAAGTTGGGCACAAATCTATGTCAGAGGAAAAAAGGGAAATTGCTAGGCTTTGTTTTAGAAACTGGTCCTTTATTTCACAGTTCTTTGGTCACTTTGAAGGAATTAGCTGTTTTATCCTGCCAAGAGGAATTGATAATCACTGATAATAATTAATTTTCCCTAAATAATGAAAGGCAATTATTCCTCAGTCCTTGCTAAAACAAAATCTTCAACTTTCAAATGAATGTTATTCCTAGTAACTATTCTGAAGTTGAATGTAGCCTGAGCACAAGAATTTCCACTCTAGGGGAAGTCTGATTAGACTTTCTTTCCCTCACAGTATTGAAAGGTATCACATTTCATCCTAAACTGAATAAAATGTAAGAGTTATTGAATTAATACATTAATTCATCTAAATAATTCTCAGAAGGGAGGCACGATATTAAAACCCCACCCTCCTCCACCCCTGAAAAAGAACTTCCCCAAAACAATCCCTCCACAAAGACCCTTGGATGTTTCAGATCAAAATTCGTGTCTTCTGGAGGTACAGAACCATGACTGACACCTCTGTAATATCTCTATCTAGTGTAACAGTATGAACTTTCTAATGTGACAAATATCAGTATCTGTCCCAAATAGGAGCTGATGATTAAGTTTTGTAACTATTGTGATGGAGGAAACTGGGAAAGTTTGTGTATTTTACTTGGCAAACATGTTAGCTTCCTTAATGTAGAACTGTTCTGTACTTGGGCATTTAAGGGTTATATTAGTTATGGTGGTGTGTGATGCACAGGGATAGGATCATAGAGGACTGACATAAATTAGAATATGTGTGGCTTTGACTAATTGAAAAAAAAAAAAAATTAACATGAGGTTGATCAAATATTAGACCAGAGGCCCGGAGGAGTTGTGAAATCTCCATCCTTGAAGATACTCAAAACTTGACAAGTTCCTATGCAGTCCTTTTCAATTGGACTTGCTTTTCTTAGGAGGTTGGACTATACGACCTCCTAAGATCCCTTCCAACATACATCATCCTGTGTTACTAGAAAACTTTCTTCATCTGTTTGTCTGACTAAGATACGCAAAAAATGCATGCCACAGCATCTCCTGGGGCTCTGGATGTCTGATCATCCAGTAAAAGAGTCCTTGATGCACTGCACCACTTCTGCTTACGAGACCAGTGAAGTAAGAAAAGCAATATAGGAAAAAATGCACGACAAGTCTTTATCCCAGCATACAGGTAGTTGAAAGGCAGTTGGGGTACCCAGGAACTGAAAATATTTCTGACACCCGGGGACTAAGTACAGTTTTTTGTTAGTCAAAATTACTGCTTTGTAGAATAGTGTCATCCATTCTGTAAGCATGGACAAGCCTAATTTCACATGTTGTGTTTCTTATTGCTTAGTAAAATGTGTACTTCTTTGTTAATAATGACCTGTTTTCTGCCCTGTATTTCCTAGCTAACTGATACTACTTTGAATTAACAATGCAGATACGAATCTACTGTGAACAATTAGATACTTCAAATCTTCAAGTTTTTTCTTGTTTTGAAAAGACAAATAGAATCTAGAAGCACAAGGTAAAATCTGAAGATTGTTTAATTGCTTAGCTATAGACTGGGGACATCTCTCTTAAGCTTGGAGAATTTCATATGTTGTGGAAAAAATGGTAGAATGAGTAGCAACCAAGGTGTAGTTGGAGTGATGATGCTGAGAGCTGTATAGCAGCACTCTGTGTAGCTGGCAGGGCAGCTTGGAACTAGCCCATGTGTTCTCTAGTTTTGACGTGATCTTGCGCATATATTTGGATTGGTGAACGTGCAAATATTGCAGAAGGTTTCAGGACACTGCTAGCATTAGATTCTGGAGTACAAGGAAAACTTCAGGTTTTCACATATGGGCTTCTGCACCCTCGTATTTGTCTTGCTTCTCTAAGTACGCTTTTTTCTGAATTGGCAGGAGGCAATAGCAGCAGTAGATAACAGGCTTAGGCATATTTATCCCCGTGTAATACCTACTTTTGATGAGTACCACAGGCAGGCGCCACTCTTACTTACCCATATTGTGGCTCTGCCTGTAGGTATTTGCTGTATTTATTGAAGTCATATCAACTTACAAATTCTCCTGCTTAAAAAATTATGTTAAAAACAATGTGCTGGCTTGGTTTATTTTGAGACACTTCTGTTTAACAAGTTCTTGATCTGTGAGGGTTTCTTTGTTTGTTGTTTCTCCCCCCCCCACCATTAGTACTAGACACTAGACTAAAATGATTCTTTGCCTGCTCCCCTTATCATACCTCTTGGACCTCATTTCCAACATAGAAATGTGTTGTCCAAAGTAGCTACGTTAATCAACTCTGTATGGTAGAAAGAGCTCCTTTCTTGGTGATGGCAGATTAATATGTGTTTACAGTTTTAAGAAACTGGTATTCGTTAGGTTTTTGGCGAGAAATGCCAGTTTTCTTATTACTTTTAGGTTATATATTGGAATAACTGTGGTAGTTTAAGGTCCAGTTTTATGTACTCAAAAACAGGTTTAAAGGGGAGTTCAGTAGGTGATTTTGGCACCTGCATGGGGAAGTTTCAAGGAAGTAAAATGCTCACTGTCTGTGTACTTTGAGAATTGTAAATGAAAGCTTTGTGTTGTGTTGGCTCTGCAATATTGATTTTATTCATAGACTGTTCTTGCAGCTGTTCCAGTCTTCTGAATAATAGCCATTTAACTGTATTCAGAATTTCATTTAAAAGGACAGTTTTTAAGGCTTATAGATTAAATAGAAAACCTGTGCTTTTTAACTTCCATTGAATTGGTGACTTACCTGTGTGTATCTCTGCCCTCCTAATAGCTTATTTTGCATGACTAAACAAGTGACAAAGACATTTTTCCCCCTTCCTCTTTTCTCTACGTTTCAAAGAGAATGTTAAAACAATCTGTGGATAATATTAAGTCAAAACTCATTTAAAATAAATATGTAAATATCTGCAATTTTTTCATGAACTGAAACTTCTAAAATGGGAACATGTTATTATGGTCTTTTAAGCATAACAATTTTTTTTTAACTCCACTTTAGAGAACACTTCCTTTCTGAATGTGGGACTTAGATGTGGAAAATACATGTTTGTCTTTTCAAGACCTAGGTGGTCTTTAGAGTGTGTTGGATTATGGAACATAAAAATATTGCTAGACTATTGTGTGGCTTTAAATATATGGGTAAACATACAGATATGCAATTAAGGTAATAAAATAGTAGCCTAATTTTATGGATATCAGAATGAGCTCACATGGTATCTATTTACTTGTCAGCAGTCAAACCCAGTAATTTTAACACAAGCCACTTATTCCGTTCTCTTCTGTGCAGTGCTGCTTCTTTGCCAAACAGAGAGATATTTAGACCAACATAGCTTCCATATGTGTTCAGTGACTTGTTTCTACTAGATATTTTACCCATCACTGTTGCTGAACAATAGTAGAACTTCCATCACTTAGGAGAGTATGAACTATGTTGTACTGAAACTTAAATACTTTGTTGTTGGCTTTTTTGTCGATGCCTTTTGCATCAATAAAAATATTTTGGGGGCATGACCTCCAAAATGTAAACGTATAAATATTTGTTTAAATGAAATAATTTTTACTTAGTTAAATGCTTTTGAATTATTTTTATAGGGTTTAGTTTAGCAGCTTTTAAGAGGAACAAGAGGAAGCTGGAGTTGGCTGAAAAGGTGGAAACAGATCTCATTCAACTAAAGAAAAGAAGACAATCAAATGAAAAGGTTAGTTCCTGTTTAAAATTTTGTCATCATCCTAAACTTACAGCTGATTGCTAATAAATTTCATGTCGTATATAAGATGAGACTAATGTAGCATCAGAGGCCACTTCTCCTTGACCACCCTAATGTTTAGACAATGTAATGATAACTTAGTGCAATTAAAACTTTCTGCCTTGCTATTTGAAAACCAAACTGTCACTTTGTATCTTGTTTGTGCTATGAAAAATATTATGCTCATTTTGAACTGGAAATATGACAAATGTAAACACAAACAGATAATTATTTACTGAAACATTTTCTTTAGCTTGGGATCTCTGTCACTGTTTCCCACTTTTTAATGTTTCCTGAGCGCACTGCATTATGGAGCTGGAATTGGTGAAATTTGAAATATCAGGTAGGTAAACATGTGCATCTGTGCATGCATCTAGCATTGACCTGGCCCATATTACTTGTACTACAAAACTATTAGGATTCCCTCTGTTCCCTCACTCTTAGTTTGAATTTAGAGCCTTTGTTACCGTTTGAGAATGTCAATCACAGTATTTGTGTTTACTGTTGAATATCAAAGTACAGCTCATGAAATGAAATGCCTATGCTTTATTTGGGGCCTGTGGCCTTTCGGATTGGCCATTTCTCTTTGCTTTGGTAAGCTGACTGATCACTGCCTTATGTAGTTACATACGTTCATATAAATAACTTATAAAACCCAGAGAATTGGCCGAAAAGTTTATTCTCTGTAGTCTGTGCAAATGCAAACCAGTGATAAATTCGGCATTTTCTTCTGTGTTCTTAGATAAGAAGTTTTTCCTAGCAGGGTGTTAATTTTTCTATTTTTAAGGAGGTAAGACCTGTAAAGAAAGCAAGGATAGAGGGAGGGGAGAAGTTAGTTGTTAGTTACTTGTTTTGGAACTTTTCCTGTTTGCAGAACTTTACCTACCTCCTTGTGAAACTAAGGGTGTTAAAATGTAACTGAGGGAGGAGGGGTCTCTGCACAGTATTGATGTTCATGTAATAAGGGGCAAGTCAATGCTTGAAACATATGCCAATGCATGAGCTTACCGACCTGCAATTTGAAATTTCAAGGGCTCCAGAGTCATGTGCAGCGCTTGTGGGAGACCCTCAAAGGCCAATGATGGTAGGTAAAGGAGGTGATCAAATAGAGCTCTACTCACCGGTAAGTAATCCAGTAACAACATGCTGGTTTTGTCAACTTTCTGGGCACATCCTGTCCATGGAGGGGGGATGAAAACTAAACCATGCTATCAGTGTGGACTGCTTGTGTTATCCACAGAGTGTAAGATAATTGCAGCCTTACAGGAAGTTTAGGTTTTCAAAATGAAATAGAAATGAAAACTCAAATTCTACAGGAGCAAACTCTAAAAAAAGAAAAAAAGTAGAATAATTCGCTCTAAGCTATTAGAGTCATTTAGCAAGGATGAGGCGCATGATCTGTCATCCCAAAACTCGTACTGTCAAAGCTGAGCTTTTGTAAAAGGTTTCAAAATAATTATTTAAAAAACATTTAAATACTTGAATAATTAAAAGTTAATCTTCTTGTCAAAGTTAAGCTTTAATTGATAAGTACTCATTTAATTTTATTATTTGCTGTGCTTCTCTGGAGCTGCAGACCTGTCCATTTCAGCAGGACTTCATGGCTGTTTCATTGTCTGGTTTGGCTCACCTGCTTCAGCCCTGTGCTGCAGCTTAGCTTATGTGCCTCTGTTGCCAGTACTGCACAGTTGTTATAAATTCTGGTTATTTTTTTGTCTATGAAATTTTAGAAGTTGGGAGAAGAGCAAGGTAGAAAAGATCTTAGCAAAGCTGAAGTTGAACGGAAGTCATAACTAAAAGGCCTATTTGAAGAGAAAGCATTGCAGATCAAAAAAGGCTGAAATTACTCGGAAGTTTTAGCTGCTGATAAATTTCACCAGCTAAAAATAAACATACAGTTTTAAAAATTACTTTGCAATAAAAGTTAAATTATACCAAGCTCAAAAAGAATGAGAGACTGTTTAAATTTAATAAAGATTGCACGGAAAAACTAGGCAGTGTAACTTAGTAAAGGATTTTTATTTCCTGACTAAATGGAATTTTCTTTTTGCGGTGTTACTTTTCAATGTTTACTCAGTGTAGGATTTGTAGAGGGTTGTACGATTGCACACAGGAAGATCTGTTAATAACTTCACCAAATTTTGAAGATGTGAAAATTGAGGCTTTTTTTTTTAACTTGTAGTGACTTATATTGATTTACATAGTTAAGAAATCATTTTTGTGTGTGAAGTCAACATATTCATAGGGGGACTGGCTATGATGTGTTAATTCAGCCAGATGCCGTTCTGAAGTTCTTACCTCAAGCACCAGTAAACATCAGAAGTAAATGTTCGTCATCTTACCGTTAACCTGTCTTTTACCAGAGGAAATTGTCATTGAAAATAGCTTAGTAGAGTTTGGTTCAAAGCCCTATTTTTAATTTGTCTTTTGCTAATTGCAAACTTTTTTTTTACAGCTATGCTGAAGGTACTTGTAAGAGCAGTTGTCCTCTCCTTGATTTGAATAAGTGGCACTAAAAATTTCCAATGCACATGAATTTTTTTTTTCTAGGTTAGTGTTTATAAGTTAGTTTTTTATAGGCTGGTTATTCAACTCCATAAAGAACATTATTTAGTTTGAGGTATATTAAAATGGGTTTGTTTTTTATCTGGTTTAACATATATATTCAAGTATGTGTACAACAGTTTGAATTATATGCACAGAATCAGCAGTTTCATATTCTTCAGCTGCTGTATTGAGACAATAACACTGAAAATACTTAGAAAAGAATAAGTCTTTGTTCAACAGAAGAACATTCTTTTCTTTGAAGTATTTTGTGCATTATAATTTTTGTCATTGATCATCTTGAACGTACCACGTGAACTTTTAGCCAGTTCCAGCTTGACCTGTTTGGGTGAGCAACAGTCAGTGCATAGCGATATGTATCATTCCCATTATATATGGTGAATTTTAATCGCTTTTTCCTCAAATCAAATTTTTTATGGCTGTGTGAGGGTAATTGTAAGTGTAGCAGTCAACTATGGCAATCCTAGTGCCTGTCTTTTTTATTCTTGCAGTTTGAACAGGAATTTGAATTTTATGCATTTCCTTTTTCTTTAAAAAAGAAATAAATTTTCTGTCCCACATCCATGCTGAAATGGTCTTTGATAATAATACTTTGTAGACTTCAAAGGTATACTTCAAAATCCCTTTAATATGGGAAAAGAAACCTAAATACTTTTCATCCATTCTAGTTAAAAAAACACAAACCCAAAAATGCCCCCAAAACCAAACAAAAAACCCCCCAAAACAAAACAAAAAGAAAACCAAAACTCATCTGTGGAATACAGCGTGAAATAATTCCCTCATCTTGAACATGGAGGTCAGACAAAATGTTCTGTTTACATACCAAACAACTATTAAGCTGGAAAGGCTAGGATTGTGTATTGAGCTTTGTATGATTAGATTGTGACTGCCCCTTTTGAAAGGCAGGAATGTTGCACCAATCATGCATATTCTGTCTAGATTAGACAGCTATGAGATCACATCGTGCTATGCTGTCAGTTGCCCTAGAGGAAAACGTTTCTAGAAATTAGTAGTTATGAATTGGTCCCAGTGCTTGTAGAATAGTGACATTGTCTCTTGACTTAGATGGATTTATAAGTATTTCTTTAAAATAGTTTAATAAATAAAATGTTGCTTTAAAAGGTTGCTTCCTCTTATCTTGCTAAATTTTGCTGTAATCAACAGAAGTGCTCCATCAAGAACCCGTTAAATCTGAGATTTTGAAGGACTAAAATACGTTAATTGTCAATATATTATTTTCTAGATAATGCTATGCACTATTGTGCTTCTCTCTGTTCCCACTTGATCTGTAAAGGGCCAACATGGGACATACTAGAAGATTTATGTGTTGCTGTGTTCTGAGTAGGAGGATACTCTAAAACCCCATATTTTTAGGGCAATGTGCTTGATCTAATTATCATCAAATATAAAATGCTATTTATTTGTGTGGATAGTTGGGTAATAGCATACAGATGTTAATTGCTTCGGTCTGATTCATTTTGCATTTTGTCAGTTATGATACTCAGAGATGAGATTTAATGGTAATTACTTTTCACAGAACAATCTTAAGTCAAGAGGGAAAAGGCTCTGTGTGTAGGTATCTTTCAGCAGGCACTGGGTAGAGCTCTCCTAAGCTGTTAATTCCTTCCTTAGGGGCTTGAAAAATGATGATTGTTTATAGGGGATTTGTTATGTGCAGAAGAAGAGAAGGATGAGGTTTCTAAAATACTTGATAGAACTCTGCATTTGTGCAGATGAACATCTTCGTGCTTTGTGTGCGTGTTCTTAGCTAAACTTGAATATTTGGTCCATGATTTCATGAAATTAACTTCCTTTTCTTTCACAAGGTGCAAATTAAGTCATGTGAGGTCTTACTTTTCAGACTGACTTTCAGTTGTTTC
This sequence comes from Grus americana, assembly GCF_028858705.1. Taxonomy (NCBI): domain Eukaryota; kingdom Metazoa; phylum Chordata; class Aves; order Gruiformes; family Gruidae; genus Grus; species Grus americana. The sequence continues at coordinate 118,988,430 of NC_072854.1, forward strand.
CATATAAAATATTAACTCCATAATAGATTATTTTTAGGTTGCAATACTACATTGTTAAAACCCCCAAACTGCTTTTGCAATGGATATGTTTTAGTATAAATTATCAGCTGAGGTCAGATACAGAATTTGTTAACCGATATCACTAAGTAATAATCAAGTTTGCTTTGGAACTTGCAAAATTTTGAAATCTAAGGTGCTAAATTAATGAATCAAATACATAAAAAGGTAAGGGCGAGCAAGCTGGATCTCATTTAGTCCCTTTTGGACCCATATAGAGTTTATTACTTTAGACTTCATGAATTGTAGTGTTTAACTTGTTTCTATTGGTTGTTTTGATATTAGCTTGACAGGATCCTGTATTTGTCAACATTCATATGGTCTGAAGAGATGAAATGTGCGACACTGAAAGTCATCTTACCTGGTGCATTCTTCCTGGAACTCCTCGGGCGCATAACGCCTTTTTGTATGGAGAAGTGCAGGAAGTTCCTTTGTTGAATTGTGATGAACTCTTCATTCAGAAATCGTGGAGTTGTCAGTATAGTTTGCAAATGTAGAAGACTTTTAGATACTGAACTATAGAATTGATTCATGATGTCTCTTGTAAGTGTGTGAAGTCAGTAACGTTGAAATGGGAGCAAACATAAAAATAAGTCTAGAAGAAATGTGACAACGCATTTTTCCCGTGGGATATGGAATAGAACTGATCCTCACTGTTTTTCCGTTTGTTGAGTAAGGATAAATATAGCATCAGCAGGGATTCTTTTTCTGAGCACAAAACAACTCCCAAATTTACATTACTGAGAAGGAAAATACGGAATTCCTTTGCTTCAGTGATACAGATTTCCTTCAGAAGGTTGTGTGGGCCAGGTTAAAAAAAAATGCTTCTCTTAGCAAACGTTTCCAGCCTCCTGAGTTGCCCCATCTAAAAATAAAATAAGCCAAAGCAAGCAAACTATAGAGCATTGATAGCAAATACTGATATGAAATAGATCATCTTTTAAAGGAAATAATGGGAAAGAAATTTTTCATGCAACATACACTTGTATATGCTTGTGGTTTTTTGATTAAAATATCTTTTCAAAAAAGAAATTATTTATATAGCTACTGAAGGCAAATATTTTATGCATATGAGAGCTAAAGCAGAAGATGGATGGCAGATTGAGCAAATAGTTTTACAGATGCTGCAAAGAAGGCTGCAAGCATTTTTTTCTTTGCTGTCAGATGATATGGAAAACATACTGATCCATCCTGAGCCTCATCCTTCTAAAATGTATTTCTGTTCATTATGGGAGCCTCAAGTGTTTGATTTAATATGAATTAAGATTACACAGGTGGCCTTAATTCTGGCATTTCCTATCTTTGACGGGTTTGATTTTCATATCTGTAGTTGTCTATTAATCAAGTTGTTTGTTGTGGGTATAATTTCCTTTGCTAAAAGGGGGCAGGGGATGGGCAAACAAAACCTGCAGCATATTAGTAGTTCTTCTTTATATAGAAATCATAGGATCGTAGGAAAATTCATGTTGGGAAGAGCTTTATCCAGTCTAATCTTGAAAATTTCCAAGGATGGGAGTCTGCAGCTCCAGTGAGCAGCCTGCTCTGCTGCTTAAGATCTTTTCAATGCAGTGAATAGTGGTGTTCTAACTGGGTTAATAATACCTGAATTAGGTTGTGGCAAGCAGTCCTGGGAGATGTGAAATACGTTTGCCCATGAGATGTTAAGGAAGGATTCCTTAATTTTCTTTTAACTTTACAACTTGGAAGAGACCTTGCTCTTTTCTTATTCCCTTTGCTCCAGTCCTCAAAATTCCTTTTGCTCTCCTTCTCCTACCTTTCCTGATCTTGGTTTTTACCTTCCTATACTTTTCAGTTTACTCTTCTTCCCAATGCTAGTTGAGACCCTAGATCTGTAATTTTTCACCTCTCTTTTTTCTAAACAGTTATTCTGCTTTACTGTTGTGACATCCATCTTTTTGTTTTAATATTGAATATGGTTTGTGCCAGCTTCTTCTGAGTGTAGACTTGTTCAGGAAGATTTAGGTGAAGAGAAGAAACTTACTGTTACTCTGGGTAAAAGCCAAGGATGACGCTCCTGCTTAGGAGTTCCAGTTGCTCGAGAAATAATCTAGATCACTCTAGTGCTGCATTACGTATTTTTCATTTTAAGACTGGCGCAGTATTAACTCAAGTGTTATCTCTTAATTTAAGTGGGGGCAGAGTATGATCAGCATGAGCCTCCTAAGAACTCTGCTTGACAAGTGATGATGTATGCCCAAGGAAATTTTAATTGGTGATAGGAGCTTGATAATTTGAAGTTGAATAGTTGGGTGTAGATTTTTTTTTCTTTTTTTTCCTCCCTCTGTATCTTAGTCCAGAAGAGATGTGTTTATACGAGTAGCTTAATATCCTTTGGATTATTTGCTTGCGTAAGTTTATGTAGGATTTTTTTAATGCAGGTAAGTTTTTATACAGGAAAGATTGACCAGCTAAAAGCTTGAGGGCTTGTGCAACAGCAGCGTTCATCTTTGGAGTATATGCTGGATGATGTATCTGTTGTGTTTATTCATTTTATGTACGCTGCATGCTGTGTCCTATCCAAAGTGTGTGACTGGGCATGAAGTCAGAGTGCCTTGGCCTGGGTTCTGCGGAGAAGGGAATCTAGGGCAAGCCTAGGCAGAGAGGGGAAAACTGCTCTTTCTCTTAGAGTGTCTGAACGTGGTGTATTAAGGAAGGGGGGAAGGATGGAAAGATTCAAGGGGAGACAGCTGAAGTGTTTGCGAGACAGTAGGCAGAGAGCTTGCATCAGGAATGAACGCTGAAGGACATCTGCTCTTAGGGGAGCAAATCTGCCTCAGAAGCAATGGAAGTAAAGATCCTTTTCTAGTGACCCAGAGGGAGTGACGGGTAATTTGTTTCAACCAGGAAGCCATTAAAGATTGCTGAACTGAGAACAAGTCTGGGAGAAAGAATCTGTCCTGGGGGAAATTTCTTCTCAAGGCTTCTATTTATTGTTTCGCTCAGAATATCAGAGTTTTCTCTTTACATGGTAAGCTGCTTCTTGTGGATTTTTTTTGTTTATTTTTGAATCATACATAGCTTTAAAGATCAGAGTCTCTGAAAATGCCATCTCCAATCTTTTGGGGAAAGGCCTTTTGATATGGCATCTTTGGAATGAGTTGCTGAATCATTTCTTAGTGGACAAATGCCCACCACTGAGAAAACAACATTTTTTGCACTTTTGTGAGTAAAGGCAGGTAATCTATGCATTGAATGAGTTCTGTGATCTTTATTACCTTCTTGTTTCCAGAGAAGTTTTCTTCAGGTCTTGTCTGAAGCAGGAGAGCATTTTGGGAAGATTTATGGCAGCCCAATTGGTACAAGGTGCATGAACAGCAAATCCGTTTTGTTGACTGACCTGTCACTTGGTTTTGTGCATGTTAGTCTGCACACTGCTAAGAAGCATAATCCGACTTTAATATACTATTTTTAGTAGTTGTTTCTGTTTGTGTGTCCTGCAGGAGAATGACTCAGGAACATTGGATACAGTTGGTGCAGTTGTCGTTGACCAAGAAGGAAATGTTGCTGCTGCTGTCTCCAGTGGAGGTTTGGCACTAAAGCATCCTGGAAGAGTTGGTCAGGTGATTATACCTTTTCATTTGGGAATGATCGTTCAGTAATTGTGACACTAAGCAAGAGCTGTGATAGCAAACTGATGTTCTCCCTTCCTGTTAAACTCTGAAGGCATTATCACTGCATTGGAATGCAAGTTTTGATTTTAGTGTCCTCCATCAGTGTTATAAAACATTGATAGGTCAGAAGTTCTGCAGTTAGTTACCTTTTGACAGAGCTATTAATAAGTTAATTTCTTGGGCTTAAATACCTCCTTAATACCACAAATAGTCTCTTAAATGCTTAAGAGTGGTTTTAAATAAGATGTTCATCAATATTTAGGGAAGCTGTCCTAATTAATTTTTAAATGATCTTGTGAACTGGTAGAAGTGACAAACGTATTAAAAGAACACATTGGGTATAGGCATTCCTTGTTGTCATTAGGTGAGGGAATTTTGATGTGCATCAGAAATGTCAAACTCCATTGCTGTACAGCTATATTTCTGGTTGACTTTTGCTGCTGTCTCAAAAGCAGTTCTCTTTTCAAATGCATTTAAGATTTTCTTTTGGAATACCAGAGTGAAAAGGTCTTTATATAAATAGGAAAAAGCTGGAGTTACTTTGTGTTTTGATATCTGTACCCTCATTTTCTGTCAAGTTAGGTTAGAATACCACACATCTATGATAATTATTCAGTTCTGAAGAATAGAAAAAGAAGATGTAGCAAAATGGATTGGAATCATAATTTTGACTGTTAGGATTTTCTGGTGGGGTTTTTTTTATAATACCTGGATTTTTCTTAGGGTTTGGGGGTTATTTTTGTTGGTTTGGAGCTTTAGTGTTGGGTTGTTTTGTGTGTGTGTTTTGGGGGTTTGGGGTTTTCTTTTTTTGTGTTGTGGGGTTTTTTGTTTTGTTTTAAGGCAGGGGAACAAACCAAAAACCTTGTCTACTTAAATTTATGAAAGATGTACTTCTTTCCTTAGGCAGCTCTTTATGGTTGTGGCTGCTGGGCTGAAAATACAGGAGCTCATACCCCTTACTCCACTGCTGTGAGTACTTCAGGTATTTACTACTTTTATAAATATTTCAAACAGTTGCTATCTTTCTCTATAATTAATTTACAAATTCCAAATAAAATATTTATATGAATGGCAAATTAAAATATTAATATTATTTCCACACTACATTCTACATGTCTATCATTTATTTTTATATATATATATATGTCAGTAGTGTCTTTAGACCCATGAATTAATCTCTGTTGGTTGCTTGTATTAGTCTTTTTACTTAACTAACAACCATGTGAATTTTTATCCTGTTTAAAAGATTTTTGTATTACACTGAAAGGATGTACTGTATTTGTTCTGTATTGAGGGACCTGTCCTCCTGAAAAGAAGTGCTGTTGTAAGCCTAATGCTGTGCTAAACTCAGAGTTCCTCTGTGACTGGAAGCCTTCTGTAAAGACCTAAGATAATTAGAAGGTCCTTTAACACAAGAGGGTCCCTGGATACAAAAGTGCTACAAATAGCATTTTTCCCTCCAAAATATTGAATTACTATTTTAAGTGAATATATAAGTGAATTTGTTCTTCATCTCTCTTTTTGTCTCAAAAGGAAGGGGAAAAGGCAAAACCAAATTACTAGAATAAGTGTCTTGGAAAACATTTATTCGGAAATTGTGAAAGTAATGTAAGAATTAGAGTAGCTTCTCTTCTCTTCTTTGGAAGTCTCAGGATCTTGGACACACAGAAGTATTTTGTTCATTTGATGCCTGTCAGCCAGCTATCATACAGAGCTGTTCTGTCAGTTGACACACTGAGCACTGGAGGTACCAATTAAAAACAAGTTTGTCAACAGATCTACTAAATGTAACAGGACTGAAGAAATAGTAAAAATCAGAAAGAAAACAAAACAAAACACAAAAAACTAACCAAACAATAGCTGGGAAGATAGCTCACACTGCAGTGTAAGGTTTGAGAATGTAAGCTGGGATGTTTTTAACTTGTCTGGAACAGACATTGAAAAGCTAACTGTATTGTTACACCGGCTGAATATTGTAGAACACAAAAGCCTTCAGGTGAAGTTATGCGGGAGTTGCTTTTACTTTGCAACTCCCACATAAAAGCAGTTGACTGCATTTCATCTCTTTTTTTCTTTCCCCTAGCTGTATAAACAGTCTCAAACAGAAAAGCTACTTGTTAACACTTTTTTGTAAATGCTTATGTCAGGATGCAAAATTTATGGTTTGGACCACTGCTTAATGATGTTAAGAGTTATCAGCATTGAGTATAAGGAGAGATGAAAAAAAATCTGCAGAGTTCAGATTTAGGTGATGTAAACTATATCCCAAGAGTACTGTGGAGTTAGAGTCCTGTTACAGAAATAGTGGGGGGAGCAAGATAACAGGGTGTAGAACAAAAATTTGACCAAGGCTGAAGAGCATCAGAAATACCCTGTGTTGCCTTTGAAGTCATGTACCTTTCTAATTTCCCCTGTATTTAAGTCTGTCTCACGCTGTTGAAAATTTGTGTAGATGTTCACCCTTAAGTTCAGTGTTAGTAATACTCCTTTTTAGTACTTATGCAAAGGAGAGCTATACTGAATGCAGAAGTGTCGGAAGATCTTTCCACTCAGGGAACACCACATTGATTTTAGTTTAATAAATGCTTACCTGTGTAAACATATATTTAAATATTGCAGTATTGGGGACCATAATAATTAGCAAGTATAAGTCCAATATTAGAGACTGTTTGTGGAAAAGCTGAGAGTGACACCTTTATTTAAGTTTTTAAAACTGTTCTTTCCAAGTCAGCTGGATTTGAAGTCTATGCAAGTACCAGCAAGCATCCTGATACACTTAAAGGAGACGTCTGGGTTTAATGATGGCCTTAAATAGACTCTTGCTTTCTTTTTGCTGGTACCAATTTTATATAGTGGTAAATACTTTAATGTTATACTATTTTTAACTATCTCCCTCTCACACACATATATATGTATGTTTCTTTAGTTCAAATCTTCTAGCTTCCATGACATTACACTCACAGCAATTGCAGTTAATTGAAATAGACTGCTGGCGGTCTATGAAGCATGGCCATCTGTTTATTCAGTGATTTGAAATTCAGACTAGCGGTGTTTAATTAAACTCTTGTTTCTGGTTTTCCTTTAAAGTAAGTGTGTGTGTGAGAGAGGGAGAGAGGGAGGGAGATAGCAATGTTTACAGGAAGTAAGAACTCTTCTGTAATCAATACCATTCTTTTTTCCATTTTCAGAAGCTCATAATGTTTTATTTTATAATGTAATTTATGTTTAGTGCCATTTTAAAATATATTGATGCCTGTCTTTTGTTTAAAATATGAGCATCCGACAATGTGAACCATAAAGTTAATTAAGGGGTAGAGGGATGGAAAAATTAAATTATAGGAAAGGTTGAAAGAATGAAACTTACAACTTGGCTGGATCACAGCACGAGATTGGAATGGGGGCGTAAACATCTGCAAATATTCAAAAGGTGAAATTGCCAAGGCTAAGCAAGAAAATAATACGTTAATGTACATCGTTGTTGGATGAAAATTTTAGAAAATAAAGGTACTGCCTAAACTCTAGAAGATGCCTTGATTTGGAAAGCTCTAAGGTTGACGGTGCTTGCTAAGAGAAGATAAGTGTTGCCACTTGGTGTACCTAAAATCAGACTAGACTGTGTTTGTAATAGTGATTATACCCCCCTCACGTCGGTTTCTAAAGTGGTTTTGTGTGGACATATAGTTAAAAAAACAGCAACAAATGAAACCTGCATGTTCTGTATAAATAAAAACTGTGTGCACATGCGCAATCATTTAATGTTTCATTTTACATAGACATATACACTTTTATGTAAAAGCATTTAAAATACATGCATAAAATAACTGAAATTTACAATCAGTTTAGATTTCTGTGCTTTTCACAAAATAGCATGTTATTGTTTTAATTTCACGTCTCTTCATTTTAATTTTTCTTTACGTGTTAAATTTATTTGGCATAAATTTATCCTAACGTTTTCTACAGGGAATTTTTTTTCTGTTGTATGGGGGGAGGGCAGGAAGAAGAAAATTAGGCTTTGATTGCTGTGTGTATTGAGTACTGTATGTGTAGGCTTTTAATATTATTGTTAAATGACTTCTTAAAAGAGCTGATTCATCAAATTGCATTTGGAATTTTAAAAAAATCTTGAATGAAGAGAAAAGTTTAACTATCATTCCCTTAAAGCTTTATCAAAAAGTATGCTCAAAATTATTAAGTATTAATATATGCTAAACCAAAGAATTTTAACTTGAGGATTCTTTGGGAAATAAAAGGTTTCACATTTGTGCTGGTTTAGACATATAAACTTTTTATAGTGATAACTGGGGATAGAAATTCAAGCCTCGAGAGTTTGTTATATCAGGCTCTACATTTAGTCTTGAAAAAGAATGTTCTTTGGCATTAGTTTCCCACAAGCAATTTTTAAGGGCCAGGTTTTGTAACCTATTTTGATTCCATACTTAGGAATTTGCTCATATCTTTGGGTTTTGGAGGCTGTGATCAGCAAGAGATTGAACAGCTTGGGGAAAACCTCTCGTGTGGGGAAAGGAGAGTTTGGAATAGTAATGCAAAGCATACAGAATACAAAGTCTTTCACATTGAAATGCATGCGGGATTGGAAGGAACGCAAGAATGGACACACTGGGTCAAACCAGAGCTCCAGATAGTTTGGTGTCCTGTTTCAGATAAAGGGTGTTTGCAGGTCTCCGAGGAAAAGTACGGGACTGGGAAAAGCACCTTCACTGTGTCATCCAAGCTTCTAGCAATTTGTGATATTGGGACTTTATAAGCTGGAGATATCTTTGTTTTCAATGGATCAGGATGACTTTCTCAAGATCTCTCATTTCTTTTTGTACTTAGAAGAACATTTATTTAAATTTTGCTGGGAATGTTTTTCTTATTCTGTGATGGTTTAACGTTGTAGAAGCTTTCTTGGGAAAAGAAAAGTGTTAGTTTAAATGCCACAGTAAGTGACACAGTAGGTTTTATTCTTGATTTTTTATTAATTCTGTTCTAAAATCCTTCTATTGAATCTTCAATTTGAGACATATCTTTCAATATCTTCCTCATAAATAAAAAAAAAAAGGCATTGCCATAAAAGTACTTCAAAGTACTTCATTAAAAGGACTTCCAAATTCACGTAGCTTTCTTCCAGTGGTCATGTATTATTTGAAGACATGTTTTTACATCTTGATCTTCTGTTGGCCCTGTGAATGCTGGCAGGTTTCCTGCTTTTGCGTGTTCAGGGAGGATTTCTTATTAGTTCTTATGCTTTCAGCAAGTTGTTTCTCAAATATCTCTGGCCATTTTTATCGTGATTTTATATTGAATGTGCCAAAGGTGGTGGTTCTGAACTTGCTTGGGCAAGACTTCAAGTTTTTGAACGGTATTTTCTTACCTCTAACAGACTCTTGGCCTTGTTTAGCCACACTGTCTTTGGTTTTATTTGTTTTGGCTTTTCAAAAGTTACTTCATGGTTTATAAAATACAGGATATTGTAAAACTCATATTTTATGGCTATAGTTTAAAAGGGGTTGGGACAACTGAAATCAAAAGATGAAAACTTTCTAAAGACAGGATGAGGGAGATGGTGGAGCTTAAGAATTGCTGTGAAAGGCCTTAAGTTCAAGTTTTGTTCTGTAACTCTCAGTCTAAAATTCAGTTTCTGTGTAAACAAGTAAAATCTTTCTAACTTTTTTTTAATCAATTTTTGGAGACATTTGAACATATGAGCTCTGAATTATATTAATATTTTGGGGGGATAAAAATACAGTTGTGGGACTTCATTGGCAACTGAAGGATAAACATTACAGGAATGCTCTAAGTATCTCAAAATCAATATTAAAATTCAAGAAATTCAGAGAATATTGCAGTTGCAGGCATAGCGAAGATACTCGGGGAACCTTACCTGTGACATGTAACAACATAATGCAAGTGCCATTGTGTGCAGGAATGATGGTAGAGACTGAGTGAAAGCTTGTTAAATGAGATGAGCATTACCAATGACCTTTATTTAGTATAAACGTGAGTAACAGCTAAACTGTTTTTTGGATCAACATAGTAGAAGCCAAATCTTTGGTCTTTAAAAGCTTGCGCATGGTTTGCACACATTTGCATGTGCATACAGACACAAAGAAAACAGCCTCCCCTTTAAGTACCCCCACCACGTCCCCAAAAAGTAGAGGCCAAAACCACACTTGTAAGGCCACTTGGAACTCTTTAGTGAATGTTTTTTGTTGGTATATGAATGTAAACAAAGGAAGATGGGTATTATTTGGAGGGAAAACATTTGTGAGCAAAACCCAACCGCAGTAGAAACAATAGTCCGTTTTTTGGCTATACTTTAAGAAAACATTTCCTATTTTTTCCTGAGCATAATGGGAATCAAAGACTTTGTGTATGTTCTTCTCATTGAAAATAATATCAAATGTGACATTAAATCTCCTCCCCAGTTGGAATATCCATGATGATTGTGAATAGTCATCTACTAACTGTGCCAAAAGTAATACTACTGGGATAAGAGACAGGCTGTGTTTTTCCTGGGAGATGAGTTGAAAAGTAATAATTTGCTTTTGATATACAGAACCTTAAATATAAAATTTTCAGTAACAGCTAACACAGGAGACTTTGAAAATGCAACTATAAGTGGAATTTTTGAGTGTAGATACTGAGAATAATGTGTTGCATTCCTTTTCGCTCCTTTACAGCAGTAGGTAGTAGAAAGCATTTTTACTTGTTCTTCGTGCATGGGTGGTGTGCTTTGTGTATCTCTATCAGCCATTGAAGCCAGCAAACCTTTTAATATTGCATTTCTGAAGATAGACAGAAGGTTTTGCATTATTTACTAAATGCAGAAATTCTGTAACACAAAGCTGCAAAATCTCCAGCTTTTACTAGAATCCATCTGAGGATAATATTTGATACAAGAAGGGTACAGTGATGTGATGTCCTAGGGAGGATTTAAATGGGACCTAATTATGGTTTAGAATCCTAAAGAAAAGGGAGTAGAATCTTTAAATATATCAAGCTCTTTCAGAAAAATCAAGCATGTTAACAAATATAATTGGGCTTCAGGATTGAGCCCAAAGTCGTGTTTTGTTGAGGAAGTAGCCAGGTTATCAGATTTATGGACCCAAACTGAGGTATAGTTGAGGATTCAGTTGGGAAAAATCTTTCACTGATGTCTTGCTCTTCTTCCCTGCCCAGAGTCTATTCCTGACTGAATGAAAATCAGATACAGATAACAGCAATGTTTTAGGAATACATACACAGACTGTATGTATTCTGTGTAAATAAGCAGAATGTGCCTGACTCCCTTAATAATTTCTTGATTTCCAGATCCTAAAGGACTGGCTGTTAAGGTCTCTGGTCCAAAGCAATGGCCTCTGTTTTCATAAAGGCATTTTAGGGATTACATCAAAACACTTAAAAAGCTGTGTTGGATATGCATACATATATATGATGTATCAGTCCATGAAGTGAAAAATGGCACAGTTTGTATCGTGAAGAATCACAGAATTGTTTAGCTTGGAAGGAACCTCTGGAGTTCATCGAGTCCAGCTCCGTGCTCAAGGAGGGTTCTCTTGTTTTCAAAATCCTTACCAATAAGGAAATAAGTGTATTCACTCTTCCTCTTCCTGCCTTTTCCTACTCAAACTTTTACTTTTTGTTCCTATCTGTCCTTCTTTCCAGTCCATTGTGTGCCTCATGGATGCTTTTACTGGCAAAATGGAACAGGTAGTACAGATTAGGAAATGACACCTATGGAGAGATGGCTTGTGCTTGTTAAATTGGTTTTCGAGCTATCCCCTCAGCCAGCATTTCAGTCTCTCCTTATAGAAGCCACTAAATGGTAGATTTTTTACTTGAAAACTCATTTTTGACAGGAACTGCAGTGACCTACGAATCTGCAGAGTAAATATTTTTCAAGGAAGCTTTAATGTCAATGAATTGACTTGTGATGTAGGACTTTTGGCTTTGTGATCCCTGTGCATTGAGGGCAGTAGTGGCTGTGCTGGAATCCAGAGACTGCTGATACCCGGGCAGGTGCCACTTGTCTGTCTGGCCTGCGTCCTTCTGGGTCCGTGCTCCAGGCCTCCAGAGGAATTTCACATGTAAATCTTGTATCCTGTACAGATTGTTTGAGCTACACTGTGTGAGATAGGTATTACGATACAGTTAACCTCTTTGTAGAAATACGTATTATCTCTCAAAATCAGCCTGGTCCTGTAAGATTTGGGGAATAATAGGTAATTTAATGCATCGCAGATGAAGCAGCTGCATATGGAGAAGAGTTATGTCATTGTTACAGTGAACCAGAGTAGAGGAAGAAAGAGGTTTATCTCCAGACAGATCAGTATTTACCTCTGAAGTGAATACTTCTGTCAAGAGTTCAGGCTTTGTGTCCAGATGCCGTTTGGAGGCTTCAGTGCTGTAGCATGTGGTGTCTGAACTAACTTACTACCACCACAAGGCTGTGTGAAGAGAGAGGAAGCAACAGGCAGAGATGATTTGTGGGAATGGTAGCGTTAAGAAGCAGTCAATTAAACGCAGTACCGCAATGTTCAAAGCTGAGGGTTTTGTCCACAAAATAATCAGAATGGTTGACTTGCCTTTGGAAGGGTTGTTTTGAAGCAGAACTGGATGGATGCAACAATCAAAGAGTGCTTATTGCCTCTTGAAATTATAATTGGACTTAATGTAATAATACATTGTAAGCATGAAGTTGCACGGGCTTTTTAGAAGTGGTAGTCTCCTGCAGAAGGGCTGCTGCTCAGAGAGTGGTGTGTTCATAACCCGGGGCAGCAGCCAGCTGTGCAGCACTGTCTCCTCTGAACACTGCTGGTGCTGTTCTTGTTTGCCATACCTTGCCCAAATGGCTTGAACTGGAGGCAAGGATATAACGTGAAATGGAGGCTCCAGCAAACTGAACTCTGTTTTTGTGTCTTAAACATTTTTCTGTAATTGAGAGAAGGTAATTGCAGAACCATAGAATGGTTTGGGTTGGAAGGGACCTTAAAGCTCATCTAGTTCCAACCCCCCTGCTGTGGGCAGGGACACCCTCCACTAGACCACGTTGCCCAAAGCCCCATCCAACCTGGCCTTGAACACTGCCAGGGATCGAGGCCTCCACCAACTTCTCTGGGCAACCTGTTCCAGTGCCTCACCACCCTCACAGTAAAGAATTTCTTCCTCGTATCTAATCTAAATCTCCCCTCCTTCAGCTTAAACCCATTAGCCCTTGTCCTGTCACTACCTGCCCTTGTGAACTGTCCCTCTACAACTTTCTTGTAGGCCTCTTTAGGTACTGGAAGGCTGCTCTAAGGTATTTCTGGGGCCTTCTCTTCTCCAGGCTGAACAACCCAAACTCTCTCAGCCTGTCTTCATAGGAGAGGTGCTCCAACCCTCTGATCATCTTTGTGGCCCTTCTCTGGACTTGCTCCAACAGATCCCTGTCCTTCTTATGCTGGAGACCCCAGAGCTGGACGCAGTACTCCAGGTGGGGTCTCAGTGGAGTAGAGAGGGAGAATCCCTTCCATCGACCTGCTGGTCACGCTTCTTTGGTGCAGCCCAGGGCTGCAAGTGTACATTGCCGGGCCATGTTGAGCTTCTCATCCACCAACACCCCCAAGTCCTCTTCAGGGCTACTCTCAATCCAATTATGTACATTTAGTTAGCTACTATCTTATTTCCTTTCCTGTAAATTTTATATGATGAAAATGATGTAGTTTGGAGAGATGTAGTATTTTTACAAAGACATCAATCACAACAAAGCTTCTGATGAAGGCCTAGGCAAAAATAGTTTGCTTTTCCTTTTCAGTTTAACTGAAAGTAATCTTTCAATATATATTAAATGTAAAGAAGAATGTAAAATCCACATCCGCTTTAATGGAACTACATTATTTTTCTTCATTATAATCTTTCTCGGAGGTACATCCGAAATTCTTCTTGTTCATGATAATTGAAACAAATAGCTTTTTTTAAATAAAGTTATCTGGCATTTTCCACTATTTGGAAGTGAAGGATAAATACACTTGGCATATTTTAACTATTTAGTCTTTTTTTTTTTCCTGTCTGTAAAATTGTAGAAAAGCTGAATGGGTTGTTCTTAAGAGTGATTTTAGTTTATTTTGCCCATATTAAAAACTTGAAGACATAGAAAGTGTTTTCCCACCTTTCCTTAGAGAAGATACTTTAGACACAGTTTGTCTGGATGTTGAATTTGTCTTTTGTTATCTTTGAAACCTACCCAAATTTACTGAAGTTACAAACTTTTGGAAAATTTCCATTTGCATATTCTTAGTCGATGTTCGTTAGGTTGGAAGTTAAATCATCTAAGCATTTTCTGTCTGTGACAGGAATGTGCTCCATTGATCCCTCTAGGATCAATGCTTTAGGAATTGGACAGGACTTTGTTTGCAGGTGTTCTTCCTGGCAGCAGGTCAGTAAGTTAAAAATTTCCCCTGCTAGTATGAAGGCAAGATGCAGCAACTGATAGGAGTACAGAAAGCTAAAGTTATGCAACTTTAATTTAGTGTTCTACTGCATTATCCTGTAGCATTTTATGTCTTTTCAGAATTAGACTTTAAATTTTTATTTTAATATGCCACTAACTGTATCAGTATCTTGCCAGCCAACTATTTTTATTGTGCTTTATTTTGTTTTTTAAAACCATTGGCTTGTGAGTTTTTAGTCAGCTCTTTCTAGAGATGCTGGTAATGATAACCAGAGCTTATTAAAATACAGGTTTCACCGTGTTTCCATTAGGCATAACTAGAAGTTGTTCAGGAAATAAAGCAGAAATAGTAGGTTTTTAACGTGTTAACTGACACTTCTTTTCTAGGTGCTACTATTTAACTGAAAATAACAACGTCAAAGTTGCAACAACTTAAGGCCAGGTTCAGACTCTGCTGTGTGGAATAGATAATAAAATACAGATAACCTGTAACTTCTATCTTTAGCTTCTGAAAAGAGAAGAGTCATTCTTTGGCAGTGGAGTAAACCAGATAAATTTTTTCATTCTTGAATGAATGTGAGTAATGCAAGTTTCCATTTTGTACTCCTTTAAAACAAATTCCAACACTTTGTGTTGAGGTACTGTGCATTTGAATAGCTAGACAGGCTCCGGCAGCTTGTCAGAGTTCCATAAGCTCTTTGCTTATGGCTTGCAGAAAGCAAGCTAGATTTTCATTTCTCCTTCCATTCAACAGGAGTCTCTTTCATGTCTGAAAATTGAAAACGCGTGTTTTTCAGTGTGGTGCATGGATGTGTGTGTGCCCTCTGGCACACCTGTTTCTAATTTCCTGACTTGAAAGCATCTCCCATCAAAAGAAGCTGAAGAACAATTTCTTTCTGACACGCTGCTCGGAGGCCCTTGTTTTGCAGAAGGCCTTCCTTTCGTTTGCCATCTTGGTTCCATTGGTAGAACTTTATAAGATGCAGAGCACGCATTGTATGGGACGTTCAGCTTATATTGTGCTGGGTTCTTTCCCCTCTTGTTGTGGTTATTTCAAGCATTAGACATCTACTTGAGAAGTCACTATGCTGAGGAAAAACCAGTAATTTGATCCTTAGTTTCTTGCATGAAGCTCAAATTAAGGACCAAAGTCTATAGCGAGTTAAGGTTTGTATAACCTATGAATTAAGTAGAGTATTAGTTACTGTTTGGTACAGAAGGTTAGATTAAAATGTAAATGTTACAGCTCAGATTTCTTACCTTTTCTTTAAAATAGTATGCAGTGTAAAACAGTATCCAATAGAATAGCTGAAAATCAAAGATGTTAACAATCTTAAACAAAAAACCCAAAAAACAAACCACAAACCCCCTTTAGTAGTAACTTGGTGGTTGTGAAAGTGTTGGATAGGCTAACTAGCGAATTACTACAGCATAGACCTATTGACTATTAAAAATCAATTAGGAAGGCAAAATACAAAATTTTAAGCTCTAGCTTCAATGTTACTGACTTGTCTGTTTTCCCAGTTCAGCAACTGACACTTTCACAAACAGCATCTGGATTGTCTCCATAGCTACCGTGCTGCGGTACGTACCTATCCGGTGGTATGCTGTTGAATTATATTAGTTTCATTGACTCACAAGCTAATATGATCAGGTATATGCAGAAAACACTAAATATGTGAATCAGGATATGTACTTCTATGTAACTTTATGGACTATAACAAATAAAAAATCTTAAGTCTTTAAATGGGTCAGTAAGGTGTCCAGTTCACATTTATACCTGCAAAGGTATGCAACCCTGATAGGTTTCTTGTCTTGTGCATCTATTGATGTTCAGGCTCCAAAGAGTTGCTTTATAGAGCATCTATCTGCCCAGTACTAGAATTGTGAGTGACACTGGAAAAATTCTTCTTGTTTGTTGGCATAGTAACAGGTTTCCATGATCGGTTCCCATCTCTCATTCCTCTGCAAGAAGGCATGTGTCTCACTTGTTGTACAGCACCGCACAGCGTAACAGGTACTTCTGGTTTGCCCGATCTGTGATTTACGAACCGGCAACATCTGGCACATGGGGTGTGGAGTGCAGGAGCAACCATCTTGCTGTGCTTGAAGCTCAGAAAATGCCTGTTGGGGGCTTTGTGCTTCTCTGTGCTCTTTTTGGCTGAAGGAGTAACTTGAGAGGACTACAGATACATATATAACTGTTCAGTTACAATAGGATAACAAAAGAAAAAGAGACTACGAACAAAAAAAAGAGGTGGTAGATTCCCAGATTATTCTTGTGGGGATCTTGTATGAATCAATGAGTGTCTGAATAGGAAAAGTGGTATTATTCTCAGAAATGACACATTTAAATACCCACAGAAAAGGGAAGTCATATTTCACTGTTGGTCAGCTTTGCACTTTGAAAGAAACACTGCATTAAAAGCATGATCCAAGATGATATGTGTCTCTGAAAATCAATTCTGATGCTTTCTGTATGATCTCCAAGTGGTTTTCAGACAGGGTTGTAAAGTTCTAGTTGAAGACAGGTGTGGGGTGTGGATTTTGGTTGTTTGATTTTCTTGATCCCCCCCCCCCCAATTTTTTTTTAAGATTCTGGTTCTCACCAAACCGATTGGTTTGAGGGCAAAATAAATGTATTACGACTGTCGAGCCTTATCCTTCTTTGCTTCCCTTGTCATAGGAGCCGCATGCTGCCATGTGCCTTTAGGAATCTGGTTTTTAAACTTAGTTCCCCTTAACCTAGGAGGCTAGAAACTTCCATCAAAATGCTAATCTTTATCTGTCTTTGCGTTTATTTGTTTATCAAAATAGAATATACGCTTTCTGTCTATACATTGCTCGCTTTGCAAGTAGTGATCCTAGAGGACGACAGCTAACTGTACTTAGCCCTGCAAACATGGACAACAGTAGTTCCAACAGTAGTCTTTTTGTCAGCAGATGGGTTATGACTAGGCAACACGGTGTTTGTGCAATATTGCTGTGTTAGGAAAATAATTTGTTTATTATATGAAACAGTAATTTCAGTGAGAAGCACTAATTTAACCCAGTAAATTTTTCCAGATAGTCATCTCCATTTGAGTCACTCTTATGTGAGGGCTTATGGAAGCTTTGATCTCTCATTGCAAAGCCTGTGTCTCTGAGATATAATGAGCTTCAGGTTACCAAAGAAGTCATCATCTTAACTGGGAAAGGATAATAAAATGATTTAAACTCTGTTTACAGGAAAGTTACTAAAACAAGCATATTTGAGACTTGAGTGTAGAACTGAAAAATTCTTATTAGGAGTCCCTGTTGGTTTGGTTTTAGTGTTATTCAGTGAAAAAAATGCAAAGTGTAATAAAACATGCAGTTAAATGCAGTATAGTGTGAGATAGTTAAGCAAATGAACCAGATTTACATTTTCATCAGCTAGTGTGCATGATTTGGAAATGTGTTAAAGTAGCTTTGACTGTCGCTGTCTTGAGTCATGTTAATACAACTTGTTCAGAAGTTGGCTAATGCTGGTGGTTACATTACAAGTGAATGGAACTATAAATTTGAACCCACAACTTTATATTGTAAGTTATAAATCAGGTTTCGATTACTGTAATTCTGTATACATTTATTTTGTGTCTAGCCCTAGTATTATCTACAGTGTTTTCCCAGTTTGAGACTGTAAAGACATACTGGTCTGCTAAACACACAAGGCAGTTCACGCTCTAGTATTTGGTTCTAACGAGATAATAGGAAGGGCAATTCTATTGGAATAATTAGGGCAATTCTTTTTCCCAGCCTTTAGCTGGTCAAAATATGTGAAATAGTGCTGAGTTGTTTTTCTCATTGAAAATTAGATGTTCCTACATCAAAAACTGCAATAACAGATTTTTCTTTTCAAATCGAGGGGATTATTTTCATAGTTATCTGTCCCTGCAGATTGCTGGCATGTGACATGTTGAAAGATTTTTACGTACACTGCCAGCAGCCGTCTGTAAGTTTGCTGCTTTATAGGTTGACATAAATATGACAAAAAGAAATGACATTGTCTGTGGGGATGTAGAGATGTGTGATGTGTTAGTAGAATTGCAAGGCTGCTTTCCTTGTGGTTGATCCTGGATCACATCAGCGGGTTGCAGCTGTTCTTAACCCATATTAAGTTTTCTCTCTCTTAATTTTTTTTTTTTTTTTTTTGTCGCAGACTTGGTGTTATGGGAACTCTTCAATAAAGTCATTCTCTTGGGGGGAAAATAACATTTTACATCATGCTAAGAAATGGCTATTGTCTTTTTGATGCCAATTTAGGAATTACTTAAAAATTGTGAAGTAGTAACATCTGGTTTTGTTAGTAGATGCATAGGAGATGCATAAGGTCACTCTGATTTTTGCATCTCATTTGCTTGCTTCACGTTCTAAGTCCCATGCTTCTTACCTCACGTAGAGTATAGATGTTATATTTAAAGTTGTTAACAGGTTCTTTTCAAGAAAAAGTCAACTTGCTAAGTTTTAGCTGGGGCGCATGCTTATTTCGTTTTATTCTTTACAGCAAAACTTCACAATGATTAAATTTTCTTAGTTTTAATAAAAGTGACAGCCATGTTGTGATCTATAGGTCAAATGCATCTTGAGTTTTTGCATATTCTTTATACATTATCTTGGATAAATATTCGATAACTCTCAAGTCTATTGTGGACAAGAGCTTTTGAGCATGGATGTGATGAGGCAATGAACGACAGGTCCTTCTGTAAGCAGCTGTTGAGAACACCATATTGTGTGAGCCTCTTGAAGATAATATCCTAACCAGGACACTTAGGTCAGTAACTCAAGAGCTTGACAGGCTCAGTGAAACCACTTTTTTCTTGTCCTCTCAAGAACTGCCTCCCTTTGCTGTGTGATTGTTGGAGTATTTCAGCGCTCTTATTTTCCTCTAAATTTATAACTGTTTTTTACTCAATCTATTTGCTATACAAAGAATTTCTTATCTTTCTGTTGTGCCAGTAATATGTAGATTCAGTGCCAAAGTACCCCACTTCAAACAATTCAGTGTAACCAAATTGTATTAATCAGGAGACACTGCCCATTAGAAGGAGTACATAACTGAAGACTAAGGTGTAATTTTGATGATTGAAAATACCAAGATATTAGGACATATGTACACAATTTTTCTGCAACCTGGTCCCTGGACTTATTCTCTGACATCCAATGCATATGTAATGTTCCATAGGGGTTTTTTATTGTGTTTTTTTTTTTAAATCTTGGAATTGAGGGGTGAGGAGGTTTGTTGTTTGGTTTTTTGGTTTGTTTTTTTTTCCTTTTTCTGCTGTGTGAGCAGTCTTTGAAGAACAGTATTTTTAAACTCACTTTGCCTTTAAAGGGAAAGATGTAACTGTATGACAAGTAACCAGAAAGATTCTTGGAGTAGGTTGCCATGTTAATTAAGGGCTTAAAAGCGATGGCAAGAGCAAGCAGCCAGTCTGTGAGTAGCTCCTAGACACAGCGCTAGACCTGCCGATGTGAGTTCATGCAATGCTGTGCCCAAACCAGTCAGTGCTCCAAACTCAGCATATTGGGAAGCACAGCGATGAGATGCTCAACAGGCTGCGCTGGAGCCAGTTTGGGTTGAGTTCATTTATTAGTTCTTTCTTTGCGCCAGATCTAGGCTGACTTGAGCCAGAGTTGCTCGGTTTTCTTTGTTCTGGGCTTGGTAGTGTTTCCAGTAAAGTGAGTGTTATCCGTGGAGACTGAGCTGCCTTTGTCTGAAGCCAGCTTAGGTCTGATGTCTTACCAGCTCCGGCTCTCTGCCATGTCAAAGCAGCTAGATTGTTTCCAGCCATAAATTGTCTCTGGAAGCTGCGTAGGTGTATGTATGTAGTTCTGCACCTGAGCTACTAAGTCCAACTGGATTATAACAGATTTTTTTATGGAGCCAGAACAGTGCTTGCATCTTGTCATGGTTAATGAGACATTTGCCAGAAATATATATTGATAATTGGGAAATGACTATATTTGGCTTCTCTATATCTATACTGGTGTCTAATACAATTTGGGGCCCTGATATACTCTGAAGTTACAAGTCCGATCAAATTGTAATCACTTAAATGTAGATAATATGAAATCACTGTCATATTACAGCTGTAAATTAGTTAGTTGTGTTTTTCCCTTTTTCCTAACTGGATAACACATTTCAGCTTAACTGGCACTTGGGTAGACCTCTTCTAGCTGCTCATCTGCTTCCTTGCCATTGAGGAAAAATGTCAACAAATGGGAGGCATAGTAGTACGATGACTTTAGTATATAGGCAGAAGGTACCACCAGTGTGGTTCCCTGTCCAAGAAAACGTTGATCCAATAAACGTGCACTGTACCATTTGACCACAGCTGTATGTCCCAAAGCACGTTACAGGAATGGAAAAGAGCATGGGAGAAAAACAGCAGGCGTGAAAGCATTCCTACACAGTAGGAACTAATGACCTGTTTGTCTTCATCATCAACAGATTTCACGGGGTAGTTACAGAAAGCACTGAAGTAATAAGTGGTTGTTTGCTGGAGCTTTTTAGTTTCTTAAACCTTTAAAAATTGCAGGAATTTTTATTAGGAGTCCTGTGAGCAGCCTGTCAAAAAATCATAGGTAAATTCACGTGTTCCTTTGTTGACAAAAGGCTAAATCAGATGGACTAAATAGAAAATTACATCATGCAAAGGAGTTACTGTGGCATTCACTAAAGATGTTCCTGGTTTTAAGAGAGTTGCATCCAAGGATCATTCCTGTGAGAATGATTAGTAAGTGGGTTCTTTGAGAGAGAATTGCAGGATCTGGAGAAAGATGACGAGTCAGAGACAGTTTTTCTGTTGCTTCTGACTATTTCTTTTTCTTCTTTCTGTACTTAACCCTTTTTCCTTTATGACTTTGTGCAGTGCAAATTTCAGGAAAGTTGTGAGAAAAACTCTTGACATCATTGAGTTTTGATGTGCCTTAGTGTCACTCTCTTAAAAAAAAATAAAAGAAAATATGGCAGACCTCTGTCATATGCTTTTTTTTTTTAAATTTGGCTGTGATGGTGTAAAATAATGACAGAGTCTCTTGATAGTGATATCTGTATTTTAACTGTTCCCAATCTTAATATTTCTTTAGGTTGTGGAGAGCACCTTGTCCGAACCATACTGGCCAGAGAATGTTCATGTGCTTTGCAAACAGAAGATGCCCACCAAGCTCTCCTAGAGACTATGCAAAACAAGTTTATTGGTAAGTATATGGTGCTAATTGCCTAAGCATTGCCTAACATTATTTAAAATGCAATTAACCATATTAAATAAAATTATGATACTTACTTTTGTGATTTCTGCTGAAGCCTTATGTTGCAGTTGGTTTCAAATTCAGTATGGTGTTACATCTAAAAAATGTTAAATCAAACTACAGAAGAATATTTTAGGAAATCTAAAGGAAAGCCCTTGGAAATATCTCAGTTGGTGTGTGAGTCATAGAATACCCGGAGAGGTTTGAAGAAAGAATTTCCTGCCTGAATCACTGGCTGTGGTGTACAATTGCATATTTTAGAATTGACGGTTTAGGAGCAATAATAAAAATTATTCATCATGTTAACCCTTTTAAATAGAATAGACCTCCAAACCACTGTGTGTTCTAATTAAATACTTTGAACAGACAGATTCTGATTTGCTATTTACATGATGAAATTAATTTGTGGAAAATGTGAAGTAGACTTCATTCAAGACTATTGTAAAGTAAAACCAATTTTTTTCCTCGATTTGAGAGGATTGCACATGACTACTTATACATGTTTAATTTCTTGTGAATATAGATCTTGTTTTCTTTCTTCAAGTGATAACCAAAATATGAATGTGGAATTTTATATCTGTATAAGCTTGAACTTGAATAGCATAGATTCCATTGAGGCTTCTGGCATATATGTTGACTTGCACTGTCTTTATAGCCCTTAAAATTTCTGAAGCTTTAGAATCCACAGACAATTTTGACCTTCAGAATTTCTCGTGGACAACATAACACTTCTTGTACACTGGGTTGGCAAAGTTCATTTTTATGATATTTTAATTAGAACCGAAAGAGGGACATATGCATACCTTTTTGGGATCCAGGAACTGTTGCCCTTGGTCTTGGCAAGCAATGTGTTGCAATTTCTTTATTTCTGTTTATAATGTTGAATCCATATTAAACTCTGCTTCTGACAACATTACGTTTGACTGTTTGAGAGAAAGTCACCTTTGCATTGGAAGGCCGCACTTGATAATCTACTATTATATTCAGTCATTTCTAGAACAAAGTAATCTTGGGACATTCCCCAAAAAGATTACGATCCAAGCAGCACAAATGTAATGTTTTGTATTTAATCACTTAATGGAGCAGTGCTGACATGGGTGGGGAAAAAAAAAAGATACAGCCACCTTTTTTTTTTGGTGTGTAGGTGAAGTGCTTGAATTCGTCGTTTTGATTAGAAAGCATAAAATCTAGTTTGCTCTCAGCTCTCCTATGAATGAAGACTGATTGAGGAAAACCTCAAAATCCAGATACATCTTGCTGTTTACATGTGACATAGACATCTTGCTGTTTACATGTGACATACTACTAAATTTGTAGCCGTTAGTGTTATTTTGGGGGACCTTGGCAATTCTGAAGATGGAATGCAACGTCTTGCTGATATAGTGCAACCATTGAAAAAATGCATTATGCTGAAAACATTAGGCTTATATAAACAGTTTTTTTCCTCTGAATTTTCATAGATGTTGATGTGCTAGTTGATATCTCAGGATGTATGGTATGATGCAGGATTTCTTAGTGGTGTCAAACAATAGGATAAAACGAACTACTAACCTACTTGCTGATGGCATGGATTCCTTCCTTGCTACTCTTTCTAAAAGCCCTATTTTGTGGTCATGTCAAACTTTTATAATGGACCGAGGCCAAAAAAAAAAAAAAAAAAAAAGCTTTAACAAAGCAGAGCTAGAATGTTTTGTCAGAAGTCAAAATGTGCGTTACTTGTGTTGGAGGGATGAACAGCTGATTTTGGCAGTTGCCATCGGATTGGTGCTTCCTGTTTACAGAACTCTCTTGAGTCTCACGGAGCCCTGGGAATCCTTCCAGCTAGGGAATGCCTGGCTTAAACAGTGAGTGCTGTTTAAACAGCAGGTGATGAGCAAACTAATGGCAGATGTGCTTCTCTCATCTTTTCTCAGAGCCAACTTACTATGGATAATGCAAAATTGATGGTTGAGTTGGAGGTGAGAGAAATTAAATTTAGATTTTTTTGTAAATCAAATGGGTTTGATATGTTTAGTTGAAGAGCGCTAAAGGCTTGGTACGCAGTCGAAGAATGGTGTTCTGTAAACACAAATACCTTCCAAACAGAAGAACAGAGGATTTTGTTACTCATCATTCCTTTCAAATGCGGCCAAGTTTGTGGAATGTAGACTTAGAGTAAATGTTTGTGTCATCTCACTGGCGGGAAATCTGGGCTTTTCACAATGGCGATGTTACGAATTATATGTTAAAGCTTCTTATAAAGTATTAGAAAATAATGAGCTGAAAGACATAAGTGGAATCTGATATTTGTTCTTTCCTTAGCGGAAATATGTTTGTCTATTCTTGTATTTTTAAGTTGTGCCTCGGCTCACAAATGAGCAATGCCTGCGGAAAGGTAATAGCAGAAGGATAATGCTGACACTTCCTCTTTTAGAAATATTGTGTCAAATACCTCTCTTGGGAGAAAAAGTTTGGACCATTAGGAACCATAGAATATAAATTTCACAATTACGAGTTATGCTGGTTGGTGGAAAAAAGCCTCATACTTAAAACCAGTTACAAGACTGCCAGTGACTGTCACACAGAGTTATTGTTGCTTTACACTGAGGTGCTGTGTCACACTAAGCTTTGTAGTATCCTTTGTGGTTTTGTAACGGAGGAAGGATGCTATGGAACCATTATTGTGTTGTCTTCATGACAGAGAGGAAAAGATTTGAAAAGAGCATGAAGTGATCCTGAAGTTTAATATATTTCATCCACCGCAAGTTTACAGTTTCACAAGTTTGTATTTGATGGTAGACAGAATTGAATAGGCCTCTTCATTATCTGTACAATCAAACCAGCTGAAAAACTAACACCATGCGCCGATGTTACACTAAGGTTTGTCTAGGTCCTAACTGTGCTTCTCCTTATCAAAAGCATTGGGATTTTATTGGACAGCAATATCCTCAATTATTTAATTTCTTAAAATCTGACCTGTAAAGTTTGAAAGTGCAGGTGCTTTTCCTTGCAGCTTCCTTAAAAATTCTAAACAGATGTTTTAAATTACTTATCATATAAAGATCTCTGGTTTCAGACAGCTTGCGCTTAAACATTTAACAAATAATGGTGCATGAAATTAAAAGCAGGCTTCATTTAGTTCTTATATATTTCTCTAATGTTTATTTAAATTGTTAGCTTGAAGTTTGATGGGATACATAGCAGAAGCAGTGGCAAACAGCTTCACTTTAAACACGTTCTGTCTGCAAGGTAACAAAGGCCAGTGGTGTAGGTGTTCTATAGATTATTGACCTGAAAAAATCTGAATTTCACTCACATTACAGCCTGAGAAGATTTAGAACTGTTTAGCTGCCCTCTGTTAAAACTGGGGGATGCTAAAGCACTTAATTGGTTACACCATGCCACAGTCAGTGTTTATACCAAAGCTCTGAAGACTTTGAAATCAAATGTAAACAATGAAGCTGGTAATGGTTTCTCTGCTATGGAAGAGCATGAATGTAAACCATCTGATGAACAGCTGGTTAGTCCTTCGGCAGGGTAAGTGTAAATAAAACACTTCTTTTACAGTTTAGTATCTAATCTGTGCTAGGCTGGATCTGTCCAGTAGCTACAAATGGGAGAAAAGCACAGGATCCAAAATGCACAACTGTTATCCATCACATGCTTTGGAGTAGGCAACCTTCATCATGGGAGTAGTTTAATTTACAAGAGACATAAAAGAAAAAATGTTCTTTGCTTGTAGCTGTAGTTTCTCCAGAGCAAGGCTGAATGTTGAGGCAGTTATTTGTCTTAACGCTTGTGAAATCTGTACGCTCTGTCCCTGCTCTGAGGCTGAACCTGGGTCTTGGTGTTCAGTTGTGGTTCCTCTTGCAGAACTTGATGGGATCAGTGAATGTGGAGCTGCTATGAAGACCTGTTTGCTGCTTTTTGAGAGACCATTACTGCAAGTTAATAATGTACAAAATAGAGACATACAAACTTGATAATGCTTTCTATATGTCTGATAACAATAACAGAATAGTTGAGCTTTGAAGGAGGGAAGTGTGTTTTGTAAAATAAAATTTTGTGATGGTGGGGGGAGGTGAGGGTTAAACCGAAACTATTGAAAGATGGGGTTTGTTTGTTTTTTCCTACCCCTTTTTTCTGGTGTGGCCAGTCAGTGGTAACATTATTAGTTAATGCTGTAGTCGAAGTTTTGCTTTGGGTTTTTTCATGCCAAATTCTTCAGTGTTATGCCAGTGTAACTGGGAAGGAACAAGGAATTTCATGAGACTTACAAACCGTATTAAAAGCCCTAGGTTTTTGTAGGCTTGTCATTAGCAAGCTGTTAGATCAAAGATTTGTCTAGCAATTCTATTTTATTGCAGTACAAAACCTGTTTTTGGCTAGTAGACATATTTTATTTTATTTTTACTGAATTTTTAATTGTACAGCAAGATCTATCATTCTTAAGAGTACAGAGAGAGAGCAAAAATTATGTAGGAGTGTGGTAACCAGATTACTTTTGCCTTCTAATGAGCAGCCATTATGACTTCAATATACATGGTCATATTTCAGTTGCACCTTTTCTCTTTCTGCTTCAATACTAATTAAATATAATGTATATGAAAAAATGCCATTACTTGTATTGTTATTTTTTGCAGAAGTCTGCAGTATTATTTCTTTTTCTCAATGACTTGGCTCTAACAAAATGATTTTTAAAACTAAATTAATGAAATATGTTCCACAGTGTTTTGAGAACACTCACATTAATTCCTGTCTACAGTGCCATGGATTCTGTTTAGAAATGAAGTATAATAGAGCTTTGTACCTTTACTTTTACATATTTAATAATGAATGCCTAACGTTCAGCTGTCTAAAATCTTGCTTAACATAGACCTACTCATTTGCACTGTATCACTGTGTTAAAATACTCTTTAGTATAATTGCAATCCTCAGTAATAAGTCTGCATATTCAGAAATATCTTTCTTTTAAAAAAATTCACATATTTGAATCCTTCTTTTAACTTTTTAAAAAATTGCTTTAATTGGAAAATACTGTGTTCTCTGTTTTAAAGAATGTGCTGTTCAGTGTGTATTTAATTTGGCTTAGAGTCTGATTTTTAGGGGAGGAGAAACAGTCTGTCTGAATTTACTGTAATGTAGAATACTGTAATACTATTACTGTAGGAAACTGGTTTTTACTGCCACTATTTAGAGGCTGGTTCCCCACAACTTAGCCAGCACAGTGAATTGGAGGCACATACTATATTGTTGCTGATGTTGCACTGAGATGGTTTAGCTGAAATCGCTGGTGAAAGCGATTGGAACGGACAAGGGTGTAGTCACACAATTTGCTTCTGACGACTCTGTGGATGGCAGCCTTCAGCAGAAGTGGAGAAACAGACGGCCCGTGGAAGTGGCGTGGGTGAGAAGATCGTGAATCGTTGCAGGTGTTTTACAAGTGATTGTGTGTTTGCGTCTTCATTTGCTGCTTGTGTTTGGAGGTGAGAAGAAGGGAAATGTTCCTGTTTCAGACTTTTTCTCCTTTCCAGAATAATGTTCATTCTGCAGCTGATGATAAAATGGTGTAGAAAATTAAAAGTTGGCTCTGCATTGTTCCTTAAAAAAAAAATTTTAAAAAATCTTCAGTAGCTCAGCTGGCAACAATAGATCTCAGTAATTTCTTGAGTTACAACTGTTTTTTGGCTCAATCTCTATTGCTACAGCTCCAAACCATGACTGGCTGCAACAAGAAAGCCAACATGATCCCATCGTTTTCATCGTTATGTTGTAGTATATTGGTCAAGGTGCTACAAATGAAGATAGTCTGTAGGTTGTGGGTTTTGGTGTTGTGCACCGCTGGGCAAGTAACGCTGCGTTTCCATCTATGGAGGAGAGATAATACGTCCCGTCGTCTTTGCTTTGTTTGCATGACACAAATGTTTAAGACATTTCCCAGTTTAATACTCCATTCAAATTACCCGCTACGAGTCGCTCTAAGCCATCTCTCTGTCACCCCAGTACTACCGTTATGGTCAATTTGTACAAAGTTAGTGCAGTAATACCTGGTCTTGTGTGGTGTAACCAACGTTTGTCCTTACTCCAAGGGCCCAATTTATGTTGTTTATTAAGTCATCATCTTATGTATCCGGTGTGTTTTATGAGTGCTGAAGTTAAAACTATATTTTATCATGTTTTTATCACACTTTTATCATGCACAGTGCTATTAAATTAATCCTCTTTTTGAGTTTTCTAGTTGAAATAAGAGTAGAGTGGCAATGTACTCCAGCAAAGGCTGAATTAATACAGTCAGTTTTCTGGCTTTTGAGTGTTTAAATGTGGACTTGAACGCCTTTGAATTTTGTGCACTGCTAATAACGCTTCCATGGTGCATAACCTTCCACTGAAGGAAGTAACTTGGTTCAGAAAACAGTTGAGTACATATTTAGGGCAATACGATGGACAGCATATTTAAAGTCAATAAATAAATGCTATTTACGCTGGCAGCACTGGAGTTCTCGTGAGCACAGTTGCGCACGTATAGGTAGAACATTTTTTTTGGATTAAATTGTAGGCTTAAGACTTTCTTATGTGCTTGAAGCTCAAGTTTTAAATTATTTTTTCAACCCCTTTTAAAAAAAAGTCTCACAAAATGCATCCTGTGAGTGATTACTTTTTTCTTATTCTGTACTCCACTGAAGATAAATGTTTTGTTCTTGCAAAGAAATCCCTGTACAAATGAAAGAATTCTGATGAAAATGTAGTGTTACATGTTTTGCTGCAGACTCTTTACGTGGAAAGAAATATACTGCCAAGTCTTCTCTTAAAGTTTAAAAAGACAGAGCCTAGCATATGCGAGTTATGTTATTGAAAATTTGGTCAGTGATGATGGCACATAGTTGACAAAAATACTGGGGAAATGAAGAAATACGTGATAGGTTTATTTACAGACTTTTCTTTCATCTAGTCTTTCCTGATTGTGGGAGGAAAAAAAACGCTTAAAAAAAAAAAAAAGTGATTAACCCAACGTAAGCATTTCCAGAACAAGACTTTAGTGGCATCAAGTCTATAATCAGTAGTCACTGCCTGGTTTTATGCCCATTCATACAGTCTTAATGTTTTAGTATGGCCTTAAATATGCTATCTGCTTTAAATGCTGTTTGCTGACAGTCTTCTGCTGAAGTAGAGCATTTGTAACCATTCTAATTCAAGAGATTATTAGTATTTTTCACTAGAACCTTGAAAGAACCTTTCACAGGCCTTGAAAAAGGAGGAGAAACATTGCTTATTAAAAACTAAACCAAAACGTTTTCTGTCTGTGTGCAATGACACTTCACCACAGCATGGCTTATAGCCTCAATAATTTATGCAGTTGAGTGTAAGATCAGGTCTGGAGACCAAGTTCAGGTTAAGACATGGTCTTTGAAGTACTTGAGTTTCTGAAGTAAAGATTAAAGGATGTATGTCCTCTATAAAGAAAACCACTTTTTTTGTTCATTTGCTTGCAGAAATCATACCGCATACGTAGCCAGAACTTGGTTAATACAGTGAAAGTATAAGATATATACTTAGCATCCTGGAAAGCATGGAGTAAAGGATTTTGATTTGGGTGGTAAAACTCTTTACAACTTCCCAAGCCTTGCATTTCTAGTTTAACCAAAGACATTTTCCTCTTTTGCTATCTATTATGTTATGATTGGCTGGATTCTTGGTGCGCAGAGATTTAGTCGTGGTCAGTGAGTAATACAGTAGGTGTAACTGGCATCTAGTAATAGTTCTTGTACAAAGCAAGTGGGACTTTAAAGATAGTGTCTGTTTGTATTAGATCAAATAAGATATTACTGTTTGTTAAGCATACCACGTTTATTATATTCCTGCAATATGGGCTTCTATTGTAATGACCATGTTGTATCACTTTTGAACCTGGCTGCTCTTATGTCGAGAGAAAACATGGTAAAGCTTTTAGTTTTCCTTACAGTAAAGCTTAAAGTTGGTTCTTATTGGGGTTTTTTTGTTGATGTTATTTGCATTAAAGGAGTAATTTTAATCATATGAATAGCTGTGGGCAAATTAAAGGAGGCTGATGAGTAGATCTTCTCTAAAGTTCTTGCGGCCAGCAAATCCTTTTACGGTGTCTGTACACTAGACATAGTATACTAATTTATTTAAAAGAAAATAATTGAAAAGAAATACATGAAATGCCTGTTGCAATTGTATGTTCAACTTTAAATCACAGTGTATTGCAAATGTGAGACTAGGGTCTATTTGGGCTTAAGTGCAAGAACTTGGTTAATTTTGTGGCTCAAGACATTTAAATCATATGTAAATCATACCATTGTTTCCACATTTAAAACTACAGGAATCTCATTTCAAATTCCAAACCAGAAGAAGAATAGTTAGACTTGATTCAGCTAACTTTAAAACTTTTCCATCTTCTGATAGAAGATGGTTTATATCATATGTCTTAAATTAACAACAGAAAAGCCACTTTAAAAAGTAGGATGTGTTTTGGCTTTTCTGCTAATATTCATAAAACAGCAAGGAAGACAGTCTATAGCAATTTGATGATGTCTCTGTACCAAGTGCTTTAAATTGGGAAAAATGAATGAACTGTAAAAGTGACCCAAATTTGCTTGATTGTTTTCATATGTGGCCGTCTTTATATTAATTATAGTACAAAAAGAACTAAATAGTGAGACATGATTTTTTTTCAACTTGACACTCCATTTTTCATTATTTTATTTTCCTTAATCCAAGAAGAAATGGTTTTGTACTCACAAATGTAATTTCCAGTTTGTGGTTTTTTTGGTTTTTTTTTTTTTTTTATTCCATGTAGCTCTTTTTCCTTTTTTGATTACTGGTAGATTAGTAGATTACTCTTTAGAAAGTTACTCATTATAAACACCAGAAAAAATAAAACTGATGCTTTTGGAAAAGCACTGGTTGACCTGACAGCCTTTTCAAAGCTTAGTGACAAGGTTAAAGGGGGAAGGCAGGAAAGTCAAATAAAAAAATACCCAAGAAACTATTTCTATTGCAAGTAATTCTTCCCAATGATTTTGCCCAGGTTCACCTTTTCTAGCCAATGAAGATGGTGTACTCGGAGGTGTGATAGTTCTTCGGTCTTGCAGGTGTTCAGCAGAGCCTGAATCATCACAGGAAAAGCCAACTTTACTAGGTAAGAAATTCTTGTTTTGACTTGAGCTAGGTGCTAACTCAAAGTGAAAGATGAAATAAAAAGTGTCTGTGCATGTTTACCATTGTTCCAAAGCCACAGAGAAAACAAAAGGGGAACGGAAATTGTTTGAGATGCTAAAGCTGTAGGAGGTGAAATAGTAGCGTTAGCCTTGTTCGTTCTCTAAAACTGTGGAGAAGAGCATTCTTTCTGACTCGTTATTTCTAAGTTGAACTGTGATTCAGAGGGTTGCGTGGGATCCTTCTAAAACCATGGCACAGAAATAACGGTGGCTTGTGGCAAGGCAGGGTATGTTCCTCACAGAAAAAAAAAAAATCCCATTTTTAGCTAGGGATAATGTATATGACTGTTTACTGCTTCTCAGTGGTTTATATGCTAAAATTGCTATCTATAAAGTTCTTTGTTCCTCCTTTTTGCAGGACAAAATGTAAAAATTTGGAGGATACACTTAAAATTTAGAAGGGAGGTTGTTTTATGGTTAGAATTTTTTTGTTATACTCAGGAAGAAACAAGATCCTCATCTGTCTCGTGCTTTACAGCAGAGCAAGTGTATTACAGTAAACCGTCACGCGGTTTGTCGTAGAGAAACGGCTAGGAAACTGAATCTGTTGGCTACTACCTGAGGTGGTTGGAAATACAACCCCGAGATGGTAAAGCCTAGGCTCCTCTTTGAAGGCAGGGATTTGGGACTAGGGGCATATGAATGACTTCAGCATGACACTTGTACCATCTCCTTTCCTGTGGTGCTCCTCAGATGTGGGCATATGTGTCTGGCCATGCTATGTGCTTACGTATTAGGCCACATGGACCTGTCTAATATATATTTGTTATGCTTCCAGAATTAAAGTTGTTTTCCTTTGCTTCCCCAAGTGTTTCATGAATCGCTGTCAGTAGCATTACAGATTTGAAGTAGCTTTCACATTTTTTAAGATCTGATATGACAAATTTGATCACTTAATCTAACTTCATGTTTTAAGGCAGTTCATAGCTTCTCACCTAGTAATTCTTGCATTGCATCATTTCTTTTTAATCTATGGGCTATTGTTTAGAAAGACACCTCACCTTTGTTTTAATTCATTACTGGTTTTGTCCCACTAAATCCTTTGGTGACTTTATGTCGCCAGAGTTCGCCTGCGTACAGCCAGCGTGGAGTAGCAGGCAGAGTGTGTGCTAGAGGTGAGCCGGCAGATACATTCTTAACGATGGGATAACCCACACAAGCTCCAGAATTTATTGCTGTCTGTTCAATGACTTCCAGGATGCTAGGGTCAAGTTATTACAGGTGCACAGGATGAGGTGTATGTTATCTTTGAGTTTTGTTTTCGTATCACGCCTTGCTGACTTGTATTACAAGAATCTTTAAATATTGTGGACTACTTTGGCTGTGTTGGTCGACTTGAGTCTGATTGTATCCCCCACCCAGTCAGGATACTTACTCCAATAAGTAATTTTGCTCAATGCAGTTGATAACATTAATTTTTCTCTACCCAACAGTTGAAATTTATGTGTGTTTTATGCTTTTGGTCAACATCGCATCTTGTCCGTAAGAGTTTCATGTACGTTTATTTTGCTATTACAAAGAACCAGAGATTTGGGAGGTGAAGCCTTAGAATTCCAATGATGGTTCTGGGATCATCCTGAGGGACAACAAAATAATTTTGGAAGGCTTGGATGGGAAAAGGTTTTAGAAATAGTTTTTGTATGTTATATTTTTTTTTTAGTTATTGCTTGAATAGCTTGTCTTTTTGAAGAAGCAGACTATCAAATAGACTTGGACAATCATCATACTCTTGTCTTTCAACTATTTGAAAGCCAAGACTGTCTAATCCTGACTCTAGAATCAGGGCATGGGTTGCTAAACATACAGAGAATGTTGCAAGTTTGATTTACAGTTTTCAGATTTAAGAATGGAATAATTGTGACATCATTGATCTACTGAAAAAGCATCCTACAACATAAATTCTAGCCTTAAAAAAGAGATAAGAAAATGAAAACACATGTTTGATTAAATAATAATAAGCAAGATCAACTTAACCTTCAATTTCTTATGTTTGGAAGTGAGAGAAATATTTATATTCATTTAATGTTTGTTGTTCATGTAAGAAAACATGTTCCCATTAAGGAAGATTTGGTATTTTTTCCTCAAAAATTAATGAAGAAAATCCCCATCATAAGTAAAGACTATTTGTCCATTGATTTTTGGTTTTCTTTCCACTGAAATAAGATTAATGTAGCACAGCTTATTCTAAAGATATTTTTTCTATACCACAGATTTTTCCTGTCTTATAGTGTACGCTGAATTAATGTATAGTTAAACATATGTGGTATTTGTGTTGTTTGGATTGAAGATGTGTAATACTGAGGAACTCAGTGTACAGAAAAACAAAATCTCATGTCTTTATTGCAGGGATGATTTTTTTTTTTTTTTGAACTATTGAAACAAATTGCAAGAAGGTAATTTATCAAATGGGTGAAAATATGTGAAATGTCTTCAGATTAGTATGTAATTTAGGATTTTCATGGTAATTCCACTGCTTGTAATAGCTGGCAATAACCACATTTCATGCTAGTACGTGCTACATTTGGTCGACTGTGTAGAAGGAAAAAAAACATTAAAAACTTAAAAGAATATGCCTAGAGTTATCAAAGGCAAAGGAATAATATTTTGAGGGTATTCAGCCTGAACTGTTCGCCAGCTTCTCAAAATTGAAAGATAAGATTAAATTTCTCTCCAGAAAATAAATGCTTTCACTGACAGTTGAACCTTTAGGGTATTAGGGAGGGGTTGGCCTCGTCGAATGCAGTTTTATTGCACTGAATATGTTTCACTCTCTGAAAGCTTTTGACTAACCTTTGGCGATATCAGTCATGAATCTGTTACGGGGGGGAGCAAAGCGCATACCTAAATGAAGTTCATTTTTCTTTTATGATGAAATCTGCATATCTGTCAGAATCTTCAAGTCTTGCCGGGATTGTCTAAACTTTGATCTTCTGCTCCGGGTTAATTGCTATGCAGGGATAAATGGTTCAAAGGATCTTCGTCAACCATATTAAAGGCACATGAGGACCAGGAATGAATAAGAGTTTTAAAACCATCTAATGATGCTTTTTGCAGTATGTGAAAGTCTCTCTCTAAAGAAATACTGGAAATAGATTTTCACGGCGTCTTGTATAATTCATGTAAGACTCCTCCTGTAATCCAAAGGAAAAATTTATACTTCAGTGCAATTTTTTAAACATTTTACAGTATTCTATCAAACACCCTGAATTCTGATTAACTACACTTTATTTCTTTTTCCCCTTTCCAAATTATCTACTTGATGAACACAAAGAAAAATGGCTGTGGCATAGAGCAGGAAGAATACAGCGTGGCAGTTTATAAAGCTCCACTGGATGGAGGCTAACAGTATGAATAATGTGCTCGTTGTCTGAATTTTGTGTTACAGCGGAGTGGAGAGGTGTTTGTATATATAAAGATGTCTGTGTATGTATCAGGGAATTAAAGATCACTGTAATGGGCTGTTTAAACAATTGATAAATCAGGCCATTTGGAAACATTAGACCACCACCGTACCTGATTAACATGCATTAACAATACACATTAGCAGCGGTTAGTTTTCTTAATCATTCTCACTACCAGCACAACAGTTGGTCTTTAACGTTTATATCCTAAAGTAGCTGCGAGTATACAGTACCAGAGAGCTGATGCTGTATAGTTAGTGCTAGAAGTCAACGTGATCAGACCTAAGAGTGATTTGATAGGGAAGCCAAAATCCAAATGGGCTCATTTCTTCTCCATCTTTCTTTCCTGTCTTACCTTTGGTGCTCCTTACCCTCTCCCCAAAGGAAGGAGGTGATTGCATATGCTCTTGATATGATTGAGCATAGTTTTGGGACCAGGTCTTGCTCTAATTTTGCCAGGCATCTTTCTTGCGTAGTGTGCAGTGTTATTCTGCTTCCATCGGACATCTCTCCTGCTGCTTCTGCAGGATTACTTTGCTTTCACCAAATGTCCTTCCTGCTTGCTCTGTATCTTCACTTGTCATCTTGCAAACTTTACAACTACTGCATGTTTTCCTGTACCCTACTTGTGCAGCTAAACCACAAATCTCCGTGTACCCATTGGTAGTTACATATAATGCATATATTTATGCTCTGTTCTGTGAAAAAATGCTTGTTGCTGCTTATTCTGTTGATAGTGTTAAAATTCTGCAGAATCCTTGTATGCCATCTACGTTTATGCCGTTGTAGCGTACTTAGATCTGGGTTCAGGGCAAACGAATGCAAATTATATCTGCTTCTACTTTATGGGTGGAACAGGCCTCTGCTCGAAGAGTTGGTCCTATCTTTTAACTGTACTTGCAGTTGATGCATTTTTCATCTTGGAGGCTTCATATCGTTGAAGTAAGATTCTCATTCCGGGTATTAGTTCTGCAGTGTGTGACTGAAAATAGTGCAGGAAAATCTTGTTTGTTTGATAGCTGTTTCTTTTGAGATGCAATTACTCTGGTAAGTAGTTTTTGTTCTTTAAGTTTGTTTTTTGTCCTTTCCCAAACTGTATTTTAAACTATATTTGTTTCTCAAGTTTCCAGTCTTGTTAAATTACATCTTATATTTTAAACCAACGCATTTTTTGTGACTTCTTGCATTTTCATTTATAGTGGAATTTCTGTGGAGCCATACAACAGAGAGCATGTGTGTAGGATATATGTCTGCACAGGATGGCAAAGCCAAGGTAAGCTATGTGGAATAGGTTGTAATAAAGTAGAATGAGTGCAGAAGCTAAGGAGAATGTGAAATAATGAAATACGTAAGAAATTTCTGTCTTTAAGACAATGGAACAAGTAATAGATGCATAAGCAGTTAAATGTATCTATTGATTGGGCATTTCTAATTCCTTTTTTCTTTTAATTGCAGCAGTAAACAAAGTTATGCTAATGTATGTATTATGTCAGGAAAAGGTGCCACACACACATTTCCATTCCCCTCTGCTGACAGTAATTGTATTTGAATAACTTTATCCAGCTTGATTCAGTTATACTGGTTATTTAGGGCAGTACGATATTTTTCTACAGACGTGTCTTCCTTCAGATAAAGCATTTGCACCAAGGAAGAAAGGACAGGTTATAAAACAAATTTCAAGG
Source organism: Grus americana (assembly GCF_028858705.1). Lineage (NCBI taxonomy): Eukaryota > Metazoa > Chordata > Aves > Gruiformes > Gruidae > Grus > Grus americana. The sequence goes on from NC_072854.1 coordinate 119,024,124, forward strand.
TAGTTCCAAGAACAGCCTCTGTGGTAAACAATTTAGATACTAATATCCATGATTCTTTTAGTTTCTTGGGGTCTAATTATTTTTTTTTTCCTGCGATGAGAGAAATAACACGTTAAAACTGAGTTTAGCAGTGGAAACTGGAAAAATCCTTAACACGAAATAGTAGGGATTTTAACCAAGAGGATGAGAGCCACCTACTCGTAGGAATACAGCATTGAAAGGAGAAAAAGGCGGGTTTTGAGATGTAGCAACTAGAGCATTTAGGAGAGGTATATGGACGATGAGAGTGAACGTAGGAGAAGCTGCACACAGACGCAAAACCATAATTTCTATAGACATTTATAAATGTACAGCCATCGGTGCTCAAGACTAAGAGTGACCATTCAGAACTGGTTAAAGGAAGTGACAAAAGTGGGGGGAAGAGCAAGAATAAGGCAGTGGCTCCCCGATACGGTTAAACTAATGGGGGAGGTGGGGGTGTTTACTGGAATATTTGCATGTATTAGAGGAGGAGATGACAGCCAGGAAGTTTGTACCAGCAGATAATAGCAAGAAAGACATCGAGCATTTCGATGGTAGAATTTAAAGGAGTTTCAATTTTAAAGCCTGGAAAAGGAAAGAATTTGAGGGCCTGGATTTGTTTGCTCTCTCCAGAAATGGCTACTTGTGGATCTGCTGAGGAAGAAAGTTTAGTCATCAGCAATGGAGAGGGAGAGGAGTACATAAACCCAAATCTTTCTCTTCTCTTCTCTTCTCTTCTCTTCTCTTCTCTTCTCTTCTCTTCTCTTCTCTTCCCCCTGTATTTCATTTGAGAGAGACATACAAAGGAGGGCATGACCGAATTAATAAAAGAACATACAAAATAAGGAATTGACAACAGATATTTGAACCAGCAAGAATGGTGGAACATGCTGGTTGAAGCATTGGGAAAAAATGAGTTCATTCTCAAGGAGTAAAATGTGTAGAAAAAAAGACAAGAATGCCCCAGAAGGAGGAGGAAGATAAAAAGCAGCTGGTGAAGGAAGTGCTGGTAGAGGTGTTATTGAAGTATTTGCTTTCATGGCTTATGTAAAGTTCTTTCCAGTTGATTATCCATGGAATAGCGTGTGGTTGTACTTGTTTTCTTAATATTTATTTTAGATTTATTAGAAAAGAAGCCAAACTCAAGCAAAAAGCTCAGACTGAACTGAGTGAAGCTAAAGCAAGCTCAGCTGCAGATGTTCTAGTATTCGCTAGTTAGTTTAAAAGTCATTATGTTGTGTTCACAGTGAAATAAGGAAGATTATTAGAGTGCCCAATGTTAAGTTATTACAGTGTCACACCTGCCTCTGGCTTACACTGCAAGCTCAAAATATTATTGTTTCTTCCTGGTAGTGTCTGTCTAATTAATAAATAAATGCTAAATATAAAATCTGTCTGGTAATGAGTACTAGCATGACAGTGCCATGCCCAGCGATGTTTTCGTACTCACAGTTGCAACACTTAACATCTGGTGTGCATTGTTTTCATATTGCTGGTAAATTCTCCAGCTGGTAATCTTGATTGCGCTGACAGACACAGCTGCTCTTCTTGGTTCACTTTTAAATTATGTTTTTGACCTTCATTGAAGAGTTAATCCCCCTCCCTTTCTTCCTCCTTTGAGTCTGTGGCCACAAATGCTTTCCAGAGAAAAACCACAAATGCTTTTGCTGCTGACTTGTATTGATCAAAAAAAGCCTTCTGTCATAAAAGCTGGAATTTTATTCTGCTACAACTAGGGCTAAGTTATAGATGGAAAACTGGGCTTGAAATAGAACACAATGTATTGCAAGTTAAAAAAAAAAAAAAGGCCAAAATCTCTTTTCTTTAATAGAGTAACTGTTTTGTTACAATTAATTTTGAGTGCTTGCCATGAAAGAATAATGGTATAAGAATTCATAAAAGTATAAAATATCACTTGTTTATGAGTACCATAGGAGAATGATCAGGCAGCAGCTTGTAAGGAAACATCTTGCTTTCCTGTTTTTCTAGGGTGGTAAAGAGCTTCAGTTTTTATTTCTTTTATCAGTATAGGACTCGGGTTTTATTCTTAAACCAAGGGTTTGTCACAGTGGCTGATTTTGGGCTGGTTCAGTTTAATGAACATGAAAACATATTTTTGTAGCAAAGCTTTTAGAAAGTGACAAGGTTTTAAGTGTCCACTGTTATGAATTAGACTGGTATTAGAATCATAATTATTTAAAGGGGTCCATCCTAAGGGGAAAAAGGATCTTGCTTTATAATCTTAGCGTGATTCTTTGTACATTGGAGGTTAATGCATTTCATAATAGGACCTAGCAAATGGTGGTTCTGAACCCTGGACAAAGAGTGTGGAGATACAGGAGGCCTTTCTTACAAGGCAAACACTTAGACACTTACAAGCGAGATACCAGCTCACCTGCAGATACTGGTATGCTCAAGAGGTGGAAACAGACTCAACCAATTAACTATCAGCAGCTCCTTAAAAAAACTGTGGGGCAGGAAGCGGGATCGGAGACTGGCAGTGGTTTGTACGTCCTGACCTGCCGGTGCTCCTGGCCGTTAGCGCTGTGAGCTCTCCAAGTACTGATTTAGAAGTCTCCTTGCAACCGGAGTTTATTTCCTCCCGATTTAGAAAAGAGGGGGTTCTGCACCTCCAACCCAGACTGCCTGAATGCTGACTTGCCAGCCTAAGTGTATAAAATGGCTGAGCCTGCAAGAGCTGTGGAACAATTTTGCGCTGTGACTAATAATTGTTTGATTTAAAGCATACTTTCTGGAAAGGTGTCCAGTCTTTTTTTGGAAAACAAGTTGCCTGGAAAAGTCACCGTTTCCTGTTGAACGTTGGTTTAAAATGTTTGGTTGAACGTTACTTTAAAAATACTGTGGAGGCTTGCCAGATGAACTAAGTTCACACCTTATTGCTGACACAGTCATCTCTGGTTGCGTGCCCTGTTACTTGCCTTTAGCGCTCTCTCGGTGCTGGAAGTGTTTCAGTTCCTCCACCACTGATAGCGCTGGCAATGTCATCTTCGCTACTTGCAGAGGGGAAATCTCATTGACTTCCCGCTGATTCTTATGCCTTTCAACCCTTACATTGCTGCCACAAGCAGCTGATCAAAGCATATCCTTGCTGATGCAACCGTATGCTTTGTTTCCTGTCATCCCTCTTGACACGAGCAGTTTCATAATGACTCGGTGCCAGTGTTTGTCACGTACTGGATGAACTTTTTGTTTGAAAAACTTTGACTTTTTTGTATGCTTCTTGGAATTAACCTATAGCACCTGATACTACAACTTATCCAGGCTAGTGCCTGGGGCCCTCAGCTGTAATGAGCTTAAGGGACAGATATCTTCTGTTCTAGAAGTTGCCAGCCCCAGACTTGCTTTCTGAAGCAATACCATGGCAGAATCTTTCAGCATTAGGCCTGTTCTTTGGGAAGATGAATGGACTTCCCGAGACCTCCTGAAGCACGTTCCTGCATTGCCATCTATGTGATGGTAGAATTGTCATGTAAGCTGACAGTCAACTATTTTGAGCTGTTAGTGAAGCTGTTAAAATATTCTAGGCTGCTGTGGAAGTTTCTGGCCACAGCCATGAGAGTAGATAGAAAATATTAGTCTGTGGACTTCTTTTGCACTTATGCAGCTCCGTTTGTAGCAGTAACTGCTGCATTAGTAAAGGTTAAGACCCTGGATTGAAGGTCTGGGAGGTTAAATATCTTCATGAACTGAGGAGCTATGTTTATTCCTTTTTGTTATTGTGATGTTGACTCATGAATTACTTGATATGAATTCAAGATCTTTGATAAGCAGTAAGCTCTTTTAGATTTCCTGCCCAAGCTTTCTTCTCTTTATGAGACACTAGTCTTCAGCATAACCTTCCAGATGTTTTTTTTATGGATCCATAATAGATCCAACAGCTGATCACAGCATCAGCTAAGAAGGTCATCCTGTTACTGGAGCTCTGACCTCTTGAAGGATACTCTGGCAGCTTTCAGTTCATCAGTTCCAATTTTCCTGAACTGATTAGGTTACATTCTGAGAGCTTAAGCAATTGTGTTGTCACCATTGGGAAAATAGCTGTATTCTGATGACTACAGTGTTGCTTCTTGGAGTTGTGTCCCTACTGTTGCAGGTGATGTGGAAATATTTGAGGTCTTAACGGTTGGTGTAGCATTTGGTAAAGCAGTTTTAGCGTCAGTTTGCATGAAGGGCCTTGAGATCTTCTGCCGGAAGGCAGATCTTCTTTGGGAGGGAGAGAAAATAACTCCTTGAACTCACCCATAATGTGATTTTTGGATGTAAATGGAGAATGGGAAGGAAAGGAGGGTAGTGGGTAGATTACAAGTTAATTGACTCCTCTTAGTTACATAGTCTTCGTATCTTCTTGTTCTTTGTCTGCTTACCCAATGGAGAATGCTGCAAAGGAAAAGAAGTTCTTCAGTCTCAAATGGCAGCACATCGTATGCCTGCAATTGTGAACTCATGTACCAACTGCATCTCTTGAAGGTTCTGGTTATGGGTAGGCAGCCTTTGATTCCATGTTGCGTATCTGCGCATAATCAAGGAGGAGCCCTTTTATCTCAGGCAAAGTCACTCGAGGCCCATGGTACTCTGTGTGCAGAAAGTCTATGTGGGCAGGATGTGCCACAGAACTTGTCTTTTCCTGAATCTCCCAAGTTTCTTACATTATCTTAGTGATTGAGAGTAGTGGGTGTTGGGTGATGTTTTTGCTAGAAAATAGGTCCTTTCTCACTGTGTTTTCAGTAGTGTTTGAAGTCAGAGTGCTTTTTTCCCAGCCAAAGATCCAATCTCAATACCAACAGTGTGCAGTTTTGATCCTGTGTTATGTGTAGGTATTTGAAATAATTTGTCAGCTCGCTATGGCTCTTAGTAGGTATAAATTTACTATGTGATCTGTGTATAAATGTTGCTAACTTTTGCAATTATTGTAAATGTTCCTATACTTTTGAGGTGTTCTTGTAGTTCAGCTTCATAGGTTTTAGTTTTTGTAACACCTAGATGACCTAGACAACAAATTTCTAAAAATCTAGTTGTAATTTTTGAATGTAATCCAATTCAGTTGCCAGTTTAAATCTCTCTTTGGCAGATACTCAATTCTTATGACGTGAATTACTAAGCTTTATGTTATGGCAGGTTTTAATATTGCAAAGCTACATATGCCGTTCTTTCCATTTTCTAATGAACCAAAATCAAGTTGCTTTGCAAGATATGGGGCAACAGTAGTGGAGAGTGTTGCATATTGCTGTGTTTGAAAACATCCATCAGCAACAACTGTTGTCTACACCAAATGTGATTGCAATACGCAAACAGAAACTTCATCTTTGACAGTTAATTTCATTTTCCAGTGTAAGGAAACATAGTGGCCAGGGAGACCGTTTCCATTCACTCTGCCTGTTGACATGTTAGGTGTTGCAATCAGATTGACTTGCCTTTGCTAACACTGTAAAATTTAGCAAAATTACTTCCCTCTGTGTTTCAAGTGATACATATGACAAACACTGATTGTAGTGATTGTTGTTGGTTTTCTGATGTGGCTTCTGTATTTTACTTTGTGAGTAAAAAGTCTGTGAAAGCTCTTTGTCAGGAGAAGGGCAGTTATCCAGTGCTCATTGGGTGAAGAAATACATCTTGGAAGGATCCTAATTCTAATTTGAAAATTAGTGGAAAAATTTACTGGGCCTGTTTAGTTAACAGAAATACTAAGTCAAATAATTTACTCATTCATTTCAGACTACAGAGAGAGTCTTTTAACTTCATGAGACAGGAAAAGTGTATGTCACTTATACTTTTTTTTTTTTGTCTTTAATCTGCACTCTTGTCTGGAGACTGGGGAATCAGTGAGAAATTTTCACTTGAAAAGAACTCTGTGCATACAGTAGAGCATCCAGTTCTCTCATAAAAATAAGGTATTTATATTTGTTGGAAATAACCTTCGGTGCTAAGATACCAGTTCAAATATTTGGCTTGAAGACCTTTATGGAAATTAAGGGCTCTGAGATGGGAAGATAAGTTCAGTTTTTTGGGTTGAGTTCTTGCATTAAAGCCAGTAGTTCTGGAACTCTCTTCATATGTGGCCGACATATTTTAGAATGAAGCAGCGAAGATGGGATTGTGTATCGAGGTATGCAAATATAAATGCAATAACCTGACTTAGCACCTGCCATTCAGAATGGCAAAAACAACATTTTAAGTTATATGGCAGTATTTTAGAATACTTCTACAAAAGCTTGGGTTGCTGACCTGAATAGATGATCGGTTGGTACATGGCTTTAGACTGTCTAAATATATGTATGATTTAGTGAGATTAAAATGCTTTAGTTTTCAACTCTCTTAAAATTTTATTTTCTTTCCTAGTGCATTATATTAGAGTTTTTAGATACATAAATAATAATATACTTAACCCACAGAATGAATTTGATCTTGGAAAACCGTTAGCTTCCTAAGAAACCTGTATGTAGAATAAGTATTTTCAGTGCCTGAGAGCCAGAAGCATGTCATCAGTACATCTGTCTATCTTTTGCCCACAAGGATAATAATTCTGGAGCTCTTCTGTTTCTTTTTTTTCCTTCTTTTTTTTCTTTTTCTTTTTTTTTCCTCTCTTAAGATTTCACCAAACGTGTTGCACATGGGATTTTCTGATAGCAGCAGTTGCCAGTATTTTGCAGGGCGCTTTCTCCTGTCATATGGCAGGTGTACATTCAAACCATGTTGGAGGAGAGCTTCCCAGGAGACAGAGCAGCAGAGGATGGCTATTGCTGCCTAGAAAATAAATTGAGAATGTGTGGCCAGATGGTATTCATGGTGGAAGTGTGTACGCAGCTAGAAAGCTCTGAATTTGTAAGGAATGTATGGGTTTGGTAGTACTTTTCTTTGAGGAGTAAAGCTGTAGAAAGCAATTTCATTAAGTATATGATGGCCTTGGTCTTTCATTATATTTCATGTCAATAGTGTAATGAATGGAAAAAGTTTGTTTTATAAATTATTCTGTCTAAAGCACATCCTGAGCATGTAATAAGAAAGCTAAACACATGAAGGAGTCCCTAGATTTGCTTAAGAACTGAATGTGCTGCCATCTGGTAGTTGTACTTTGTCCTCTTGGCAGCGTTTGATTGACTTCCGTTTTCTCATGCAGCACTGTCTGTCTTTTGGCTTAAACTTTATATTCATTTTACGTTGTATTTATGCTTTTAATGAAAAAAATGAAGCTGTTGTGACAAACTAATACTTTTATGTGTATAAAAGGAGGAGAGTAGCTCTTTAAAGACTTAAAAAAACCCTCTTTTTGATATTAGTTGGTCTCAAGGTTGTTTCAGAATCATTGTCCATGAGACGTGAAGTAAAGTGAGTCTTGGCACAACTTGTAATTTTTTTGTTTTTGTTTTTAAAAAGGTATACTAAAAATACATAACTTCAAAAGTAAATGAAATGTTCATGACGAAAAGATGAAACCATATATTGTCTGCGTAGCAGTTAACGATTATTCCAGGGCAAAGACCTATTAATTTTGGACTTAAAGGGTAGTGGGAAACTTTCCAGTGTGCATCAGAAGGGACTGAGAGATGGGGGTGTTCCACAGACAGTGTGTGCAGCACTGGGGTCGGGGGAGTTGGTTGCTCTGTGGTGTTGGTTTGGTTAGGAGGGAAATAAGGAAATGCTGTGTGTTGGGATGGCTACACGGAGTAAGAATCAGTGTCTGAAGACTGGTTAGCTTGTTTGTGCTTTGTGGAGGGGTGGGAAGCAAAATCAAGTACTGCATCCAGCATTTACCATTTTTTCCTTCTGTGGCCACCAGGTTTCTCCTTTAAGCTGCAAAGATCTGCGGTGACTAACTGGTTTCCTACCTGTGAGGAGCTCTGCTCCTACTAGGCCCTCACCAACTTCACTTTTCTCTAGGAAAGCAAATCAAATCAGAATATTCTCAGGGACAGTAAAATCTCTGTTTATGGCGCAGAAGATACGGATAGCCCCATCGTTCTTAATCTACCTTTCCTTAGCATACAGTTTCATCAAGGAGGGCCTTCCGTGAAGCTGAGTGGAGGATTAATTCAGGAAAACTTTTCCTGTTTTTGTGCTCCCAGGCACAATTTCCCCCAGATGTGGGTTCATTCAACTTGTAAAGCTGACGGACTAATTGAATTCAATTAAGCTTTCCAGTGTTGTTCTTTTTAGTTTGCTTTTTATTTTTATGTTTTTAAAATCTAAACCTAATCCACTGTACAATCTGGACTTAATGTAAAATATGATGTTGGGATATAAAAATGTAACAAACTGTACAAATAAGTTCTGTGGTTGCATTTAAAAATATTAAATCTTCTTTGATCTTTCTTTTTATTTACTAGAGTTTGTTCTTATGGCTAAGAACAAGGGAGAGATAATTGTAAGAATTCACTTGGGAGTTTATCTGAAGTTGTCTTGACATGGCAATGTTATCCTTTCATATTACTTATTAGATAACATATTTTAAGCACGATCATCTTAGATCTGTCTTATTTTTGTTCTACATAAGGCAGCCATTGATGAAAGTAGTCAGTGTAAAACAGCATCTGTATTTGCTCCATCATACAAAGTATGCAAATAAACAGGATGCAAGTAAAGGCTTTAGGAAAGGTTTTGTTATATGTGGTTTGAGTGTTTCTGTAAATGGAAATGTACAGATGCTAGTGTATAGTGGTTTGTTGGGGGTTTTTTGGTTGGTTTTTTTTTTTATGGGAAATGTGTTTTTCCTTTTATAGGAAATGAGGTTTTGTATAGGAAATGTGTTTTTGACAGCTATTTAAACATAGCTACTTGATAATGTATTGATAGATATTGACGATCTGCTTATTACCTTTTATGTATTTTCCTTTCCTTGCTCAAAAACTTACCTGGGTATTATGCTTAACTAACTCTTTAAAATAACAAGATTGATAAATTTCACGTGGATTCAATGAAGCCCCAAATTTTGCTCCTGCAATTACATAAGGGTCTATTAGACATTTAACTTTGGGTTGTGGGATAAGCCAAGCCTACGCAAAGGTTAGTTTGTAACTTGGGTCAGAAAACTAATTTACACAAATCAGGTCTGTTGTAGTTATAATGGAAAAAAATTATTATAAGATTCATGATAATCATTATAGTGCTAATATTTCTTCTGTTTCAGTAACAAACTTCCTCTCTTATGCCTCTTGGCAGCATTATTTGGCATCTGTGCTTTTTATTGTATTGCTATAATAATTATTCTGACTGATCGTGATCTCCCTTATAAATGATGCCTGCCTTACAGTGGAGCCCTGGTTTGCTTTGATTGTAGAATGTCACTAAACAATTGGTGGCGGTCTTCCACTGGGGAAATTTGCTACTGTCCCTGTCCAACAAGGCTGCTTTGACGCTGTCATCCTATCCCACTTTTCATTTAGAAATTTTCACAGACCTGGAAAAATGTCTTGGGTCTGTCGGTCATAAAATAAAAAATACCCTATTTCCGCTTGGTTTTCTTCCTTTTTCTTTTTTTCCCCTTTAAACTTATGAAATAACATCTCCAAAAATTGTCGGTTACATTTTGGGGGACACTGTAACAGATTTGAAAGGACTCTTTTCTTCTTGAAGTGGTAAATCAGGGTCATAACCAAAATTGTTCTGAAAGCAGGAGGATGTTCATATATCAAGCAGGAAGGCCAGAGATCAAAGTTTTAGCAGTAAAATGAAAACTTTTAAGTGTTTTTAATTAAATCTCATTCTGTAATTTAACTGAAAACAAGACCACCTAAGAGCAGACACCAGGATACCCTTATCAAGAAAGGAATTAAAAGAAGCTGCCTCAGATACAAAATCTCTTATGATGCAATGAAATGTGGTTACAGTCTCAAATCACTTTCTGCCCAATTAGTGCAAGTTACTATTACTGAACTTTTACATCTATACTTTTTGTCACAACTCATTGCCTTATGGCAAGTTATACATTTTGCAGCATTTAAAATCTTGTAAATGGGATAACGTACTTCCAAAAACTTAAATATGCAATTTCTGTAATTTCTAAATGCCAGCAACTTTTACATTGTGAGCTTTATATCATAGTAGGGATAATTTCTAGATCCTAATTTAATAATTGTTTAAGCATTATGTTGTCTGAGCATTAATGAATTACTTGATGAAATGTGTTAACTCATGAGGGGAATGGAGGCCAGCGCTCCTGCTTCGGTGGGAGGGATGGCTGGAGCGTAGCTTGAGCTGCTGAGTCCCTGCTAGTGCCACTTTCTGCCTCAAGCTCCGAAAGTAGGAAACAGTAAAGTTTGTCGAAACATGCTTCTGACTCCTTCTGTTGTTGTGTTTAAGCATGGCTTTAGCCCCTTGGCCCTATGTGAAAGCAATCGATGTAACTGTAAATGGCTCTTCCTGTAGCTCAGAATCAACAGTGCGGATGAAAACGTAAGCAGTTTCCACAGTATAAAAATGTGTGCAAAGGGGAAAAAAAAAAGTCATTACTTTTAACAGCAAGTCAAAGTATCTTTTAATAAGTGAATGCTTTTTCCCATCAGAAATAAAATGAACCTTGGAATATAAAGGATTTTTAACAGATGTTTAGCATCACTGAGTTACAATAGAGTTATAAGCTGAAGCTTTGTGTACACAAACACATGCACCCACTTTCTGGCTTTTACTTTCTGGCTGAAATATTACAGAGCCATCTCAAAGGCCTGCTTTTAAAACTTCTCCATGGAAAAGACACCTGTTGACAGAAACACAATTGTTCGTTGGATCCATTTATTTGACAGTTGGCAACAAATATCTTAGAGGAAGTCTTTGGTTTCTTTAGGTGGACAAGTAACTATTTTCTGCAGAGAAATGTTGTCTTTGCATCCTGATAATCACAGTTGCCTTATGCTCTGAAGTGTTAGTTTATCTCTGTCAAATAGTTTATTCTGTCTAAGATTTCTGTAAGGTATGTTTCTGTATGCAGTACTAAACTTTTTTGAATCTCCGTAAGAAATAGACTTATAAACCATGGAATGCAACGGTAATTTTTCTTTTGTCTTCACGCTGGATATTCCTTTCTTCTACTCTCAGTGCACTGGGTCATGCAGTTTACCTTTTCTACACATCTGTCGCGGTCCTTCTCTTCATGCGTTAAACATTAGCGCAAACAAAATAAAAAAAGAATCCTAGTTGTTTGCAGCTTTTCAAGTTGCTTTGTAGTTTGCCCTCAGACTTCGGTGATGGAACAGCTTAATTGTTCAATACGTACAAGCTTGCTTTGTATCCTGCATAATTCTGCCTCTCTTCTCACTCGATGATACCCTCTTGACTTTTCCACAGACTCACATTTCAAGACTTCCTCCTGGAGCCGTGGCAGGACAGTCCGTGGCGATAGAAGGAGGAGTTTGCCGGCTGGAGAGTCCAGAAAGCTGAACAGCTGATTCCTCACTTCATTGCAAAGAATGTGAATGACTTTTTGTACAATAAGTTTTTTGTGTTTTAACAGATGTTGGAAATTCTACTCTTGTTTTATACCCTGTCTTGCAACCATGTGCACCATAACTTGAGACAAGTGCTGCTGTAGTTTATGTTCTCACTCTGTGAATGGGGGTGTCTGCATGTTCATTTTTTCCCTAACAAAATAGGAACTCTTCCCAGTTGTGTGAAGATTATGTATGGTTAATAATTGCATTTTCATTGTTTTATGTTTGAAAAATAACTGAAAGTTAAAAAAAAAAAAAATTTAAAGATATGGTCACAATTGTCATTCATGTTCTAAATTTACAAGTAACAGGCCTTTGAAGTGGCTATATACTTATGCAAAAATGATTCTGGTTTCTAAGTTTCTCAGTGGTTTAAGGAAATCCAGTGGTCGTTTAAACATGGGTTGGTTTTTTCCTCCCCAATAAGGAGGAATTTTTTTTGTCAAGAATGGTTTCAGTGAAACAAACTAGAGCAAAATTAAGGCTAGAATTGTTTTTAAATAGTCTTATAAGTCATATCTCTGTTCCCAAACTAAGATGTTAATAGCTTCAAGCTGTATGTATTACAAAAAGCTATATGAAGATAATGTATTGTAACGCAGTCTTTATGTATAATGGAATATTACAATGTAAATAAGAAAACAAAGTTTATGGAAAGATTCGATATTATTCTTCGCTTCTGTTTTAAATCTATTTTTGAGAGGTACAGAAATTGAACATATTACTGGATGCGAAGTGCAATGTGTATTAAATGGATGTTGGGAGGTCTGATACTAGCTTTCGTATTGAAAAAGCAACTTCCTGAAGTCCAGCCACAGCATGGCTATTTATATAACTGTGTGTAACATGTATTACCGTGCATAAATTTACTGTAATTCTTTTTATACCTTCAACAAAACTGCATTCTAAAACAGTGTAATCCTTGTCTGCCTTGTGAAGCATTGGCAGCTGAACTGTCGTTTGTCACCAGTTCTAATATGTTAGTCAGATCACCTGAGTCCTAAAAATGAGTTCTGACATACAATCTTCAGTACTTTTTTCTTCACAGCATTGGCAGCAATAGAAGACTTTTGTAATTAATTCATTGTCCTGATAAGTATGCCAAAGAGAAACTAAAATAGTTCATCTTTTTCCCTGGTGGATATTTGATAATTTTGTTTTCAGAAATAGTGGATGAATAGATATTCAGACTGTATTCGCTTAATCGGGCATTGTACTTGCCTGTTTTGTAATGTTGTGCCTGCCTATAACAGACATACTTGACTGATTAAATGGTTACATTGATTGTAGTACCAATCTTTCATGGATAAAAATCTTAATAAATTTTTTTAATAGCCTGAGTTAATTTTCACTCTTATGTTACAGCATACTTTAAGATACTGTCATCTTTGTGTGGTTTTTAAATTGTGACACCAGTGTTGTCCTATAGTTAAGATATTTCTGTACAGTTCTGTAAATAATAAGAAACTGGGGCTTTCTGGGTTGCAGAAACAAAAAGTGGACTGCATCTCTTCGAAACAGTTTGTGCTGAGATATCAGACTGGATCCTCAGTTGGTATACTCATGGTCCGATGAAATTAAGAACTGTACTGTTTTATGCTAGCTGAGGCAGTATGGACTACGACGCTTCAGAAATGTTCCAGCAAAGTTGTGTTGTCAGAGCCATTAAAACTGCTCTAACGTGCAGCACTAAGTGATTGTGTGGGAGCTTCGCTATGTAGTGAGTGAAAAATTGAAGATCATCTGTATGAGTTTGTAAGTACCCACATTTGAAAACAGCACTGGTTTTGGAGAAGTGAAAGTAACAGTGTTAGCCTGCTGTCATTCTGAAAGTGCTTTTCAGTGTTGACTTCATAGAAACTTTTGGCATAAATTCACTCTTTCATGGAATAAGCATGGCAGAATGGCTTGTAAAATGTGTAAATTGATAAATTGTTTCTTCCCCTTACTTTTGCTTAGTATCTCTTTATGGAGATTTGGATTCCAGCATATAATTTTTCCCCACACTATATCTCAAAATTTTATTTGTATGTACACACACACATATAGAAAAATCATAATTGAACAGCAGATAAAATGTTTTGCTTTTACTTTGCTTTTGTGTCTAATACTCTAAAATGTTTTTTGCCAAAAAACCAGGCTTCTTCAGGAAGCTACTTGGGAATCATGGTTTGAACTTGAGCAGTGTTCCTCTTCGTCGTCGGAACTTTCTTCCTTCTGTTTAGGTAGAGGGAAAAGGAAAAAAGGATTCTATCAAGAATCATAAGCGAGATGCAGAGCACAAACCAGGGACGGAGCTGACCACCTACCTAAGGTACTCATGAGAAAAGCTGTATTAGCACATATGAATTTCTGTGTCACTAATCATGAAGACTAGCTGGAGCAGAACTTCCTATCATTCTACTCCCAGTTAAGCCAATGGAAGATCTTACACTAATTTAATTGTGGGTCTAAGTCTGCTACCAGTTCTATTTTTGGACTTAAAAGGGGCTTATTAAAAAAAAAACCAAATGGCGAGGACAGACACGATTTGCAATGACGTGGTCTGTAAAGTCTTGTATGCGATGAGTAACCATTGCCACTGGCATAGGCAGATACAGTCCGGGAGGAAATTATACATTTGGCAGCAATAGCTGGCTGAAATTATAAAGGAAGAGCAACCGGATGAAATGCATATAAATACAAACAATTTGAATACTATTGATTTTATACTCAAACACACAATTATGTGTCCCAGAGTATTTTGTAGCAGACAGGTTGGTGCCTGTAGTAGTCAGTCGGAGTAGTCAGTCTTCTGCCATAATAAATTTTACTGCTAAAAGTGTGTAATAGACTAAACCAAAACTAACATATAGCCCATTTTCCATCTTCCTTTTCTCCTGTACCTTAGTCTTTGCTTCTGTACCTTAACAGCATGGCCCTGCAATGGTTTGACTTCAGAGGGCTGCAGCTGAGCAAGTCACGGAGGAGAGGCCTGTTACACCAAAAAGAGTTTAGAGGTGATTTGAATTACATTTTGTGTATTCTGTAGGTATGCAGAGCGTGCTTCTCTGCTGGTGAATTCAAGCTATGCAAACGCTGTGAAATAGAAGCCATTTGACTGAGGAGGAAGAGGGGGCCTGATTTAGGGAAACTGCAACTGTTTGTCTGTAAAGGACAGTATAGAAGATGCTGTGAAAGAAGAATGAAGCCTAAGGGGAAGCAAAGCTGGTAATAAATCCAGGGGTATTAGCAAGGCTGTGGTAACTGCTGTCATTACCCAAAATGTACGCTAAGAGCAGAATCTAGAAAAAGACGCCAAAACTGTTGTTTATTGCGGTATTACAGGTGAAACATTTCACAGTGGCATGTGGTAATGGTGCAACTGGAACGTCTTTATAGCTCAGTTTTGAGCAGAATGACTCAGAATTAGATGGGAAGTTGTAGAGTATATATCTACACATTTTAAAAATGGAAACTTTGAATTCCACCATGATTTCTGTTTCTTCTGGTTGTTACACAAATAATTTACTTTGAATCAATAAGATATACTAAGAGTTCTAGTCACTCAGTGGTAGCAGGATTCATTTGTTTAAAGTCAGATCGTATGGAAAGTTTTTATGGTGTTAGGTTTGCAAGTAACTGGATGCCATCTGCAGTCTATATGCAGCCCTATTTCAAAGCATCTCCTGAATCCCAAAAGATTTGCCACTCTCAACAGTATTTGGACCTACGTAATTCTAGGTGACTGCAATCCCATCCTCTTAATTCAGTGGAGAGACACCTTTCAGGTTGAAATATGACTTAGGAAAGAATCTAGTTTTCAGGTCAGCTTGATTGGCAGGAGAAGGCTTAGAAGAGAACTGGAGAGTTGAAGGGAACGTTTATTATGTGTCTAGGTAAGGAAATAAAGGCTCTTTTTAGAAAGCAGTGTATATAAAGGAACTTCTGTAATGGGGGAGAACAGGAATCGGTGTAAAGCAGGTAGGGGGAAAACAAAATTATTCTTAAGGAAAGAAGAGCAAGAATAAGAGGAAGTAATTGTGAGAACTTCAAAGGAACCTGTGTAAGAATTTATATATCCTTCACAGTGCTAATAAGGCTCATTGTCCAAGGCATATTTGAAGAGACAAAGGAGTATAAACTTACTTTATACCTGGCCAGGATTTTCACGTGAAAGACTCATTTTTGTTTACGGAAAAGTGAGGACAAACACAGAATTTCTATGGCTTTTAGCATGGAGTGTCAGCTGAGGGTTTTGTAGATGCCTTGCAGGTGAGTTGAGAAAGTGCCACTGCCTCATATCAGAGTCCAGATCTGCCAAGAGATGCCGAGAACCTGCAACTTGCAGGAAATTGTGTTGAGATTGTATATGGAAGCTGACATCACTGATAGCTTGTGGTAGAGGACTCCTGTAGTACATCTAAAGATAGCACTGCTGATTAATAAAACTTACCTCTTTTATTTTTGCTCATTTTTTACAGGAAAGCTTGTTCTGCTTACAGGAGGTTGTTCTGCTCTAATAGCCCTCTGCTTGATTACTCACTCCATTATGAGATAGCACAGAGGTAAGGAGGACTTGTACACTGACTGTTGTTGCTTTAGATCCTATAGTGACGCGGCATTTATCTTTCACATAATGTGGGCAATAAATCCCCATAAAAAGCATTAGCATCACATAATGGTGATTTGAACAGAATTTGAAAGACAATAAATGTCTGTCTTGTTACCAGCTCCTGTCTGCCTAATGAACCAAATGAAATATGTTAGTGAACACAGAGCAACAGATAGAGCAAGACCTGCTTTCCTATGGCTTTGTGCCTTAACCACAATACCCTCAGCTGCCTTAGAAGTCTTCTGTGTGACAGTGATGCAATACACTTACTTTAGAGCTCATGTCCTACGCTCCTTCAGTAACTCTAAGTTTGCAGTTCCTTGCATGGTAATACCCTGCTCTTCCCATGTTCTCTATCCCCGTACGGAGGTGCCAGCTACCACAGCTCCTCTGCCTCCACCCACTGTAAGACTTTTGGCCAGCCCTTGTGTCCCCAGTGCCCGCATATGTCTTTACACAAGAGACAGTGTATGTGAGCAGTGACTGTAAGTGGCTCCTACCTCTTGGCTGTGGGTCTCAAGGGTTGCCTTTAACCCTTTTAACCAGCGTGAATGTGCAAGCATGGTTTCCTTCAGATCCAGGCTACAAGAGTTTGAAGCAGCTGCTTCTCCTCGTTTCTTAAACTGCATCAGAGAGACTCCGAGACCTATGTTCACCAGTCCCTCGAGGGTGATTGCAGGGTGTAAACGTGGCAAAGCTGGCAGGCTCTGACCTGCTCATAATCTAATCATCCCGGAGACAAAATAGCTGGGAAGTTATGGTGTCAGTGCTCATCCTGGAGGATGCTGTAAGCCTGCTAAGGACTATGGGTGTCATGTTCTTATGTGGCTAACCCCCACTAGACTCCGCACCTTCAGGTATGCATGGCTGTTCCTATGCATGGTGTGCAGGTGTATGTCAGCCAGACATCCAGGTGGACTCACAGAGGAGGAGCCCCGGTAGCTTATCTCACCATCCCTCATGGAGCCCATCAGCTACAATATATTGTAATAGGTATTTAGGCTAGGGTTGCCCAATTTATTGTGCTCAGTTATATTGCTGTAAACATCCACATAGATGTACAGAAAGAGACCAACTAAACTCATCTTCCTAAAACAAAAAGCCTTTCAAAGTTGTTAAAATACAGTTTTCAGAAAGCACCATGTGAAAGTAAGTGTTGGAAGTGAGATCCTGTCCCCAGTGAGGTCACTTGGAGCTCGGCCCTCAGCTTTGGCAGAGCCAGGACATCACCCGTGGAGGTATTTCTCTTAGAGGACTCAAACATTACGAGTCCCTTAATGTCAATACTGGAGACTTTGGAAATGAGGTGGTGCAAGATGTTTTGATGACTCATGCTTATTTTTTTGGATTATCTGGGAATATCTGGTGGGTGTGTAGGGCTTGCAAAGCCAAGTGGAAGAATCAAACTGCAGACTCCTCTGGGCAAATAATCTGATGCAGCTGGGCGATGACTGCTCCAAAAGGAGCTCTCCACTAGCCGAGGGCTCTCAGTGTATCTTTTAGAATTTAAATAGTTTTCCTAAAGGTGATCATTTCTACAGCCCTAGTTTCTCTTCAGGTGGATATGTTTGAATGGTATAGACTACATACCATCACAGCACAAACGTGAGCAAGGATTTCGGTTTGCTGCAATACAACTCAGAAGTGACAAAACCACCGCGTTCAAGGTTAAGTGCCAAGAAACCACTATACCGGCTTGGATTGTAACATCTTCTGTATGTACTGTACCTGCAATAGAAATCCTATAAAATGTATATTTTAGAATTGTTTCCTTAAAATGTGAGTTGTATCTGACTGATACAGCTGGGTAGTGTGATGCCTTGCTGGAAATCTGGCCTCACTGCCCATGGGCCAGAGGAGATTTTAATTTAAAGTTGAGATCAAATTGTCCATATTTGAAAACATTGCTATTTTATTTTTTATGGTAAAAAGTCGTCTGCTCCTTTGTCTGTGGCAGTGCATTGTGTGCAGGTGTGAAGGCGCTGGCTGTGAGGAGAGGCGGGGCTGCCCAGCACCAGCTGCAGCCCGTTCTGGCCAGTTCCAGCCGGTTCCAGACAGTTCCAATGGCTGCACCACCGGGCACAGCCCAGCCCTTCCATGTTGCCAGCGGCACCTCAGGGGAAGCGGCTTTTAGAAAAGAATGAAACAGCGCCCGGCAGCAAGGAGTGAGGAAAAAACCATGTGAGAAACAGCCCTGCGGGCCCCTCTTGTAGGAGGGTGTGGAGGATTTGGGGGTGAGGAGGTGGCTTTGAGCCTGGGAAAGGGGGTGAAGGGAAGGTATTGTTTTAATTTTCCTTTGTCTCTTACTATCCAAACCTATTTTAGCTGACAATAAATTAATTCTTCCCAAGTCAAGTCAGTTTGCTGGTGATGGCGCTTGGCAAGTGATCTCCCTGTCTTTATCTTGATCCATGAGCTTTTTCATCTTAATTTCTCCTCGTCTTCCGCCCCGCCCCGCCACTGTCCTTCTGAGGAGGGGGAGGGCGAGAGCAGCTGGGTGGGCACCAGCAGCCACCTGAGACCAATGCACTACAGGTATCAATTACAATTGCACCCAAAGTGCTCTTCAGGACTAAATCAGAAAGTAAAATTTTGCAGGAGATAAACTTTTTCTTCCAGTAGCTTAGTTTTCTCATCGATCAGTGAGCTGACTTTTTGTGTCCTGCAGCTGCATGATTGTTAGAGCTAATGAAAAGGAAACATGGGAGTGCATGGCTGGAAGAGGGATGGGGAGGATGGGATAACCCCTTTTGACCAATGTTAAATCAGATTAGATATAAAACATAACTGCCCCATCCTTGCTCTCACTGTGATTATTCCTCTTGTTGGATGCTGCTCTGATTCTGTTCCAGTCCACCTCTGGAAGTAACTGCTACAATGCACTGTGGATGTTGTTGGGAAAAATTTGCCATGTTTATAAAATCGCATTTGTGTCTTAATTTTTCAGGAATCAACTCTAAGTGTAATTCTCAATCCGATGAAGAAACAGTTTCTAAAGTTTGGAGGCTAAACCTTTTGAAATGCAGCGAACTCCTCTGGGGAGATAAGAGCATGCCAAGTCTTGAGGTAATTAACAGTCAATGTTGTGACATGATGGCCTTTGAAACTGATACTATGTGTGTCTGAGGAGGGAAGGGAGATTGTTTCAAACCCCATGTTTATCGTATTAATATCTCATGTAATGTCAGTGAAAGAAAATTAGCAAACCAAACAACAAACAATGCCATGGCACAGCAGAAAATGCTTTATGATACATGATTTGCAAAATGTTACGATTTTAGAACTGCAATCCAGTTCCTTCCTCAGGGAAAAGGGTGAATGGATAGAAAAAGCGTAATTTTAAGTGTACTCTTTGCACATCAAAAAACCTGTTGTTTCCAGGTAAGTTTCAAGAATCTTGACCAACATAATGGAGGTGCCTAAATTAGAAGAGAACTCAAAAATAAGGAAACTCCCAACTATAAATGATGATCAGAAATCCAAGATGAAGTTCACTGTTAAAAACAATAGACAAGAGGCAGAAGGCAACTGAGTTATCCTGTTGTCGAAAATGTGACTCAGAGTTTTAAGTTCAGGTATGAGCTAATGCTGTTTTCTTGTTTTGGTACTTTTCTATTTTATTTGTTTTAAATTTTGAAACTGAGATGCCTTTTTTTTTTTTTTTGGCCTTGCTAGAGTAAAAGCATTTTCACTTTATTTATCTCTAAAGTCACAGAAACTCATTTAAAGCAAAGTTTCTTTTACTTCTGTGGAGATGTCAAGCCCAGATAAGGTGGTTGGCAGGGACTAACCCTGCTGGGAAGTGGCACCCAAAAGTGTTCAGGTGTCTGAGGAAATGGGGTGAGTTTTCAACACTCGAATAACCCCTGTTCTTTTGTCTTCAACCTAGTTCAAATTCTAGTCCTTCATCTATATAAGTGCCATAGAATGACATATGACACAGTCATATTAGGTGGTCTCATAAATGACACACACAAAGAAATAAAAGGCTTTCTTTTTAATGAAGAAAACAAGATTTGTTGATTTCCTCCTTCCCCTCCAAAAAAAAAAAAAAAGAAAAACCCACACACCTCCCCAGAAAACCCCAACAAACTAAAAAACTGCACTGCACCACTCACCCTTGCCTAAACCCTGCCTTGAGGATATGTTACAATTTCTTCAGCTTTCTGAATGCTACAGCATCATGATTTGTAGTCATGGTACTGGGAGTACTAAAGCCTGTTTCCACCACTGATGCTGTTGCCCCTTCTAGCAGTGAATTACTGTCAAGGGTCAGCAGAATAATTTCATGCCTGAGAAAACTCTTGAATCCCCCATTTTAAATAAGTCAAAGAATATTCTCCATAAACTACATTTTAATGGGGGTTTTTTTTGTTTTTTTTTTTTTAGTAATAATGGTGGCCAGGCTGGTTAGTAAGTGTGATTATGTATTCATTTGGAAATCCTAAGTGTGGGTTTTTTTCAGGCTAGTGTGCTCCTGTAAATAAGGTTTTCATGTGAGTGTGCTGTCTTTATGTATGTCCATCTTTATGTCCTGTTCTCTCCACTCTTCTCTGTTCCTCTTCCTTCTCTCTTCCCCCAGTGGCACCAGTTGTGCAATACTGTTAACAGAGGGTAAATAATTGTTTCCCCAGTTAAATTAATTTATGTAGGCAGAAAGAATAAAGAACTACAGTAAGTTCTTGAAGACTGATGAGTCCCTTGAGGGTCTCTGCAGGAGAAAGCCTTTATACAGGATTTTTTTCCCAGTTAATGTTATAATGTAGGTGGCTGTGAGCTCCAGTTGGCACAAATCTAGAAGAAATCAGGCATTGTTTGTTCCAGTGATTACAGAATAGCTTGATTCACAATTAAGAACTTTTTAGGTTAGTGCAAAAGGTGTTGGTTGTTTTTTTCCAACAATTTATTTGCCTTTTTTATAGCTCAGATTTTCCACAACTCATAAAAACCAGCTGCATGATAATGTAGTGGCAGGTTTACACTGAATATCACCTGAAGAAGCCAGTGAATCCCTGCTGGCAACAGTGGAGCTGGTGAAGGTGACAAAGGATCCCTATCTGTTTTCTGTACTGATGCAGTTTATTTTTTCTGCCCCGCAAATTCTCCATCCGCCATTAGACTACATGCAATCCTTTTGCTAAGAACAATGCAACGTCCAGGTAATTTTGCCATGAGAAATCCTGTATCCATTATATAAAAGTAGATACAGTGGCTTTTCGGAACAGTGTCTATAACAGAAAGACCACATAATCTTTTGTTTCTTCTTTGCTGAAACCTTTCACATGGTTGAAAAGAAGGCACAAGCCCTTTTCCCCTGCCTGGTAACTAATCAATTCTCCTTACCTGAAAGTATCAAAAAGGCAGAAGTCTTTCAAATGAAAGCTGACATCATCTCATCTTAAATTTTCTAATTATTTATATTTCACTGGCAGATAGGCTGCAAGACCTTGTAGTTTGTTAATCATGTGCCAATAAGGATACCAAATACATTTTGTTTCAGTCCATCTTGCCAGGAATAAAAA
The DNA here is from genome assembly GCF_028858705.1 of Grus americana. Classification (NCBI taxonomy): domain Eukaryota; kingdom Metazoa; phylum Chordata; class Aves; order Gruiformes; family Gruidae; genus Grus; species Grus americana. The sequence continues at coordinate 119,045,699 of NC_072854.1, forward strand.
TGCAGTAAGACTTGACAGTGGATTTTTCCTCCCAGTTTGCTCCCTGGTGAAACAATGCAGCTCTCAAATTCACTGTCCATACATGCGCGCACAAATACCAGGAGGGTCACCTGTTGTTTCCCCTTTCCTGTCCTCCTGATAGCCCGTAACACTTCCCTGGGTGCTGGTGAGCTGTGGAGGCTTCATGCTGCACTTGTGGCCTCAGTTTAGAGAAGAGGGTTGAGGACTTTGATCCAACTCCAAGGAGATGATGGGGGGAAGCTCTGTGACATGCCGATGTGTCCTGGCTTTGAAGTCTGGGATTAGGCCAGAGGATAGGAAGAAGTCCTGCACGATGTATCCTTTTGATTTGAAGCTCTGGTGAGTGATGATGTGAGTCCAGCACAGGCCTGGTGAGGCTCCAATCCTCTGCTGATGAGCCCTTCCTCTCTCCTGGGACAGAACATCCTCACATGCAGAGATGGAGAAATCCTGGGATTCCCCCATTCTAGGCTATAGCTTTGTCGACAGACTTATTTTTCACTTTAGTATAGTAAACAGAATTTGTCTCCTGCTTGGAGATGATTCATCTCTCATTATGTTTAATAATTAGAATTCCAGGCTCGTCCACTGCTTCCTCCGTGCTCTGCCAAAGTGAGCTGTCTCTGCTCTGAACAGCTCCATCTGTTGGCATCGCATTGCCATATCGGGGAAAAAAAGGCTAAAAAAAAAAAAATCCCCCCCAAAACCCAGCAGCAACAAGAATAGCCTTTCCACTTGAACTGTGAAGAGAAATGATAGGCATGGGGCCTGATGCACCAGCTGCCCTCCTCTGAAACCCACTGGGTAAAACTCCTGCGTCCCTGGGCTCCCCTGCGCCTTCAGCATCCTCCAAAATCAGGAGTGCCACGTGTCTGCTGAGCACACTACAGATCTGGGTAGAGATGAGGAGGGAACCCCTCTGCTCCTTGTGTCCTCACACCATTTCCTTTCGTTTCCCAGCCTGGACTTGCCACGCCAGGTGCAGCCAGCAGCAGCTTGCCAAAGGCCGACAGGGGCTGTTCTTTTTGGAAACAGAGGAGGTGGAGGTGGCTGGCGATGCGGAGTGGTTGTGGGGGGCTTGTGGGCCCGGCCCGCTGCACGCAGACAGCTGGAAAGGAGGAGCAGCTGGATTATAAAATGTGGAAAGAGGCAAGAGCTATCCCTGCAAAGTCCCCGCTTTTGGGACAACACTGGGAGCTGCAGAAAGGGAAGCCCCGTTCCTCTGCGCAGTCCCCAGTGAGCAGCAGAGCCAGGGGCTGCTGTGCCCTGTGCCGGGGCAGGTCTGGCCCCGTGGGAGCTATGTGCTCACCAAGGGCTGTGCTCAGAAACCAGGGGCCAAGGGTCAAGGGCAGCGCAGGGATTGCTGGGACGAAGAAGTGCTGTGGGTGGCTTGGAGGTTGCTGTGGAGGAACGTTTGGCATGGAGATCATTAGGGGTGAAGAAGTATTGCGGGTGGCACAGCAGTCAGTATGGATGAAGAAGTGCACAGAGATTGCTATGGAAGTAGCATTGCAGGTGGCACGGAGATTGCTATGTCAGACCTGGCCACAGGGGGGTACCACAGACAGTGACACGATTTCAGTATTGGAACTAACAGATGTGGTAACATCTCATCTTGCTACTCCGTATCCCCTCCTGCCCCTCCGCTACAAGTATGCTTGAGAGTGAAGGTGTGAGCACGGCTCGTGTTCAAGTTGGGCAGAGCATCAGCCTGTTGTGCCTTCGTATATAAATCTTCTACAGTGTTTTCTCCCCTGGGCTGTTGGGAATGCATCTTCAGGATTAAGCCTTTGTGTTGTACTTGAGGTGTTAGCAAAGAGCTGTGACTGCTGTGTGATTGCCTGGCACGCCAACTGTGGAGAGCGAGGCTGCTTCCCAGCCTGGCTTCATAAAGACACTGAAAGTAAAGCGGTCTTTGCAAAAACTGGGTTGCTCTGGGAGGCTGAAATTCAACACTTATTTCTTTCCGTTTTTAAGGACCTAGAGCCCAATGCTGAGTGCCAGTAAATTCAGTCATCTCCCTGGTGGCTCTGTGCATGTTGGGCTCAACTCTGTGGCTGTGTTTGAGCAGCTGCATAGCTTGCACTAGGCATGAATAAGGTTGGCATCAAGGAAGGCAGCTCCAGTTGCCTGTAATTGTCCAAAGCTGGAGCTATTTGAAAAATTAAGGTTACAACCATGCTCACAAAGCAAATAGTTTTCCCTTGTATGGTTTATATGAGTTTCTGCTTCAAAGAGAGTATTATCTGCCTTCTTGAAAGTGTTGTCTTCTTCCATCTGCCTTCTTGAAAATGCTGTTGTCTTCCAGCTGCTTGTGGTGTAGGTATGAACCGGCTTGCAGAGCATCCAGTGCTTGACATCAAATATTGGATATTTTCAGTATTGATACCTTTTATATGGGGCCTGGTCCTAAAGCAAGAATGAGGCTTTATTTGTTGTACATGCTTATTATTTGGTTTTTTTAAGTATTGTGTTCTTTAAGGGGCCTCAGATGTTCAGAATATCAGAAAGCAGTATTCTTTATGATGAGAGTAAATATTCTGATTTTTTGGTGGTGGCTTCCCCCCCCCCCCCCCCATAAAAGGCAAAAGAAATCTGCTAGCTAAATAAATGCAAACATTTTGTTTCTCATGCTATCAAATGCAGCATGCAATATGATCCAGTCTCATTTGTGAAGGACCAGTTCTACTTATACAGATGAAAAATTATACTTAAAAGGCAAAACCAAACAAAACTGTGTAGTTTGTTTGCTTATCTTGATTTGTGATTGTCCTTTGGAGACTGAAGCCTGGCCCAGAGCTGACATAACACAAGATAGATTGCTTCCATGGACTCCAGTGGGAGTTTGGATTGGGCTATGTGATGTTGCAAAACTATAAATGCCTCTCAGAAGGATATGAGTATAACTTATTCATGATGGCAAAAGTGGGATATGAACACTGCAGTGATCGCTTCAGATTCCCAGATTTCTCTGCCTTGGAAAGGTGTATCTGCAGATTATGTTGAAGATGGCCGCCCCCAGAGGAGGACAGGCAAGCAGGATTTGAGGTTTCCCCACAAAGGAGAACACCTCTGGGTGCTCTGTCACTGCCCTCTGGCATGGTTTGAGTTGTCTTGGCTCGAGTGCGGGTACAGCTATGCCAGCATTTCAGCAGAAATCCTCCCTGCACTAGTCAAGACATAGGCATTTAGCAAATACAGGGCTGCTGTGGGCGTTGGATGCTCATGTGCAGGCAGGGACCCACCCTGCAGCCTCAGCAACACGTTGGCCTTGTAGCTGAGAGTTCAGAGAAGAGCAGTATCAATTCTTTGGCAGGTGGGAGGTAGAGATTCAGCAATGTCAGACAGAGAAAATTAAACAGAAGTTAGCTGGGTGCCCCAAAAGCAACCTTTTTTTTATATCCCTTGTTGCAGCACAGGGATAGTCTCGAGTCTGACACTACAAAGCAGCTTGTCAACACTAAGGCAGCAGCACAACAGTTTGGTCTCCCTGCTATTAAAGCAGACTTTCCTTCTGGGAATTAAAGGAAAAGAAGGAAATAAGAAAGCTGCTCCCCCTGCTCTCTCGCAGCAGCCTCCCCACATTAGGAGGCAGGCTGCTCTGCCGGGTTTTGACTGCAGTAGGTTTACTGGGTGCTTTCACAGCCGCCCGATGTTGCAGTGTAATTTCCAGCCTCCGGCAGGATGCTCTGCTCTTCTGCAGCTCGAGATGGCTTTGGCCATGGGTTTCAGGACTAATTCTTTCCAAAGAGCTGGGTTGTAAAGAGACAAATGCCATTCACAGCAGTGGGTACATTTCTGGAAGGTGCTCGGATGACCTTGTATTTGGAGCTTGAAAAAAAGTGAGGAGTGGAGTTGGTGGAGCACCTTGTAGACAAGGAAAGAGGAAAACTGAAACTGAGTTGCTTTCACTTCAGAAGCTTTGGGGTTATATTTCAAACAAAATAAAGTTCAGATCAGAGAAAGCAGCTATGTCCTCGAAATAGCCCCGAATTCTGCCTCTTTGCTGAGCTACCCTAACCAATTTGCAGCAGCCTTGAGATGTTTTCACAGTTTGAAGAAAAACCACTACCAGGGCTTGGGAAATGCAAGCGAGTCTGACTTTGGTTATGGAAAAGCTACTAGGCAGAAGCATGAAAAGCTTGCTGGTAAATCATTTACAAGAAAATATCTTGCTCAGCATGGGGTTTGCAATGAGGGGGTCATATTTAATAACCTGCTTCAAATGTTATTGTAAATCATTACTTCCTCACCAGCTAAATCACAACTGCCTAATACTCTGTATGCCCTCCCATAGAAATGTCACTAACTTGTGAACACGTTGGAGTTTGGAGCCACGTGGCCCTGTGGGACGGAGGGAAGCGCAGGAAACATGAGGGGCCATCAGGCACCCCAGGAGGGTGATGCCAATCCCTGACTCGGCTGCGCAGCTCCTGTGTTTTCATAGCACTGTACGCCTCTGCAAAATGCAAGGCCTTTGGGAGCTTTTTGATAAGACGCTAAGCTTGAGTAACCTAAATGAAAGCATGTCCCTGATGCAGAAGTTTTCAGGAGGATAAAGGCAGCGAGTGTTTAGCTTTGGTTGAATGATGCCTTTGAGTTATGCAGGGAAACGTCTTCCAAACTGCCCACCTGGGACAGTCAGCAGACCATCACAATAAACTGCTCCAGAGCCACCCTGGGTGAAACCTCCGAATCCTCCTTGGGTTATGCGTGATGGCAGCCCACGGGTGCATGGCCAGAGGCATGTCTATGAATGGGGGGGAAAACTCCCTCCCCTTGGAAAACAAACATATCACCTCTGAAAGGCAACAGCCGCTGCAAACAGGAGGGAACGCAAGTCCCACATCCATTTCTTGACTGAGGCTCCACTTTGTGCTGGAAGGCACCTATGGGCTGCTTTCACCTATTTATTTTACACAAAGAAGTGCGGGAGAAAAACCTCAGGACAGTCTGTCTGCAGAGGCAGTAACTCCTTAGAGAAGTGTACAGTGGGGATGTCAACAGAGAATTGGTAGCTCGTTCCTTTTTTTCCTGCCTTTAGATCATGACTTAAAAAAAAAATTCCTGTGCATCACGTATTCTTTGTCCTTGCTGCCTGTGCGAGAATCACAGTCAGCAGTTCTGTAGGTCATTTAGAGGGATTTTATGGTAATAATATGCAAGTGAAAGCAGTGTTTCTTTTGATGGATCTGTTTAATGCAATAGTACTTTTACACTTTAAAAAATAAGAAGAGCGAGCTTTAATATTATCTCTTCAGTCCATAGTAAGCATAAAAACCAAAGTCAAAGCATATTTAAGATCTTACTCTTTCTTAACAGAGCTATCTTGGCCAAGGAGAGGAAATAGGGCTTGCAATCTGGCTTCAAAGTAAATGGACAATTTTGGATTTGGGGTGACGGTGGAGTAAGGAGGTGGGGATGATGGTGTGAATGGGAAAATGAAATCTTCAACAGAATCGCAACTGCCATAAGTATAGCTGTAAGAGGGCCCAGAGACCAGCAAGGGACTTACACTGGCTGGGCTGTCCTATTCCCCACACAGAAACTAAGACCAGTGTTTGTGTACATTGTTGTGTATTCTCCTTAGTCTCTTTCCCCCCCCCCCCCCACTTGTGCATGAGTAAGATTTTAATTTTAGAAGAAACTCTGGTAGTCTTTTGTGGGCAGTTTGGAGGAGGGGAGATGAAGGATGGTATTTTTGTTTCTGCATACAAATGCAGGGAAGTTTGAGCTCAGCTGGTGAGGCCACCATCAGACAGGTATCACAAGCCTGGTTTGCATTTAACTTCCCAAGGCTTTATTGAGAAGAGAATATGCAAAGTCACCATGCATGGGCAGGCACAGAGCTCATACCATTCATAGAGGTTTGTCAGTATGTGAATTGTACGCCAGTACACTCTACACTGGTTTGTCTGACCACGCCACCTCCTCCACACCACGCTGGACCTGCTCACATGCCTGTGGTTCCAGCGCCTCCAGAAAGTGGCTCTGCAGCCCTAGGTCCCTTCCCTCACCCATGGTTAGACAGGAGGGCTCCCGGCTCCAGCTCCTATTGTGATGTGGCTCTGCGTGAGCAAAACCTGTTAAAAAGCGTGCAACTGTCTTTGCAGCTCTGCACGGGCCAGCATCTACCTGGATTGTAGAGGAATCTCGCTGACCAGATTAATTCATCCAGAGGCTGAATTTCCTTCGTGTTGTGCTTCTTCGATACTACTGAAAGGGACTCGTCTAAAAATGGGATGATCTTTTGATGGGTTTAGCCACGATGAAACAGGTAACTGAACTGATCTCACTAGTCCAGATATGGACCCAAGGCACCTGTACCAGTGCCTGGTGCAAAAGCAGAGAGAAAAGAGCACAGAGTTTCTTTAGACTCCTACTCCTCTGACCAACGCTGAGTCCAAAAGACACCCCTGCCTGCTCTGTTTGTTTGTTTGTTTATTCAGCACTCGTACACCCCTATTTACTTACTGACGCAAGGGACATTGGCTCATTTGGCAGCCTGTAATGACAGCTTAAGGTTCACCACCCTGTACTAATTCTGTGGTGTTAAAAATATAAGTTTTTCCAAATGAAGATCAGCAGTAAGCAAATGGAGGGAACGTCTCATCTCTATTCATGGTGTGTTTGCTTTGTCCCACACCTTTGTTTTGGGAGTTGCTGTTTTCATAGAAAATGAGTACAAAGCTGGGTAAGTCCAACTCAGGTCTTTCTAAGTATGTTTTCTGGGGATTATCACGGTGGCTGAAAAACAAGCCACTTCTCACAGCCAAAGATTTGAACTGAAAATGAGGTCGAGAAACATTGATTACAAGATGCACGGAGGCCTTTCAATTAAGATTGGCCACAATGCCATAGGATGGTTATTACTGGTCAGACACTTCCTGAAATGCTCAACGACTCCCAGAGAGTGCTGTCAGGAGCTAAATTTACCAACATTTCTGTGGGGTTTTTAAAAGTAATTCTTATTCTGGTCCATCAGCCACAGTATCGGTGGTGGTGAATATTTTTCCCTACAGTGGTACAAGGGAAAATAACCAGAAGAATAGTAAATGAGCTATTTATAAAGAGATACTGCAATGCACACTCATCTGCTTCTGATGAGATGTTCTGGCCATCAGTAAAACCATGAGGGATTAGAGGAGAAAATGGCTTTGTGTTTAATTTCATACTTTGATTGTTAATCTGCAGCATTTGACCTAACACTGTTCCAACATTTGAGCCTTGGAGACATTTGTGCAGGTGAGACTTTCCTTGGTTGCTCTCTCCTGACTGCTGAGGTCAGATGGATGGATGGGAGAGGTCCTGTGTGACACATTAAATAATAGCTGTTCATGGTCGGTGTTTGCCACTTCCACTCACAAGCAAAAGCCCTTTAACCCCCCTGTAAGTAAGTAGTATGCAATATGCATTTGCTGTGGACCTGCCACTGCAGAAGGATTAATGATACTCTCGTATTTTCAGTTGATGTCTGCTCCGTTGCTATGGTGGGCTTGTAACACTTCTAAATTATTTTTTTTTTTTACATTTCAGTAAAGCTTTCGATACTGTCTCTCACAGTATCCTTCTGGACAAAATGTCCGGCATACAGCTTGACAAAAACATAGTGCGATGTGTGAGCAACTGGTTGATGGGTCGGGCCCAAAGAGTTATGGTAAATGGGGTTACATCAGGCTGGCAGCCAGTCACTAGTGGGGTTCCCAGGGCTCAATTTTAGGGCCAGTTCTCTTTAATGTTGTCATAAATGACTTGGATGTAGGACTAGAAGGTGTCGTGAGCAAGTTTGCAGATGACACCAAATTGGGAGGAGCTGTTGATTCCGTTGAGGGTGGAGAGGCCTTGCAGAGAGATCTGGACAGATTGGAGAACTGGGCAATCACCAACCGCATGAGGTTTAACAAGGGCAAGTGCCGGATTCTGCACCTGGGAAGGGGCAACCCTGGCTATACATAGAGACTGGGCAACGAGACGCTGGAGACCCCCAAGTCCCTTTCAGCATGGCTGGTCTTGGTTGACAGCAAGTTGAACATGAGTCAACAACAGTGTGCCCAGGCTGCCAGGAAGGCAAGCCGTATCCTGGGGTGCATCAAGCACGGCATTGCTAGCCGGTCTAGGGAAGTGATTGTCCCACTCTACACTGCACTGGTGCAGCCTCACCTCGAGGACTGCGTACAGTTTTGGGTGCCACAGTACCAAAAGGACATAAAACTATTGGAGAGTGTCCAATGGAGGGCAACAAAGATGATGAAGGGTCTAGAGGTGAAGACATATGAGGAGAGGCTGAAGTCCCTTGGTTTGTTCAGCCTAGAGAAGAGGAGACTGAGGGGAGACCTCATCATGGCCTACAACTTCTTCACCAGGGGGAGCGAAGGGGCAGGCACTGATCTCCTCCCTCTGGTGACCAGTGATAGAACCCATGGGAATGGAATGAAGCTGCGACGGGGGAGGTTTAGGTTGGATATTAGGAAAAGGTTTTTCACTGAGAGGGTGGTTGGGCACTGGAACAGGCTCCCCAGGGAAGTGGTCACAGAACTGAGCTTGACTGAGTTCAAGAAGTGTCTGGATAATGCTCTCAGTCATATGCTCTGATTCAGCTGGTCCCGTGTGGAGCCAGGAGTTGGACTCGATGATCCTTATGGGGTCCCTTCCAACTCAGGACATTTTATGATTCTATAAAATGTTTGGGAATATTTGGTGAGGTTTTTTTCAATGGAAGTAAATATTGACTTTCAGTAGGGATAGACAGCCCTCTGTGTTGTCTGAAGTTGAAAGTCCTTTGCAATGCTAAACTAACGGTCTATTTGAACTCTTCTCTGTGGTTTATCGAAGTCGTTTAGTGTTGCATCACTGTTGGGTAGTTCAACTTATATCCATCTTTAAAAGTAACTTGCTTATCCATTCAGGTATGAATTGGTTAAACCAGGTAGACATTGCTGTCATGCTGATAAAGAAGCAGTGTCAGGTCCTGGCCATGGCTGGGACCTCTCTAGCTGGGGATTTGGCTAGTGAGAGCCCTGCTGGGCTCTTGTGTTTATGCATACTCAGATTTATTGAAGAACAAATAAAAGTGCCGTTTGGCCTCCAGCATATTCTGGTGATTAGTATGTGGTCATGTTTGAGTTTGGGATGAATAACCACCTAAAGTGACTTGCGCCCTCTCAGTGAAGAATTTCCTCTCCAACCCCACGTGTATTTCTGCCAAAGTTAACCTGAAACAGGCTTACAGTGGCTTTATGGGCCTCCAGGTTGTAGTATCTTCTCATGGTGAGATGGAGAGGCATGGATGGTCGCTGAGGTTTGCTACGGGAGTTGGCTATATGCAGTAGAAAGTGTAGTCTTGTGTCTACAGGTCCATAATCAGGACTGCCTGTTAACACTGCTTTTGGGGAACACAGGATCAACCAAAGCAGTTGCAAGCAAAGACCAACACTAGGTACTTCTGTCTTGTGCACTCTTCCTCAGCTTGGACATGGGGCTTTTCATGTCCTAGTGTGGTGTGAGCAGAAACTAATTACTATTCTGTGAGGCAAATAAGCATGTATGCACACATGTAAATTATATGGTGAACCAGATGCCCTTCTCCAGACAGCTTTCTGAAAAATGACTTCATATAGGAAAGTTGTATTTTTCACGTCTGGCTCTTGAACATTGTTTTTCAGTTACATGGTACTTTCTGTAATTAGCAATGAAAATTCAGGCACAAGAATATAGTGTGTGTTTGTTCCATGAAGAGCTGGGACCATTTTGATATTTTGCAAAAAAATGAAAAGCTCATTTAATACCCGTCCAGCTATTTATACCTCTTGCACAAACTTAAGCATAACAAAAAATGCAACATAACTCATGAAGCAAAGGAGCGTCTTTGCCAAGTGTAATATTTGTATTTGGAAACATGGTCTATATTGTATGAAGCAGTAGCCTTCTAACTGCCTCCAAGGTTTCTTTTGGCTGATGTTTATCCAAACAGTCTTACTCTTCATTCATTTTAATGGCTGAGAGGGAGCTGAGTGTTTTTACACTGTGAGACTGGCATAGCTCAGTCTCTGCTTTTTCGGCTGGCACCGAATGCCCTCCTCCGCTCGCCCAGGCGAGCGTGGTGCGGTGAGCCCCACAGCGTGCCGACGGTGGGCTTATGTGCGCAGCCCCCATGCGCAAATGTGTACCTGTTCTGCCGCTCCTCAATTGCATCCCAAAATTTTGCGCACTGATGTCTCTTATTCTGCCTTTGATTTTGCCCTACATGTCCTGCGGATCTGGCACGATGGAAACGAAAGAGTCATGGCACCCTTGTTTAAAGGAGGCAATGCCCTTTGCTGTCGTGGCCATGGGCAACTTGAGCAAAACCACTGGATGTGGGAGAAGCACTTGCACCGGTGCCACCAGCGAGGGGAAGACTTCAGAAAGTTTGGAGAGTTTGCAGCTGGGAAGTGTCCATGGACTCCTGCTCTGAGAATGATAGTGGTCAGGTAGAGAGTGAGAAGTAGGTCCTTGCTTTTTAACTACCTGATGTGGTAACACGTGGGGACTTCCTTACCTCATATGTGAGGCTGGTGTCTTTGTCACTCTTTTCCCCTCTAGAAGAGGTTAGGAAATATTCCTAGCTCTTTTTTTCCCTCTTTGAGTTCTCTTTTTAAAATAATATTAATTATTAATAATAATCCAATAGAAGTAGTGTTGTCTGGACTGCATTTAAGCCTTATCACTTTGGCAAGCTTAATTAATTTAGGGACCTACATATGAAGTTAAGCACATGCCTAAATGACTGCAGGAGAAGCTTTCCAAATTCTTGCCCTGACGAGCCCAAGACATCAGGATGTATTTCAAGGGGTCTCTTAAACACAAAATAACTAAACTTTTGAGAATGGTACAATTAGGAATAAGGTACAATTGCTATGCAAAGCGGTGGGAGCAAGGAGTGGGGAAGACATGAGTCATTGAAATGTGAGTCAAAGAGGCATATTAATAATGGAATCTTGGGAAGAAACAAAGACCAAACCACATTTCTCTCTCTACTTTTCCCATCTCTCAGTTATATAGCATGTTACCATAGGCCTTGCTGGTCCTGCAACTATCACAGGAGCCATTTCTTCATGTGGATGAGTTGTTCCTGAAAAATGCAGTTGGCACAGACCACTCTTATTTTTCACACAAGGAATGCAGGTCTTCCTGTTCCACATATTTTTCTTCAATGAGCGTAGTTATTGTTGTCACTGGGAGGAAAATCCTCTGTCTGTCTGCTAAAATACTTGAGAGGGGGAGATAAAGCATGAAATCTTTTTGTTGTGGCTGAGGATTTCCTCTGCAAGCCTCCACTTCAGTGATTCACTGCTCTTTTCCAAAAGAAATGCAAAGCTGGGATGGGTATTAATTACGATTTGCAGTCCCAGGCTAAATCCTCGGCCAGTGTAACTTTAATGTTTGCCGGCACCTATGAAGGAGATTTAGGCTGACTTTGGTGGTCAGAGCTCAAGTATGTGCCACCTCCTCATTCTGCTCTGGGCTCAGGGATGTGTTATCATGCAGCCTTGAGGGCGCTTCTCAGTGCCACTGGCGCTGAGGGGGATTGCCAGGTCTGGGGCATCGTTTGTGCCGTCCCCTTCAGTGTTTGCATGGCAAAGCTCAAGGCGCTACCTGGCAAACTCTCTTCAGAAGTCACCTGCCAATCTGTATCGCAACATGGAGTCTGCTTTTGTATTTTTTTCTTTTAGTGCAAGAAAACTCTGCAGCTGATGGAGTCATAATAAATTTTGGCAGGGTTGAAGCAAAAAAATACAGGCAAGCATTCTGATTTTTCTCTAAAGTTAGAGCTATTGTTCATCTGGGCAACTTTTTGTGTACGAAATGAAGGCAGAGATCTGTGTTTTGGGGGAGAGCCACACTGTGGATAAGTGCAAAGGAATTCTGCCACAGCTTTGCCATGAATTATATGTTGTCTGAAGGGTTTAACAATATCACAAAGTTCATCAAGAACAGGAACACTCATTTTCCTATCTTTTTCTGCCAGCAAAATGAACAAGCGATTTAGCTTCCTTAAAGAAATTCCATCCGGTAGCTGTGCCAGCTCTGTCTTCCTCATGTTCGTGTGCGTTTGCTTTGTTCCTGATTCCCAGATGGATTTCTGAAAATGGCACAGGGTTGCCAAAATGCATCTGAAGACACATATCATCAGTATGCACAAATTGTAAAGAATGCAGACCCTGGAGCGATGTGTGATTTCATCAAAAGTGACTTTCCAGCTACGCTGAAACCTTTCATGTCTCTTGTGCAATCTGCAATGCTAAAGCAAACAATTTGAGTGCCAGATTGTCATAAGTATCTGAATACTTCAACTTATTAAAGGGCCACAATCTTATCAAATCAGAGAAAATATGAAATCTCTAAGAAGATTAAGCTGCTATAAATACACCCAGGTAGATATAATCTATTTCTCTCCCCTACAAAAAAAACCCCAACAAACACCCAAACACCTTTAAACCTATCAAGGCTTTTTAATTAAAGTACCAAGATATACTTGCCAAACCTTTGGGTTTCTGGAGCCCTTGGGCCACATTTTTTGTGCAGTGCTCTACTTCTGGTGGTGTCAGTGGAGTTTTTTCAGTGTCTCACCTGGGAAAGAGCGAAGAGATATTTTGGATTTTTGATGGAGCTGTGTAGCGTTATTGCCTATTTTTTGGTTTGGATATGGCAGTCTATATAATCTTAGGTAATGAAAATGATAAAAAATAACAGAGGAAAAAATGGATTCTGGATGAGTTACGGAAAGTTTTCAAAAGGGTGGGTTGGCAGTAGGGAGGTACTCTGTAGTATACATTGAAACTGAAACAAGCGCAGGAGTTTGTTGGAGCTGGGGCGCACAGGGACAAAAATGTGTACACAAAAGTGTTACACAAAAGTGTACCCTTGCAGAGAAACCCCCATGGTTTGGGCACCACATTTCACAGAAAATGACAAGAAATGAGGGCATGAGAAGAGGAGAGAAGGCACAAGTGCAGGAGAGACAAGGGGGAGGGCATGTTGCAGTAACAACCTCTGGCTGCCTAGAGGACGGCTGCAAGGAGGAAGGGAAGGCGAAGGCGTTGCTCTCCATGTCTGTGAGCCATAGAAAAGGGTGCAGGGCGTGTGAAGTAGAAAGGAAGGAGGCTTATGCAAAAACTTGCTGGTGAGGAAGATAGCTTCCTCAGGTGTGGAGCAAAACCTCCATCAGCGGAAACTTCTGAAAATATATGGAATAAATCTCTGCTAGAAACGCTGTGTTTGACCTGCTTTAAGGCAGGACAGTGGACTGGAGTCACTTGTGAGAGCTGCTCGAGCCCGACTTTTTTCACATTAGTAGCACTTGCTGCAGCCACTGACTGTTGTTGTAGTGCCTTTCATAGTGCCACTTTGGGTATGGTGCCCGCCCCCCCCCCCCCCTTTTCCAGGCTTGGGAAAAAATATTAAATGCTCATCAAGTTTCAAGACAACAAATTAAGTAGGTCACGTCATAACTTTGCCAGCTGATTTATTTTAAAAGACTAAACCAATAATGAATTCCATACAGCCCATAGTCTCTTTCGGTAAAGACGCCATCTTCTCTTCAACTCAGTTTACGGTGTTAGGAGGTTGGTATTTTCATGGCACTTCAACTTAAAAGGAGATTTTTATGAAGACACTTCAGTTGCTTGCTTTCTTCTGTGTGTGGTTTTTTTTTTTTTTTAAAACAAATTAGGAAGGTTTTTGTGTTCAAAGGCCGTGCTTATATTCTGGTTGGAAACTACTTTTTTTTCTTGCTGAGGATTTCAGCTGGATCAGCTTCCTGAATTGAATTGCTGAATTAACACTAGGGTGAACGCAAGGGCTGGCAGGAGAGAGGCAGTGAGCACATCTGGCTGGAGGCAGGGGGTAAGGAAAAGAGACAGTCTGGGTGAGGAGAACAAAGCTGACCCCTGGTCGCTTTTCTGAGGGTCTACCTACACCACCAAAGGAGCTCACAGCCGTGGGGTGGAAACTTGTGAGCAATGGCAATGTAAAGGGACAGCTGTCCCCGGAGCTGATTTTAAGCCATCACTTTTGTTTTCCTTCCAGACCCTGTGGGGATGTCCCTCTCTGAGGTCGAGACATCTCTGCCGCAGCAGCACCCGCAGGTGTTTGCTCCCCCTTTCCTCTCCCCTGGTGCTGTTCTTGTTTTTCCCAAGCAAAAGCCTGTCGCTCAGACCCAGTGCAGAACAGAGGCAGGATCCGGTCCTGGCTAAAGGCCGTCCATCCTGCTGCGGCTCCTGTGGTCGGGCAGGAGTTTGGTCCTGGCGAAGGCTTTGAAATCTGCTGAGCACGGGGGGATCAGAAAAATGCTGCCCAGCTTGAGCCAGGACATGCTGCAGCCCTTGCTTCTGTATGTTTTGCATCCCACAGTCGGTGCTGTTTGCAATCTGCTCACTGGCGAAGGTGTCCTGTGCCAGCAGCTTTTGCTGGTGGAGCTTTCGCGGTGCTCATCCCTCTTCCTCTCCCTTCTCTCTTCTTAATTTATCTTTCAAAAGGAGCTAGGGGACAGGGGCAGTGAGAAGGTGGGTTGGGAGCTGATGTGGCCAGCGAGGCAGGGGGAGGCAGCACCATATCCAAGGGAGGTAGACAGGACTCACAGCCCCCCCTGCCCAGCCCTTTTTTTTTTTCCCCCCAAATCCTGGCTATCAACAGAGAAGGCTTTATGGTTGGTGTTGCAGGGGAGGTTGTATGCCAGTGTGTCCCCACCTCTGTGTCCATACCTCCTGTTTGCTTTGTTGCTCTGTGGCTGGTTTGCGGCCAATACCTGCAGAGGCCATCTGCCTGAGCCCTCTCTGGCATCCAGTGGGAGTTGATGGATGGGGGCTATGCCCCAGCTGCCCACCCATGCCCATCAGAAGGGTTTTGCCAGACCCAAACAATCCTCTGTGAAGAAAATACATGTCCTCTGTGCTTTCATCATATGCATGCTTACACAACTGGCTTTGTGACTCATCCTTTTGGCTTCTACGATTGCATTTAATAAACTGAAGGCTGAGGTTTCACTCCACAGAGAACAAAGCCCTCCTGGATGCAGGACAGCATATCATCGAGCCACCCCGTGAGCAGCACATTCCTGAAAGCTGCTGAGAGCAAATGTCTGTGCTGTCTGCACTGTCTGCGTGCACCCTGTTTTGTACTCTTTGAGGTGCAGGGGATTCGTATGTGTGCTTCTTTGAGGTGCGGGGCACAGGTTTCTGCCTTGCACAAGCTGGTGGCTGCTCAGTTTCTGTCTAAACTGATGGTGGGAATGAGACATAATCACTGAAATCTTAGAAAATATCAGCATTAAAACCACTTATGTTCCAGTGATCTTCCCCAGTAGTGCTTACACCTTCAGAAGTAAGATGGAGATCTATGGGAAAAGTGATTTACAGTCAGTTTCCAGTTTTGCCACAGCCTTTCCTCTCTGACTTTGGCCAGGTTAATTCTCTTGACACCAGGGGTTTCCCTAAAAATCATAAGGATAATATTGATTTTCACGCTTTAAAGCTGTGGGGGAAATTGGCTCACGAATATTAGTAGTAGCTGAGACTCCTGAGAGAGACTTTAAAGAGGTTTTGCATTGTGGCATAGGAACGTACTGAGTATGCAGAACAATGCAAACCATACCAGGTATGGTTGTGGTCCTGCTGCCTAAGCCTGCCTGTCCCACCTGAAGGTGTGTAGGGGCTGACTATTGCTTGTAAGAAGCATCGGCAGATAATCAATTTTGTTTTTAACGCTCATGTGGGAAGGGCTGTATTAGTGGAAAGACCCCAGCTTCTTCCCTGTCTAATCTGGAAATTCTGCCTGTGGCAGAGGAATGCTCTCAGGAAGGAGTTATATGAGCTTTGCTATATGGGTATAGTTAAGCTAACAGCTCGTAGTCCCCTGAAGCCCTTTAGTTACATGCCAATAATCTAATGAAGTTTGCATTACCATTGCCTATGGTTATAGGCAAGTTCCTTTGCATGGAAGTACTAACAAGCCTCACCCATATGTGTTTGTGTGGGATCACCAAGCAGCAGCAGCACAGCCTTTATGTTTGCTCAGGCTTTGAGCTCTTTGTTTAGCAGCACCAGTTACAGCTGGCTTTTGCAGCCGTGCTGCGTGTCCATGAGAATTGAACAGGGACCATCAAATGGTCCCAGTTAGCTATGGTCCAGTTAGCAATGGTGCCAAGATAGCTGATGCTGTTTCCTTCCCCGGGAGAATCTGAAATAGTGCAAAATGTGCAATATTTCATTGGCCATTTCTTACTTTTTCCTCCCTTGATGAAACCATCTCACCTTTCTTTCCAAATTTCTTTCATTGCCAGGGTGCAGTGCAGTGGGGGTGTGCAGGTGAGGCGCTCCAGCGCCAGGTGAAGGGAACCACCGGGTTGTCAGCAGATGTCTGCCCAAGGAGGGAAAGAGCCCGTGGTCCCGGCACGGGACTGAGGAGGCCACATATTGGCACGCTGCTTCGGTTTTCTTATAGGCTCCTCTGTAACCACTGCCAGCTCTGAAAACTGCCCTCTATTTCCAGTTCTTTGCTTCCTAAACCATTTACTTTGCAAAACTACTGCAGAGTTTGATTCACAAAAGTGCTCTGAGGCCTCGGGTGTGAAATATTATGACAAAAGAAGGCGTTCCAGCTCTTTATTACATTGCACGTTTTAAATCATGGAAAATTGGTCTAAAATACAATAAAATTAGCATAAAAAGGAATGCTTTCCAATTGCCTGTCAGGATCCCTTCAGTCTCATAACTGTTTTCGTGTGAAGCAACGAGTGTAATGCTTGTTGATAGTTGTTTGTTCCCTTGTTGTCTCGAAGTCACTGGAAGCAATTTACAAGTTACTCTTGCTCAATGTCTAGGAAGAGAAGAGAATGGAAAATGTTTACTAGTTTCTTTTTGGTAAAGAGTTGATTCCTGAAACAACGGACTGGGCTAAAGAGGATCTGAGCCTCGCCGTTGACTTTGGAGGGTGAAGGATCTGGCTCTTTGTGTCCTCACCGCTCGCCGTAGGTGGCACTGAGCAGAAATGCGGGTGTCAGGCCCCATAAGCCCGTTGCTGTGCCTGCGTGTTTCAATGTCCATTTCTGGTATTCCCATCGAGGAGAAGGTTGTTATGGAAAGAGTTGTTGAGTGAAGGACAAGATCATTTATTGTTTGATACTATGTGTCGGTACAGAGTATCTGTTCCTCCAGTGTGCAATACAGTCCCGTTCATCTCACCTGCTCCTGCACTGCCTGTGCCACTGGCCCTTTACTGCCAAAACCCAGCATTTTGTTCACCTTGTGCAAATCTGAAGACAGTATTCAAACCCTTCCTGATCAGTCAGGGTTTGTTTTCACACATTGTTTTCGTGTATGCGTGTTTCCTCACTGAATGAGGGATGGCATTTGGGGCTGCAATGCAGTGACAGAGTTTCTGAGGGCGTTTTAAACTGCACTTTCCCTTCACAACCTGCCCAGGGACACTGACCCAGAGCTTTGGGGGAGAGACATGATTGTCTCCTGGGGATTGCATGTCTCCCACAGCACTGAAAGCATCACAGTTTGTTCTTTTTGACTTCCTGCAAACGGTCTAATTATATGAAAGAGTATTGTTCTCCATTTGGTCAGAAGATGTATTCTTAGCTAAGTTTACCTAATGCTTCCCTGATTTGTGTGGGTTTTGCTCTTTTTTTTTTCCCCCCTCCTTGAGCTGGACAGCAATGTGATCTTAGTCCAGCAATCAAACATGAAAGAGAGCCCATATGTATGAAGTACCCTCCTCATGCTGGAACTTGTCCAGAAGAGACAAATTGTCTTCATGCAGGAGGTCTGGTTTTGCCTCTTGCCATTAAAAAGAAGAAAAATCCGGCATGAGAAGAGTCTTGGGGTAAGTCAGGGCAATGCAGTGGACATTGCCAGTGGTGCTGTCAGACCCGAGAGCTCAGAGATGCAGCGATGCCTCTGCCATGTGCGACCACATTTGTGCAAAGCTGACACAGGGCAAGTTAGAGGCAGGAGGGGTCCTGTCACTTGTCCCCTGGACCCCAGGGTGAGCAGCAAACATACTGACATGGTGTCTTTCGGAGGAGGCTTTCAAATGGTCCTCGTTGGTTGCAACAGCATTCACTGAAGTCCACACCTGGCTCTACCTGAAAAACTCAGCCAGTGGGTAGAAAAGCTGGGAGTGCTGGTACAAAGATGGGCCTGGCAGCTCTTGGCATTTTTGGGGGTGCAATGATGTCATTTAGCTGTGTGTGGGGTGATGGTGCTGCTGTTCCCCTTCTTTGGTTTGCTGCCAGACAATGAACCACTCTGGAGGGCTCTGGCTTTGAAGAGGTTGGAGAGCAGCTATATGCCTGCTGAAAATGGTGGGAAATTTTGCAGAAGGCAATTGGTGGGAGAAACAGGTGGATATTCCTGGGAGGAAAAATCTCGCATCTGTATTTCTAACCAGGCTGCCCAACCTAGCAATGATAGATGCAGTTGTGTTTGAGGTTGAGGTTGGGTCAGCATCCTGTCCCACCTCCAGCCTATCCACCTCTGGTGGCTTCGTGCCTCCTGTGTGCTAGGAAGATGGGGCCAGGTGTCCTTTTCCTTGCAGGGAAAGAGGCTAGTTGCAAAGTGACCCAAGCCAATGCCTGTGCTCTGTTGTGCAGCCAGTGGTGCTGGGAGGGGGGCAAACCCACTGTCCTGGGTGGTTGATATGGGCGTGAGAGAAAGAGGGTTGACCTTTTGAGCAAAAGCCACATTAAATTACAGGAATACTAACGGCTGTGCCACTATGGGAAAGGGCAAAACATAGTTATTTGTCAAGGTTAACCACTGCCATCGACCTCTCACAGACAGCTAAAAGCTGTGGTGCAGCTACCACTGTGCTGCGGCCTCTGTGAGCATGAGGCCATGTGGGCTGTTATTCAGGAAAAGAGGCTCAATAACTTTTCCTCCCCTTACACCTACCAGCTGTACCTTTTAATGTGGCTTTTCTGGTATTCGGTGTACCTAGTGGTGATTAAACATGTGGTGAAATAGTTGGGGAATGGGTCTGTGAGTGTATGGCGAGGCAAGGGAAGACCTCTGCCTGCTGGGGATGTAGGCATCACTTCAGCATTTCCTTTGGTAGGCTTCTTTTCAAGACTTGCTTCATTTCTTCTCATTTTTCCCTTCTCTGAGGCCATTGTCCTTCAGGATATCATTACCCACATGCTGATTTAAATTTTGGTGACCCTTAATGAGGCCACTTTGTAACTTAATGCACTGTTGTTTCCTCTCTGCACTGGCCAGAAATCATTTCCATTTCTGTTACTGCATCCTCTTTCCTGACCCGAAGAGACTCCTCCTGTTTCTATGCTCTTTTTCTGTGTGTTTCCCAGGCAGGTTGTATGATGATGGTTGTGTCAGAGAACTGGTGCATTGAGTTCAGGTCATTGTTGCTTTCAGAAGTGGTTATTGCTGCAGAGGCATGCCTGGGTGCGCCGGAATAGCCAGGACATTTGCACGTGAAATGAAGCTGAAGCCTCCTGGTGGGGGCTGGCTTTGGATGGAGGCATCATGCCAGGCTGGATCCCCTATCCACCTGGGGGGGGTGACAGGGACCGCGGCAGTCCTGGTAAGCTGCTTGACCTTTGCCCTCACACTTCTTTGGCAGGCAGGAGGAGTACGAAGCCAGGCTGTGCCATGGTTTGAAGGTGCTCTCCATTGACTGCCTGACAGTAAATGCTGCCAAGGAATCCCTGTGTCCACCTGGTCAAGTACATTTGCACCTTTCCCATCTTCTTACCTGACTCCAAGAGCCCTACTCGGCCAGGTAGGGCTTTTCCCAGGGCCAGCTGTGCCCTGGCTCTGTTTTTTGTGGCTGAGTAACATCCCCTCAAGAGCTGCCCTTGGGAAGTGGGGTAGGGGGATGGCTGCAGCTTGGCTTTGGGGTTAAGCACACATGGGTTAAGCACAGCTGTGCAGAGGCAGGAGCCAGCCCAGAAGGTGGTGCTTGGAGTGGGAGCTGGTTCCCAAGCCTTCTCTGCTCCCGAAACTTTCTGACTCATATCCTGCATCTATCATCATGGTGTGCAGATGCTGTCCCTTGCTTCAGGCATGTTTCGGAGTCATACCAGAGCCCTCCTGGAATACATAGAGTGAAGCACTGTTCCACCCTAAGCGAAGCATTGGTTAGGACCGTAATAAACGGCAAACTCTGACATTTAACACATGTAATGTCGTTTGCGCAGTTTTAAAAAGGAAATATTATCTAAGCGCTCCTCTGAAAACTAGAGCCACCCACACTTAGTTTTGTTAGGTTTGGCCGGTCTGACCTGTGTAATATTGCTATCACTTCCAGAATATAACATTCTGTATCCCTTATAAATTGTTCCATTTTACGGAATGAAAAGCTTCTCTGTGTGTTTAAAAATCCACCCCCCCCCCAATCCTTCTTGTGATAAAGAACAAATAAGGAAAAAATTTATAACTCCCTAAACTGATAGAAAATTAACACAGTCATAAACGGCATATGTGGCTTTAGCAATGCAGCTGAAAAGGGAAAATGAATAAACCTGCCACTCAGAAAGTAAAAGGCAGAGCTGAAGAATGACTGCTGCCATTTCAGCTTCCTGGCCCTTCTCCCTGCCATGCAAGTGCAAAAATAGCCTTATTCCCCTGTGCAGGCCGAAGAGAAGTGCTCTTCTGTAGGTCTGTTCCCACAGACACTGCACTCAGCAACGTATGGCTATAAAGTGCATGACTAGAGGATATCCTAAATTAATTTACATAGATATATAAATATATGCATGTGTGTGTATTTTGTATGAAATATGAAACCAGTGATTTCTTAGCCAACCCCTTAATTTGTCTGAAACAGTGCAGGCATAATGGAAACTGCCCACACATTTTTCCATTAAAAGTTACAAAGGGAAGGGAGGGGAGAACTGATGATAGAAAACCACATGCTCTCTCAGCTGTCACATAAATGCCGTGCAGCCAGGCAGCAACATATTCTCACATGCGTTTACTGGAAAAGGTGTCATCTTTATTCTGGTGCTTACTGCTGGTCTTCCTGCTCATTCTCTCCCTCCGAAGCAGTCTGGGCTCCGTGTGTATGGAGGGGAGGGACGTGGCCATGCTTGTATCTGCACAGGTGCATGCAGTGAGCATGAAGAGATCCGAGCTTGTCCATATCGGTTTTGCAGCCTTTCTTCTCTGCTTTACAAAGAGATAGTCTTGCCATGCCATTGCCCCTTGTGTGGCGTCAGATGATTGTGCAGGTGGCTGTATGGAGCCTGCAGAGTAACTTTGTGTGGATGGGTTATAACTGTCTCCCTGTCCTGCTAGCTTCTTGACCCTGCTAGGAATGGCACTCGCCACGTTTAGGAAGGGTTTCTGTGTGTCTGTCCAGCCTGAATGCGAGTAATTTTCTCCCAGACTGGATGAATGTGTGACTCTGTTCTGCCGAGCGTCAGCCAAGGCAGTGCCGCCCAGCAGACACCTACTGCAGCGAGCCCCGCTGGCTGCTGGGCAGCTCTAGGGGCGCCTTGACGGAGAAAGCAGGGAGGGGAGCAAAGGGGGAGGTTTGGGGGAGCATCCGCAATTCCTCAGGCCGTCACCACGAGGCGCAGGTGCTCCTCGCTGCCTTCCTCTGCGGACCAGGGAGACCACCGCCCACCGCAGGTAAGAGGCTGCGGCGTTAGGGCTCTTAGTGGTCTGGCAGGGGCATCTCCTCGCAGAATGGTTCACAGATACACCACAATCCCCTGCCATGACGCAGCAGATTCTTCAACTGGGAAAGGTTACTTTTCCTCCTCTCCTGCCTTTGACTCGCCTGACCCCACTCAGTCGAAAGTGTCAGGTGCAGTTATTCATTGCAACCAAGCCTCCGATCTCAATGAAAATGCTATATATGGAAAAGGCAGTCCTAGAAACTCACTAGCATTTTTTGAAAGAATGCGTTGACAGTGCTAACCATTTTGCACAGCGGGAGGGAAAAAAATGCAGCTGGTAACTAATGCAGGACTGTGGGGATTCGTGAATTTATGTTTCTGTTTTTTGCTATATTGTCCTATAACCCGTATGCATCACTGTGGGTTATGTTAGTGGAATTTTGCTGCTCAGCAGCTGTCTCTCCAGGCAATGTGAAGCCAGGCCCACTCATTTCTGACTGCCTTGGGGCACCGCTCCACACATCTTTCTCAGCAGTAACGCCAGCTTAAGGCGTTCCCGCCAACTGACTGTAAAGCCATGCAGTAATCTGTATCTGTTGATTCATCAGGGTTAAAAATAACTTGGATGTCTTGACTGGTTCCTTTTGCTGCACAAACAGCTGTGCTTGCCCAAGAGAAAGGTAATGCAGAGAAGTGAGGCCAGGAGGTGAAAGCACCCCACTCTGGCTTTGCTGATGAGAAACAGGTAAATGGAACTGCTCAGATACGGAGAGGTTGCTGTAAAGTCTGTATTTAACTTTCCTTCTGGGAAGCAGGATGGCTATGGGGTGAGGGACTCTCTGAGGATTCCTCAGCGTTGAGACCATGAGCCCTGTTTAGTTCTGCTTGTTTCAGTCCCCCTCATATCTTTGGTTGGGTCTTCCCATGTGCCTGTTCTGTGGTAACTTAGAAACATAACAGCAGCTTCTTCTAACTACCAACCGGTGCCTAGGAATGTAAACCCTTCCTCAGGCCTTATTCTAATATGAAGAGCTCTGTATTTAAGGGATCGAGCCAAATTTGGCCACGGTAAACTCCAGCACCTTGCTAAGGACTACTACACAAAGTCATTCCAGGTATGATTTTAGTCATTGGAAAGGAGAGAAAATAGAAAAGAAAAAAAACAGCCCAGCCCTGAATGGATCATCATTTATTATAAAATAGGACTGACTGTTTTTAATAAAGACTGTTGTTTAAGACTGTAGAAGTGTGAATACTCTCTTGATCTGTGCTCAGGACTCATCCTATGAAAAAAACTTCGTAGGTCCGTATCAGTGGTTATTAGACTGCCTCAGAATTTCTAATCTTGGCAAATTGTGAGTGGTAACACTTGAAACTTTGTGCATCATTTCATTTATTAAAATATTTTTTCCTCTTCCCTGACACTTTGTTATGTTCAATATTAATGGTGTAGCAGCATTTCTCAATAGCACCATAATTTACTAATCCATAAACTGCAGGGATGTGTTTTGTATTTCAAAAATTGTGACTGCCCTCTCATCGCCCTCACAGAGAAACCTGAGACTGTTGTTCCCCCCCCTACTGCTATGTGAAGTAAAAAGCAGAGCTTTCTCCCCCATGTTGCAGAAAATACCTGTCTTCCCTATTAAGTGACTGATGCTGGAGTTGCTTATGCCTTTCATCCATCTGCTGTCAATTTAACTGGCTCCGCTAGCTAGTGGCTCCTTCTTATGACCTTGCAAGAATTTACAAAAGCTGGTTTCTATAAAAATTAAGGGGCGATCCCCATGTTTACCCTCTTGCTCAACTAACCATGTTTTGTTACTACCAGCTAGTGCTAGAATATATCCACGTCTCCCTCCACCTCCAACTCAAGCCTGCATCTGGGAAGATCCAATGACTTGGCCAAGATTTCCAGCTGCTGAAGTTACCTCGGCAGATTAGTTGCTGCTGCATATGTGCAGTAGCTCTGCCTGGACCGCTGTGTTTTTGGAAACCTGGAGCGTAAGTACAGTGCTGAGGCTCTGCAGCCTGTCAGACCAGGTCTGGCAGATTCGGGGAGAGCCTTTGCAGCGTATCCACCACACGCTTAGTCAGAGTGGGTGTCCAAGGCCCAGGCTGCTTTTTAATCCCCTGATTTGCATGACCTGGGCAGACCAACACAAGCCTGATGCTTCCCAGACTCAGCAGACTTATTATGCGTATGTTAATGCTGGGGGGACCATGCACATGTCTGTCTGGGAAGTCACAATCAGCCAGCACCTGTAAGGCTGACAGAGCTAGAGAAAAGATTTACAGTATTTATGTGTGTACAACTATAGCAGGAGGAATTGTCTTTCGTAGCTGTCTTGAATCTTTCCGCTAAGCCTGACTGCAATGCAAGATCGGCTTTACTGCTGTGTGAGGTTCCACATGCAGTGCACATGTGTGTATCAGACCACATAACCCGAAAATAGGCATTTCTCTAGTAACATTTAGCTTTAGTTTTCCAAATGAAGACGTTGACTTACAGCAAGACAGCCTTTTACAGGATGGAGCTCTAAGTATTTATTTACCCATGGTGTAATTTTTAGCTTTCATAAGAATGCAGGTATTAGCTGCTTAATTACAGCATTATGTATGTAAACTTGCATGGTATAAAAATTTGGAAGTAAAACCTTTGCCTAACAACAGTCTTATTCTTGGCAATCAAGTTCCATCTACAGAAGCCTTTCATGTTAGAGACATATTCCACATGTGAGCTATTGTTACAATTCAATAAATACTTTACAAAAATAATGCCAGCTTTTTAAAAAAATTAAGATACTTTAACTCACCAGTAATTCCTCCCAGACAGCTTCTTTAAAAAATAGCTTCTTCTGTGCACTCAGCATATGATAAATGGGGGAAAAGGGCTGGTTGCATGCTTTATCTCAGGGAACTTAGAAATCTGTATTCCACTTTTCCTGTTCTTTAAAAAAATAAACTTCTTTATTAAAAGAAAGAGCAGATCTAACACTCTTCATATTAAAAATTGGGAAGTAACTGTGATTTTTTTTTTAAATTTTTTTTTTCCTTTGACATGGTTTCCTTCTCCAGCCTCACTCCTCCAAAGACTTATGGCATGCTTCCTTTACAGGTAGCTGAAGATCTGCTCCCCAGCATAAGACACAAGCCCTGACAGCTGCAGCTCCGTATCTGAGATGTCTCCAGGAGCGGGCCGTTTGTAACTCTTGCAGAACCACTGCAGCAGGACTTCTGCTCTGTAGAAAAACCACAGCTATGTCTCCCTGCAAGCCTACCCCAGATAAACTGCAAAGACCTGAGCTAGAAGGTAACAGCAAGAATTCCAAGAAAAAAATTGCTAGTAACTGTTTATATTCACTTTTGAGTATTACCCTTCCAAAAAAAAAAAAAAATTTCTCCTTTCTTAGATATGACTAGTCGTGAAATCAATTATAGAGAAAACTGATGCTGTAGGTGCATTAATCTTGTAAACCATTCCCATATGGAAGAGTACATTCTTCAATCCTATTGTTTACAATAACTTCTAAATGTGTACCCTCCTCAGCTGGGGCCTTGGGGCCTGATGGTGATGGCAGCTGTTCCCCCCTCAACCCGCACTTATGTTATAGTTGGGGAATAAAATGAAATGCACACTATTAAATGAATGTTATTGCAGTATAAAATCCTACCAGGACAAGTTTTATGTATGTCTGTATGTAAAAATAGGTGTGTGTGAGACAGAGAGATATGTGTTTATAAATTACACACACTGTGAAAAATACTTATGTATTATATTACAACTATATACATTCATTAGAAAGAAACTGATCAACCCCTGTCAAGGAGACAGTGCAGCAGCCGTTATTAGTTCTTTGGCATCCAGGAAATGAATGCGGTTTTGTGTCTGAAGAGGAGGGAAATCTTTTCAGTATTCCCTTGCTTCTTGAAACTGCTTGTAGTAGTCTTCGTCTGAAGGGTTTTCTGTACACTTCTGCCCATTGTTTGGAGGCCGTGCTTCATTGTATCGGCTCCAGTCCCCTTTGCATATAATCCAAGGCAGAATGTCCACTTTGTAATGGAGTTCTGCTGAGAATTCAATGCTGATCAGGTTTGGTGTACCTGCCCCTTTCCCTCTGGTAATCAGCTGCATATTATCATCATAGCAGCAGTGCTGTGCTGCAAGCGTCGTGCTTTCCAAAGAGAGCATGGAGCGGATGCAGTACCGTGCAGTGGGTTTATAAATCTCCAGTTTCTCCTTTGGACCACTTGCATCTTTCCAGCGGAAGTTTTTCCTCTTAATTCGATCATAGATTTCAGCAGTGCTGTATGCAACTTCTCTGGGATAAGAGCATGGGCAGCTGGGGAGATCATTGACAACTTTGTGCATATATTTCTTCAAGAACTCGCTTTTGCAGCTCATCCATCTTTCACAGCTATCAGTATCTGTTGAAGGGCAGGAAATGGAAACTTAAGATACATTATGCAGCATCCCAGTTTGTATGATCAGCGATAACAAATGAGTAAAGCCTAACACTTCAGCGCCAGTGCTTTGCTTAAGAACGAAAGAGCAGTCAAAGCTTGTCTCCCTGCCCGCAATGTGTTAATGTGCTGTCTTGTCAGATAAAGAACTCGCATGTGTGAGGCCTTTAGGGCCTCGGGTCAGTACTAGTCTGAATTACAGTGCAGCACCATGCCACTAAGAGTCTTTGACACTTCTTCTACCTGGCAAATTCTAGTTTAGCTGCTGATATGCCCGTGCGGCACAAGAGACACTATCACGGGTTTGCAAGCGACAGAACTGAAATGGGGAAATCACAGTGATTTGATGCCAGTCTCCATTTTAAACCCCAGTCCACCCCCTCACCTTGTAAGAACAGCAGATTCCGATGCTGAAGGATTAAGTTTCTCATGACGCTAGAAATACTAAGATGGCAAGCAAGGCCTGGATTACTTTTTCTGAAGTTCATCATTAAGCCCTAATTCAGTCTGTCTTTTAACTACCAAATACTTTTTTCTGTTTGGTCTCCATCTTCCCAAAGGGGTATTTCAAGCAGCTGTAGTTCAAACATGGAGACTGACTTCTTAGCTGGCAAATGCAGCCAAAAGTGATTCAGATTCTAAAAAAGCATATGTGACATAGTATCAGAGTGTCTGTACATTAGGAGGACTTAATGGCACCAGAGCCATGACTTATAGCTGGGATTAAAGAGATTTATAGACTAGTAGCACATTTAATACTGGCACTTTATTATTTTGCAAGAGTCTTGGGAGAATCCAGTTAAACATCTCCTACCTAAAACTTTATTTAAGGTCTCTGTATCATGCTACGGGCTTTCAAAAAAAAACCCCAGCACATCTTGCTCCACACTTACGTAACAGGATCCTGGAGTAAGGCAAAGACTGGGACCTAAAACTCTTACAGCAAACATTCTTGCAAAATATTTACTTAGTGATCTGTGTCCTGTTTTTCTATCTCCTTAAAGAGTCCTGTCCTGGCTGCCATTAACTGTTGTGCTCTACCACCATAGGAGGGAGGTGCTGGGTTACATTATTTATCCAATTAGTCCAGCATCTGGTGTCTAAGAGTGGCCGCACTGTGGTTTCATCGGAGGGATGAAATCAGAACATTATAGAGGTTGGGCTGAGTTTTAGATAAAGCAGTATCAAGTCATGCCCAATAAAATTGCTTTGGCTAGTGCCACTGCAGCGCACACAGTTATAAAAGCTATGTATGCTCATAAAAGTCATTGTCTTTTTTTTTTTTTTTTAATGTGACAGCTGTACCTAAAATGCTTTTATAGTATCTTCCATTTGAGGCTATTTTAGCAAAATGCTAATGTGTTTGATTTTTTCCTCTCCATTAGTGCGGAGCCTTACAGCTCTTTTCTGAACTAGGACAGCGAATCACCATTTTATAATGAAACAAACACAGAAATTTGCTAAGACTTAAGAGGAGAAAGATTCTATGACTGAAGCAAGCTAAGGTTCAGATCGTAAACTTAAGCAAGGTAATAAATGGCCGTTATTACTGACATTTTTAATGGTAAACTCAAAATCTTGGTCCTGCAGTGAGAGTCAAAACAGGAAACTCTAAGGAAGTCTCTTATCTGTTACTGAGAGATTGACTAGGCTGCTTACCAACTTCAAACAGTTTGGTAGCGTTGAAGTCTTCACTTCCTGCAAGTAAGCTCACTTCTGTGGCAGCTGTCCGGAAGGTATCTTCAATCCCTAAGACAAACACGTTTAGTGGTGGTGGTGTTTTCCTATTAAAACACAATGCAATCAACCGCCTCCCTGCCATCCCCTCCTTCCCCAGTTCTGCAAGGTGCTTTTGTTTGGCAGAGAAGTAATCTGAAGTTGCTGCTGGAGGAGGGACTGTTCATTTAAAAGTATAATGACTAAGGAATCTGTGGTGTTAGGAAGATAAAGCATTAGCTTAGCACAAAGGTCAAAAGTTTTCAAGATTTAGGGCCTAGATTATATTTAGGCAACAAACCGGTCAGTTATGAACTCGGTGCAGGGACCACAGCGAAGGAACCAATTTTGTTGTTGTTCTTCCCAGCGGAAGGCTTGCCAGCACCTCCCAGTAATTCAGGTAGGAGCTTTGCACACACTTCACCAACAGCCACCTGGTCAGCTTCTCCAGAGCATGTTTCACAAGTGACTGACAAAACAAGTGTCCTAATGGAAGCTCTAAAGCCCTGGGTAAAATGTGATGTCTAAAAGAGACAGCCTTTGTGCCGCTTTCTCAAACAGAGTGACATGCCTGAAGACGGGAGTAAGTTCATAGCCGTATGTGGGCCACCATTTTTCAGGAAGCACAAGGAAGAATGATGCTATTACAAGAAGACTGGCACTTGTTGGTCTCTCACAGTGCTAGGGAGTTGAAAGGTGTGAGTAGGCAAGAGATAAATAATGTCTCCAACCAATCCCATCCCCCACCACCTATAGCAATCAAATAAAATATCAGGATCTTGAAATATCAGGATCTTCCAACAACCTCCAGTTAAGCGTTTGCTATCAGTAGAGAGAAACACAGATTGCCAGAAAATGTATTAATTGATCTTGCCAAAGTAAACATCCTTTCATTTTAGCTTGGCCTACCTATGACCCTGATGTTTCCCTAAGGTAGCCTTAAAACAAATGTGTCTTCAAAGAAGCATTTAAACAGGTTTGGGTTTTTTTTCCCTCTCTATTGAATTAAAGACCTCCAAAGAGAGCAGTAAGCTCTTTAATATGTGATAACTATATGGTTAATAATGAAGTCTGTTCACCATCCATCTTCTTGCCAATGAACTTTCTCCTGATCTCCTGAACTGGGGCATAATAGTGGCTTGCAAAGCTTCAAAACAGCCTCAGGCCACTTTTCAATAAAATTATCATAGGGTTTTGCCTTAACTCCAGCAGTAGATGCAGAATAATATCCAAGAACCCATTACAAGGCAGTAATTCACTGCTGGAACTATAAACAGCAGAAGCTGAGCTTTGCCCTTGCAATTTCAAAAATGTCAGCACAGCCTCAAAGAGTGAATACATTTTGCTTGTTGATCGTTGGGGGTCTGTTATATGACATAATATATTCTTTCAAGTTTGCCACTGTTTGAATCTAGCTGGTAATAAATATTGGAGAATATCACTGGGGGCTACATGCTTTCTTCTGGAATTAACCCCTTATTCTTGAGGTTTTAGGATGTACGACAGCATCCAGAAACATTTTTCTCTTGAACTGCCAAGCAGCCATTACCTTGCAATGGATGCATGCATCTATCTGTGAGTGACAAACTTCTCTTCAGCTTTCTCACTAAGGCTCCTAAGTCTTCTCTCCAGCACTGCTGACATTTCACTTCCCATCAAAAACCCCTGCCCTCCAGTTTAAGAATTTCTGCCTTTCTGAGTCATTAAGTAAACTCGGTGAAATGCACACCACCACGGCATGTGTTTTTACTTCTCTCCGATCTTGGGAAGTAATGAAATTGCACATATCCCGTGCATTGTGGCAACTACTGCATCACTGCATTAAAAACCTGCCTAAATCCAAACACACAGCAGCATTTAAAGAACATCATGGGAAAGTATTCCATAGCAGCTTTAAATTTTTATGATGTAGGTTTGAGTGCTCAGCCCTGCTTTCACCAAAGCGAAAAGTGCATGAGGGTAAGGACACCTCGGTTACTGGCATTTAAATGTCAATGCCTGTAGATGGGTAGGAGCTAAGTAAGGCTCCTTGGCCATATTTTCTGGATGCATTCAAGCCAAAACTATACATTCTTTGATCCCATTGCACATAGCTATTGCGGGACCAAACTTGCTGGTTTAGAGTTCTCCAATTATCAAGCGACGTGTAGTGAAACAGAGGTGACGTTTCCACCTTAGCATTGACTTTCTAGGACAGGAAATTTTGTAGCTTAATGCCCAATGAACCCAAAATCTCTGGAGTGAAACCCAAAGCAGGTATTTGAAGTATTTTTTTCTTATTAACACACATGGAGTTTTAAAGCAACTCTGTATACATTAGGCACAAATTTAAAAGCCATATAACTGGGGGAGAGCTATTTGTTCACAACACAGGCATGCCCATTCACTGCACAGCAAAATATGAGCTCACTAAGGTAACAGCACAGCTGCTTTGAAATTCTAAAGTTAATACAAATTTGTTTCAAGAGAGTAGATTACACCCTTTGGAATACAAAACATACTGTGCACAAAAATGACTGCTGTAACCTAAAAAAAGCCTGTGTTTGACGTCTAAATCCCGGGAGATAGTAGACTGCATCTAGCAGCATATTATTACTAGCAAAGAACCTGCCATTTCATAAACGGCCTTGAGAACCAGCGTGTCTCCTCCCACCGAAACTCTTACCTAGCTAGGGAGCCAAGGGGCCCTGGGCTTTGGGTACAGGAGGGCTCTCCTTCCCACCCTCAACCGCCTCTCCCCACTCCCCTCTGACAGAAGGGAACATGAGCACACCTGGGCAGTTGGGCCTGTCGCAGGTCCGTGACTCGGTGGCAGTGCAGGCGTACCCACAGGACCTCGTCCGCTTCTGATTACCGCTCCCGCAGGTGACGCTACAAAGGGACCACGGGCTCCAGTCTCCCTCACCATCAATATAATCTGTGTAAGACCAAAGATGAGGAAGGAAATGAAGAAACAAAACTCCTACTACGCAAAACTACTGTGTAGTGTTTTTTGTTAAGAAGGCAAAACAAGAATGCAATCCAGATGTCTCTACCTGAAGCTCGGGCTAGATGCCAGGCGTAAGCCTGCTGTTTAAATGGTTTTCACACTTGATGCTCCTCAGGGAAATGCATGCAACATTATTTGAAAAAATATTTCCTTTCTCTTTTGACCTTTTGGCAGCTGAGAATCCTCAGCTGCAAAGCTGGGTCATGAACTAACAGTGCACATCTATTCACATAATTTCCCTGTATGTAGGAATATGTTTTCTGACCACAGACTAATCAGGCACAGGATAAATGAAGTTTTCTTTTTCTTCTTTTCAAAACACACAGCAATAGCACAACAATACCCAATTAATTTTTAGGACACAAGGAATGTTGGACTATGGGACGCTGAGGGTCATGTATGAAAAATTGCAATTTTGTTCTTCAGTCCCTTGAACAGGAAACAGATATTACAGGAATACTGCCATGAATGCAGGGAACTGCATATTTGTCTTGTACCCAGAACAACATGCAATTTGTAGTGTTTCATGTGAATTATTAAATAACATAAAATCTGACTCTTTTCTAGCAGGAGCCTTCTGAAAATGAAACACGACTTTATTCTCTTCTGGTAGACAGCCAAGGACAAATGCTATCAAGTCTGCACCACCGTGGTTTGGAGCCACTCTGAATATCTAAACCCCTTAGAACCTGTCTCCTTTGTTTGCCGAGGTAACAGTTGCACATCCCACCTTGTGAAGGCCACCACGTGGAGACCATGAACCAATCCCGGTTTTCTTGCCTTCTCACTGGTCTCCCAGGCTGAGTGCTCTTTCTTGCTAGGAAACATCTGGCTTAATGGATTTCCCTGCACTCTACAGATGTTTAACTGACCCTGTGATCATAACTTGCAGCCTTTGCTCATTTGGGTTAAACCAGCACTCGGAGCAAAGCAAAATCAGGATTAGTGACTCTGAGCAAGCCCTGCTCTAGAGCTATAGGCTGAATGTGTATGTACAGGCAAGACATAGGGACAGATCCCTGCCTGCACTGGCCTCTGTGCTACACGCGATTCCCGCTCCCCCCCACTGCCATGCTGTCTGTGGGCTTCCTGAGCTGGTTAGTAGAACACGTAACTTGATTTGTACCATATGTAATGACTGACGACAACTCTGTGGGGTGCTATTAAACATTTATTGCCAGGAATATGGGAAGGTTATATATCTCACTCGTAGCAAGCTGCCTCGATGCGAGTTCCTCGTGGCAGGGACCTTATGTGCTTTTCCTCCTTTTCTTACGCTGCTGCCAATTAGGAAGCCGCCACACTTGAATCAGGTGTCCACGGTGTGATGTGGGTGGGACCATAGCTACCCATCTGTGTGTGAAGACCCGCGATTCTGGGATTTGCCAACAGGCGGGCACTACAGCAGCCTGAGGAGGCATAAGATGGCTTAGGAAAATGGGATCTACCCTCTCTCCCTGGCCATGCTCTCCTCCTTCCCAGCTCTTTTCCAACTCGGATTTTTTTTTCTCCACGTGGCTGGTGAGGAAGAGGGAGGGTAAGCAGGTGCAAGGCTTGTCAAAGGGCCCAGGAAGGGCAGGCAGAGCCATGCGATGCTTTTTGGCAAGGGCAGGACGAGGGAGATAGAGCCGTGAAACACATGAACAGGGCAATGGCTGGAACCAGTCTAAAAGCCCCATACAGGCAGGATCTGCTGCTACATCCTGCTGGCCAAGGCCAACGGCACACGACATTTTAGGTTAGTCAGAAGGCCAGGAGTCTTTTGCAATTAGTAGGGTGCTCTAGTGTACAGCAGAGCACTCTAGGATAAAACCTAGTGTTTATACTGCACTATGAAACACATAGTATCTACTATTAAATATACCATGTTAGATTTTTCAGCTGGAGCTCAGCCTGTTCTTCCTATTTTTATATTTGTAATTCTTATAATTTTTTTCTACCACAATTCTTTGTGAAAGCAATTTTATTTTACCTAAATGAATAACAACCTAATATATGAATTCTTGGCAATAAAGTGTGCCCACAAATAAATGCAGGTGCAATGCGAAGGGATAGACTTTAATCTTCTGGCCACAAAATTTAATACATATGTATATGTTTCAATACACCATTCCACAAAAAGTGTCTCTCAATTGTTAAGGCTCTAGGACTTAAAGTTAACCAACACAGGAGAAAAATAAGTCAGAATCAGTGCACGACAGCTGCTCTGCAGTATTTAGGGAACACAACAGAGGTGCCAGGGTAGAAGTATTGTGGCTTTGAAACCCTGCTCTAACTAAAAATCTTCTGTATTTACACACAACTTAAATCCTAGAGGCTCTGAGCTACCTGTGAGCACACACCAATTCACCCCGCCTTGAGTCATGCCCACATGAATAATTACAGCCCCTTGGGGCAGTGAATAACTGTAGCTCCTCTGTTTCTAGTTTCTGCAACTGTTTCACACAACAAGCTGAAAATGATTGTTTTCGCCATGACACATCTGGAAGAGAATTACACATGCAAATACACAATGTTCCTGCTGCACATGCTACTCCCCACACATGCACCAACATAATTCATCTTATTTGTGTATCCACCAAATACTACCACGTTTTAGATCTTGCTTATTTATCCAATAATTATATTTTAGTTCCCAACCCACCGCACGATTCTAAATTTGTACTTATCCTTACTCTAAAAATAAATATGAAACCTTGTTTCCTTTGCTTTTAAAAAAAGTACACTTAGGACTAAAAAAAGGTCCTCTTATGGGATAACTGGTATGATTTTCCAGATTATAGACTTACTAGTGGAATGCAGCTACCACAGTACAGCTTGTGCATCTGCACAGATTTGTATTTAAAAGCTGATGAACAAAAGCCACATGTTGAAAAACTCTATTTTGCTTGGCCTAATTTCAGCGATGCCTCACCATTCTCATTTCCCCCAAACTCGTTTTTACAATCCCAAGATGCCCATAAGAGGCCTGGAACGCACACTTACCATACTCTGGCTGCTCTTTGGACTCAAATGTCCGGTGACTGGGTGCATGACTATCCCACCCACCGAGAGGGTTTAGGAAGTTGCTGTCCTCAGTAGTGCTGTCATACTTATAGTCCTGGTCACCGCTGCTCATGCGAGTCAAGGTGGAGGACCTCTGCCACCAGTTTCTCCAGTCAGGTGATGGGACCGGCCAGCTAGGCTTGCTGCTCTCTTTCTGCAGCTCCTTGTCTGTCTCAGTGTCGGGGCCATCCACCACTTCAATGGTAACCTGTGGGATTCAAAATAGAGCAGCCTGGCTGTCAGTGGGAAACTTTCTATACAGTGAAGACAAATGACTGGAGTTGCCTTGCAGAGGGGCTGTGTAGTACTGTAGGGTTCACATGTTGGAAACCATATGCGGATTACTGAGCCCAGAGATCTGCGGCAGCTGAGTGATTCCTTCTGCTACCTTTGCTGAATCAGACCTTGGAACAAAGGCTAGGAAAAATCCTGCACAAAACAGGAATCCACGCTGTGCCTAAAACCTTTGCAGCAGAATTTTCTGCTTTATGGGAAAAAGACATTTAAATCTGAACATATATGACCAGGAAAAAGAAAACCAGATCTGTTACGCTAATTATGCTGGGGCTGAATTTGAGGCAAGTGTGAGGCACACCAGCTTGCCGAGCCTGTTCCAAGGACCCGGGCTGACTCAAGACAGGGCTAAGCCAGTCCACCAGCGCGAAGGTCGCTGTCGCAGAGCCCGGGGTCCCTGCAGGGTTTGCATCGGCCTTGCCCTCTAGCGGCAGCTCGGCCCATCCCCGTGCACGGCCTCCCCGCAGCATCAGCGTTTCCATCACACACGGCGTGGGCTGTCACCGCTATGTGAAACCACGCTCTTGCGGTGATGAGAGCCAGCAGCTCTTTCAACCGATGCCGAGTAAGTCACTTGCTGCTAAGCCCTCTGAAGTAGGTCCTCTTTCTGTGCTGGAGAGTACAATGATACACAATCCGTGTACAGTTTCTACAGAAGCTCAGAGCCAAGATTCAAAGTTTGCTGCCCAGTTCCAGACATCATGAATGTAAATATAATGCACAGGGACAACCCTTGATTACTCTTTTTTCTGTGCTGAACAACGTGTAATTATGAAACTCTTGGATAAATACTGCGTGTGCATCTAGGTGCCTATTTAGGTAGAAACAGGAACTAGCCATCACAAACCTTGGCTCTACAAGTCATGCAAGCACAGCATGGCCACGAATAAATCATAAAATGCTCTGATACTTCATGCTAATGTGGTTCAGTGACTACACTGGACTGGCTAAACAACTGATACAGAAGTGACTAGCAGATATACCTATAATGTTTAATCGGTACAGAGGTATCTTTGTGTTTTATAGGTTTACAGAGCAGTCTTTCCATGAAAACTGGGTTGTGTAAAAGCAGGAAAACCAGAATAATGTACTATTATGCTAAAAGTCATTTAAATGGCTCTATGGATTTGCATTTTGGATAAAATATTTAGTTTTTGGACACACACACAAGAAAAAGAAAGAAAAGAGTGTCCATGTTTCTTCAGCTACCTGCGATCCACAGAGGAGTGTGACATAGGAAGCAAAACAGAACTGCTGCCATAGCTTCGTAGCTGCCGACACAGCTGCACAGACAAGACGATGCCCACACATCCTTTTTTGGAGAAAGGCGATTTTGCATCTATTTCATGCTTTGCATTTGACCAGAGCCCAAGCCATTGAAATGAAACAACTTTGAAGCTACTAAGAAGCTTCACTGGGAGAAAGAGCAAGAGTGAGGGAAAGTGCAGCTGTCAGCCTAATAGCATCTTTACACAAGAGATATTTTACTCCCAGACTAAACATGGAATTGGAATGATTACTTCATTAAACCTCAGTTTCTACAGACCAAGAATTAAAATGGATTTCATAAGTTTGAAAACATCAGGGTTAGTTCAGGGATTCAAAATTGTTGCATCTACCCAAGCAAAACAGAGTTTTCACAATAAGTGAAAGGAAATAGTGTTACTGAGTGGCTAACACTGTGCACTGCTGGCCAGTCGCAGGCCTCTACTACTACCCACGTGAAAATTAGTATGACTCTAGTACTTTCGCAGCAAGTATTTTGAAGACCACATTAACTGTGTAAGCAATGACTCAGCAAAGTGGGGAAAAAGATATCTCTCACAAAAAAAAAGACAGGGAGCACATGATAATCATTCCATGTACTTTGGTAAGCTGTAGTTATATGATAGAGAATCGGAAGGAACTCGTATTGTTTCAGCCAGGTACAGTTTGAAAAACCATAGGAATTTCATTTAAAATACTTATTCAGGATGCCAAGTCAGTTTAAGCAAAAGAGGGTGTGTAGGGACAGAGAAACTTGGGTTGCACTATGTGCTACACTGGGGAAGAGGCAGGTGTAACACACAAACTTCCAGGCTCATGAAACCTCATCAGACCTCCAACAGCACTGCCACTGACTTCCTTTCAAGACATGTCTGTGCCATCAGCTATCCTGCTTCAGTCTGTGTTTACTACCAAGGAGGCTTATCACAAAGGCCTTAAAATGAGTTTTCCAGCACTTTGCAACAAAAACCTCTCACATCTAGCGTAGAGGTAGCTAGCATGGAGTAGACTGGGAAGCCACAGCCCATTAGGGTGACCCAATGCCCGGGGTAGGTGAGCTTGTCAGCAGCAGGTGAAATCACACACTGCTGCTTTCAGTGATACCTGGGCAGGGAAGGAGTTCTTCCACTCTGTCTCGCTCCTCTCCAGCATGACTGTACCTCACTTTGCAGTACTATGGTGCTTTGTCACCCATGAACCAGATAAGAAGTTGAGGCCTGAGACAATTATTACAATTAATTATCCTTTTGTCTTAAAAGAGAAGGGAGATCTGGGGAGAGGAGGCATCAAGAGACATCCACCCCAGTGTAAGCAGGATTTTTTAAATAGTCTATTTAAGAAATGAACATAACAAAAGCAAAATCCAATGTGCTGGACTGACACACACCTATATTGCTCCTTCTCCTATTTTAAGCTTTGATTACCAAGTTGTTTTGTTTAAGATGTGACATAAAAAAACACAGAGTGAAAGAAATTCTGTAAAGAATCCTGGCATTGCCTGAACTGCCACGCTTGGAACTTAAAAAAAAAAAAAAAAGACAACTTCAGTTGAGTCTGGTTCTGTTTGTTTTTGGGGACTCAGCTGTGCTCTGCCCAACCCCACTGAACCCTAACGCCCCTTCCAGAGGCAGGAAGAAATCAGTGAGCGATCCTAGTAATCCCTCCATGGTACAACCCAGAAGTTAGGGCAGAGGTGTGAGAAGAGGCTGGTGCTTCGGGTGAGCAATTGCTTCCCTGTCGCAGCCTAAAATTTTGGAAAATCAGCAATTACTGAATTCTTCCCAGTACTTACAGCTAGCCTTAACAATATTAGCTCATGACTGTACATACCCATACACATGATACACAAACTATCTTGTTTGATTGCTTTCTGTACTGGGGGTTGTTTATAAAAAGGAAAAAAGAAATTCGATCTAGAACTAGAGTCGTTAAAAAAAAAAAAAATGGGCATTTAAAGCAGCTCTGGAAAAGCTTTCATGCTGTATAACTACTCCAACAAAAACATGTTCTCTCAAAAATTAAGAAATAGACCTAGTTTAGTATTTCTATCTTGGAGACTGTTTTAAAGACTTCATTTTCTCTGATTTCTTCTTCCAGTGATTATTAGAACTGTAAAGATTATTTTTTTTTCTCAAGCTTCCCAAAATGTCTGTGGTAACATGGTTCTTGTATAAATCCACAGTCATCTCCAAAAGTATTCAAGCCTAAAATGAAGCCACTTCTTTTATGATTGTGTGAGCTATAAATAAGGATGTTCCTCTAAAAATTGTTAAAAACAATTGGCACAGGTACATTAAAACAACAGATTTGCAGTCAATTTCTAATGAAACAAATGTATCAAGCACAGATGTCTTGAGACACCAACATCCAATTTTTTTCCTGGCCAAAAAATATACAGAAGATAAATATTATCCCCGCCTGTTGGAATGCACAAAAAGTCCTGTGTACTTCCTCCTGTTTACTGAGACAATGTTTCTGAATTCACTTTAATGGTGTAAACATTGCCCTAAGCAACTGGAAGATTATGTTTCAGGAACAACTACATTTGCAATATTGTGCAAGCAGTGGATTCTACAATACTTCTAACCTCTGTTTCCTTCATGCAACTGGTGCAAATTTGCAATGCAGAACTTGCCATTGCATAGAAGTGCATATGTGCAAGTCAGCAATGAGGTAACTATAATAGCAGGACAGAAATGAATTCATTATAAGAAGACATTCAAATGTTAAATTTAGGTTTACACCATATAACAACTTCAGTTAAAATGGTATCAGTAGTGACACCAATTTACCTCTGCTTAGGTCATGACAGCTCACTTGGAATAGTTTTCTGGACTTGTTGAAAGGAAAGTGAAGGACCCTCAAAATCTGCTGGGAGCAAAGAAGACATTGTGACTTGAAACCTGCAGTTTGCATTTAATGTTGCCAATCCTAGTGACACTCTCTGAATCCCAGAATTAAAAATCTGGTCTGAAACCCAGCTCTGAATTTTGCACTCTGCAGCGAGCTTGTTACACCATGACATTAATAAATCTGTTCAGAGGTAATAACAGTCCTAGTATTGAAATTGGATTAACCATGGCCCTCTGGCACCCTGCTCTGCCTAGACTCGTCTCTCTGGCTTGCTAAGAGGACTAGCTAGTTCCTGCCATGGCTACACCGTGTTTCCGGTGCTGCAGCGAGCTCAGCAAAGCAGGGATACTGACTGGGGAGATGGTCTTGGGAGCAGGGAGTTCTCCATGGTACAGACCCAGCCCAAGGACCAAGAGAATGCACATGTGCTCTCTGCTTTTCTGGGTGTTAATTTAATGATAGGGACAATTGCTTTGCTACTACCTTAAACTATTAAGCCTTAAAGGCATTACAAGAAATAAGCACTACTGGAGCCCTCCAGTTCCTACTGTGGTAGATTAGGGATGAGATGCAATGGTCAGAGCTCAGTATTACAGGTACTGCTGAGTCTGTTGTGACCCAAGAGGGTGCTGCTTTCCAGTGCAGTGAAACCAGCAGCTTCAAATGACAAATATAAATACTACCTAAAAAAATACATCTGTGTTAAAAGTGACATATGATATAGATGGAGGTGAGGGAAATGGCCATGGATGAACCTGGAGAAGAGTTGGGTTTAAGTCTGCAGTTGTTTTTCAAAAGCAGATCATGCAGCCTTTTTCCTCTGTAGCTGTGTATGTTCCTAGAGTGGGTGGTTCTGTGTAGATGGTTTTTTTTTAAGGGAAGATGGAAACTGAGTAGCTATCAAAGAGCATAAATAAAGTTCACATAGCAGCACTGGAGTGGTATGACTGGTGGATATGGCCCACAGGCCTCATGCAAAGTGATAAAGACAACATGTCACCAAGCAGGCAGCATTAACTTCTGGCTTAAAATCACTCCTATAATTATTACCAATCCCATGATTCACAGCAAGGATAATAATCAAACCAGATTTAATCGTATACTAGTTTACTTCAGTTTTCCAGGGCACATCCACATGGTATTTAGGACAGGAATCCTACCTAACGCTGCCCAGTTCCTACCCAGAACCTGTCTCCTCATCCAAAATGTTTAACACATCCATCACAACTGGAACTCACCCAGTTGTGTTTCAGGTATACTGGTTGTGAAATTTGATCGCGTCAAGGTCTCCGAAGAGCATCAATATCAACAGAATGCCCTTGTCCCACAAACAGTAAGGAGTTTTCCCTTCTCATTTGTCATGGTGTCGAGCACTGCTAGGAGAGCAGCAAAGCAATGGGACAACGGAGAGCAGCACACTACCTGTTACAGTACAGAAACCTGCGAAACCAGGAATAAAAAGAGAAGGGGACGAGGGACGAGAGCCAAAGTTCAATTGCAAGTTGAACCATCAGGCTCCAGAGGATTGGCTGCAAAGAACTGAGAGGTTGTAGAAGGGTGGTTGGAATGGATGAGAAAAATCCATCAGAAATGGAAAACAAGCAGGTTCCTATGCACACCCCCATGTGACTTCATTCTGTTACTCAGGAGTAAGAACAATTCTGTCTTACTCTGGATAATAACCCTGCCAATTACAAGGTCTGCATAGGCATCCCTTGGCTAGTTTGTCAAATAAGCACAGACTTACATGAAAGGGATTTTTTTCCACATGCGAGAGGAAATCCAGAGAAAAAATGTGTGATCAGTTTTTGTATCATCTTCTCTTCCAGAAATCTTCCAGGCATTGACAGAATAGTTAAAATGACTAAAAAAAAAATGAAGCCAAAAACCCCCAAACCAAACAGCCAACCTTTGCTCAAGAGCAGGTACTGCAGTTACCCTCTTCCACCAGTGTGGAAGCAATGCTAGAGCACAAAATGCCACTTGAAATGATGGGAGATTTTACAAGGCTAGACTGCCACAGAAAGAGTGTTGTTCTGGTCTTGCATGCAAAGAGTCAAACAGCATTTGAATTACTGCAGCTCTGACTGTTGTTTCTGAGGTTTTTCTAGAGTACAGTCCACTATGCTTATATTCGATTATCACCTGATAAATACAGTAGTAGCCTGGGGACATGTTAATTTTCTGAATTCCTGTGATGGTGTTCTGATAGCCACCGCTTGCTCCCTGAAAGAGGACACAACCAGGGCATGATACAGCAATTGCCTTCTCACGGGAAACCAGAGAAGGAATGGCCATAAAGAGAGCACACTGGAGTATCTCTCCTGCTTTCGGCTGGGATAGAGTTAATTTTCTTCCTAGTAGCTGGTATAGTGCTGTGTTTGGGATTTAGGATGAAAATAATGTTGCTAACACACTAATGGTTTTAGTTGTTGCCAAGCAGTCAAGGACTTTTCAGCTTCTCATACTGGCCTGCCAACGAGGAGGTGGGGAGTTGCACAAGAAGTTGGGAGGGGACACAGCCGAAAAGCTGACCCAGACTAGCCAAAGGGATATTCCATACTGTATGATGTCATGTTCAGTATATAAACTAGGGGGAAAGCTGGCTGGGGGGGCCACTGCTTGGAAAGTGGCTGGGCATCAGTTGGCAGGTGGTGAGCGATTGCATTGTGCATCACTTGGTTTGTATGTTCTTTTATCATCATCTCCATCATCCCCATCATTATTATTGTTATTATTATCCCTTCATTTTCTGTCCTATTAAATTGTTTTTATCTGAACCTATGAATTTTACTTTTTTCCCCTGATTCTCTCCCTGATCTCACTGTGAGGGGGGAGTGAACAAACAGCTGTGTGGTCGTTCTAGATGCCTGCCCGGCCAAACCGCAACAGTATCTTTTCAACCTGCTTTTTCAAGCTGATTTTTATATCTGTTTATTAGGTTCTTAAAATTTCCAGATATAGTTACTCTTAAACATGTTATTTTTGGTCTAAGTAGAGTTGTACTAGCAGAAGGGAGAAGAAGCTGTGGGTCTCTGAGAGGTAAACGTGCCCATTGTACTAGATTCACACACACAGGCTTTTTTCTCCTTTCCAACCTCACTGTCCTATGAGGACTTTTAAATTCACAGCCCTGGGATTCTAACTTACAGAGCCCGAAGCCATTGGGCAAAAAGAAAAATGAGTATTGATTCCACTTTCACCTGCCAAACAGACAATGAGAAATTTGCAAGTCAACAAGTGTCATCATTATTTCCATTCAGATGAGTACGGTATTGTTTAATGAGCAAGAATTCACTATAATCCTGTCCTCCCCCAAAGAGCAGGCCACCTTTTACAACCTTTAGGCAAAGAAATAAACTTTAATTAACTCTGTAATGAATTAATGGGAGATAAATGGGATAAATGAATTAATTTATCTCCATGAGGCCTGACCTGCTGCAGGACTGTCAACCAGGAACTTAAAGCAGCTTTGTATATCCCTATTTATGCACCTAAGTAAGCAGTCTAAATATAATGCAGAACTTAGGGAGCCTGTTTCCGAAAGAGATGATCCTTGTGCCCAAGAGCTCTGGGATTAATGTTGCCCAGTGTTTTCCAGTTTACAGGACTGGGTTTCCCAGTTCTCCAAGTCCAGCAAAACTGCTGATAGCTGGCTGACACATTTCCAAGATCAGGTGGTGGAAAAAGAGGTCATAGCAGCAGCAGTTACTTTAAAGACAAGCCAGGGAAATGTTTCCATCTCATTTATCTATTCCCTGGGTCAAAACATTAAATATTGTTACCAATCAGAGAAGGTTTTTGTTTTCTCCTGTCCTCCTCTGCGGTTTATATACTGTTCATTCAAACGATGGTGTTACACTACTTACCTCATGCCACAATCTGGGGCCTCTATATCTTCCCTACCTTCCCTTCCCAAGGCTTTCTGGAAGGCTTCTCTTAGCGTGAGGGGTGTGGACAGTCACCACACGTTGAACATGTTTACCACCTTGGCCCGTCAAGTATTGGACCCACGCTTGATCCAAATCTGCTAGGCTTCTTAAGGTAGCAAGCCATCTATGACGTAATGGAATGTCAACTTGGAGACAGCTTGTTCTCGCCTGATTATGTTGGTCTCTCACCAACAGATCTATTACATCTTTACGTACGTACTTCTTAGACATATCAAAAGGATGGTAATTTTGTGGGCTGGGGGACTATAAGAAGCCAGGAATTAATTTAACCAGAAAACCAGTTCTATTAGTGTATTGTTTTTATAAGCACATCTTAGACAGAACAACATTTCGATTTATTGTTTTGGTTAGAAAAGACTGCTTATTAATGCCAATTTTGCTTTAAGGCTCTGAATTAAAAACAAATCACTCATTTTTTCCTCTTTCTAATCCTTGAAGTTTCAAGATGCAAGTGGCTTGTAAGAGACCATTCCAAACCCAAAAACAGTTTGAGGAATAACATATAACAAAGTTTCTTGCAGACAACTTTTTTTTACTGCGGGCAGCTGCTGCAGAAATTAACTCTAAGTCTTGCTTCCATACAGAAGACTGAAATTTAACTTTAAGCTGAAACTTAAAGACTTGTTCTCTTATAACTTTCAAGGATGGTTGCATTTTATAATAGCACGCCAAAAGAGAATCTGTTCACAAACAAATTTTGCAACAGAGAATTGAAAACAGAATTTAAAATACCCATTTAATATCAAAGAAGAGCATATGTTCCAAAATGGCAATAGCAAAGATGGCTTTAGTAGCATAAATAGGTCCATACTGATACCCACACTTCTACAATCAACACTATCCAAAGAGAAATTCAGAAAAAAATTGAAATCTGTGCATTCACTTAAGACAATATATATATTTTATACATATATAGAATGTATATTACATACATTCTCTCTTGGTGCTACTGGTAGAGAGACAGGATCTTCTGACTGCATGTCCTGGAAGCCAGGCTGAAAGTTCTCTTGGTTCAGTGAAATAATCTTGTGCGGCTCATAAAAAAAAATCACGTTAACATAAATTTGTACCTGAATGTTGGGATTCTGCCCATTGATATCTGCTTTTGACAGGTCAGGGAAGTTTGGGAGATCCAGGAGGAAAGATCTGGGTCCATCTCTTTGCAAGGACGTGTGCCCATTTTCCTGCCTGAATCGCTGCTTAGGGAACGGCCGGTGGGCAGCCTGGAGATCAGGGTATTCTCGTCTGTCCTCAGGGTTCAGTGTGAAGCTGTCTGCTGGAGAACGGTCATCTGCAGTGAGCGTGTTCTGGGGAAAAAAACAACGCACTATAACAACAACTGAGAGATCATGCAGTCTTGCCAGTGGCCCAACCATGGCTGCAGAGTGCGTACAGAAAACCTTATAGCACACAGACCCACGGCTCGTTACTGAAACACACAAGATTTATGACCGGTATTTTCTAGGGTGCTCATGAATTTGGCTCCCGACTCTCACTGAAATATACTTAGTTACAGCAGTGCAAATCTGTAACCATCTGACACAAGATAAAACTGAGTCAGACTCGAGTGCTTAGCTCTTTCATGTTCCTGTAACATTCCAGCCTTGCGGTGAACACCTACACACTGACACAAGCAACTAACTTAAAGCAAATCTGGAACCAGGAAGCTCTGAAACAGTCCCTGGAAAATCAAATGATATCACATTAAACCTGTCCCTAAAATGGTGAAGGCTATCTTTATTACCATCATTTTAGTTTGCTTTGTTCCAAAGTGGAGCAAAACCACTGACTGCCAAGTGCACGTTGAAATTCATGGTATTAAAAGATCCTACCGCTGAACTGGCAACCTCTCCCTCTCTCCTCGGTCTGCAATGACTTCCATCTCCTTGTCTGTGTTCCTCACCCAATTTCTCTGGTCTTGAACATCTGAACCTTCCTTCCTCTGGGATCTCATTTTCATGTTTGCCTAATGGTGGGATTGAATTTCACCAAGT
Organism: Grus americana; assembly: GCF_028858705.1. Classification (NCBI taxonomy): domain Eukaryota; kingdom Metazoa; phylum Chordata; class Aves; order Gruiformes; family Gruidae; genus Grus; species Grus americana. The sequence continues at coordinate 119,089,922 of NC_072854.1, forward strand.
TGTGGGTCAGCGGTTAATGCTTTTGTTATTGTTGCGCGTACTTTCGGGTTTTGTAGTATGTTACAGCAGGCTGCCTTCAAACCAGTAGCACTGCTGCCACTGCCTTTGACCTCACCAAGGAGAGAGATACATTTAGTATCAAAACACTCGCTCCCTGAGTTAGGACTGGCCTGGGGACTCGGGGAAAAAAACCAGCAGAGAAGTCAAATCTTATGGCTACAAAAAAATGCGTGGGGCAGACTCAACACAGGTTTTGCTTTTGACTCAGCTGAGAAATTTTAGGCTTGAGGTCTTCGTATGACTACCCAGGGAGCTTTTATTTTCAGTTCATAAAGAGACAGCAAGCATGCAGAGGGTAAATGTTAAAGACCTATCTTTTAAAACAAGCGCAATTAAAGTGGAATGGCCACATGTGGTTCTGGCTCTACTGAGGCATATTTTTGCCAGCATTTCTGGTTAAACGCAATCTCCATCCAGCTCCCCTGGCTCAAATTAAGCTAGCATACCTTTTGTTAAGCTCTCAGAGAGATAACAATTCCAATGCCTTTTCTTTTATTTTGTGTTTATTTGCCTAGAAGGTTCTAAATTGATCTTTGAAGAGATTTTACAATATAATCTGTGCACATTACAGGAAAATATTCAATGAGTTAAATAAACCAAGATTTAAGAGCTAATCTGGGACTAGGTGAAATTATCTCAAGCAAAAACTAAGGTGGTTCTCCTCTCTCCTCCTCGCTGCACTGCATTTATAAAGAGCAAAATCAGATTTAGCAGAATCAATGTCATCTTGGTATTTTCATGATCAGAATGGTTACACTTTGAAAGTGCCAAAAGGGTACTTTTATACATCTATCTACAGCACAGATGCAGAAAGTTCATTCTGAATTAGTGTACGTGTGCAGTGCTAAAAATGCATCTGCTCCTGACAGTCTGTATTGCTTGAAGGCTAAACCAAGAAAGCTTCTCTTTGCAGAACACCGGGTAGGACCTTCAGATGCCTTTGGTGGGCCACCCACTCTTTAACACACCCCTTAGTCAATATAAAGTAGAAAGCAAATCGCACAGTGGCAAGCTCTGGGAAACAAAATTGAGGGCCACTTAGTTAACTTTAGGTTCCTTACCCATATGCTACGGCTTTAACTTAACACGGAATTTAACTGCAAATGTCTTGGCACATGAGGATTAAATGGCTTCTCAGTTATGTCTGACTAACAACAAGGTGGAATTGTGCTGTTATTAAATTACTTCAGACAGGAACAAAAAAAAAAAAAAAAAGTGGTATTTAACTACTTTTTTGCTGGGGTATCATGCCCATAATCTTATCTTTATTAAAAATAAAGTGAGATTTTATTAAAAAATAATATTCTCACATACAATTTCATATTTTCCCTATCTGCTTTCCACTTCAGGAGCATCTTGATTCTCCATGTTAGCACACCATACAGCTAGAGCTGGCCAAGGACTTTAGAGACCTATGTTTAAGTCTCTGATAAGACTCGCTGTGTGATCTTGGCAGGTCATGGTCTGTCTGTGCCTTGGTGAGGATAAGAGCACTTCCCTTCCTCACTGTGATGTTTGCGGGAAGCTCAGCAACTACAATAATAAGGGCTATATAAAAAGTTTTTAATAGTGTCAGACAGATGGAATATCACATGGAGTTAGTTAGAAAATTGTCATGGTGAAGTAATGACATCAAGCTGATCGGGCCCACTACCAAGCTGCTTGGGGCAGGGACTGTCATTAATTACAGACTGAACGAGTTGGGGTTGTTTAATGATAAAAAGAAAAAGGGGGGGACACAAACAACATGAGAACTGCCCTATACCAAAGGCTGCTGCAGTGAGGAAGGGGATGGACCGCACTGCACGTTCAGGCTGGACATGATCAGAAGACTCTGGTTCAACGTTAGGTACGCATTTCTAATGGCAGGGTTGACTAACGCCTGGCAGGAATGTCACAGGTTAAACTGTCCTCTGCCTAAAAGCAATGTTAGCTCTTGCAGTGCTTTTCTGGCTGGGACGAGCCCACGCTATGCCTCCTTGGGGCTTCTGTGTCATACTGCAACATGAGCAAACAGAACCGCTCAATATGCACAATCATTTCAGTTATCTGATCATAGGACTATGAGCAAAAGACCATTTGTTTCCACTTACTAAAATGAACAGAATGCCCATTTTTTTTTTTTTTAGGTAGATAATTCGTGGTGTGGTGTCTAAGCCGATTTGCAATATTATTAAAAATGTATATTTCTGGTAAAAAGCTTAATAAAAAGTAAGCTTGAACTGCATGTGAAGGGACTATGGGCTGACTCTTTCTACTGCCTTAACTCAAGCAAAGGATCTTCCAAGGCCAATCTAGCAGGGAAAAGTGTGTCCTTTCTGCAATGCCAGCATCCTTTCTGAAGAAAACAGCGTTTGTGATCCAAAGCTAGTAGATAAAATTTAATTTTATTTTTTTTTTTGGGGGGGGAGTATTCATCTCATTTCTACGTTATTTTGCATGTTTATACTTCACACTATTTATTTTTAGGTGTACACAATTTGTATGCCCGATTGCTTTTGGGAAAGCAGTGTTGCTTGCCTTCCTTTAAAAGCTGTGTCACTTCATTCTGAACCAGTGACTCAGTTTCTCTGAAGTTATGACATTTCCAATTCAGGCACATTGGTTTCTCACTCAAGTGATGCATCTGCTCTAAATATTTTAAGATAAATCACTTTTTTCCCCCCATTCATTTAACAGGATTATTCACAACTTTTAAACTTTCCATTAAGATGCTTTTTAAGGGGTTACTCATGCTTGCTGTCAGCTACAGTTCTGCTGCCCCATGGGATCAGATATTTATAGAAGTTCCTAACAGAAAAACAGCTTAGGATTTCTGAGTGTTCTAAGTGTGGACAGTATATAAGGGCAGGCACACATTATTCACAGCTCTGTGACAAGGGAACAAAATAAACCCTAGCGAGAGAGAGAATCTGCCACATTGGTTGTAATACAGACTGGCACAGCTTGCCACTCCCATCACTGAAAAAAATTCAGTACCCCTCAGTGTCTTTGTGGCCATCTATAAACCAGGGAGGAAGAGCAATTCGCAGGGCTTTTGTGAGGGTAACTTTAAATGTTGGTGCTCCAGGTGGGACCTGCACCATGGCAGGGTTTTAGACACCAAGAGATAACCCTGCATGCAGGAAAAATTTCCTATCCGCTAGTGCAGTTTAACTTTTCAATAATCAAATGGGTATTTTAATCCCCTCCACTGCCTCTGTCACGTTAGACATTAGCTGCAGGGAAGCGTACCGTTTCTCTTTCCCAAGGAGAAGTTAAACAGAAATGGGAACTTGTCAAAATACCAAACTAGGGAAAAAGGGAATTTCTCTGCATTTTTAGCAGGTGAGGAATCCATCTCCCTCCTCTCTTCCTTATTTTAATCCCATTTCCAGTTTTGGAAAAACAACCAAGACAGAGAATAAGTGAGGAATGACTGGCGATACAGAAAATATTCTGGAGCAGCTGCTCTTTCTCTGTCCTTCATCCTTCCTACCTTCCTTCATTCCCTCCCCACTTGCCAAACTAACGGCACATTTGCAAGCACTGCTAATTATGGAGTTGAAAGAATTTGGGAAAACTGATGCAAGTTTTATCCCTAACAGCTCCCAGACAGCAAGGGAATCTGTTACTAAATCCCTGCTGCAGCTACACTGCTTTTTTATTTCTCGTATACTCCTTTGAAATATCTTGTAAAATGATCTTGACAAGAGGTCTTGAATTGAAAACCGACAGTCTGTCAATGCACTTTCATGATGCACCTGTACAGCATCTTCAACCACCAGCAACAAGGAACGTTCATTTATTAGGAAACTTCACAGACGCTATAAAAGATTATATTGCTATCAGAGACAAAATGAGGCCTGGGGCCTTCACAGAAAACCATTATAGCCATTAGGACTGGTTTCATTTCCCACCTGCCTAAACAGATTGTTTTGATTTTGGAGGCTGTCGTGTGTTTCCAGGTTAGTGCTAAATGATCACTTTAAAATTAACCAGTCTGGGGAGGCTGAGTAACACACCGGGATACTGCATGAGACTTTCACCTCTGCAGATCCAAGATCTGTAATGAACTTGGGCGATCTAATTCCTGGAGTTTATTTATTCTTTTGTCTGTCATGAGTATAAGCAGCACAGGACCTAGCAGTAAGAGGTACGAGGACAGTGTTAGATAGGCAGACAGTGAAGTTAACAGCTGAAAAGCATTATCAGAGATACACAGAGAAAAAATTCTTTTATGATTAATGCCACATACAGTCCAGGCAGTCAGAAAAACCTTTGTTCTGTTCTTAGTTCTGTCTTGGCTTTCTCATTTAACAGGGAAATCTCTTGGGTTCATATTTAATTTCTGTGTGACTAGCTGAAAGCAGGCGATGGTATGAGCCTCACAGCTCCGGTTTGCTCCAAGGAGTCACTGATGGTTCCTGTCTCTGGAAGAAGTCGGACCAGAGGGGTGTCACCTGAGCCACTCAGCTACTGAGACACTCTCATTTTTTTTCTTAAAATGTTCTTGTCCTTCATGTTCACATATATCATGAAGTGAAAGGCCTTACTTGTCTTTAGAAAGCTGCACAAATTAATTGTTGTAATAATAATAATCACTGTTCGTCAATCATTTAAAATGGACTACATTGGCTTGCATGTACACAATTGTTTTCAGTAAGGAGCTCCAAAATAGAGCATCTGCTTTAAACATTGTGTAAATAGAAGATGAATCACTGATTACAGTTGGTAGTAATAATAATAATAATAATAATAAAGTTCTGTTTATCAGGGTCTATTTTTAAAAAAATAGAAATTAGTAAAATAGCATTGTATTCAGTTCTTTCTAACTTGTACATCTGCACGTGTGACCAAGTGGCTATGCAAAGACCAAACCCAGTCATCCCACAGCGTATTGCTATGGGGCTTCAGGGGCTGTACAGCTCTTGAAGTGATTTTATTTCTGGGGAGAACATGATGGAGCCGCAAATACTGTTGCGATTAGGACAGCAGAAATTCAGAGTAGATATGTCGATCTGCCATCACTGTTGGCGCAGAGGTCTTCTGTAGACAGCTGAGATGTTGGGTGCCAGTGGCAGCAGTTAGGCAGTGAGGTGCTTGGGATGCCCGAGCATATACCCAGCCCACCACAGCTGATTTTTGCCCTATGCTGAAATCGCTCTCAGGAGCTGCCTACAGTAGAAGCAGAATCTCAAAGCATCTGGGCACATTTATCTCAGAATCACAGCTTTTGAATTTTAGGGAATTTACACTAAAAACTTCTAGCCCTAAGAACTACACAGAAAATCTTGAGAACTTAGCCAGGACTTACGTTACGACTGCAGAGATCCTAGAGTAGTAGCGTTAAGGCTCCCTTTACATTTAAGGTCTAGTAAGCCCCACACCACCCTTTCAAGGCACATGGCCAACACTACAACAGGGCCCTCCACAGTGGAGGAAAAGGTTGCTGCCTTGTTGAACCATCTGAACTGATACTGATCATGAGTGCTGGAGCAGCCCTACCACCGCTCCTCCCCTACTGAGCCTGTTTATTCACTTGCAGTCGTCAAGCTTTGGTCCATCCTTCGTTCAGTCTTGGGTTGGGAGTTTCTCTCACCAACCTTCCTGGTCCTCATCTGAACAATATTTTTTCCTCAAAGCTTAAGGAGAAAACCAACCATATTATACCCAGATCTGGCAACCTTTTGCTACACGTTGTGGACACATATTTCACAGCACAGCTATTTTTTATGCTCTGTTGTTTGCTTGTATTTAATGTTTTCCTTCAGCTGGAAAATACAAACAGTATAGTTCAGCTTGGAGGTGAAGAACTGCCAGTTCGTATAAACACTTTGATAATAAAAAGGACTTGGTGGCGATTGCAGCTCAATGTCTGCTGGAAAAAAACAGAGGCCCTTTAGCTAATTTTCTAACATGCTACACACTGGTGCTTTGTTCTTCAGCAGATATTCAAACATCCATGGGACGGCCAAGCGCACAGAATTAAAACTGTGTAGGGCTTTGACAGATGTTCAGTGCCAAGTTTTGCTTGTAGTTAACACATATTTTCAGTTGCCTAAGTTGGTGGTAAACATTTAGTTGTTCTTCACAACTCTGAAGAGCTTCCCTGTAATCACTGCCTGGCTGGAGCTCTCCATACAGGATGCACTGATTTAGCGGTTGAACAGGCAAACGTACAACTGAAGAATAGCCTAACAATTCCTCGCCAATAATCTGTGGTGCCAAACTGCAAATCCTTTGAAAGTTTCAATTCTATTCAGGCTTTATAAAATACTTGCATAAAGTCAGTAGTATAATAAAGCTTTAAATAGAATCCGTTTATACTATGGCTAAATTTAATCAAACAAGTCCAATCTCACCCATCATTTGACATCTGCATCATAATTTATACATAGGGTTCCAACAGAATCTGCCTTAAGCTGCAATCAAACCCGCAAAGCAAAAGGAAATCCAGAATATTAAAACTTTTTGTACTCAACTTTTTGGTCAGGCTTTGCAGACCAGCACACACAAAGTCAGTGTAAATGAAAGAGAACAAACATACATCTGAAATTATTTTCATAGGTTTTAAACTAGGTCCTTTTGCAAGTTTATTCCACTAAATCACTACGGCTAGGATTTCACTAGGTGAACCGGCTTTAATAAATGAAGTTTTCATCTCTCCCTAGCCAAAAGAGTAACCTTACTTGAAACCTTTTCAATTTCCAAAGTTGCCTTCAGCTGTTAGTTTCCAAGAAACAGCTATTCCCAGCCTCTGTGTCTCCCTCTCATATGCCACTGAATATCCACCCTATGCTTTCCAAAGTGTCTATGACTCTGGCTGTGTTAGCTGGCAGATGTTTTTAGAGACTAGAAAGTGTTTAGTCCCTGTGGACTAAAAGTTACATGATGACTTCATCACATAAGCAAAAGCTAATAACAGGAAAGCAAGAAAGCAGACAAGTGTTATATTCCAAAAACATGATGTTTCCTGTGCTTCTGGCAATACTACTTCTGTGCCTGAAAAAAGGCAAATCACTTGATTCTTGATGCTCAAAACATACACACCATCAAATCACTGCGAGATAATTTACTTGACCCTCCCTTAGCTGCCTTCCCCACCAATACTCGTGTTTCTTTTGATGGAAGTTAGAGGGTGAAGGCAGAGGAAAGGCAGCGCTTGTTTACATTCAATATCTATGCACCAACTCTACGCCTCACAACACTCGCTGGAAGGGGTTGTTACTATACCCAGGAGTTCACAGTAAAACAGCAGCAGAAATCTGAGTGGTTGCCTCAGGACCACGCACCTCTGCTCCTGCAGGGAAGTATTCTTTCAAGCCTGAGTGTACAGTTTTACCCTCTCTGTTTAGAAAACTTTGGAGACTGATACATGAGCAACTGGAAGTCATTAGCATAAATGGCATCTGTACACGCAATAGCTGTCTTATTTTTGTATCTAGACATCAGCAGTGGACATCATGCCCTCTCTCTACATCTCCGTGAACTGCCCTAATGACAGAACAAGAGAAAGAAACAAGAGGAAGGAGATACACAAGAGAAAGGCCTCCCTCCAGTGACATTATGGGGAAGAAGAGCAAGCAAGTAGATACACAGTACACTGTGACAAGACAATGTGAAGACCCTTCTCCGTTTAAGAGGGGAGAGAGAAACGATTTGCCCTGGAGAGAAGTGTGGGCCTTTTGTATTATGAATTCTATGCATGTATATATAAATTTTCTTAGAACAGTAAGGGAGGGGGGCTATTTCCTAGAGCTGATTAAAGAAGCATGACTCGATTTTCAATTTCAAACGACTCGGGGGGCATTCCAATCGACTGCAGACAGGAAATGAATACCATACATATACTGAACAAGGCAGATGCTTTTGAATCTGACACTTACGTGAAAAGAAAATATCTTCATTTCTGTCTCCCCTCTGCCCCATGATCACTAGTTAGTTCTGAGCTATTTTTAGTATAAATGGTTTTATTTTTCAAACTTGTTATAATCTTAGCATGTGCCTGAAGCCACCCAGACGCCACTGACAATAAACTGCATGGAGCGGGCCAAATGCATCTTTAGATTAGTCCCAGCAGCCAGATGCAGCAGCAAGGTAGAAGAGGAAAGATAAGCAGTTCAGGTTTGAGATATGCTAACCTCTTGTGTTGAGGAACAGAGACGGGACCCTAGCTGATATGCCAGATCCCAGGGAGGGAGAGCAGCTTCTGTACAAAGCGAGATTCCAAAGCTATAGAGCAGACACGCTGCAGAGCAGGATGGAAGAGCGTTTCCTGGTAGGCTGTGGCACAGAACTCACTCCCACCTACTTAACTGTGCTAAAGAGATAAATATACATCTTTTCTCCTCATACGGCTCTTACAAGTAAACGTCAATAATTGTCATGGGAGTATTATAGGGTTTATAACCTGATTGCAATGTAATTGTGGCTCCTTTTACCAATGGCAGCAGTGCGTATGGGGGAATTGGCATATACAGCTCTTTTCCCCCACTTAGTCCATACGCGTACAAATACACGATTTCAGCTGCAAACTCCTCTTGTATTTTATTGTGGGAAGACTTCAATAGGATAAAAAAAAATCGGAGAGGTGGTACTAATCTGGCCCCTACTCTGATGTTATGCAAATAATTAGCTCCTTTTATTTTGATGTTAAGACTGCCATAGCTATATTCCTAAGAGCATGAAAAAATGATCCTCTTAGGATAGAGGCAGGAGAAGAAGAAAGAGGGATGGGTAGGTGAGAAAGGCAGTTCTGATTTACGTGATTCAAAAAGCCATGAATGCTAGATCAAAGAAGAGCAAGAATCAAAGTCACTGCCACTGAAGGATTTCAGCAGCTTTTTCAGAGCTATTGATCCCTCAAGGGCAAACTCTTTTAAACACTAGGTGATGCCTCTAACTAGCCAGAACTCCCACCTTATACTGGCTAAGCCTCACGTAGTTTGCTTTCATAGCTGGCGTACCAGGGAAAACAGAGACAGCTAAGACACTGCTGTATCTGGGCCTGATGAAGGAGATATACAGCAGAGCGCAGAAATAGCATGTGTGCATTTTCTGCACCAGATGTTGCCCTTTTAATGGCCATCATGGTAGATGTTAAATAAAAGAAGATATTCCTCACTGAAGAGCTGTGTGTTTGGTGATACCAAACCAATACTGTGGAGTGCTTTGGCTGAGGACAGAACGCAGTCACCCTGGGGAGAGCCCTGGGCAGGGTTTGTTTGCTCAGCACTGACTTGCTGATAAATATAAAATCACCTCATATTTTGTTGTGGGATAAGACATCTAAGGAGTACCGCAGCTCAGCCAGCAAGTGTTGACTTGTTCATCAGTTTGGACTCACAGGTCTAATCTGAACACCCAGAAGGCACAGGATCCAACCCTAAATCAAGTCCTGAACTGTCAAAAGCACTGCAGATTGGCATCTTTCGCCCACCCTTCCCTTCCTTGGGACAGGTGTCTTTGGAGTCTGGTAGAGAAGCTTCCAGGTGTTCTGCCTTGTTGGGACACTTCAGGATCATGCCCTAAGCAAAAGCCACTGGAATTGGGTGCAGTAAAGTAATTTCACCTAGTGCATCCCCAGATGGTCTCCTAAGAGCTGCCTTTGGGCTTCTGATACAGATCCACTTGCACCAGGCTCATTGCTGCTGCCATCGTCATGTCCCCGGGAACTCTCCGTTCATCCTGCCTTCCATATCTGCAGTGTTATGCACATGGCTACCACAGTGCATTACAGAGTATTCAGCCTTTTAAAAGCTCTGCTCACCATTCAAAGTCTATCTAGTCCCACCAGCACTTAGTGCAAAACTTGGTACCTTACACATCTTCATGAAATGGACGACCATTTTCCTTCTGCATGTTTTGATCAAGAGCTAGTGCTGCTACCATTTCAATGCATATCAAAAGCTCCAGGACTCTATCAGGCTAAATAGTTCATTTGAAACCTTTGGTGCTATTGTTCCAGTACAACACACAGGCATAATGTGTGTGGCTGCCCTAGCTTCCTTTTTAATATATATTTTCACAAATGTTAGACATATACTTATCAACCCCTTTATTCTTTCCTAAAAAAAGCTTGGACTCTAAAGCACAAGATGAGGAATAGATACTCTATTGGCCAGCTGCAGCAAGCCTTTCATAAATAACACGACAATTAACCCCTGTAAAGGAAAATGATACTCCAGAAGCTCTACCCTGAACTTACATCTGCTTTACTACTGTAGGAAGGAATAAGAAGATAGAAAAAGTTCAATGCTGAACACCTAAACAAACTCTGAATTAAGAAGAGATAGTAGCAGTAATTATGGATGAATTGTAAGGCACCTGCAAATGTTAAGATTGCTGCTCTCTTCTCCAGACCATTGAGTCTATACTGCAAACCTCCAATAGACATGGGCTGTGCTCTATAAAAACCATGATGAATGCAGACTTGTTTTTATATTATGGAGGTCCTAATCCTCCTCCTCCTCTGCCTTTGCTCTATTGTTACAACATCAAAGACCAACTGCTGGCTGAGATACAGTCAATATGAAAAGGGCGACCAGCAAATTTACTGCTTGACTTCATTCCCTTTAAATGGAATAGGCACCATGGCCCTTTTTCAAAGTCCAATCACAGACATATATCTTTTTTATTGGACATCATGTACAATAAAGTGAAGCTGTAACTTGGAAAAAAAAAATAGAACACCTTAAAAAAATCCCATGAGGTGAACATTCCTTTATAAAAATATCACTGTGGTTACGTGTTTTGAAAAACCCTAGGCACTCTGCAGTGCAAAAGGCATGGACTGGCTAGGTTATAGTTTAGCTAAGATGCATACCCATGCCTAATATCTAGATGTTTTTTTTAAAAAACCCAACTAATAAAAAGTGATATATTTAAGACAGAATGCCAGTGTCATTCAAATAAACTGAAATGGCAGCATTCATGTCACAAGAATCATTAACTGCTTTGTTATAGCCTGCTCTGTGCAGTGAACCTTTACAGATGACTTCAGCCCAGAGAATCTTAAAATCAGTGGCACAAAATGCCAATGTATACACCACATCTTAAACAAGTCCAGTTTGATTACTGAGGTAATTTCAAGAGACATTTTCAGATGAGAGTTGTATCTGTAGACATTAAAGACAGGGGCAGTTTTATTGCTGCTGTGTTGATAAATAGATGCTAAATAATTTCTTGCCATGAAACTGAAGAGTGTATAAGCAACTCATATGATGTAGGAGGTAAGTATATTACGGTGTTACAGAATCCACGATACTTCGTACTGGTTTTTATTTTTGAATAAACTATATGTCAATATAATTAGATGTTTTTGTTTTAAACTATTAATCCTTTTTTTTTCTGTGGGCAAATTGTGCAAACAGACACTAGTAAATATCCGATTACTAATATTATATCTCGATCAAGTCCATATTGATTTTAAAATCCTGCACTGATATATGTGGCAGATAAAACCAAGCAAATTTATATTTTGTTACATCTATAGTAATTTTCGTCAGCTGGTGCCTGTGGAGCATGGTTTCCTCACAGCAAAATCGGCTGCTGCTGGGTTACTTCTAAGGCAAGAAAGATGCCAAAGCTATGTGATTAATTTTTGAAGCACTAGCTTCAAAAAAATAGCTGTCTTATTGCTAGGTCCTCTTCACTGCTCTTTCCGTTACATTATGTTCTCTTGTCAGTCTCCTCCTTCTTCCATCGCAGCCTACAGCACAGCTCTTCTGGTGCAAGAACCTCACCTCCTACTCAGCCTTCCTGGACATGTACAAGAAAAAGTGTTTCAATGACGGGTGGACTTGGCAGTGCTAGGTTAACTGTTGGACTCGATGATCTTAAAGGCCTTTTCCAACCTAAACGATTCTGTGATTCTATGACAGTGTTCAACTGCTCAATACCTGAATGCCCAACTCAATGAGAATGCAAAGGCAAGACTCCTAAAGGAAGCTTTCTGGAAGTTAAACCTGGCCCGTAAACAACACTGATTCAGTAACTGTTCCTTAGAAAGGGAAGAGTGCTCCTGCAAACAGTGGAGGAAAAAGATGGGACATATTATTTGGGTGGGTTTTATAGATACTTAACACAGTACTCGTAATGGTTTTGTCGCAAGTACTGATATCAATGGCTGTGCAGGCAAAGAGGAAATTGTAATCTTTCTGGGGAAGAAGAGCTACTGTGGAACAAAACAGTCCAGGATTTTTCAGTGTATATGAAACTAACAATGAAACATAATGGATGGAAATGAATTCATGCAATCTGAAGAAAGCCACACCCCAAAGCCCAGCTTGTCTTCATGGATGGAGGTCCAGATTATGTGTGTTATGTGCATATCAATTCTGTAGAAAAACTGAGCTGTGAAAGATTCAAATCCAAGAGAAACTTTGGCAGGGTCTGCAGGCAGCACAAGTCATTGACTCGTCCTGTGGTACAAGGTCAATTTAAACATACTAAGAATGTAGGTCCAGCACGGAGACATAAAAGCCAAGATACAGTGGAACTTCTCCTGCCTTTCAACGCGGACTGAGTCCACCAAGAGTGGTGAGCGAAAGGTTTCATCTCTAATTTTCCTCCCTCATGTTTATGAGCACCTCTGTAAGATTAAAAGGACCCAAACAGCTAGTACTCTACAAGAGCTTAGAGGTGAACAACTCCAGGCCTGCTTTCATCCTGCTGACTGCTAAAAGGGAGAAATAATAAAAAAAAAAAAATATGGCCCACTGCTATGAGTTCTCCGAGCACTGAAAAACAAGGGCAAAAGGATAAAGGAACTGCTTACCAGTACCGCCCACACCAGCTCCTCTGACCAAGTATTATACTGCCACACAACTGACCGCTGTGGCAAGCCATCACTTATTACAATAATAAGTTACATTTTACTTTGTTTTCTTTCTTTTTCTGGTATTTCAAATTGAAAGTACATGGAAATACCAACACTGGAAACATTCTGCTCTTACTGATGTATCAATGAGCTCACTACTCTACTTCTTGGAAATGTTATTCATCTCTATGCTTTGGACTATGAATTTAGCGTGGCATTTTCCATCTTCAAAACTTGTAAAATCAGTATCCTGGAGGCACAATGCTACTAAAGTGCAACAGTAATCACTGCATCATTTAATGCTTCCTTTTGCAACTTACTAAAGCACTTTGCATTTTTCTGCTCTAAGTTATCACTTCATTATTGGTTTGTGACAGTGCTTACAGCCTCCATTCAAGCCTGGAGACCTATTACGCTACACATGGTACACAAGCAACAGCACAGCAACAGAATCTCACCCTCAAAGAGCTTGGGTTGAGATTTAAAAAATAAAATAAATAAAAAAAAAATCAGTGACCTAGTTCTGCTACCACTGAAAACTTATGCTTTAAAAAAGTTATCTTTTATGGAGACCATCATTCAGTGAATTCAAAGAGCTTTTAAGTAGTGCAGTCTTAAAGTGGACAGCAAGATAAGAATCAGAACAAAAAGGCCAAACAAGCATTAAACACCACTGTGAACAGAACAAACAAACAACAACCGGGTACTACCACATTTGTTTGCAATGCAGACTGGCAAAACACACAGAAGAGCAGAAAGCAACCAACTCAGACAATTCAACCTGCCAAAGCTGCTACATCTTGTCTATCACTATACTTTAAGGATATAAGCACAAAGCGCGTTGCTTCAATTTTTTAGTTTATGTTTGTCTGCATATATATTTGAAGTATGAATGCATGACAAGATTTTTAAATGATGACTCAGAAGAATGTAAGCATAAAAAAGTACACCAAAATAACTTCCTACCATTACTTGCATTCTGTGCACTTTTACATACCAATGACTGGGTTTTCAGAAGTTGTGTCTATCTCTGTCACACATTATTTTATAAAGTTTTTCAAACATGATTTGTACCTTGATGTATTAGTTCGGCAGGTAGATAGCATAGTCTGCATCATTATCAATACTACGGTCTTCTGCACTTTGTTTTCCGTAATGTTTTCAGATGCAGCGACACAACACAGCCAGAGTTTTCACCTAATCAATAATTCTTTCATTGTTGCTTGTTTTCTTTGAAGATGTTTTCCACCATTTTTGAACAATAAGGAATTGATTATTAATATACAAATGTAGTAGATATGAGTAGAGACAAAAGAACAACTGCTGAATTAAAAACATGGTCCCCATTTTACATTCAATGTAATCTGGATTGGTTAAACAGATGTCTACCCAGCAAAAGAATTGCACAGCACAGTAAGGTGTCAAAAAGCTTAGTACCCTGTGTACTAGGGCTGGGTTACCTATTAGCAGGTCATAACACGTATGTTAAAATCACAAGGGAGTACACAGTGACCAGCTCCAGACAGTAAAATGATGATGAAATTGGGGTCATAAAGACCAACAGCAGAGCTTCAACTCTAGGCCTCCTGGTTTTGTGGACAGCTGGCATTAAGAAAGGACAGAGCGGGGAATTGTGAACCCAAGAGCTGACAGCTGAAGCTGGAGGAGCAAAAGAGAGATTTTTGTGTCAATCAGCTAACAGTGAGGGGTCAGTAGCTGCGTGGTTGTACTGCTGTTACACTGCTGTTACAGTTGCGATGGACCAGACCTGTTCTTCCTATGTAGAACAAACTTCTCTTTACATGATCAACGAAGACTGCAAAATAAAAGCTACTCCAGAACAAGTGTTGATTGTCCAAGTTAAATGAACCAACATGAGAAGCACCAACCCAGGTCCTGCCAGGATCTCTATGTACCCACACCTTGTCTCTCCACTCTCATTGTCACCACAGGTGATCATTACAGCTGTAGATCTTCTCAGGAACCTCCTTTCACGACCATGAGTCAGCTGCCTGCCCACCACAAGGCTCAGAACCACGTGTCAGCAGGCTTCCTTTCAACCATTCTCCCCCCACATACAGCCCCACAGGTAAGGATGGACTGAGAGAAGAGAAAGGCAAAAGCAGGAATGTCTCTGGGGCCCCTGCCCTGTATTAGTCACTGTAATTTATGTCTGGCTCCAGGCCCATGGTAATGGACAGAAAGCCACCATGATGGCCCAGAATGAATTTAGGATTACATACACTGTTTTTTCATACACATACCCCAATACTATAAAGAAAGAGCTGGAAAATTATCCTAACTCTTGCTCAAAACAGAAATAAAGTTCACCAATAGACTCTTCTGTATAAGGCACCAGGAAAAAATTGCTCTGAGCTGTAGTTACAGAGACAAAATTGAGAGGCACCTTGTGATTTAATGCCAGGTATTTATCAGTAATTGTTAGCTGTTGAACTGAAGAGAAGTTTAGCCAAATATGCCTCATCCAAACATCTTGGTCAAATCTAATATAGGAAGTTACATTTGTATCTGCCTAACATTGCTCCTTACAACCATAACGAAATATAACCTGGATCCCTGTTCGAAATTATTGCAGTAGTCTTAGATACTAAAAAGCTTACCACATCCTACCCTGAAGGTGTGGTAGCGCTCTTCCACCAGGGATGCCTTAGTTTGCTAGGAAATTAATCGAAGTGATATGTATGAAGAGAAGCTTAATTAATACTTTCTGGAGTTTTCCTGGAGCCAGGTTTGGAAAGGGGAAGAAACTCTCCTGGGAGCCACAGACAAAAGCAAATGCTCCTCTGCTCAGAGCAGCAGTCTCACTTCTTCACCCTGTCTCCCGTTTTATCCTTTGCTTCCACGCACGCAGCAGCAGCACACGTAAAGCTAATCACCCTTCCTTCCCCCTAGATCCTGGAACAAGCCACAGCCCACTAGCAAAACCACTAAAGAGCACACATAATTCTCTCCCTTGGGAGATGAGAGAATGAACTGCACATGGTCTAAGTCATTCGTAAAGCTTAGTGCATAACTGGAAGAACATATGCTAATGGTAAGGGTGAGATTTAGCTAAGAATTTATACAGCAAAGCCTGCTGAGAACAGGCAGGTTTTACTATCACTGTCAAAAAGCACAAAGCAGTATTCTCTGTGATGAGTAACTACCTCACCAAAAGAGATTTTGGTTTTCAGGAATTAGCCTGCTTCATTCACAAGCCACTTGCTCTGAAAGTTATTTGTGTAATGTATAAACTACTCTTAAGGCACAGAAGGATTTGGTGCTGATATTAAATATATAATGTACATCCACTCATTGACATCTTATATAGGCTAAGGACAGTCCGGAAAACACAAATGCAAAACATTGAATCGACAGTTTTTCAAAGACGATTTAGACATCAGTTCCTCTTAGAACTAACCAAATGTAAAACTCCTGAGCTTGAATAAGCTCTAAAAAACCTAGTCTAAAACTCTCCCAAAGTAAACAGCTTGAGTCCTACTTAAACTGAGAAAGCCAGAAAGCTGAAATACCCCACTGTATCTGACTAGAGATCATTTTGCAATTTGCCTGAATCCAGTACAAGGGGCAGTAGGAATGCACAAACCTTAAAAAGACTGAAATGCACCTCCGCAAAGGTAACAGCACATTGTTTCTGAACTTCTCATCGTGTTAGAGCTGTGGATCTTAGAAGAAAATTAAGAGCTCAGCCCTGTAAAGGACTCTTCACACAGCTTGGAGAGTCACTCTTGTGCAACTGTTTATAAGCAGTAGAATGTGTTTCTTCTGGTAGGGCTCAGAGAACATTTCTGACACACTGTAATTGCTTGCATGCTTATTGAGGAGGGAAGCAAGGACAGGAGCAAGGAGATTAAAAGTAAAAAGCTGTTTACAGCATTGTGCTTCTTTTCAAATTACGTTCTCTTATATGGCTCCAGCTTTATGCACAACTACTGAGTTTCATGCTAATGTAATACTGCTGCAAGTACCGCAGCGGAGAATCTGACTTCATGTGCTATGGCATATACTGTTGGTGGCTCTGTTACTACATTTTACAAGGTCATTTTTCTTGGTGTGGGAACACTGTTTTTCTTGGTGTGCAAGGCCTGCTAGGGAAAAATTAGAAGTGATGAGAATAAACTTCTCGATTAAATATTTTCTCTCAGAATGAAAGCACAGATTTTAGAGCATCACAAAGTATTATAAACATCTTTCAAAAATTTATGTTCAAGCCTTCCCTTCATTTTAGAACTATGTAAAAAGATAAAAACATACCCAAGCAGCATTTTCCCATCTCCTAATACAGCTTCACTTGCTCTTTTCAGAAGCAAAAGTTTGCACTTATTTATTTCATAAATATACTCCACAATAGTTTCTGGATACTAATTAAATTATACCTAATAGAGTTCTCACTGGTAACAACAAAGTCTCCTCCTTCCCCAATTCTCCTTTTTTTTCTTTGGTAGAGATGGAAGGAGGGAATAAAATCTGATTGAGAAACAATAAATCAAAATTCTTATAACTCAAAACTGCGAGATATTTTACAACTCCAATCTGGATTTCCCATTTCACATTAGTTTACCACAAACCAATTCTAACAATTGCTGCAGCATGAAACTGTAACGGGGAGGTCCAGTACCTAGTTCTACAGCAGTGAACCGGGGAAGCCGGTGCTTGTATCTCACCCATCCTGAAGAGGAGCAGGAGAGTACGTCAGGATTTTTCTCCTCACTGCTGCTCCATTACAGCCAGTCACAGCGGCACAACACGATCCCAGACATCTGGGAACTCTAGAGATGCACACAGTATGAGGAAGGGCACCAAAAGTAAATTTAAGAGGGAGGAAGAAATAACTTGTTTAATTTTTGGATTGAAGTTTTTTCTGGATTTCTTTCATCTAGCAGTCTAATTAATTGCAGAGGTTAACATAATTGAAAGACCAAAAGAAATCAAAACCTATTCTCCAAAATCCTTCCTTCCTTTGAAGGGCCAAGGGATGGGAGAAAAAGCAGCTCTTCCTCCCCTAATGAATTAGGCTTTAAATGCATGCAGTCTCTATTTTAGACTGTTTAAATCTCCAACAGTATTTTAAGATTACTAAAGATTACTAAGGATTCCTCCTGAAGCTGCGTAATGTAAAAAGGTTCAAGGATGTGCTAAGTTTTTGATTTTATTTTTTTTTTGAACTAAGACTAACACTTCAGATTTTCTTTCAGACACACAGAATCAAATTCTGACCACTTTATTTGTGCAAACAGACTGCCGAAGTCCTAAAATACCATACCCTGTATTTGATAATAGACAGTTTGTTTTTATACAAATTTGCCTTGTCAAAATACATCTATAAACAGTTGCTGCAAAGATTACTTTTTCCTGGATTTGCCGCAATGTGCACAACAGGCTTTGTCAAATGAAGCTTCACCAAATGAAACACTGACCTAATCACTTCTCCCAATCTTTTCTCTCCATAGACCTACCAAGACAGAAAAAACAACAGGATTTTTTTTTCAGTATAATCGATAGCAACCTGAGAGATTTCTATTTGCTTATATCAACAAATCTAAGTTTGTGCAGTTTTGCTTTCCACATTGATTCTTTACCTGGGAATGCATTGCACTAGGATTTTGCATTTCACTTCAGTGTATGCCACGATAACAGCCCAAGAAACCCAAAATCTGAAGATCCCAGTGCAAACTGGCCATCAAGATCTATATTGTGATGCTCTGAATGGAAGCATCTGCCTGTCAGACTACAATTTAAAGCGGGTTACAGTATTTTCCAGCTACCAATAGAATCCATGAAAGTTACAAAACCAAAAAAATTGGTAGACCTCCATCTGTTTAACTGATTGCTCTAATCAATATATTTTCCTCCCATAATGTCTTGTACAGACACACTCTCAAAATACGTAACTGCAGAATCAATTCAGTTGGGAAGTATATAAAAATTTCAATTCTGCAAATAGCAAAACATGATGAAAATATGAACTGCTAAAGCTATCATGATGCTTAAAGGCACAGAGTTTTATTAGGTTATCTGTAAAAAAAATCACTGGACAGAAAAAATTCTTGAAGTCAACAATCAACAGATTTTTCACGAGACAGCCAACTACAATGATAATACTCTAGGCTAATTATCTGAAGATGATTTTCCTCTGGTTTCACCCTAACCTTACAATAGTGCTCTAAAAAGAGCTCCTTGGGGAAATGGCATCACCCAGAGTTCCCACTTGCCCAGATGTTTCCCTCATTATGTTACAAGCCCATCAAGAAAAGGCAAATTCAGGGTTATTCTAATGATAGCAAACACCTCATAAAAAACCTCTCCAAATTTACTTTTCCAAGGAACATCATTTTAAAAGGCATTTCAAGTGCCCATGAGGAAAGAAAGCATCATTTATAAAACATTATTACCAGAAATCTTGAAGATATTAAAAAAAATAACCTGGCATGTCAAGCCGGTGATAAAACTGCGGCTCAAAGACAGCATCATGGGGCCTTAACCAAAGCATGTGGCCGAGCACTCCCAAGCAGGACTCCCACCAAGTTCAACAGGAGGTTTTTTTGAGTTAAGAGGACCTGATTTCAGTTTGTGACTGCGATGTTGAGTCTACAGATCTGGGTTCCCTCCTGTGGCTAGTGGTTTCACTTTGAGTACCACCAGCCAGGGATCCCATGCAGAGTGATCGTTACAGCCTGCACGCTCCTTTTTTTTCCTCGTGCTTCATAGAAATGTGCTTTGCTGGTAATATGATTCTTTCTGAGGTGATAAAGGGGTCTACGTAAATTTATGGTGATAATAATTACACATTTTCTGTCATTTCTTTGCATGATTTGGTGGTTGATTTTTCTTGAACACTTGGATACAGGGAAAATAAGTTGGTCAGGGCACATGCGGCTGACCAGAGAATTACAAGCTTTGCCTGGGGATTTTGATGATTCTACAACTTCTATCACCATCTCCAACCATTTTAAATGAACAGCAACACGTGATACTGAATAAAAAAGAACCACCTGCAAAAATAAGGAAACAGAACAAAAGAGTCCTTTACCACTGATGGACAAAATTCACCAGCAGTTTCTCAGGATCAGGAGATGGGAACAGACTGGCTGGGTCACAAGCACCTATCACCCTAAGTTTCTTGGCCATTTCAGGACTGAATAGCTACCTGTCTCTCAACAAACTTGCCAAGGAAAGCCATACATTTTGTTCCCCTATTTCCCAACACCATACGCCTATTTGATCGTTTCTTGCCCTGGGGAACGCTGCATCCTCACGAGATCATTTCTTGCCCTGGGTGGGACGCGGTGCGATGTCCGTCCTCTGCTGCGACCTGTCCGCGATGGACCAGTAACGCTGACAGGAGCTGCTCTGACACCTCCAACGTGGTGCCAAAACGTGGCTCAAGGAGCGGCTCGGCCTTTTCCCACCTCTGTCCCCTGAAAGACTGTAAAACCAGAGGAGGAAGACGACAGCCCAGGTGCCACGCAGGGAAAGCCCTCGAGCGGGTGAATACCTGCGGGTAGTGCCCTGCTGATGCCTCAGGCTCGGGACCGGCACTGAGCACCGGAGGGAGGCCGGGGCCGAGGCAGGTGCACGGCGCCGGCTCCCGACAGCCCGGCCGGCCCCGTCCTCCCCGTCCCGGGGACGCGCCGCCCCGCACGACGGCCCTCAGGGGAGGCAGGTGGAGACCGTTGGCGGCGCGTGAGGGAGCGGCCGTTGGCGAAGCGCGGGGCGGCCGTTGGTCGCGCGCGGGCACGAGGGGTGGGGCGGCACTCACCTGCCGCTGGCTGTGGTTGCCGGCGCCCGTAGGGGCGTGGGGCTCGCCGCCGCCGCCGCCGCGCAGCACGGTGATGTGCAAGGTGAGCAGGAGGAGCCCCAGCAGCAGCAGCAGCTCGGCCGCCAGCCGCACCATCCTCTTGAGCCGGGCGGCTTTAGGGCCCCGCGGCGGCGGCGGCCGTGGAGGAGGCGGAGGAGGAGGAGGAGCCGCCGCCGCGGCGGCCGCCGCCACCGGGGCCGCCGCCGCCGCCGGGGCGGCCCCGGCCCCAGGGCCGGCCGCGGCAGCCGCAGGACGGGCGGCGGGGACCGCGCCGCTCTCGGCGTCGGCGGGGCGGGCGGCGGGCGCGGGGTAGCGGCGGCAGCAGCAGCAGCAGCAGCGGGGGCCGCCACACCACGGCGGAGCCACGTCGGGGCGGGACGCCGCGGCGGCGGCGGCGAAAATCCCGGCGCTGCCCGGCTGCGACGGGGGGCGGCAGGTAGCCGCGACGGGGCCGCGGGCCGGCGGCGTCTCTGCGGGCAGCCCTGCAACCCAGAGTCACCGTGGGCCGTCGGAGGGAGGGAGGGAGAGGGGGAGGGGGAGGGAGCGGACGGGCCGCGTCCCCGCCGCTCGGGGAGCCGCGGGCCGGCGGAGAGCAGCGCGGCTCGGCTGCTGACGGGGAGACGCTGCGAGGACGGGGGCAGCCGGGAGCGTGTGTGCGAGTGAGAGGGAGGAGGAAAGGAGGGAGAGAGAGGCGGGGGGGCTGGGGACGACTCTCACATGGCGGGGAAGCCGGGACGCTTCGAGGGGAGGAGAGAGCTTGGGGCTATCGCCTCCTTCCTCGCGAGGGGATGGGGGTGGCCCCTGGACCAGCTTCCCCGCTCCGCCGTGTCCTCGCCCGCCCCGCAGCTCCCCCTTCCCTCACGACGCCCGTCGAGGCGTCGCCCTAGCCTGCCCGCCCCGCCGGGTCCCGGCCCGTCCCCTCGCGGCGGGGGTGAGAGGGAGCGGGGCCGCTTCGCGACCCCCGCCGGCTCCCAGCCCTCGACGGGGCGGCTGCCAACTCCCCACGGGGGAAGAGTAATAGATCGCTGCTTCTCCCCCGACCCCCCCTTCCTCCTCCTCCTCCTCTCTGGCCTCCGGCTCGGCCGTGGGGAATGGGGGGACGTGGGGCTGCAAAAACCTTCAGCTGCCTGCCCTCCCTCGGAGCTGAATACCTGGCTCCATCTCTCCTCTCTCTTCCCTCCAGTGGCCCTAGGGCTTGCAGGGGCAGCTCCGCACTCTCTCCTGCCACCGTGCGTGCGT
Source organism: Grus americana (assembly GCF_028858705.1). Lineage (NCBI taxonomy): Eukaryota > Metazoa > Chordata > Aves > Gruiformes > Gruidae > Grus > Grus americana. Next base: position 119,111,842 of record NC_072854.1, read on the forward strand.
GTTTGCAAGCGGCTGGCTCTCCTCCTGGCTCCCGCTGCTGCTTCCAGACCAACTTTCTCGCCCTCTCGCTCTGTGTCGGGAGAGGTGCGTGTCGGATGCTTTTATACTGCCCTGCCTCCCTCCCCTGCTGTCCCCCCCCCTTCTCGCCCCCCCCCCTTCTCGCCCCCCCCCTTCTCGCCCCCCCCCCCCCCCCCCCTTCGCTTCTCCCTCTCTGCAGCTCCTGCTGCAGCCTAGCATCGCCCCCCTTCTGCCCTTCTCCCCTCCTCCTTGTGCCGACCTGCTCCTCTGCAAGCCCTGGTTTGCCTGGGCACCCTGCCACTGCACCCGCACTCTATCCCACTCGCGGCTGCACCTTGCGTTAATGACTTCCACGGCTGCTCGGCAGGGATGGAGCTGTACTCAAGTGTCTTGTCCCCTTCGGCTGGTCCCTGCATCTCCAGCAGTGCAGGAGGCACGGGAGGACTCGGGCCACTGGGGTTTTACGCTCCTCACTGTTGTTTCCCTTCCTCCTGGTTGCTGACTGTGTAAGTACAGTGGAAAGAAACTTTCTCTCTCAGATGGGAGGCCCCCAAATTTAAATTAACGAGAATTTGAAAATATGTGAAAATGAGAGTTGGATTATCACTCACTGTAAATCAGTATCTTTGCATCCGGTCTGACGGAGCCAAATGTCTTTCTGAGTGCCAAAGATGCAGCTCAGTGTAACAAGAACAAACACAGCTCAAATAAAATTGAAACATGAAGTCATCTAACAGAAAATGGGAGTTTTGTAATCTTTGTCGTCGTTCTTCCACAATTGGGAATGTTATGTGTAAAAACGAGGATACAAGTGATCAGGGCCTGTGCAAGTGTGTGACAGCTGGCAGGCTGAATTGGTACCAAAATGTCTCAATGGGCAAATTGGGGAAGAAGCGTTCCCCATCCAAAATATTTTTCAGTTTGAAACCGATGTCCTCAGCAGGGTTCCCACGACATAAAGGTGAGATGCGCTTCCAGCATGCGGTACCAGCAGGGGCCATGGCGCATTGTGGGAGCCTGTGCCCACAGTGTGCCCGAGCTGGGAAGTTGGCAGCTTTGGGGTGCCAGGAGAGTTGGAGCTTGTGGGAGGTTTCTCCCTGTCTTGGTGAGGGGCAGAAGTCTGGGGTCATGAGTGAGTTGATGTCTTGCACTCTTCCAGTCAGATTGATTTCCCTTCCAGTGATAACCACTGCAAATGATTAACCGTCAGGCAGGAATATGGTTAAAATAATTGCTCTGGAGTATCAGTAAATATGTGACCAAAAGCCACAAAACCAGAACCTTCAGATGTAAGGATTTTTCATCTGCAAACATGTTCTGTGTTAGCACTGCAGTAGGAACAATCGGCACAGATGATCGTGCAAGGTAGGGACTCCTGCAGGGCTGCCCTTGAGCACATTACAGCAAGGTACAACCCCTCCGTCTCGTGAAATCACTCTTTGATAAATACCCGATATGGCACCCATGCTCTTGGTTACGCAGCAAGTCATAGAGAGCTATTCGATATTACGTAAAGCCATAACAGCCTGTGGGACCGTCATGTGGTTTTTAAAAAATTCGGGTGTTTTTTTTAATCCAAACATTCCTTGGGTTAATCAAAATATTGGGAAGATAAAAACACTGATGTACTTCAGCTGTCATCGCTCGGCCTGAGCTCTCTTTCTGCCACCATTGCTGTGATCCTGGAGGCGGGTGGCTGTGCCCCCGGGCAGGCACGCCAGCAGCAGCAAGCACGAAAGGGGACAGTTACGGAGGCAGGCTTGGGGAGATGGGCAGTGAAGAGGCAGGAGAACTGTCCTCCAGGTTTGCCAAAGTCTGACCCTACCTAGTGGCTGTCAGTGAATCCCGGCTGTTGAAGAGAAGTGGAAACTTGGCACGTGAGTTCTGTATTTCAGAGCTTAATAATACAAATCGACAGCCAGAGCGAGACTGAAGGCTTGTAATGCGAAACAGTCCAAGTGACAGCCTGGTGAAAAACACACACATGGATCTGCCGCCAAGCTCTGGGTAATGTAAGTTCTCCCTCGCCTTATGAAAGAGACTGAACCAAAAAGACATCTTTAATCCAGATGAGATGGGCCCGTACTGGTGCGCATTTCCTTGTGGGACATTAAGTTTTCTGCATTAAGCTGTTGTGCAAAGACAGTGAGGGACAGAGCAATGCTACTATTAGCAGCGAGCAGATGGCAGCGAGCAACCAAAGCCTCTTTCTACTTGAAAAAGTCGGGGTAAAAGCAGCACTTGGGTATGGCGATACTGCCTGCGTGGCTGCGCTGGGGGCGACCGGAGAGTGTGCGCATGCGTGCGCTGTAGATGGCAATTTAAATTCACACTGTTAAATCAGCAGATGACTTCATCAGTGAATCCAGACGGCTGAATCGCAACCTGTAGGAGAGATGGACTTAAAAGCAAAGGTAAAAGCTCTCTTTTTCCAGCTGGATGAACGCTTGCTCCAGCAGCTATCATCTAGTCCCTGGAAAATGAAGCTGTGGTTCATCTAAGGGGGATGCTGCTCCCGGAATGTGGTTATGGGCAGCAGCAGGGAGGTAAATCAGCGGGTGGGTCCAACGGTGCTGGTGTAAGGGAGGTGTGTTCCTTTGATATCTCCTTCGCTGTGAAGGTTCACAGCTCATACATCGCCCCTCTACCCCCAGCTTTTACCTTCCATTTCTCTTCTCTCTGATGATAAAGGCAGACTCAGCTCCTGTGCACTCTTAGCCCCTCACCAGTGCCAGGGGAAACACCCTGAGCCCAAGCTCTTCGAAAGAGGGTTAAATTCACGCATTTTATGCAGCATTTGTGATATGACAAGCACGCTATGCTGTCAGGTAGTGTAGCTCAGCTAATGTGTGAGGAGTCAGTAAGCCAAAGTAGATCGTTGTCTGATGTCCTGCCTCTCTTGAGCCCCACAGAGCCTGCGTTCCTCGTTGCACAGCTTCAAAGGGGGGGGTCACAGCTGTCCATGTCGCAGCCTCCATCACATGGTGAGGACTCTCCTACACTTGGTGTGATGAGTCCTGAAAAACAAAGCGTTACCTAACTGAGACACAGCACTTTGCAGGGTCTGTGTGGTGCTAGCGACTGAAATGCGTACTGCATCAATTGTACTGGCACAAGTGTGGAAAATCCTCATTTTGGATGAGTGCCATCAGGTGACATCCTTCAAGACCAGTGTGAGAATTGCTGGAGAGGGAAAGGGGGAAAAAAACCCCACAGTATGATATAATACAACACAACATAATTCACTTTACATGCTTTATCTCAGAAGTGAGGAAGATGTAGAGGTGGGAGCAATAGATTAATTGAGGTGAGTGACACTGGGTTTTGCATCAGAGTGCCATGGCTCACTCGGGTCCTGCATCCCCATTGTCCCAGTGGTTAAAAGATACTGGTGCTTACCTGCTTGTCCACTTTACCCCTTTATTGTCAACCCTGGTATTGCACCAGGACTGTGGAGGCATCCTGTCTGTAGCATTGATAGCTTTTCAGAGGAGTGTGGCTGGTAGAGCCCTGTCCGCCCTCCTCAGCTCGCTCCTGCCTGCGCCCACTCCCAGGATGCCGTTATTTTATCTTTAAGCCTGGGGGTTGCTTTAAAATTATCTGGGATGAAAACCTGGCTCCACTGAAGTCATTGGCAAAACTCCCATTGACTTCAGAGGAGCCAGGATTTCACCCTAAGATGCTTTGTAGATTATTGGTGAATGGAAAGCATACGTCTGGCTTTTTGAGGGTTATTATTGTTGGTGGTGACCTCTGCTCTGGCGAGCATTGAGCAAGGCTGGGTTGAGACAGATGGCTAAAGCTTTCTCTGCCTCTTCCCCTGCTTCCTCACAGGGGCCTTGCTTTACGGCTCATCATCTTGGATGCTGCTTATCAAGGAATACCTTCCCGTCGCCTGCCGGTGGAATTTAATGCCTGTTTGCCCACATTCCCCTTCCCCCAACGCCAGCAGATCAGCAGATAGGAGACAGAATGGCTGATTAGCTTCTAGCTCCAACCTCTTAGCTATAAGCTGCAAATGCACACACAAGGCTCTTCTGAAAAGAAAAGAGAAGAAAAGAAAAGAAAAGAAAAGAAAAGAAAAGAAAAGAAAAGAAAAGAAAAGAAAAGAAAAGAAAAGAAAAGAAAAGAAAAGAAAAAGACCATCCCCTGCAGGCAACCTAAGTTTTTCTGTGATGCATGGTTCCTTTATCTCAATAAATTACAACTTGAATAGTAACCACTGTCTTTTTAAAAGAACTTATTAGCTTAGAGTTCTCCATTTTCCTGCTTCTCCTAGACTGGTGCTTTCCTTCCCGTCTACGTATTTTGCCACCAGCTGGGCCTAATGGCTGGCTCAAGATTTCTGAATTCGGCAGCACCTTGTGTGACAGACTGGAAATTCAGTGGCCACTTTATTAAAACTTGAAGCAAAAGCGGAAATGTATAATGAGTAGTCTGAATTATGGAATATGGAAATGGAGAAAACAGTCCAGCCCAAGTTCCTGCCTGTTTTTTTTTTTAATACCAAATTCTGTTTATTTTGCACTCCGCCACATTTTCACTTTTCAATATGCTGCATGTTTTTGTACTGATGATGTGCAACCACACTGTAGCAATTGCCAAAACATGGCAGTACAGAACTGTAGGAATCAGCATGCCAGGCAACATTTTTCAAAAGTGTCCAAACAACTTAAATTCTGCTGACTTCCATAAGAGTTTGCCACAAGGCAATTTTTGCCTCTTTAGAGAACTATAGTGAAACCAGCAACCCCCTTTCCTCTGAACACACATTTATCGCTGCAGAAGTGCCCGGGTTGGTTTAGCTGAGATGAGTGCTATCAATGGAGTAAAGGCTCAGACACCTGATTGAGTTACCTTGGTTCAGTTAGTCACAGCCCATCAGCTGAGGCGAGCCTTTTCCTGGTGGTTTTTCTGGCTGCGGTGCCAGCCGTGTGGCAGAACTGGCCCCTTGGCCTGGAGCAGGGACGCAGCCCCGTATTTTGGCAGCACTGAGCCATTAAATTGGCTCAGCCAAATTTATCATTAAATTTAAATTATGACATAGAATAATGAATAATGTGGCAGCTCACCCTATGCATACCTACGCAGGCCATCTGCAGGTGCATGGCAGCTGGTACTGCAGAGAAGAGTTGTACATGAAGACATCTGGTGGGAGCTAAAAGCAGAGTGAGGAGATCATCCTGGCTCAGCTGATGGGTGAAAAAGTTGTAAATCACCTTAAGGGGTTGTGTGATTGAGGCTTGAGTTGGCTTATCATTTCTGGCGAGTCTTGTCCTATGTTCAGCAGTGTAGCAGATGAGCAGCCTTTCTGATAGTATTTTTAAAAAAAAAAAAAAAAGAAATAGAGATAAAAAGAGCAATTCACACCTTCCACACCTACAGTTTTCAAGGCTTCACTTCCCCAGGGAAAATATCACATTACTGGCTTGCAATTGGCTTTTTTTCAAGAGTACTTTTGTGACTCTGGAGATCAGGAACTTAATTAAAAAAAAAAAAATCAGAAAGCTAGCTGAGTGGCTGAAGAACAGCTCTGCAGCAGGGAAGGGAAAGGAAAGGAGGATTTCACAGCAAATGCTGTGATGGTGAGTGAGATGAAGGACTGACTGTCTCCTAAAAAGAGTTTAGCTGTCTCCATTGCAGGGAGGCTTTCACTCCCACAGGGAAGGTAAAGCAAATAAAGCTCATTTCTTGATGGCTTGAGGTGATAAGTGTCACCTGGCTTCACTAAGGTCATTTAATACAGCTGGAGCACAGCCTGCACAAGGCAACTCAGACTCCTGCTAGCGTGTTGCTGCACTAGCACAGGTAAGGATCTCCCTAGTCTAGTTATGCCTCCTGGTTAGGGGCTTCAGGGGGGTTATTTTATTGCTCTTACTGAATTGGTTCCTCTATTTGATAGCCGATGCTCTGGATTTCCTAATATCTTTGTGCAGTGCTTTGTCAAGTCAAAGTAATGCCACATCAATGAAACAATTTGGTTTTGAAACCTGCATACTCTAATGCCTGCAATACTGGAGTGTTACACTGAGGTTTCTGAGCTCAGTTTTGAGCCAGTGCTTTAGGAGCTAAATAGTATTAGTGATAAATATCCTCTCCTTTTCCATAACGGAATCTCCAGCGAATGTTTCCAGATAAATACTCCACATCATGTACCGAAGCAAGTGGAAAAATGCCACAGTCCTGTCATTACAGAGAGACTTTGTTCAACAAAGGCGGCAGAAACACGGAGAGCAAGGGCAGGTTTTTTTCCCTGCCATTCACCTCTTCCTCTGAGGCCCATTGGTACCCCAAATCTGAGCCTGATGACAAATGCTGTATTCCCTGCAGAGATGTCTGAATGATCTGCAACAGTCTTTTAAAACATATACGTTTGCTGAGATGCAGGAAAAAAGCTCTTATGGGCAGTAAATCTCCCTTCTGTAGGGATTGTGACAGCGTGCTCAGTGAATGCGTATCTGTTACACAGCCACTTGGCATGCTGTAAGGAAACAGCGGGAATAGGCTCACAATTATTACTGCAGGTGAAGAAATCATTTAAACTAGCACGTGTGTCCCTTAATGTTTTTTTATTAAGTTGCTGAGGTCTCAAAGTCATCTGTGCTGGACTAAGGATGGGCAATTGCAGTAGATGTTCCTTCCACCAGCGTTGAAGTGCAGGCTGGTTTTGGTGCTTTTAGCATAGCGGTGCCCGTGTTTGTGATACCCTTGCACCTATAATGATAATCATAATAGCAAATAGTGACAGAGTCCCTGGGGGAATGTCCCAGGCAGTAGCGGATAAGAATAATTTGAAATGTGCCTTTAAAGGAGGATGATATTATGTCAAATAAAGTAATGGAGAAAGAAAACAGAGAAGCTGGGGCCTCTCATCTAAAGTATTTAATTCTAAGAAAAACATTCTCTGCTACCCAACTTCAAGCATGCTGTCTGGCAAACAAATGTGCACATTGCTGGTGCTCTCAAGCTCAGTTTGGATAGCAACAGCTTCACCTGCTGTCCACGGTGGGATGGTATGAGACTCACATCTTGGTGGATCTGGATGAGATGGTGAGAATGCAGAACTAAGCTGGAGAAAGGGGCTCTGAGAGCCTCTGCAGCAGACCTGATGCCTGGTGCGTGCCAGTGAAAAGAGGGGAGATAGCACTCACCAATGCCTGGGGAAAAGACAGGAATGTCTCTCCTAGTCCTGCCAGAGGCAGAAGTTTTGGAGAAGTTGCTCTGGTCTGCTGGAGACAGAGGGCTGGAGGCTGCCCTTTACATGGCTACAGTGGGTTTACAGCAGTGCTCAGCCCTTGCCAAGAGAGGGAAGGAGGGAGAACGGTTTGAACGCGCAACACTAGTACATGTGACTAAGAAAATCACTAAAGATCAAAGTACGTGTTTATTCAAGGCAGCTGACCTGTCTGTAGGAGATTTTTGCTCCTCTAGTACCCTGAAGACAACAGCAAGTGTGAAACAAAATGACACAGAAAGAGCAATACCTGGAGCTCCACCTTTGCTGCCCTGGGACAGTTATTTGCTGCTAATCACCAAGTGAGATTTTTCTTCTCTGTTTATCAATAAGATGGCAGTGCAGTGAGAATAGTCTTCAGGAGGTGGTGCAACCCCACACAAATCCTCATGGGAGGCTTTAGAAAAGGTACAAAAAAGGGGCAAGTGCCACTGAGTAACACCGCAGCCCCATCTGATCAAGCTCAGACTTTACCTTTCCATTGCGCTGGCTATAAACGTTCATTTTATGCAGTTCTATCACACAACAGTTTATATATTTCCAGTGCATTTTCTTACACATACCGTCATTCTCTTAAAACGTGGGATGTGAGGGCTTATTGTTGCTACTGAAGCTGCTGGTGGTATTTTTTTTCTGGATAGTCCACCAGCCTGATCAAATGGCAGGGCATTTGGGCCAGCCTCTCGGAGTTTTTAGTTCCAGACTTGCCTCTTCACAAGGTTAAAAACTCCGAGGCTGTTTCTAGTGCTAGATCCACAAAGCAGGTGGTTGATAAGATTATTGGCTCAAGAAAATAGAAAATTTGTGGCTGGGCCCACTATAAAAGGAAATTCTTTTCAATGATTTACAAATAAATGAACTTCAGTGCAGGCAGGATCAGACCCTTGTGTATGAAGAGTCTTTTTACTGTATATGGAGACAGTGGATAGATGTTTTTTAAACAAGAAACAACTTGAAACAGAATGAGAAATGGAGAGAGGGGGGGGAAAAAAGCAAATTAACCCTTTTTTGACTTCTGGTACTTAACCTCAAGTAGCTTTTTAGTAGATCCCTGGGGAAGTTCGTTGGTAAAATACTACAATTTACAAGTGGGTTTAACTACAACATGTTGCTTTTCAACCACAGCCGGACAGGAAAAGATCCAATTGACACCTGCTTCAGACAACAAATGGGACACAAAAGATGAAACTCATTTCAAAGGGTCTATTTGTTTGTCTCTTGTCATGGATTAAACCAGGGGGCCACTATTTCAGGATGGATTCTGCTCCCATTCCAGTCAATGGAAAAAAAAAAAAAGTCTATTTGTGTGAATAACGCAGAACCGGCCCTTGGTGAGTTGGTTGTTCCTGAAGTTTTACTGACAATTCTGTAGTATTTGAGGATATAGTACTTCTGAAATGCTCGATTTGCAAGCCAAATGTTTGAAATATGAATATTCACACTTGCAGAACTCTAAACAGACTGATGAAAGTTTACTGGAAAACAATTGGGAATACAAGAATTTTTTTTTAAGAATGCAAAGTACCACAGTGCTTTTTAAAAATAGGTTTTCATTTATTTGATTCAAATCTAACTCAATTTAGAAAATTCTTCCTGTCTAAAGCAATTTCTCTGTGTGTGTGTAAGAACAGAGAAAAATTTGCTGAAATTATGCTTTTCAGAAATTCAAACCAAACGAAAAAAAATTACTACCTCATTGCCAGTAGTTTCATTAAAGACCATAACGAGATGCTGAAGCGAACACTCCAAATCATCAACATACTTAAACACCCCCCCCCCCCCCCAAACTGTTACAGGGCTCCCCTAAACATGTGCATGCCTAATAAACTCTTTGCACTTTCTTTTGGGCCCAGCAGCCCTGCTCCCTGGGTGCGGATGAGGTCGCGAGCAACTCGGCTGCAACCCAGCTCTGCCTGCCCAAATGAAAAAAAAAAAAAAAAAAAAAAGCCTGACATGAACATTTTGGCAGCTCTTTGTTTCAAAGAGAACAGAACTTTGTCTACTGCTTGCTGTCCTTTGATTTTTTCATGGATGCGGTGGTGGATGGGGTTTCCAAATCCCTGTCCCTGCCAAACTGCAAGCCAGATTTTGTCCTCAGATACCTGCCTCTAATCCCTTGGAGTTGCACTGATTTTGGTCCGCACGTAAGCTTTTGCCTGTGTGTTTAATCACTGGGAGGTTGTGGTAGTTAGAGCCTGGACTGTTATCTGCTGTTACAATCACTTTTTTTTTTTCTTAAAGCCTTCAAACTTCAAGCTACCTGAGTATATTAAATTAGAGGGATATTTTTTTAAACTTGCATTTCTAACCTTGATGTATATAAAGGAAATAATGAAACAAAGTCAAAGAGGCTCCAAAGCAGAAGACAAACCCCAGGAGCTGCAGATTTTAATTCCCAGCTCCTTAGGTCTGAGCACTCGGAGCCGGCAGTGCTGTGAGCCTGCCTTGAAGAGGTTTAAACCTCCACTGGAGACTCGTGCCCACGGTGGCGTTTGCTGCTGCAGAGGACCCGTACTTTGGAGGCCACTACCGTCAGATGAGCCTGCAGAAACTAGACTGTGTAGACAAGTTATGAGCGGCCAAAACCCACAATATATTGTGTGTAACAGAGCACCAGTTCCAATGCACGCATGCAAAGAAGGCGATGATGCACAGGGGAGTGCTAACTCCGAATTTCCTGCCTTTTGTAACGAGTACCGCGCCCCTTCCAACAATGTTCAGATTCTATTAACAAATAATTTTGTGTTAAGTGCTAGATTTTTGCATGCATTTACTGAAATGCTTTAAATCTGTTTTCTGTCCTTTTAACTCCTGATGGTTCCTTGAGGCTAAAGGACACAGGGGTTTTGTGTCAGTTTAACTCTTCTAATTTGAAACTGGGATGCTTAAACACTGTGGTGCAACTGCCCCCTCTCTGCAGGTAGAGACGATGCAAACATAAAGTGTGTTCAGTCTGCAGGAATAAGCTATACCAATATAAAGCATCTTTTGCTCTTAACCTTACCTTCATTAGGGCTTTCACTAAGTAAACAGTTTCAATTAAACAAAAATAAATCATACCCCCTAACTGAAATAGATAGAAAAATCTATGTGTAGAATGGATATGGGATATAAAAGGTCTGGAAGGCTTGGTCATTCCTGGCTAATAACACAATTTGAGGTATTAGATCTTAAATAGATCAGTTGGGGGTGTGTGGAACTAAAAGCTGCTGATTGTTGGTGCATTAGATGACAAAAATGTTAGCAATGGTTAAGGGTGCTGAGCCTGAATGTTCCCCCCGCCCCGCCCCCAGAATCCCAAACTTATATGATTGCCTGATAAACTAATTTAAACCGGACAGCATTTAGCATCTTGGGGGAAAAATGAATGTGTAAATATTTAAATGGCGCTCTCTTGTCTCCTTGTGATCATCAAGGCTGCAATATCTTTTCAAATGAGTTAAGTATGGCAGCTTTAATTCTGTCTCTAGAAAACACATGGCAATCCTCTTGGAAGCAGCTAGACTACAAACAGTTCTGTTTCATGTAGTGCAGAGGTTATATCTATAATGGCATCTACTTATTGTAGACATCAGTACCAAGTAAAATAGTTGATATGATCATTAAAAAAATAGAGGACTTGCAAGCATAATGTGAAAAGAGATATGATACCTCTCCAGTCCACTAGCATTCTTTGACAGTTTCAGCAAAATAACAGACAAAGCTTACTTGGCCTTGCAGAAACTCTCTTACTACTAGAGATTAACAAATGAACTGAACAATCATGGTCGAAAGGGCAAAATTCTACCACTGACTGAAAATTATTTAAACAGTAAAAATAATAATATTAAAAAAATAATAGAATAATACACAGATATACACACACACATAAAAACTGGGAAGTGATGTGCTAAATTTGGCAGATAACACAAAATGGATAAAGCTAAGCAAAGCTGAAGGAAAATGGGAACAAATTCCATTCCAAATAGACAATGCAACAAGGAAGAAAGTCAGAGTAGAAAAATGCAGGAGAAATGATGTTGCAAAAATACTCCCATGCATTGCTTGATGCTAAGGGAACCCTGCTAACCTAGGTGCCCGTGTGGACGATTGACAGTTGCTCGGGAAGAAGTGCTCAGAAAAAAAGCTGTTAAGTATGGGGAAAAAATAATGCTGAAAATATTCTGTTGTTGTCATTTCAGTTAGTATTTTAAGTGATAACTCTATATCAAAACTAGAAACCAGTAGATGAAAAATTCCATGACAACCAGGGTGAAGGGAACTTTCCCATGTAAGAAGGGACCTAGAAGGACCAAAAGGAAGGAAGGGAGCAGACATACCAGTGGACAGAATAATTTCTAGTTAAAATAGCAACTGGTTTAGACAAAGGGAAATGACCTCTTCCGTACTAGTGGACAGAGAGAATGCAGCATCATTAAATAGCATGACTTCTGAAAGCAAAAGGAATTTGCTTTTTAATACATAATGCCTAACACTGTAGAAATGAGTAGTGGGTTTCAGACAGAAAAGTGTTGAAACCAGAAGAACAAAGAATTTCTCCACAAATTTAAGCATTTTAGTGAGACCAAAATCTCTTCCACAGATAAACATTAGCAAAATCAGTGGTCTTCCATCTAGTTTTTAATGCAGACTGCTGCATTTTTTTCAGTAGACATATGGATCTCTGCGCAGTTCCTGAGCCTACTGACAATACATTTGCTTTTCTTAGCTGCCTGTTGCTGCCCCACAGATTCATAAGCTACAGGCTGAAAATCTCCTTTCTAAAGGATTTCAACCCTTGGAGCTTAGAACACTGTCATCTCAAGACCAATTAAAAAAAAAAAAAACAACCAGTGATGGGAATGGAAAGATTCTCCATTGGACTTAATTATCTAGGGCAAGGAGAAAACATCCCTTTCATCCAGGGATTGCATAATTGTCTATTACGGGCTACAGTCTTGGCTTTAAAATGAGTGACAAAACTCATACTGAATTAAACGGAAGAAGGAGTTGACCCATGAGGGTTCAGACATTTTGAAGCATCTGATTTGCCGATCACAAAAAGAACCTGGGAAAAATAGTTCAGTACTTAGGCATTGCAAGTACATTGCCTGATAAGCCTTTCTCTCTCAAAAAAAAACAAAACAACCAAAACAACCCAAACCCAAACCAACAAAACCCAAACCAAACAAGAAACCTCGGCTGATTCTGCCTGTCTCCACAGTGTACATCTGCATTTATGAGAGAAAGTAAGTTTTCCTGTTGCCCAAGTGGAAGTCCAGGCCATACAGAGAAAATAAATTTTGTGTGTAGTCTGGGGGTTTCCTTAGGCTCGTGTGTGTGTATATATACATGTATTATTAAATAGGAGTATAGGAAATCCAGAAATAATCAGCACTCAAAAGACTGGTCAAGGCTATCGTTACAAGGAAACCAGGCTGAGAGACAAGTTATAGTCTGTGTTAGGCTGACAAACTGGATTTTAAATTAAGTTTTAGCTGGAATGAGTTTCTAAAGTTATTTTTAGCCTCAACCATGTGAGAAGCACATGGCTCCATAAATACATTCCCCTGAAGAATAAGTTAATGGGGATAGGGTGTGTGGAAGGAAACAACCTAAACAATTCATTTAAAGTTAATAACTGAATTAAGAATTTTATAGCTTTGTTTTTAAAACATTTGGCATTAAAGTGTGATTCACTTTTGCAATAACATGCATGCATATACCAAGAGTGCAAGTGGGATAGTGACTGATGGGAGGATTCAAATGGGCCCCTGTTGGCCTACAGCATCCCTGGGTCTTCCCTGGAGCTCACAGAGAGGGGAATTATTCACGAGAGCATTTTGGTGCAGCTGTGGTAGGTTCCGGCTCTGAAATGCCCCACAAAGGAACCTGCTTTCTCCTCAGCTCATCCAGAGAGGGCTTTGGGAGAGTCAGCCCACACAAAATCCTCTGGGAATCATTTTGGAAAACTGTGCATAAGAAAGAAAAGAACAGTCATGTAATAATGCTCATATACTTTCACCAAATATAAAGGGGAGGGACCCACTGAATGCACTAAAAGTGTTTGGCCTTTCAGTGGAACAAGGACCTGAAAAAGGACTTGTGTGACAGAAATCTAGTCTGCTTTCCCAGCTACATCAGCAGATCTTACAAAAAGGCAGTACTTTCTCTACAGACGTCCTCTGGGTAGAGAAAAAGATGACAAAGGGCTCAAGCAATTAAACAATATCATTATGTCCTCAGTCTGCAAACATTTCAGTTAGGAAATGCTTCTGAGCTTTAGGGGGAAAAAAAGAAGAAAAAGAAAAAAAGGGAAAAAAAAAAAAAGAGCTAGAAATGGGGCTTGTTTATTCTGGTTCATTCCCTGACCCAAGAGGTCGCAGGCCTGTCACCTGGGTGCTGCAGCTCCCTAGGTCTGCAGGTTGATGAGCAAATTTACTCCTGGCAAGAGAGTAGATGCCCAGGACTTTGCTGCTTCTGCAAGACAGAGGCATTTTGGTCATTTTGTTAAGTTGACATAGGCACCAACAAATTGCTGTTGCGATGGTGAATTTGGCTGCCAGTCTGGAGGGGACCATCTGAGGGGTCTCCGGGACCATCTGTGGCCAGCAGGGCCATGGAGCAAGGACAGCTGGACCGTCGTGCTGATAAAGGGCCTGGAGGACTTAGCTGGCCCTTCCAGTCTGGGAGTGTTACAATTTATTTTTGTTGTGCTGGATGGGAAGTGTAAAGGTTTTTCCCTCATTTTATATGACTGCTTTGTTACATTGGATTTCCTTTAGTAGATGACCCACATAAAGGTTAAAATAAATGCAGTCACTATGAAATCCAGAAAAGGGACTTGATTAGCTGAAACGGCAATGAATTGTATTTTTTGGCATGCTGGAGTCTGGGTTTCACCTCCCCGCTGTATACGTCCATGTGTGTATCTCTGACTATGGACTTGATTTTCTCAAACTCTACAGAGAAGTTTATCTTTGGTTACTTCTACTGTGGACTACTGGCTTTGCCTCTTTTCAACCTACAGATCAAAGACGTTATGTAAAACCAGTGCAATTATGACTAAAATAAACACTTTAAACTCTGTTACTATGATTTCATCCAGATTTTTTTTCTAGGTTTGTATTAACACTCATGTGACTCAATCAGCATTGGTAGCAATAAAATACACATGATAATCCCCTGCTGATCCATCATTTGTACCCAGAAGACTTAAGCTGTGCAGCTTGTATTTTATTTCCTTTTTCTAGCCTCTGTCAAAAGTACATGCCCTTATGAAATGTACATGTGATACTTAGAAATCAAAAGAACAGCTAATTAATTACATCCCACCTCCTCATATGGAAAATGGATCCAAACTAGCATCTAAAACACAATGTGTTTGCTTTAAATAGCCAAATGCGGAGGGACCAGAGAGATCTGTGGGGAATTTTTGGCACCATATGAAGATTCTTTCAGCCCTCGAATCCCCCACCCTTGAATTCTGTGGTGGGTTAGTAGGGAAAGGATATAAAATTGTGGAATTTTTTTAAAGGCTTTTCTCTTTGTTTTCTATTCTCCTTGGCTGTGCTCTTATATTTTAATACTGTATAATAGTAAGGAACAAGGAGGGTCATTCAAAAATATTTTTTAATCTTTATTAAAAACAGAACTGCCTTTTGCTGCCGCTGGACCACATTTACCTACAAAGTCCTAAAATGGCTGAAAATACTGCAACCATAGCTGCTACTTAGGGGTTTTGAGGGGTGCCCACACAAGTCTGAATGACTGCTGGCAGTGGAGTATACCAGTCTCTCACTAAGTTTTTACATGGTGCTGACCACTTCAGTATCAAGGCATTTCCCAGGGGTCCAAAATTAGATACCAGCATTGCTTTTTTGCTTCTGAACAAAAAAGATGCTTTGCTTAGGCCTTTTTCCACTTAGCCCCTCTTTCATTAAGGCATATTTAACTTTAATTCACCACGATGGGACAGTAGGATGAATGTGAGGGTTTTGGTGAATGAGGAGGGGATTGCTCATGTATTAATAGATATGAAGTGCCACAACAGCAAGCGACGGAGTGAATGCTTGGTCTCAGCTATGATGTGATTTAGTTCTTTTGCTTCCAGGAGTAGATGTACATTTGAGCTTTTTATATGGCCATATACATACTTGCACTTTCAGACTTAGTTTTACTGTCCGCACTAGAAAAAGGAACTCTAAAGGAGGTTTTTGGAAGGAATAAGAAGGGTATAGGGAACACGAAGGTTTAATAATTCAGAAGTATTAAGGTTGGCCCAGCCTGTTCCAGTACGAGGGATGAAGTTCCTATATTTGCTTTTCCTTCCTCCCGCATGCTATACAATCCCCAGCATCTATTGCCATTTGCACAAATCAGCAATAAAGTCTCAAATTACTGGAATGAATGGATTTCTTCCACCTGCGGGGATTTCTATTTATTGCCCAGTTTGTAAAGGATACCATGTTCCCCCCCAGCTTCCCTGCCATGGGCAAGATCTCAAACTTCTATATAAAAGAAGTCAAACTCACTATTAATACTTATAGAGACTAATCAGATAATCCAAATGCCTTGCTTACACAGGCACAGCTACTGGGAATTGAGTTGCTGACATGATCTCATATACTATGCGGAATGCAACATGGAACTATTAGGAACACTGGTATCAATTAGCAGTCATACTTAAAACCAAGTAAATGAGAATTAAACAAACATAAGCGTTAGAAACAGGTACATTTAAAAGGAGGACAATTTAAAGTTGTTTACACAGAAAAAGAAGAGCAACATAAAAGAATGGCAATTTGGCTTGTATAATGCATGAAGACATCTGGGTTTCTCCATTATTATCTTTGATCTTGAAAAAAAAAATCAGTCTCAGAAGATCAGAGAAAAAAAATCATTAAAGGAGTAAAATGCCGTGTTAAAGATCACATGAAACATTCTCATTAGAACCTACACATCCTACCTCACACTCTTCGATGTAGTTACAATAGAATATTTTTTTTTCTCATAAAGAATGGGGGAAAGACAACTTCAGTAAATCCTGTGTACCTACCAAAATAAATGGATCAACAGCATCTCATCCTGAATTATCTTAGTAAAAACATCCAGCAGAAATTACAGCAACATCACAGATATGCAGACCAAGTATCTTAGACCAGTCAGAGTATCTATTATTGCTTGTTTTTATCTTTCTCTAAAGGGAAGCTATGTTTGACCTCTAAGGAAGGTCAACAACTTAATTATTGTACTCAAGACAAAGCTACTCTGTGCACAGGAAATGAAAGCTAAAGAGAAGCACTTTGAAAAGAAAGACGTCTTACTCTCTTAAACAAATGAGACCTGCAAAATTCAATATTGTTTTCACCCTGACCGAGTCTTCTGGCTGGATGCTAAGTGATGTTCATTGGGTAAAGACAGGAAATCCAGGAGCCTTCCTGCCTTTGCAACACAAGTGTTGTAGCAGGGCAAAGCAACTTGGAAGACAGTAAAAGAAAAAAGTCTGTATGGGGAGGGCTCTCACAGCCATAATTTGTTGGAAAGACAAATCCACTTGCTTGAGAAAACCAGCACCTTGAGACATTTTGATTAAAAAAACCCAGTCACTTCTTATGCTAGGACACTGGTTAAAAGAGGATAGCTCAGATCTTCTAGAAAGTTGCAATTAGAGGAACAAGGAAGAGACAAGAGTATTTAGGCTCTGTGATGTGCCACCATCTAAGAGAACATCTAACATTATAGTTCATCCAAAAAGTCCAAAACAAAAAAAGAAAAAAGCTGCTTTGCCAGCTTTTACCTCAGTTTCTACTTCACTGCCATCCATAGGAGCTATGAGAGGTTTGATTAATTTTTGAGATCCTTTCACTAAAAATGCTGTGCTGCTATTTGGGTTTGAGCTAACTGGTGCTAATCAGGCCAGCAGGAAGGACAGCCTCACGGAAAGCAAGGAAGGGTACAGCAGGAACGTGGAACATTACAGTTACAGAGGGAATCCAGCCTTACAAAAAAGTGCAGAAAAGGGATGCTATTCACTGGTGTTGGAAAGGCATGAAACTTTAACTAGGGTGGTCTGGCAAAGGGTGTAAATCACCAGCCACAGGCCTTTTCCAGAGAGGAAAAAATGCCATTTCCAGTGAATAACGCAAAGACTGCAGCCCTGCTCTGAGGGAGGGAGTGACCACTTTACCATCAATCAGATGAACGTCCAGATTACATAAGCTTGGAGCATTCCTAGTCAGATGAACGTGGGCAAGTGTGCGTGTGTGTGTGCTATCTCTTTCTAGAGCTCAACAATGCATTTTTCCAATATTTGTACCAAAGTTTGTGCCCACAGGTCACAAGTTAGCACCTCCATACAGGCTCCCTACCTGTGGTATATCTCCACCTATGAGGCTGGCTGATGCTCATTTTTGGCAGCTTACCTGCTCAGTGATGACTCAATGGGATGATGTTTTCCAAGAGCACCCCAGTGATTTACAGCTCACGATGTATTTTCAGAAGTCGGATAGAACTCAGGAGCACCTATTAAAAAAAAATGCAAATGGTAAATCAATAAGGTAGGGGACCTGTGGAAAAATCAATAGCAATCGTGCAATGAGAAGCTATCTTAATCCCTACTCACAAGGAAAATTATTTTGCACAGATAACCTTAATCCTGACATTTCTTACCATCTGAATACCTGAAAAATTCTTTCTTATGTAAAACGAAGAGCAATCTGAGCTGCTCAATCTTGAAGCATTTATGAGGTCCAAGAACGCAGAGTGATATTTCCAATCCAACATCACCATTTATCCAACAGATCTTTAGCAATGTTTTGAACTCTCTGATATCCACAGAGCCTTGTTTCTTCACTTACAATTGGCAGAGCTGCCCTAAAACTAGACCCCTTGTCAGGTAATTGGTATGATAACTGGCAATGTTTGCAACTGCAGAATATTCACTGCAGATGATAAGGCATTTCAGAAGGAGAAGAACCAACTAAGTTTCAAGTTCAAAATCAGGGACTTTCTGCCTTTTTCCAACTATTGGGAATATGGGGAGAAATTGTCCCAAGCAGGCAAACTTTCACTGAAGCCTGCACAGTGGCTGAGAACTGAAAGGTCTGGCTAACGAGAATGACCGATTATGTAGGTTTAACACAAACAGATTTTAGAATGGTTGGGATTGGATTTAATCTGTCCACATGTATGCATTGACAAAGCCCACAGCCTGTATCTGGGCCAAGGCTTTCACAGTCACTGCTTCCAGGATGTAAACTGTCATCTGTAGTCTTTGTTCTCAAATGTATGCCCTTGCATTTTGCTGTTTTAAAACACATGTTCAGAGGAGTCTAGTTTACTGAGTGTTGGAGTCTGTCTTGCAGACTTGACCCATCTTGTTTATTTACCACTATGGCGCATCTGCAGCTTTTCCAGCAGCTAATTTATTTATTATTTTTCTTTCGAATCCTTGATAACAATAATGAATAGCCTGGGTGCAAGAACAAATCATTGCAGAACCTTTATAAAAACACCCTTCTGATACCCTTCAGTTCTGATATATCAGTTTACTCATTTAATATGTGCTACATTTGGGTAGTAACATTTTACAACTATTTTGTACAGTCATTTTTATTATCAAAACTATACTGACTGGGGTAATTTATGTCACCATCTCTTTAAACTAGATGTTGACTATTTGCACATATGATTTTCTTGCAGTTGTTTCAGAACTGACATCAGGTTAACTGGCATATATTTACCTGGGGAGGCTGGGAGAAGGGGATCACCTCCCTCATCCTTCTAAAATAATTAAACATTTGTTCACCTCTAGGTCTCTAGACTTTCCCTACTACCTTATGAAGTAAGGGGGTCCACAAGAGATGTTGATATAAAATATAGGCTGCTATAAGCAAGAGAAAAATCTTGGCCTTGAGGCTTGGAAACAGCTTTGTAACTCTTGGTTTCAACCAGATCAGTGGGGAAACGGATAGGATTTGTTTCTGTGGATTAGTAACCTGTCCTGGTTTTGATTCTGATGTATTCAGCTCCCTTAGAACTACATTCAGTTTCTGCAATTTACACCCATCTAAACTCTCCAATGTCAAATTATTGAGTTGCGCTTGCTCCGGCAGCAGCGTGATGTGGCAGTACCAAGCACTGCCTGGTTTCCACCTGTTACAGTAAATTTCCTGCGTTCACACTAAACTGTGTCCCAGTTTGCAAATACCAGCACCGCTGCCCTGAATTGCAGGATTTTATTAGACCTCCTGAAGTAGTCAGTTTTACCTGGTTCCGAGTTTCCTTAGGAAAGCTCTGCTCCAGCTTCAACCATTTTTAAGGGTAACAGGGCATCACCACACCTGTTAAAAATGGACACAACTATTCAGCCTTCAGGAGAACATCACTGCAAGGAGACATCACTAGGAGACTCCCTTTGACAGCAGACATGTTTTTCTAATTTTTTTCTCAACCTAATTTTAAAGGCTCAGAGATGGTCTTTGGCTTTTCCTTCGCACAGTAAATGAATTGTCTCCTCCTTCACACATCTGTATTTTAAGGCTGTGCATGCACAGAGCCGTTTTAATGGGACAGTAGAGTTGCACTGAAGACACAGAGTGCTCTCTGAAGGCCTGGCAGATAAACAGATGGCAAAGAAAAGGAGTTCTTCGGCACCAAGGAGCAGTACTCAGTAGATACGGCTCTGAGGAACAGCATGAAGCATGCCCTGAAGTACATGCAGCTATGTCCAGTTGACATTTCTCCTATATACACTGGAGAGAAATTTATTCTACTGAAAATTCTGCCTGTCTTTGACACTAAAACCATCTGAAATCAGATCCTTAACTCTGGAGGAAAAAGGGTACTTAAACATTGATATCGAATTAGGAGAAATCCAGCAAATGAGTCCTCTTTGGTTAATGATCTGTCTTAAGCGACTCCCCATAGGTTTCCAGAAAATATACAGTAGATTCAGCTGCTTTCCCTCAAAAAAAGAGACAAAAAACAAGACATAGCTAAAGATCCCTCTTGTCTTTTTCGTTAGGGTACATCATATCTGTTTGCTTAGGACATTATTTTCTTTTCATCAAGAAGTATGGTTTTCACAGATACACTGTTTACATGGGCACAGGGTCAATCTCTGTGCATTTTCTCCCACCCCCTACTCACAACAGAAAGAAAAGAAAATTGTCTAGTAACAGAATAGCTTTCACCGCTACTTTAGGACTGATCCAATATCAGCATTTCTCTTTCAAGAATAACTCCCACTCTGAACACCGCAGAGGTAGAACTGGTCTTTATTCTTCATTAAACATCCAGAGGGCCAGATACCCTGCTGGAGTGCATTAGGGTAGAAATGTCAGATAGAAAGAACTCATTCCGCACTATGGTTTCTTTCAGTTCTTGTGGACTCTGAAGGTTGGTTTCCCCAGATGAAGCCTGAAATGCACCTGCAGAGACAGATTCCTAAGCTTGAGAGGCACTACCAGCTCCACATCCTTAATTTTCACACCTGTTTCTTTAAACATTTATTCAGGAGGTCAAAGTCTTAAACTATTTGATGCCTTTTTGTAAATCAAGAGCACTCCTGTTCGGTGACTATTCCATGGCAATATAAAATTGACCAAAAGGTTTGGTCAACAAGAGTATGTGAGGAGTCCCAGTGGTTTAAAGAGGTATGGAGAGCTCCAGACTTTGCACCTTACAGTTTGCTACAAATAAATTTATGCCCTGTAAAGTTCCTTCTACTCCTTATATGGTGTTTCAGGACATGTCCTATATCAACTTAAGCTTTTTCATTGATATTCCTCATATTTGTAATGGAAAGATTGCACTGAACAGGGACAGAATAGTTCAAGCAGACCCTTCTGGTTCTTGACATTTCTGCAAAGACTTCACCTAACAAAAATTTGGGAGCCCTAGCTGTGATACACAGCAAGCACAATCCACCAGTGGTCAAGCAGAGATACCCAGCCTCTCTTTCCAAAACAACAGGAGTGGAGTCCCAACTGTGCTTTCCCTCAGGTGTGTCATTCAGATCAGGAGTAGGAACCACCTGTGATAACTGCCTGGTTCAGCTAATTTTACTGTAATCACATCCCACACCTTCTCTGACCTAACTGGGTGCAAGCTGTCAGCAAAAATGTGCTGGCTCCCTCTTGCAGTATTAATTCTGCAGCCTTACAGATATTATTTCAAAAAAATGGAAACCTGTTAAAAAGAACATGTCTTTTGTCTCCATTAATAACAAAGGGTGGGACTGAATGTTATCTTGCATTTGTTGCCAGAAGAGTTTCCTTCTAAAGTATAAAATGCTACTGCAAATCAATGTGTTTCATTGATATAGCACTGAAACTAGAGAACTTTAAAAGCCTTTGCTGTGCTGCTGCTCATGTGGAGAAAGTAGCTAACTCTGTACACACATGGGCAAATGCATCAATTTCTGTCTGTAGTTTGTGTCTTCGGCTGCAGCAAATAAGCACTGCAATTTATACCAGACACTGGAGAATATGAATATTTTCTTTACTACTCAGCTCCAGGAAAGGATAATTACCATAAGCAAAACCAGATGAAAATCTGAGAATATTTTATGATCCACTTTCATTAAAAAAAAAATCTCTATTAGCCTTAGAACAATAGGGCCAAATTCACACTTGGGGTAACATCACTGACATCAGTAGAATACTACAATTAATTTGGCCCATGGGATCTACTTGAAAATATAACATACTGTCACAAGGATGACAGCCAAATTCTGTGGAGAAAATCTTTCTATACCAACTAATTTGGCTTTAAAAAGACAGCACAGCTGTACAAGCAGTAATCCAATGGGCTGGCTCTTCAAGTGCAACTCTGCTTACATCTGTACAATAAAGCTCAGTTAAAACTACCTGAGAATCTGGCCAAGGGCCTTTTCCAGGCCTAATGGGAGATCACAGTATAAATATTATTCAGCACCAGAATGATGCTTTTGTGACATTCAGAAAAACAAAGAGAAAGATACTGGGAGGTAGAATTTAAGAGTAACCAGGTAGCCAAAGATCTAAATGAAATGCTGATACCCCTTGCTAATCCCTTCTTATCCTGTCTCCTCTCTCTCCCACCAAGTAGTCTCCTGAACCATATTAAGCTGCAGGGAGAATCAACAAGAAAAGCAGAAGGCTCTTTTGCTGCTTCTGTCGTCATTTATTTATTTTTAAACAGAAAATTCTTGTCTGTTTCAGTGATGATGTTTTAATGAATCCATCAATCACTGCAAACTCCAAGCTAGAATCCTACATAAAAGAGACCTATTTGTAATATGTGACCTAAGCCCATACCTAACAAAATTAGCTCTCAGGGAGACAATGCAGGTCTTTCATTGCTGTCTCCATGGAATAGTAGATGATTAAGCTGGACAGGGCCTTGTGGGTCCTCAAATCCAATCCCCTACACGTAGCATCACTTTAGCCCTGTGTTGTTCCCTTGAGTGCGTTATCTAATCCTTTGCTGACTGATTGTGACCCACCTTAAAACTTCTTTTCCATGGGCAAGTTTTCATTGTGCGTTGCCGAAGCAAGCTCTTGATCACCCTCGTACGTCTTCAGTTCCCCTATGTCAATGATTTTTAGGGTGTTTGGGTCCATGCTCTCTCCTCTTCCCTTAATTATTTTAAGTCTTTCCAACAATTGCTCTGTACATCTCAGTGCTGCAGGCTCTATTTCAAGGGGAGCCCAGCCAATGCTGCATCACACCTCTGCCACCATGTTGGGCTCCTCAAGGCACATTCATAGCCAAATCTTTGACTTCTTTTGCCACTGCCATATGCAGTAAATTCCTCAACTTCTCTACATCATGACTCAATTCTTTGCTTCCCTTTCTATGACTAACAGACCCGTTACCATTTGCTTTCGTTACTTTGCAGCATTTCTCTCAGGTTGACATTTCACAGTTCTCACTTTATGCCTCTGCTTTCTTACCACAGCATTGCTTTTCTTTGCCACTTGTCCTGTACCTACTGAATCTGACCTTACTTCTTATACCCACATTGAGATTACTTAACCAGTTGCGTTGAGAGCATTCTCCCTACCAACTCCTCTTCTCCAGGACTCCCCCCAGTGACACTACTCAGATGCAAATCCCTAAGATGATTTTTAAAATCAGATTTGACTTAGAGAAGATCCTGACTCCACAGTCAAAACTTCTGAGCTCTCTACTCTTCACAGACTGTTATTTGGGCTGCTGGCAATTTAAACTTACGTAGATAACTTAAACGCATTCAATGTCCTGCATCAATGGACAAATATCTCCTCTGGCTTCAGAAGTATCACAGAAAGCAGTTGCTGCTCCCTCATGGTCATCAGCATCATCCCTGTTCTGAAAGTCACCATTGCCTAAACTTTGCTTCTATTTATGATCTTCTACCTACTATTTATGATCTTCTATCTACTGTCTGTCTACAGAGATGCTTTTATCTATGCTCTTATGCAAAGCAAACCAAAGTAATGAAGACTTACTACTGAAACCGCTTAAATCAAACCATGTCTGCAGCCTCATGTGATGACTCTACAAGACTCAGATCGGGAGATCATTACAAACAGCAGTTTCTAAAGTAATCAGGCCATCCTGAACTCAAAGATTTCTCTCCATCCTTTTCCACTTTCTTTTTTACCACTTGGTAAAGTGTTTTCACTGACTACATCTCCCGTCAGTACTGTCTGACATGACTATGAAGCGGTTTTAAAACTTAGGTGGCCCCTCGATTTTCAAAGAACAGAAAGAGACCAGAACACTTATATTTGTATACAATGCAGAAATCAAAGCTTAGATGTTATCACACATCTGACCTTCTGTGCTCACCATGGATGGCATCACACAGTAAATCTGCAATTATAAAGTGAATGGCAATTTCAAAACCTTTAGAAAAAAATATCTTCTTATATTTGGATCAGCACAGAAGGAACACTTTGCTGTCAGTGTGCCTTTATTCTTTTGAGGTCTGTTGTCCCTTACTATGTTCGCTACCAAGATATTTCTTTTCCCATCTGTTAAAGTCCAGAAGGAAAATCAGACAGGGCTTTTGTGCCCCTTTCTCCCTATTTTACACTTGAAAGACGGCTTTACTCACTGTTGCTGATTTTTGTGCTGGAAGGCTAGTATCACAAGTGGCCAAATGGAGACCACCCTCAGAGAAGAATCTGCTTTAGCTGTTTGCCTCTCAGTGATCAAACATGCCCAAATTTCCTTCACACAGCTAGTTCTGAGGAAATATATCACTTTTTATTACCTTATCATTTTCTATTGGGACTGGAAGAGTTCTGTGGAAAAACTACCAGAGCATCTGTATCTTAAAGCATCGTTCTCTCTATGTTGGGAGTTGTTCTTGACCTGTTTCCACAGTATCACTTGTTCTGAACAGAAGACAATCCTTGTTTCTGCCAGCTTTCCTTATTTTCTTTGCCACTGGTTCACATCTAACATTCCTAGTTATGTAAGAACAAGGCACCTCTCTGCTTTTTGGCTCCACATTGTTCCTCCCTTGTTCTAAACAATCAAGAGACCTGCCTGCTGTCATGGACGCCCATGTCATACTGGTGTGGTGGGATCTCCTCTTCTCTCCTTCTTGTCTGAAAACCAGTCTGTCTTTTCTTTTCCCCCTCATTCTCCCCTGTGGAGTCTCAATCCTGGCTGTCTCCACTGTCTTGTCATTTTGTCTTTGGGGGGTAGTTTCCCTTCTTTTCTTCTTTGCCTCTGAATTGTTTTCCTTCTCCAGTTGAACAAATTTGTTGCTCAGCTTCATCTCTCCTGCACTAGCTAATTTCATTGTCTCTCTTGCCCTTGGGTAGGGCTGTCCCACGGATATCCCTTCCCACCTTTCTGTTCTCTAGGCCTTCTTCAGGTGTTGTGTTCTAGTGTTGCTTCTGCTGTCTCCTCAGGATATTCCTCAATCACATCTTTGAATTCCTGTCTGAATTTGAGTTATCTCCACTTGCCTCTTTAGCGCTTGCATTGTTTCCTCCATGACTGTGATCAAATTACATTTTATATTTAAGTACCTTCCATCATGTGCCACACTGCACTGATGTGCAACTGGGAGCTTCTTCAACCATCCATCATCTTTGTGAACCCTGTACTCTTTTGTCCATTTCAAATTATTCTTCAAAAGAGCCTAACAGAGTTAGGTACCAAAATTCCACTGCTACTTACTAGATGCTAGGTGCATTAGTTTATAATACATGTTAAAGAAACAGGAGACTATCACAAACTATTAAGCAATAAAAATCCCTGCAACATGATCTGTTGCGGTTGGACATTTTATTGAAATCCTGGATAGTCATTTGCAAAAAAGCTGACGTGCAGGGTTTGGATTTAATCTCCACATTTCCACTCAAACTGTGGCATTGTTTGAACACAACAGCTTTGGGATCCTGGCAAAAGAGTAAAACTGTCCGAGCTGTTCCACTCTGGTTTGAATTATCTCTCTTTTTATTTATTTATTTTTAGCTTTGAAGTCTGTGTACTTTAAAAATCAATGAACATCATATTAACAAGCAGACACTAATTACATTTTAACAAACTGGAAAGGCTTGGCTACAAATCTTTGAAAAGATAAATTCACATTTTAAAAGGCTTCCTAATCCAACTGGCATCATTGTAGTAAGACACTGACAAAGCCTGCACAGAATGGAAATGTTAAAAGAATCTGTTTTCCAGAATTTTTTTCTATTATTTATAATTAGTCTTCATCATTGTACTGTCTCATACACTAGGTCTGGTAAACAGAGCACTCGTGACTTTTACAGGATTAATGGAGAAGTTCCGAGATGTAGAAATTAAAAGATCACTTGGATAATAACAACACTTAGCTCTTTTGTAGGTCGTCTTATCAGTTCAACTTAAAGTTTTACAAATAAATCGGGATCGCTATCACAGTTTTACAGAGGAATAAAAATGAGGCAAGGAACGCTAATGTGTCTCATCTGCAATTACTTAGCAGAGTAGAGACAGATCAGAACTGGATCTCTTGCATCCAGTTTAGAGCTCTAGTCCATAGATTAGAGCGGTTTGCTGAGCAGTTTTTAAAATATGGGTACTGGACTGTGCAGTAGGAGTCGGAGATTTTCTATCAGGATGTTCTGCACACTGGGAAATGCCTGAAGTGTAAATAGATGGTCCAGGAACTATGAAAAATAGCATGCCTCTTCTGACCACTCTGTCTGAGAGTAGCTGCATCCTTGGCGTTAGGGTTTTTTGAAGAGCAGCTCCCACATGAAAGTAGGATCCCCAGCAATGCGCAAAACAGTTTCTGTACAGTGCAGAGAGCCAAGTCATCACGAGGTTTGTGTGGTAACAACAAGGGGAGAGTAGGACACACAGAGGATACTTGTGTCAGAGCAAGCTCCAGGAAACACACGGGGGAAGCTATGCTTTTGAAATGTCCTCACTGATTTCATCACTTCTGTTCTATTCCAGAACAGCTGCTGCAGAGGTCAACAGATGAGGAACGCTCTTCAGACAAGAGACTATCTGCAGCACACCAAAAGCCAGCCTGTGCCAAGAAACTTTTACTCACTGCAGTGCCATGGACTGCCACAGACCATATGGGGTCATATTGGACCCCGCTAGGCTTAGCTGTCCACTTTATGCTGTGCTTGGAATTGGTAAGACAGACCTGCTGCTTGCATTTCTGGGAGTGGAAATGGAGCTACTGAAGATAAGCACAACAAACGTGATGGTACTTCACGTCGTGAGAGATCGATTCTATGCTCCAGAAACCAGAGGATACATATACCTTGGCCCATTCACAGGATAGCAGAGTCAGCTCATGTTCATAGCAAATTCTTTGAGACAATTTCAATGGGGGTGGTAGAAAAGCAAGTTTCACCCATCCCATCTGGCACCATTGCTCCATGTCACACATATCAAAATTTCTCTGTCACTGCAAGTGCTTGACTTGTGAGAATCAATTTTCTAGGCTTCCTACAGTGTCCTGCTTTCATGGCTACATCTTTTGGTTGAGCTGATTTGCCAGAAACTCATCTGCTGAAGTGACCTACAGAGGCCATGTCCTTCTGTATCTGCAAAGAACAGGATAGACTGTCATGCCTGTCCTGGAACCACATCAATTACACCTGGCAGAGCAGCACAGGCAGTTGTCACCACACCATGGGCACTCCCAGCAGCGATACCCGATGAGGGCATCACAATCATCAGTGATGCTGTGCACAGTTGTCACTAGAATGATCTCCGAACAATTTTCAGCATCGGCACTGTTCTCTGTAGATGGTGGCTCAAGCATTACTGCAAACCTGGTTACACCTGCAGCACAAACTGTTGAATTCATGTATATTGATAAAAATTAATATTTGCTGGCCTTGGCGCAGCATCTGGCAAAAGTGACTCTCCAAAAAGGATCTATGAAACATAAGGGAGTACCAAGTATCAGAGACATCTCCTATGGCACCCTATCTACCCTGCCTTCTCTTCACAAACATACTGGAGTAACACACAGGGTGCAGTAATCTCTCTTTGCCTGCTTTGCAATCATTATTTTGATATTAAAGACCAAATTTTCCACCTAGCTGGTTAAAAAGAGTTAACAACTCCTGTAACCCTTGCACCAAAAAATTCTTAGCACACAACTGGATCTAGTCTAAGTCTCCAGGTCCACCACACCTCTCCAGATCTTATGCCTCTACATTACCCTTTTGATTTGATTAGCATGTGATATAAGTGGATTTATCACTGCTCCCTTATGTCACTTGTTAGTGACATAGTACATATGTGGAAAGAAACACATTCACCTCTTAGGTAACTGCTGAGCAACCAGTCTGATTCAGAGCTCAGACTCCTGTTCCAGTGGTGCTGAATTTTTATTTTGTGCAGTCAGCTGGGTGGTGGTTTTGGGACCATCCTGACAGGACTGAAGCTCTGTCTCACTAATTGATAGAGTGAGATTCTCATTATCTTGTGGCTGGTCTGCAGTGAGCACAAACAACACTGGATGTGGGAATAAATGAGGGAAACACCTAGATACTTTTTATGAAGGCATCTGGAGGCTTGAATGTTCAGCTCACACTATTGGAATGACATCTGCCATTTCTCAGCTGGTGGTGTGGTTTCTTCAAAATTTGGTCCTGATCTGTGTTTTAATTTGAAGAACAATTAAACTTTATGCACAAATAAAACCCACATCCTATATTAGAGAATATCTATTAGATTTCTGAGCAGGCTAGAAAGTACACAAACACCTTTAGTGTAGATTGCTTTTCTTACATCATTATTTTGTTCCCTGTCTCAGCAGAAGAGGGAAATATGTGATGCACCTTCAACCAAACACATTTGGGGGGGGGGGGGGGGGAAGGGAAGAAAAAAAATTGAAATCCTACCTTAAATAAATCCACTCCCATATCTTGGTCCCCTGTGAAGAGCAGCAGCTGTGAAATAGTCCAGAGGCATCAGCATTCAAATCCCTCTGAAATAAATGCAGGCAGCTCACCGTACACTGACAGGTTGCTTTCATGGTTGCACTAGTTTTTAAACCAACAGTATTGACTTCAAAGCAAGATTTAACATGATCTACACTTGCATGAGTGACAGATCAAGCCCATTCTTGGTTCAACAGCTTGGGCAGTTCAGATTCGGTTCAGCTTAGAAACTTAGCACCATCAGTAGGAAACTTTTATTTGAAAAGGAAAGATTAAAGCCTGCAGGAGCTGATGAGGATACCAGGAAGAGCAGGCAGAGTGAGGCAATGCCTAAGAAACCAAGTGTTACACTTCACGTCCTCTGCAGCTGCCAGTGTGCTTTCCCCTAGATCCAGAGGACAGAAACTAGCAGAACAGCGAGAACAATATAAAGAGGCAGGAGAAGTGGCTGGGGTAACCACCTTGACAAGTTAGATAAGCTCAGGAAATGAAGGCTTTCTAAAAGATGAGGTGGGGCAAACAATTCAGATACTCTGTCAAACAGTCAGGTCTTAAGTCTTCCCATAGCTTGAAGGTCAATCAAGATTTTATGTAAGATAACAAGATGCTGGAATTGCAGCTTGCCAACAAAAAGTTGGTGCATTCATACTTACATTTCCACTGGATTAAAATATGACAACTTAAGCAATTTTTATTTATGGAAGGCAGCCCTTCTTCAAAACCTTCTAAAACAATTACAGAGAACTACATCTCCCGAGAACATGCATGCCTGAAGATGGAGTATATTCTAGGAAATATGTGATCCTTATGCTAGATGTGCTAATTCCCTAATAAGTACTCCATCAGTTTTTTTCTCAAGCTAGCTAAAATAGAGTCTCCAAGGACTGATCAACTCTAAATTTATTAAAATTGATGTAAGTCTGGAAAAACTCCGCTGAAATTACGCTGGTGGAAAAGCCAGTGCCAGACCATAACTGAGCCTCATGGGGAAAATCCAAAAGTCTGAAGTTCCTGGGAGCTTCATTATTGCACCAGTGGTGCAGGCATTTCTCCCTAAATGTTCCCCAAGCCCAGGGATAGTCAGCCTGTACTTTCTCTAATGTGTAAGGGATGGAAGAAATCAGAAGAGAGCATATAATAAATCAACTGACAGTCTCTGAAAAATAGCCGTCCTGTCTCCTTAATATGAGAGAGAGTAATGTTCTGAGGGCAGGAGGAATTCGGCTTTAGCCAGAAAACATTCCCCTGTAGGGGGACAAAAAGTGATCATTCTGTAGCTTAATCAATCTCAGGCCTCTCTTTGAGGGAAATAGCGTGTTGCCTGCAACAGCACGTGTAATAATGTTTGCTGAAATATAAACTATGGCCGTATACCCCAAGATGGAAGGTCAGAAGTCAACTGAGGATCTGGCCGCAGATGTTCAGCAATGGAGATCAAAACGCAATATATCAAATTCAGTACTTTTCCTCAAGGAACAGGTTGCAGAAATTTCTCAACCCATCTCCTTCGCACTAAGTGCACTCACCCTGCATGTAACAAAGCTGTACATCACCAAATTGCCAGGTTACTCAAAGACAAAGTTCGCGTTTCCTAATTTCTCTGTCCTGTGCTTGAGTATTTTAATATTTATACAGTGATTTTGCGCTTATCCACCAACAAAGCTCCCTTGAACCTCTGCAATGTTTTTCAATTCCGTCTACCAAAGCGAAGAATTCTATGACACCATTTAGTCCTCCCCCAGCCCTTGATATATATGTTTCCTAAAGCCGACATTTGATATTATGGAACGTGTTGTAATCAATTCTTAAAGTTATAGCACCACTGGATTTTTATTAACTTGCAAAACAACAACAACAAAAATCCAACAAAAAATGGGCCCTCATAACCAATCAGCCTTGTTATATCCTGAAAGCTGCTTTAACAAGCAGGGAGTAATATAGTGTAATTGGTACTCCGCAATTTAATTGTTCTGTTCTTAAATCTAATATTGCAGCTGTGGGTTAAGTTTACACCACAGCTTTCAAGAGAACATGAAAGTGTGGTACATCTGTGCAACAGAAAGCTAAACATCTCTCATCTGATGTGTTTACAATGACATTTGATAGCGTGGAATGGTTTGGAGTTCATTCTTAAAGCTGCAGAACTGCTTTTCAATGCTGCAAAAAAGGGAAAAAGCCTCCAATTTCCTTCAAACAACTCAGCCCACATAAGCCTGATGATAATTCTGCTGCAGGCATTGCAGGGAAGCTGCCAGCTGTGACAATTCCTTCAAGTATCTTTGAGTATTTGTCACTCAGGCAGTAGAAAAGGGGACAAGGACACTTCCCCCTCAGATGACATAATCAATTATTTGAAAAATGAACCACTCAAAAAAGGCTGCAACTAAGACAAGTAAAACAACTCCTGACATACATAAACCAGACAAGACTTTTCAAGAAACGTTATTAAGTGGATGACCTTAGCACATTTAGAAATGGCGGAGTTTTCAATTTAACAGGTGGTAGAACTGCTTATGGTATCTCGGACTTCACATTCTGTATAACTAACAGCTTCAGCATTATGTACTTGTTAGTGAATTTATTAAGCCTGTAAGTAGTTCAAGAAACTTAGGAATGGGCCCATAAATGTCATCTGCAGTTTGTGAACTGCAAGTATCTGACTGTTTTGATCAAGGTTTTTACGGGAAAGTTAAATGGTTATTAAAATTATTTACTACTGCTACACGAAAAGGGAGCAAACCTGCTGAAGAACTTACGTTGCGATAAGATGTGAAAGGCTGTAGGTCAAATGCGTTAGCAGAAAAGCATTTCTGTTTATGCCTAAGCCCAAATTTTTGTACTTTATGAAGCTCAGAATGTATTTAAGTGGCCGAGAAAGGGTCTGTGGAGGGGAGGAGCCATTTTCCCTTTCCCATAATCTGCTGTCAGAAATATAAGATCTGTTCAG
Source organism: Grus americana (assembly GCF_028858705.1). NCBI lineage: Eukaryota > Metazoa > Chordata > Aves > Gruiformes > Gruidae > Grus > Grus americana. The sequence goes on from NC_072854.1 coordinate 119,143,409, forward strand.
GTTACTTTTCTTGTTCTCAACATTAGCCTTTTTCTAACATTTTCTGTCCTCAGAGAAATGCACGATAGGGCAACTTAAAGAGGTTACCTTCTGGTCATTCCTCTGTAGCGGTCCACATCGATGTCTTGATTTACGCTCTTTCACAGATAAAAGTCAATCTCACTGATGAAGCTCAGCTATATTATCATACTACACTGGAATCCATTTAGTTTTTAAACTTTATTATTTCAGTCACAATTAAGACTATCTGAAGCCTCTTCATAAAAAGGGGCCATAACAAAAGCTGTACGTTAGCAACTTGATCAATGGATGCATTCATTCTGCATCAAAAATACCGTAAGAAAGACAGATCTCCTGGGGAGGCAAATCTGTATCAATATTTCAGTCTCTTGAATACAGAAATTTGATACAATAAAATGCAACACCCGAGCTTCCCCTCCTTTCAATTAACTGAGAAACAAAAATTGTCCTTAGAAGGGAAGAAATGCATTCGTATTTTTTTTAGTTTTCGGGTTTTCCCCCCTTTCATAGCATCATAATGTTCTCTTCATGGGTGGAAAACTTAGTCTTCAAGTTCAAGTCTAGTTTCTTCATACAGTTCAGGATGAGATGACTTGGAATACCGGGAATATTTCAGATGTAGAAAATCACCCAATTCATCCAGAGCATTCAAAACCTGTAAGACCATTATACTATGTCAATTCTCTTGGAAAAGAAATGAAGTTCTAGTAACCTCTACTTCACAGCAGAACAAGAAGATTATAAAAGCATCAATTAAAGAAAGCTTGAAGGGTAGATGGGCATTTTTTTTTCTTTCATTCTCATGTAGTGAACGTCAATGCAGTCGTAGATGTATGATAGCATCTACGAGAACAGAATTTACTCCTTCAGTAGGTTATGGTTTATTAGTAAGTACATTGATTGAAGACAGATTGAAAAAATGACCTTTTTCTAGAAGTACAGGAAGATAATAATCCAGATAAAAAGTTATCTTTGCTTGTGCAAAATGGATGCATCAGGCATTTCAACATTTCAAGTTCAACATTTCCCTATAGATCCCAAAGCCTGAGTTGCCACTGCATTTTCTCAGGTAGGACTCAGCCCACAGTGTGATCAGAGTCATCATAAATAGTTTGAATAGTTTAAGATATTTTTAATGCATTCCATTATCTTCTTGTATTAATAATGCATTAATATTGTAATGCAATTTGCTGAGCTGTGTCCTCAGCTCTCAATAGATCAAAAAGTAGCCAGAGAACTCTCTAGCATAGAGCAGCAGCTCAGTGTTTTGCAGCATCTGATCCACACTCTAGAGCAGCCAACCTTTTGGCATCAAAGAAAAGAGCAAGTTTGATTTTGAGCCTATTTCTGTTAAGCCACTAAAATGAGCTCAAGAACAAAAAGGAGTAATTTAGTAATGGTTTATGCAGAGAGATAGCTTCAAGATCATTAAAGGAAGTTATTATTGGGAGCTTGCCCTTTCATGGATCTTTCTTCTCTTTAGTTCCAGGCTGAGATTCAAAACAAATTTTGCCAAAGGGAAAAGTTTTCATTGTGCTTGTTACCTGTTGTTACCCTCGGTTTAGGCATACTCACAAACTGTTTGTCCTAAAAACTTTCCATCTGCAAGTAATTAAACTCAGGGCATTTCCATTCCCCCATACTGTAAGGACATTTAAAGAATGCCACAAGTACTACGGTCATGATCCCGCTTTCAAAGGCAAAAATACAGCATGTTCAAGAATGATGGCTGGGGAGTGTTTCAGACCTTCACTGGTACCAGGAAGCAGCAATGTGCAGGTAGTAGGAAGTGAACATTCACTGATGGCCCCAAAAACCACAATGGGCTTGACTTTTGGGTGTGGGGGTAGAGGAAGAAAATAAAAGCAGCAACCTCAAGAGATTAATCTTCAGATCAACTTCGTCACCTATTACTAGTTACATAAGCCAAAGACCACCACAGTACGTAGCTATGCCCCGTTCTATGCAATATTATTTTTATGGTATTGTACCTTGTCAACAACTACTGCACCTTTAAGAGCAGATGGAATTTTACACTGCACACATGTAAGGCAGATTTCTTGATGTTGTTTGAGAGGGGTCTACACTGGGGTGGGAGCTGGTCAGCCATGCAGGGCTCTGGCCTCAAGCTCCACATGAATCTCAGGATGCAAATGAGGAGCCAAGGGGTCTCTGCAGGCACAGGTGCTTGTCTGCAGGAAGGAGTGGCATCAAACTGAAATGCCTTCCATGTTCACGGATTTTTTGCTTTGAACATCATACTCGTGCAAAGAGAGGAAAAAGAAAGCCTGAAATTTACTGTTAAGCCTCTGTGTTTCATGCCTCTAAGTCAGCTTACTCTGAGAATGAAAGAACATATATCAAACCAGGCCAAAAACACCTTCGGCAAGAAAGGGAGATGGAAAATTTCAGAGAGTTTATTTTAAACACATTTCTGACTGCGTTGGAATGGAGGTTTACGATGGAAGTCTCAACGTACTCTTAACAGTATTTCTGATATCAGAGAAAGACACAGAACTGAGACAGACCAGACAGCATCAATTAAACTTCATTAGGTTCAAACAGTTCCAAATACTGTTTGTAATTTCCACCTGTACCCCCAAGGCTGTCCCATGTACTTCGTCAACTCAAGAAACACGTGGAAATACAGAATTAAAATAAGGGCATGGAAAACTTGATTTTCAATTATTTCCATATTGTCTCAGGTTTCCTACTCTGATAGTTTTGACCTAGCATTTAGCTTTTGTCTTGCTGTGCTCCTCATGTAGGTCTTTATTAGTGATGACACATTTGGTGACTATTAGAAATAGAAGATAACAACAAGTTAGCTGTTGTGTAACTTATTTTAAAAAAAATAAATCTATAAGGCTAAAATGCCTCTAAAGATCAAGTGACAAGGCCAGAAAAACAAATGTAAAAATGAATTATTGAGATTCAAAGTAACAGACACACAGCTTTTCCCAACCTCCTTTGCATCTGAAGTTAATTTCAGCAGGACATCTGCTGTGCTTACCGTGTCTAACATCTCCCGTGTATGTGCAGCTGACACACAAAACCGAGCTCTGGATTCTGTGATAGGAGTAGCTGGAAACCCAACCACGACGACCCCGATATTTTTTTTTAACATGCGTCTTGCAAAAGCCCTAAGGAGACAAGAAGAAGAAGAAAAAAACCGAAAGTAAATTATCGTCAATAAACTGACCACAGAGAGAAAACATTCAAGTATAATAAAGCAATGGGTAAAACCCTGTCTTCAGTTGAAGTGGATGGTAATATTCCCATTGAATTCAATAAAAGCCAGAATGTTACCAGTAGGACTGAGATTCTTTGCTGCTTAACAGCTCATGAAGCCAAGCGAGTGTCAAATACCAGAAGTGTGATGGCAGAGAGAGTGCTCTAGAATGATTCATTTATATCAATGAAAGGCTTTGAGTGCAAATCAAAATGTGTGGGCATTCACAGTTCCTGAGCACGGAAGAAGCTGGGCTTCTGGAGGGTATGAGAGTTGGGTTCCTGCACATCAACAGGAATAAAACAATCTGCGTGATGGTTTCTTTGCTCTAGCAATTACTCTGCCAGTTTAGGAACTTTTTGTGTGGTATGTACTAGACCTAGAGCACATAGTCACCCTAAGCTACTTGTAAATACTCCCTACAGCTCAACCCTTATGCGATGCTACTACTGGCTTCTGGTCTTCTGCATGTCCAGCTCAGTGCACAAGTGCTGCTTGACAGGTGCTGAATGGTAAGACATACAAAGACCGTTCAAAGATCAGATGGGGAAAAAGAATAACCATCCAAAACAATTCATACATCACAGGCAAAGCATCTCTTTTAATGATTACAAATTAAAAGAAAAAAATCCAAATTCAAAATGCTATCAAAAGTATTATTCCAGACCAAGTTAAAAAAGGATAAGAGAAATTTAAAAAATGCTGAATACTGGAACAGCTGAAAATTAATTCTAGGGCCAACTTTAAAATAGACCATAACTAAACCATGAATTCACCTAACAGCGGATGTTTCTCTTGTGAAGCATCTACCACACATAATTACATTTTTCGCAGGGTATACCAAATAACCTATGAACTTGAATAGTTTTTGTTTTGCCAACAGCGGTTTTTTTTAGTACTTACCCTATCTTACCAGGCATAAAAAGGAGTAAGGGGACAACAGGAGAATCATCATTGCCATAAATGATGAAACCCATTTCATGCAGTCTTCGTCTGAAGTATCTTGTGTTTTTCCCCAGCTGGCGCACTCTTTGGAGCCCTGAAATGAGTCAGCCAGGAGAACAGTCAGTGCAAAGATCACAACCGGAGTCTAGTAACTGGCAACAAACAGGGCTGTGGGTAACAGTTCAAAAAAGTTTGGCTGAAATGTATATGTTGCTATTTGGTTCAGAGGAAAAACATGGAATGAGCTAAAGGCAACTACGTTGATTATTATGGCATTGTAGGACAGACGACTGATTTCCTGGATTTGTGAGGTGCCTTTCCACCGGCAGAAACTATGTTTTCTGGGCATAGAATAGATAGATGAACAATTCCCTTTACTGTATTGCACTGAATAAAGCCTACTGAATGACACACCCCTCTACAGAAGTAGTTACATGCCTCTGTGGGTACAGGACATGTAAACACAGTATGTTCTTTCTCAACACAATTCACTATCAAGGGAAACAACCAATTCTACAGATGTTGATACAGATGTCAGTGTATGCATCTCTCTTCTCATTAACAATATTTCATAGGGGTCCTCTTATATCTTAGCTAGTTCTGTGCGTACGTTTGGTTGGGTTTTTTCCCTTTTATTCTGTGACCGTAACAAAGCTTAACATAGAAAATATTGCATTTTGTGTCAGCTCAAACAGATGCTTTTGTTGCAATTTTTTAGGCAGAGGAAAAGCATGCGATGAACTTTGTTATTACACAAGGTCTGATGTTCTGCACTTTATTACCAACATTCAGCATAACTCCAGTTACTCTAATATGCATCTACATATGAAATCCCTTGCTGACTTCTGCTCAGTTTCTCTGTCGTCTTATCTTGCTATTATTACCTCGATATCATCACATCTGACAACAGACTTTAGTCATTCAAGACTTTCAGACACAAGTTTTGTTCTCTGCATTGTCTCTGGCCTCATTCAGTCATGAATCCACTGATGTGTCCCCTAGCAAAACTGACAGGAGAGTTGAAAACAATTATTTTTAATTAGGTAAAAAGACAAAAAACAGCAGACAAAAAATGCGCTTGAAAAGTCAGCTCAGTCTTTTCTTTTCCAGTGTCACTAAGGAGGTGGTTTCTGACAAGTGCAGTTGCTTCCCCACCCGTTGCATACAGAAGGGAAGAGTCACACTCAACATTACTGAAGGTAGGAGACATAGTATGTCCTTTCCCCGCTCCACCTGCATTATATTTCATCAGTCAGCTGATATATGGGCTGCTCTTCCAAGGCTGTAAGGTGCTGACAGGGATGGTGCCACCTACCCCGCATCCACGTGCTGCTCTTTCCCATCTCCTCCCCAGTACCAGTCCTAGGTTCGTACAACCACGTGATGAATCGAGCCAGGTCTGTCATCTGCCTGACCTTGCCAGAAAGAAAACTGCCAAACCAATGTCAAACAGATCGATTCCCTAAACCTAATCGCTGTGCAGCTGCTTGTGCCTGCAGAGGTGGTGGGAACATGTGGTAAGACTGGGATTTAGCGGGACGCACATCAGCTACACTCTTAACTTTCATTTTCCTGCTGTTCATCAGCCCATACTTTCAGTATCACTTATGTTGTGTCACCAGACATGAACACTGAAGCCTCTAGTAGAACTCATTTCCTCTTTTTCCCCTTTGCTTTCAAGGTGCCTTCACACAGATGTCTTACGTTTTCATTCTCCGTTTATTTTTTCATTTTACTTTACTTTTTGTCCACTTCATTTTTCATTTATTACTTTCTACTACCACCCTTCTCTGACTGGATACCTATTTCCTAATTTCCCATCTTCCTCCTTGTAACCGCAGTGGCCAGTTAGGCAGTTGTAGCTGCTACATACCACCTTCAGCAGATTTGTCCTCAGACCACATTCTACCCCACCGCCTGCTGTGGCTTTTCTTCTTATTCCCTCTTGGCTAAGGTGGGGATCACCACACCTCCATAAACCTCTTTTCCATTAATCATTTCTGAGTGCGCGTAGGTTTGAACAAGATCTACTGCTTCATCTGTTCTGTATCTTCCCGAGTCAAGGTTCTGTCAGTGTTCTGGCTGGGAAATTTATAGGGAAACTGGGACTTGCTTCACAGTGATCAGTGTTTTGCTGAACAAATTAAAAGATCTCATAAAACCAGTGCATTTGTAACTTTATGCACGAAACTGCCCACGCAGACAACCTGTTAGTTACAGTTTCAGTCATTCAGTTTAAAGCATTCAGTGGAAGAGATCTGCTTGGGTTAGAAAAGGCCACAAATAGTTTAACCATCTCTCTAATGCTGCTAAAACAAAAACATCTGTGCCAGAGCAAGGAAAACAAATGAAACACAAAAGCATCCTACTACAAAGCTTTCCAGTCACTAATAAAAACAATAGTCTGTGGTATTTCCAAAAATATTTTTGGTGTAGTAGATCTCAAAGAACCAGGAGGAAATATTGAGGAGGAGAAATGGGGGCAGGGGAAATGGCAAGGAAAGGGAGTTAGAGGAGAACCGCAGAATAATGTGTCTGAAGTCTAAAGAGAGACTTTTCCCCTTGTTAGAATTTGTAAAGATGTTATTATCACCTCCTGAATGCCCACATTACAAGGAGGCGGCGGGGGAGTAACCTGAACTGAGGGCTCAAAACCACTGCTGCTTCTTGCTATCTTAGCAGCCCCTGAGCTAGTTTCCAAACTCTCAGTCTACAGCACTTGAAACTACTAGATTTTCAATTAGGGAAAGTTTTCATAAATGCAGATGTTCTTGGCGAACGCAGTTTAAGACTTGCCGCCTTCTCCTTTCTATTCAGCTGTTTACCACAAAGCTGGAAACAAAGCGTCAGCCATGCAAGATTCCAGGCTGTTCGGTATTTATCAAACCATATGCGCATGGCCCAGAGTTGATCAGTTTGTCTCTACTTATTTTAGGTATTGGAAATATAGACTCCAAAGCAAGAGGGGGAATGCAGCAAAGGAAATATTAGAGCTGAAAAGAGTTTCAGGCAATCCTCCCAAAAGTCAAACACCTCTTCCTTTTCCAATCTTCCCTTGCTAAATCTATATCCTCAACCAGTTTGTGATGGGACGGATCCCCTTTCGAGACTCCCTAAGGAATTCATTTCAAACCAGCCAGTGCTGATGCAAAAGAGCCATTTTAATGTTTTAGCAACATCCCAGAATAGTAATTTCATTTGCAGGGATGCATTAAAGAGCCAAATAAAAGATCAGAGCACTCACATATATCTGGAGGGAAAAAAAGCACATTAGGAGATGATTGCTACACACACTGTGTTTGTGGGTGGGTGGCTGGGCGGAACCTATTTCTTTACCAAGTGTCAACACTTTCCTTTCTCATGTTAAGTTTTGTGGTCAAAGACCACATGCATCTTATACACAGTCAACTTATATGCTATCCGATAAGAGCAATAAACCCCCTAAAGTTTGTAACTGTATTTCAACACTCTTTTTTTGTTCCTTTATGGGACCCTCCAATGTCAGATAACAAGGCAGATCTGAACAAAATGTTTATTTTGGTCCCATTAGCCCAATTTTCCCCACACACTGCAGATTAAATCAGTGTAAGAGTGATGAATTCAGTTTAGAATCAGATCCTAGTCCAAATTCACTGTGGTATGTTTAACCAAAGACACTGCATTTAAAAACTATTTTCTTTTATTCTCGAGGCCGTGATCTTACATCCTGGATTATTTATTGGGTGAAAATCTGCAGAGTCAGACCCTTGAGCTAGAATGATATAACTGCATCTGAGTGAAAGAATTTACCTGTACGGCACTAATTAGAGGATCAGTCCTTAGACACTAAATATATCCGTTCAAAAATTCTTAGTTTGCAAAATTCTTGAGGATTTATGGTCTATGCAAATAGTTTATAGCACAGCACGCAGGATATCCAGATAGTTATATTCCATAAAATATGTGAACCACAACACAGCATATGTTCGGAGAAAACAGCCTGGACAGGGAAAACTGACCCTTAGCTAATTAAAACTAAGTCCACTAATGCTCCCAAGTTTTCAGCTGAGGTTGAGCATGACCTTATTAAGAGCTCTACATCTTTTTATTAGCTGAATTAAGAAGGGACAGAAAGAGACAATATTGAACGATAAAGGATTCTTAAATTTCACAAGTTATCTTCACACTGCTTGGAATATACAGTGATACACAGCCAGCTTACTGGGATTTTGTTGAAATACAGGATTAATTCCCTGGATGGTAAAACAAAAACAGATTCACTGCATCTGCAATCCACCTACTGCTGGCAAATTTAGCGTTTACGTTTGTTACACTGCTTTAAAAATATTTGGTTTACTGCAAAGTTCTAAGGTGTTAGCAATTCTGGGAAAAATGCTGATCATATTTTTATTTGACATGCATTATTGCATATTGCCAGTTTTAGCTCACTAATTTCTGCAGGCCTTTAGAAGGCTTTATAACTCAAAATTAATATGCTTTAATTTAAGGAAAAAAAAAACACAAAGAGAAAGCAAGAGAGAAATGATAAGAGATAGTGGCTTGCTCATCATTTCTTTCAAGCAAAGAGAGCCACTTAGAGTAACAGACTTGGTAGACGCTTTGTCACCCGCCAGGCTATGGCTTCAAGAATTGCTTTCTGTGAGGAGCTGCTCTGGAGTTTGACAGCAGGAAGGCATCCTGACTACACGTCTGATGGCCTGATCTCAGGCGGGTGCTACCTGGCACAGCTCCACGCGCTTCAACAGAGCTTTGCTATTTATGCCAGCTGAGGACCTTATCCTGGCAGCGAAAGAGGTAGTAAAACTATCAGCTCTCTGAAACAAAAGTTTGTTTTCCTCTTCCAGAGATGTCTGCTTTTCACTCCTGCAAGATTTTAATAAGCAGAGAAGCTGGCTGCATTCAATTCCTGCACAAACATTCTACCTTTGAACTCTTCCTGTAGGCTTCTACCCTTGGAAATTCTGACTCAGTATATTGAAAACAGTAACAAGCGACCTGTAGCCTTTCATATCAAGATCTCAGGTGTATTTTAATTGAAGGACAGCTATTTTTCCTGAACCCATTCCAGGAAAGATAATCCCACGCCGTACTTTTTTTGGCAGGCAGTGGACTCTTCAAGCCACAAATCCACCTGCTTTAATCTTCTCCAGCTGTTGTTTCATAGGGTCTTTCTAGATAATTAGTTACACGATCAAACTTTTACATACCGGTGTCAGTGTGTCTCTTCAATCTGTGTTCCTTGGATGGAGAAATCTACTCCCTGCCCTCCTAACAACTAGATAGTAAAAAGCAAACCTTCATAGGCTGAAAAAAACATTTGGAAAACAATAGCTCTTCCCCACTAAACTGTTGCAGATGGACAGATTTTCTTTTTTTCCTCTGGTTCCATTATAAAAGTAACACACATGTACCTCCATGTGCACTAAATCACAAATAGAATGCTATAAAATTGGGGTGCCTAAAGGAAATATGTTCTCAGATAAAAAAATCTTTATAAAAAAATAACTTTGCTATGAATTGGGGAGAAGTGAAGACATTTTCTTCTACAATCTAATGCCAACTAGAAACCTAGTAATTTCAACTTAATTCAGCTGCTAAATAAGCCCTTAAGGACTTATTTAGTCAGCCCAATTTTAACCATGAACTGCTGCAGAACACTTTCCAGAGCAGATTAAGGGAAGAAAAAGCGGCAATTCCAGCTGAAGCAGAAAGGAGAGAAATTGTACAAATTCTGTCATTTTTACCTTAATTCTCGAATGAGTCAGGTATGCCTACCCAGCACCTTATCTATGTTAGATATATAATTTAAGCATTCAGTGTCCCACACAAAAGCAGGGACCGAGCAGCCGGCCTTGGCTGAGCCTTATTTACTCCCAGCACAGGTGATTAATCACAAAGCAGGCCAGTCCCCCTGCTGAAAGTCAGCCAGTGCACAAGGCGCTCCATCTGTATCACATTAGGTGGTTCTGAAATGCCAGTGATCTAAATGCCGTTAGAAAAAGGCACCTCTCTTGTGCTCCTCAGGCTGATAACAGCACTGGATTCCTTGGGCAGCGGCAAGCAGCATCTGGAATGGAGGAGGGATCCTCACGCTCCATCCCAGCAGCAAAGACACCCCTAAAAGGTGACCGTGTCATGGAGCTGCGTGTTGCTGTCCCCAGGGAAAGCATAGATTTCTTTGCTGGGGGACAGGCTACGAGTCACATCCAAGTCTGATCACGTCCCTCCTCTGCCTGCAATTAATACTTACTTGTGAATACAGGGGACAACCATCCGTAGGTAGGGTCTGCTATAGGACTACAGCACCAGTTTAACTTTGAACATGGAAAAAGTGACTTCGTATGAGGTAGAATTCGGTCAATCCTCAGAGCTCTTGCAAATCACTGCAAACACTATTACGCCAAAGCCCCTGCTTCTTCAGATCAACTGACCCTCCATGGATACATTTGGCTTCCTTTAGGAGGTGGACTGCATGGCAGGTGGCTCCGCTGGAACAGCATGTCCCACTCATTTTGAGTAAAGATGGCAGAATTTAGCGGTTTCATCATTCACCGCTGGGAGAACATCTGTGATGTTCAGCTCAGACAAATAATAATCGTGACAGCATATTACCATCATTGGCATCTTCGCTGTCATAGTGACTGGGAGCCCTAGTCATGGAGCCAATGCTGTGCAAACAGGGAATAAATTCACTTAAGCACACATTTGCTAGGAATATTAACTTAAAATTAAGCCAAGGTTCAAGAATTCTGCTTGATGAGGACTCGAGAGAAGCAATCATCTCAGAATGAAGCAGCAAAATGAGAATTTGAGAGGGTACAGTAAAAAGCCATACTTTAGTATGACTGATTCTGTAGGCTGTTTCGAGCAGGTTCAAGGGGTCCATTGCTAAGTAGCTTGAAGAATGAAAGCTTACAGCTATAGTTTCATGATCAGTTCAGTCTGGCACAGATTAATTTTGCTGCCAAAGGGATCGTTCCTCTCGGCTCCAGCTGCTCCGGTCCTGGCACTGGGATTCACGTAGCCACAGGGTAGGTTGGCTCAGGGAACTAGTTTGGCTGTAGACTAGCCATTTGTGGGAGGGTCGGTTATTTTTCAGCTAGATCAGTTCTCTGATTCAGTTCATTGCATGGCTGCACGAACACTAATGCTGGCATGAGGCAAAGAGGCACGAATAAGGGGACAGGCAGGGGGTGAAAGGCAAAGAGGAGGGCAAGACTGCCCTTCCTGGCACCAGTGCTGGATTATGTCAGGTCGTAGTGATGTGAAACTGAGGTTTTTGAATTTATGGAGGAGACAAAGCTAGTGTTTTCAAAAGATTGCTGAGCACAGATAGCAGTGGAAAATGTTGGAAACTGAGCGTTTTAAGAAGCTGGTCCTCCAGTTACACAAAAAAAATCTGAGGCAGACGGAAATGTTTTTAAAAGGAACCTTTTAAAAACAGATCTTTTTAATGCTAAGCCAAAACAGAAAGCAGCGTTCTGCAGCTTCTCGCAATCTGAATGAGCTCAAATTCAAGAACCCAAAGTCTGCTAAAAGCAAAAATGAAAACTGGTAGTTGCAAAAAGATAAACCAATCAGCACAAATGGCAAAGTAAATCAACATTTTAAAGAAACACTTTCTATCTAAACAACCTCAGGAATTATCTTTTAACATAACAAGGACAGTAGATTCCTGAGGATAGGGGTTTAAATTTTTCAGCATCCCATAAAAACATCTGAAAAATGCCTATTGCTGTTGGTGAATTATTGTTTGCCATGCATTAAATAGAAAAATGATGCCTTTGCAAATGCTGCAATTTGCTTTTTACACCACTATAATCTACTATTAGTCATCAAGAAAATTGCTTTAGATTTTCTAGCAGTCTTAACTCTGTCTGCCTAGCGGTTCTATTTTTTCCCTATCAAATTTAAGTGTAAAAATACGCTTTTGGTATTCTGAGGCAGAAAGGGAAAAAAAAAGGTCCAAGGTCACAGCTGGAGGGGCTGTATTGCATGCAAGTAAGTGTACTTGAAAATTTGTGCAGGGTCCAAACACTCTGAGTCAACTACACTCTCATCATGGGGATAAAACCACTAAGGCAGCTGCTGAGTTTCCTGAGGTATGTCCAGTGGTGTAATGAGAAGCCATGAGGAGAACATATAAAGGGTATCTATAGTATGAATTATAAAGAGTAAATGCCATGGGAACTTCTGCTTCCCATATCTCCTAATAAATAAGAGACACATTTGAGATGAAAAGGCCACAAAGGCTTAAGAGGGATAAAATGATTTTTTTTTTTTTAATCGACTATATGAACTGAACTGTGGAACTTGCTGCCTTATGACATTACTAAAGGAAATACAGCTGCCAGAAGTTCACATGCTTTTGAACAACTCTATTATACGAACTATGATAGTATCTATGACATTATGTTACCAAGACTAAATGTGTCTTGTTCCACAAGCCATCAATTCTCAGAGAGTCCTGTAAAACAGGGCATTGAAAAATGCCAGGACTTATACTCTACTAAAAAAATTATTTTACATGAAAATGGAAATAGATTTGCAATTTTTGTTGTCAGTCTCTGACTCTTCTGATACAAGTCACTCAAGAAACAAAGGACTTGGTCACAGTGTCCCCAACCTACCCCTTTCTCCCAGGCAGTAACAACTGTGCGTATCAGTTTTGAGGGAACTACTATCTTCTAATTCAGCATTTTTTGTTCTTCATTTTCTCAAGTCACAGCAGAAAACATGGCAAAAAAAGGAAGCTGTAATAGCTGGCTGTGGGCTCTGCAGTATCCTCCCAGTCACATTATCATGACATTAATGTCTCACGACTATCACAAATATTGATATGGAACATACCCATACATTTATAGATGGTTTCTGTGGGAGATACCACATCTTCTCTGTATCTTTTTACTTATGTCAGTGCAAGGCTTTTAAAATGAGAACTTCCTCATCCAAATTGGAGTCTTCTGCTGCAAAGGAATGTAAGCACATATCTTTGCTAGCACACTTCCACAGCAGTTTGCTGACCAGGGAAAAACAAGGAGTGTCTGAGGTACCCGCATTGGTTTGGAGGGGTTTGTGTTTACTATAGTTTCTTGCAGACACATTTGTCCTGCTTCCTCTCCTTCCCCACACTGGGTCCTTTTAGTTCACAGCCTCTCCAGCCTGTCTTCTCAGCGTCTTAATTTGGTCCTAGTCTCCATCCCTATCACCCAATTGTTGTCTATTCACTGTTGTGTCTCCTTTGCTTGTCAGAGTCTCTTCTCTCTCTAATCTTCCTGGCTCAACTCCCTAAGTGCCTGACAGTGCAGGATGGACGCCGGTGGTCAGGGCACCGGTCCCCTACCCAGACTCCAGGTGGGGGATGCTCTGTTCAGGCCCCCCACACTGAGCTGGAAGCTGCTCCTTCACTCAGTGGATCTTGAGCTTTGTCACTCTTCATTTCAAGTAGAAATTTTTTGAGAGACTTGTAACGTTGCAAGACTCAGATGGTATTTCATAGACATGGCAAAAATTATAAGCTTGGCTATCACAACCCAAACCTTCATCCCAAAGCCTGTAGAAATTGAAGCACCTCAGGGAAAAAGGATTTTTCTTAAATTTTTTTCTTCCCCCCCAAAAAAATTATCAAACCCTCATATGTATACCTATCTATGAGGAAGGACTGAAACTTTTTTGTTGATATGAAAAAATTGAAGCCTGAAACAGATACCTGTTGTGAATAATTTCCAGCTAAATAGTTTAGGTTTCATAGAAAAAGTGCTAACCTGTTCCTTCCTTGTAATTAAGCTGTACCTCCTGTGCCCATATACATTTATTCATATCCTGCAGTCATGCATCCAGCATACTGATCCTGTCCTGGAAATGCACACCCTGTTTCCTTTTCCAAACAACCATATTCTTACTAATTGAAAATAAAAGAAGAAAATATGGGAGGTCAATCATTTGGATACACACCAGGATAAACACAAGCGGTATTCACTGCATTTCTAGCCTCTGCATTACCCACTACATAATTCCTCCTATGCTGCTCTTTTCTGGATCAGCTGCTTAACAAATTAGTGGAAAATAGCTAGCAAGAAATTGAAGGGAATGTAAAAGCATGATATCTGGGAAAATATAAAAGACTGCTTGAAGTGTTAAGAAATATAGAACAAAGTGTTTTCAGAGCAACAATTTAAATGACCAAATCAATCTTCCTTCCCTTAGTTTTCTATTAATCCACTGAGGAGTCAGTCATGAAGTTCAGGTGTGTTCAGTTCATGAAGAACAAGCTGGGGTAACACATTTGTCATCCCATTATTTCATACTCTTTTCAAGAAGCACCCTCTAGTTAACATGGAACTTTTTAGCAAACTTTAATTTCATTCTTTTCCAAACCATTCCAGTATTTTTTGCAAGGCTCCCTCCCCTACAAAAATGCCCTCTGGAGGACAAGCCATCAATGGAGATCTCATAAAGGATTCCCCAAATCGTCCTGTGGGAAGAGAATGCCATTTGAAATAAATTGCAAAATGAACTCCTTTTAGTGATTCAATGGGCTTCCAGAGAACAAAGGGTCCATACCACTCTGTGGCAACTCTGCTTCACTTGAAACTTCTCTGCCAGGTGCCTCTGCTACACGGCTCATGCTCTCACGAGAACGGCTCACATGCAGGGTTCACCATTTTCTATGACAGCAGACCAAAAGAACTCAGCCAAGGCCGCTGCTGTCCTTGGAAACAAAAATATCTAAGAGACAGTGCTTTCTCCCTTCTGTTTCCCCCTCCTTTCTAAGTCACCACCTTCCTCTCTGTGGTGCCAAAACAGCATTGTAGTGTGGTCCAGCATAACATTTTTTCCTGTGTTTTGGGTTGTGGGTTTTGTGTGTTGAGTTTTTTTTTGTAGTCCACAAGACAGCCTAATGAAGGGAGGCCCACATGAAAGAAAACCCAATAGACTAAAATAATGAGTCTGGCTCAGAAGGATAAGAAACATTTTTACACATCATAGTTTGCTAGCCTTTGTGCAATACTCTAAGTTGTGATATATGATTTATTAATTTGTTTTTCTATTCATTTGCATTTCATATTGCAAGACAAATTTTAAAAAAACTGACAGAACATTAATTTATTTCGTAAAGGATTTGCAGAAGTCTTAATAAGCACTTGTTTTGTGCAGAAATACAAACATTGTGTCATTAAACAACACTGCTTCTGGAAGAGAAAACGCTGCAAACTCTTAGCCCTAAGACAGTCGGACACGCACATCTTAAAAGACTCCGTCTTGAACCAAATTCTCCTGTTAGCCTGCGCTGAACCGCATGCAGAATCACGCTAGCTGAAGATCATTTTTAAGAGGCTTTGAAGGCTTGGAAATGCTCTGCATGTTTAATGTTTTACACGCAGCTGCTATGAGGGCCTTAAGTATGTAACTCTTAGGAAGGCTCAGTGTAAGGCCGCCCTCTGACGGCAAGCCTTTCCTACAACTAGCGCAGGGAGCAGGACAGGCTGCACGCGTAGTCCCCAAGGTAGAAGAAACACGTCAGAGCTGGTCTCTTATGTTGGGCAGGATATAGGCATCAGCGTATGCAACCTTGACCTTTCAGATTTCAAGTTGGATACAGTTGTTACACTCGACTTCTCTGCCAAAATGACAAAAGCATCATTTCCTCATTGTCCACACATTGCACTGGAGCTCTGCTGCACTTTGTTGTTGCACTCAGCAGAATTTGGCACGGGGACCGGATTCTCTGTCCTTCCTTTTGTACACTGGGGTCTTGTAAATTCTGGCCTCACTGAAGGGCTGCGATAAACATCTTCATAGCCTCGTGTCTATCATGGTTTGAAACTGCCCTCTAGAGCAATTGCAACAGAATAGTGCAGAGCAGTAACTTACCTGCTCTCATATACCCTTTTTCCTTTCCATTCCCTCCTTACCCTGGTTCTCTCTATCAGGAAGGACTAACACAGAATTACTGTTAGTCCTGTACAAGGTAAGACAAAATAGCACAGTGCAGTGCTGCTGGACTAGTGTAAAAGAGATTGTAATTCAGAGCAGAATCTGTATCTTCAACTGCACGTTGCACAATGACATGATTCTCAAGCATTCCTGACAAAAACTAAATAAATTCAAAATCCACCAGCTTTTCTCCAAATTGGGATTTAAGCCCTGGAACACCGAATAGGTATCAGTATCACTTTGAAACAGTAGCAAATAGATATGTCACACAGTTGTTTTGTTGCTTGCTGCATAGAAAGCACGTTACACAGAGGATTAGGCGGTAGCTGCATCTGCAACTTCAGGAGAGGAATAGAAATAAACCTATTTTTTCATAAAGACACCAAGTAGTCAATCTTTTGGGACAAAATGTACTTCAAAACTAGTTTCAGGACACCATAATTAATGCCTGAGTGAGCTAGGAATTATAATCATCTTCTCATACTATTATTTAACATACAATACCTGTTTTGCAATTCTGTACCACGCTTGCGTTGCTTGCCATTTTGAAGGTTCACACTTACAAAGAAGCTAAACTGGCAGCATCTAAGCCCATAAACGAAGGCATGTCCTTATGAACTCCTCCTAGAAAGTCAGACAATCTACTCAAAGAGCAATTCATGTACTTCTATTTGTTGCTGCAAAGCAGAGTGGGCTGGCAAATATAGAGCCAGAATTCCAGAATATTTCCATCCCTGCTATGTGTGGATGAGTGTGGAAGAAGAAATAGAGCGATAGTACTTAGAAGTATGATGATTTGGATATTTTACAGTAAGAATTATTTCCTTTGCATTGCATTACCATACTACTTTGCTGCTGGATGACATTTTGCGTGCACATGTACACAGTAGATGCTTTGGTAGCAACTGAAATAAGTTAAAGAAGGTGGCTTACCTTGTGTTGTCCCGTCTAGTCCCATGAGACATTTCATTGCCCTGATGATTTGCTCTGCTACGGGTGGACACATAGATGTGGCGTACACAGCACTGTGAGAATGAGTTCGTAAAAAGTCCACGAGGTCCTTACACAAGCAAAACAAAACACGAATGAGCTTTGAGCTGGCCAAACAGCAGATCGCCCTCTTAATTACTGCAGGAATGAGAACATGCAAAAGGAAGAGGATGTTTCACCAGTTATTGGTTTGCTTTCTTGGCTGTTACTGTTAATACATGGCCTGAAGAAACTTCAGGCAGGTGCAAATACTTCGCCATATACATGGGGCAATTACAGCTGAAACAAAAGTCTGGAGTAGAATAGTGTTTACTTCTGTGCTAAGATTTATTATAAAGCAGCCAAAATCATTTAAAGACCAATGAACAGCTACACTGAAAATACTGTTCAGTTCCTCTCTGTGAATGAAGCAAAGCCTACATGACATCAGCATAGCTCCTCTGCCACAAGACCTAACCCAGGAGAAGCAACCTCACTGAGATCTATCTTTGGCTATTAGCATATAAATTTCTTTCAACTGAAACTTTCCATCAGTGTGGCAGGGAGAGTCACGTTAGAGTCAGTATAGTTGCTTTAACATTTCCTTGTGTAACTAAGAGCATAATCTGTGCTCCTAGAAAAAGCATTGATGTACTGTGGACATGTTTAAAGCATCAGTAACTCTCCTGAATCCAGGGATGCTGTAGGAATTCAGCGTTAGATTAAGACCATCATTGTTATGACAGCATATACCTCCTGGTGCAAAATATCAGAGTAACAGTTACCACACCAAAAGCTGAAAGCATGTTAGTAAGAAAGGGATGAGGCCTGCTTGAAAACTGCCTTTGATAAAAAATATCACCAGAAAAAACCCCAAAGATAGTAATACAAATTATTGCCAAAAAAGCTGTATGAGTCTATGCGGTAACTCCAACGCCAGGGATAAAGATTTACTTAACCTTATACAGGTTATTCATTGCTATATTGCAATTGCAATCCTAAGGATTTGGTCAAATAGCTGAGAAGGCTTCTGTGCTGTAGCTGATGCAGAATAAACAGTGCCACAGTGAGATTTTGGCTGCAGAAATGAATGTAAGTGTGCTAAGTGCGTTGGGTGAGCAGCTGCCACCAAGGCCCAGAAGCCCGAGGCAAAGCTTAGTGATACTCACAGGCGTGAAAAGAGCGACCCACTTTCATTTAAGAAAACTTACAAGGATTAGATGATGAATTACTTTAGACTGCTTTTCACAGGCCTAGTCTCCCTATAATTTCTAGTTACATTAGCCACATTGTAAGAGTTAAACCTTCAGATACAAAACCAGGAAGCAAAGGAAACAAGGAAAATTGGTTCTTGATGTATAGCCTGTTTTAAGATCTCCGAGGGCAAACCCAAAAAAGACAGTAAGAAATATACACTTTATACTGGCTTATAACCCTTTTATTCTACTCAAGTGCTACCCTTATTAATGTTATCCTGACAACAACCATATGGGCTGTCTAAACAGGCTTCTTACTCATTCAGCAAACTACTTAAATACATTCAGAAGGGTAAGAAAAGGGTAAATAATCAGCAATCACTTGATATCTCTGTCAAGCAACAAAACTGATGACATTTCACAATGGTGCTGATGAAGCTTTCTCTTCTACACCCCCAGTTAAAACAAGCTCAGCTCTACTTTTTGTTGACATGTGTTGTTGGCAAGAGACTGTTTTGTTAATGTACGCAGAGCAACTGAGGACATGGATTTTATTATTGCAAAAGGCCCTCAGTAGCACTCTTTCTCCATCCTCCTAAAAAATGCAAATATGACAATCCACAGCTGTTTAGGAATTTTATTATCGGTGGATGAAACTGTGGCTTTAATCTCTCAATATTGCTCCACACACTGTTTACAAATGTGAAACAAAGTAACAAGCAGTCTGCATGCAAATTAATGTAGTGAAGTATATTTAGCCAACCACAACGTGTCTAAACATTTCCAAGACAAACAACAATCATCAGGGTGGCACAGAAATACTCAACCCAAGCATATTACATAATATGAACATGAGAGAAAAATAAGAAAGTCTGACTGTTTGATGTGATTCAGGCAAAAATGGTACTGACTTTAGAACAGTGCTTCTGCAAAGCAGTCTATGCAAAAAGATAATGAAATATATCATACATAATGAGAAAGTACTTCCCCCCCCCCCGATGTTAAAATGGTTGTGTTTTCCTTTTACCTTTTTGCCAGCTATGTATCCTCCAGCTGCGCCAAAGCTCTTTGTGAATGTTCCCATTAGCACGTCTACATCATCAGGACTCATACCGAAATATTCCACAACCCCTCGGCCCGTTGCGCCCACCGCACCGATGCTGTGAGCTTCGTCCAAGTAGAGGTAGGCTTTGTATTTCTTCTTCAAGAGGACTATCTCTGGCAGGCGCACGATGGACCCTTCCATGCTGCAGATGGAGAGAATCATGGATGAACAACAAATCCTGTACTCTCTTTAAGATACTGCCAGAAAATACAGGCATTAATTGCCTTACTCCATGAAAGATCTTCTGGAACCTCAATTTGTATTTATAGTTCAAAGAAAAATTGCAACCCTTTCCCATCTGCAGGTGAGTATAAAACAGTCAAACAGATTTAGAATTCAAACAATCAAAACCAGTCAAAAAGTCTTTCAACATTTGCAAATTTTTAACATGCCAGAAAGGAGAAAGAAAGGTATAAAGCGAGGGGGAGATACTCACTCAAAACAACACATTACAATTCACTACAAAACAAATATTATAACGAATTATAAGGAACCACTGTAATTCAGTCTGGTCCTTGCTTACTTCATCATCAGCTACCGTGGCAATATTTGGGGGGAAAAACATCTCTAGAGCAAATCACCCTGGTGCAAAGTAGTTGCGTCTAACATACACAGGAGATGGGCCACCTGAAATGCACAGACAGCGCCATATCTCAAAGCAGCCCCAGTCTTCAGAGCGGACAGAATCAGGGATTAGAAAAGGGAGCTCAAATTCTCTCTTGCCAATTGTTTCTGCCAATACATACTTTTGAGGAAATGCAGCCTGCTACCTAGTACTCAAAAGGAATAAAAATTCATTTCTTTTTCTTTTTACTTTCTTGCAGCCATGCAGGAAAAGGAAACATTCTGAACTTGCATTAATGGTGTATTGAGATTTGTAGAAATAAGAAGAGACGATAATTCTTTTGTATTGTTGGTAATCATGTCAGTAAGTTAGAAGGCACAGAGGAGATATACAGCAGAATGAAAGCCCAGGGAGACAAATAAGAAATGCACTCTAATCTCTTAAAGATAAAGTATCAATAGTATTGCTGCGAAGATTGTTACGTCTTGAAAACCTTTGTGAGATGACTACAGCTATGCTTGGATATGCTCTGATGCACTCACTATTCATTTCGTAATGAGTTAAACATGTTCTCTTATGCCAGCTCTAGTGAGCAGGTCTTTAAAGGCTAAATACTTCCTATCAAAACCAAAGTGAGCGCGCTGCATGCCAGGAAAACCAGCGCTCTGTGGCTGAGGCCTGCGGCTAAGGTGTATCCGATGGCAAATGCTCAAGAGTTTCAGGTAAGCAGAAATGTTGAGTTTGTTCCCAAATAGCACGTACAAAAGAGCAGTGCAATCAATGCAACTTCTTGGCAATTTTTAGATCCTGGACCAGTGGCTTTCACAGATTGTTTTATTGCCACTCTAGCTGCACCATGTAGCTGGAAATTTGCTACCACAAAAGGGGCAGGATGTACTTTTAGCACTTGGGAAATCTCTGACAGTTTTAGTCGTCCTTCATTCTTTGGTCTCCTGAGCAAGCTTGGAAACAGCTCGGTCTCCAGTTTTGAAGGAGACCTGCCCATAGGCAAATCTCCATTAGTCTGAGAGAACAGCACAGTGGAGCAGCCATGGACAAGGGTTGCCCGTACTGTTTGTACTGGGAGGTTCAGAGATGCTGGCTGTGTGCACCTGGAGGCATATTTTTGGCTGTCAGGCGACTTCTGGCAAATCTTGCCCTTCTGTCTTGCCATAGAAAAGGCAGCTGTGGGGCTGCAAATTGGCACCATGGTCTCTTGCAGCAAAGAAGGCTGGGTTTTCTCACTTTTTCACTTTTCCCAAATGGCGCTTGGCAGCTGGTGGAGAAGCAACTTGAACCACCACAGCTATTTTCCTAATGAATACAAGGGCAGAGCCCACAGTTCTCACATAGCCCCGAGTCAAAGCATTAGTCAGCTAAAAATTATATCAAGCCACTGGGTGTGCTTGGGCACGCAGCATCGTACATGCTGGGGATGGCCACTTTCGTCTGCAGGTTGGCTACATGGTCAGAGAGTGAGAGTGGTGCCAGGGAGCACCTCTGCAGAGGGAAGTGAATAGGCATCCCACCCTCCATCTTCCAGCAATACCTGGGCACAGAAGGATAGTAATGGTTTTTCCATATTTACATGGATGTCATTAGGCTTAGTGGCTCACGGAGATTCAGATGGGAGAGACAGAATTTATCTTCAAAAAGACAAGTAAAAATGGAATTAAAATTGCAGAGCTTGATTTGCTGCATATTTGTGGAATGGAAGCAAAGTTGTTGCTGAATTGCAGAATACATAGAGCTGGTACATGGCTGTTGCAAGATTTCACCATTAAGAGTATTTAATGAAAACTGTTTACTAGTACGAGTAGGAGATTTATCTTTGAACTCTAAGCCGTTTAGCAAAACAAGGCACTTGTATTCAGTTTCAGTGTTGATTTAGTGCTCTTGAAAGATGCTGGCTGACATAAATGTTACAATAGTTGACCGAGATCCTAACATGGCCTTGAAGTAGACAAAGCGCTGCTGGTTTTGTGTATGTTTTCTGTGCTGCCATTCAAACAGGCCTCAGCCCTCCTGATGGCAGAGATGAGAGCTGTGTTGCTGCCTGCTCTGTTCTTGGTCTCTCTTTTGACCCCGAGAGATGGTTTGTGATATGAACACAGCTCTGTTTAGAATTGCTCCAAGATAAAGCTCACTTCACATAACTCCTTAGGTAGCCCAAACAGAAAGTTTACTGAATCGTTCAGTAAACAGCATTGTCGACTGAGTTTAAACTGGAGAGCCAGAAGTGAACTGTAATTGTTCTGTCTCAGTCTGGTTGCATCACTTTTACAAAGTTACTGATCTGTTTCCAGATCTGCTCAAGCACACAGGGCACATCAAAAAAGCTAGATGCAGATGAACATAAACTGGCTCTGCCCATGCCAGGCATCTCATTATGTTGCATTACATCATGTCTTGTAGCAAAAAGTATTAGCTTGGTGGCAGGGATGTACAGATTCTAGATAGCAGCTGACCCTCATCTCCCTTATTCGGTGGGCGTGCACAAAAGCCTCTTTCAGTACTCACTCGGTTTGAATCTACTTCCAGATGTGAGGAGATAATCCAAAATTTTGGGACCATTGAATTTTGAATCTTGATTCAATCCCTGTCAAACCACTGAGATTCTTCCTGACGCAGCTGATGAATTGTGGAGCCAGGTGCTTTGAGAGACAGGAGGTGTGCACTTGTGCTGGTCACTTCGTTTGGAACACAGGCTCGCTCTTGACAGGATACTGACAGGTTTTTTATGGTTTATTTTGAAACTTCTCAGGAAAAGAGTTTTCTACATCCTACTATGGTACCACAGTTTTGTTTGTTTGTTTGTTTTTTCTGTCAGGAAAATTATATTACCGATATTCAACCTATTACCTTCTTCATAATTGTATCACTCAACATCTCTAAACATGCCCTATAGTAGCACCATCCTTTCAACATTTGAAAACTTGATCTGTTCCCCTTTCAGGCCAGTTTGTAATTGGGAAAATCCCTCCTTTCCTGACCTGTTGCTCCTAAGATGTATGCATTCCCTTTTAATGCTTACTTTAGGTATTGTTTTCTTACATAAACCTTGCACAGTCACACAACAATCTCTGTTTTACAGTTCAGAGTGACAGTTTTAAGGAAAACTTCCAATACTGCCCTCAAATACAACCTCATATACTGAAACGATAGAAATGTTAACCTTTAATGCTGGTCCCCAGCCAAAGACATTAATGTTACCCTATTCTTTTCTGGAAGTCCAGTCACTTAATCCCAGGAAATAAAAAATAACCCTGATAAATTTCCTACGGTATTGGCATTGAATCCCAAGGAACTTCTAACGCACATGAAAAGGCACTAGGCAATATCTAACTGATCAGAGAACTATTTTCCGAGCTGGAAGGGAAAATGCCCAAATTGAATTAAAAGCAGGGA
Source organism: Grus americana (assembly GCF_028858705.1). Taxonomy (NCBI): domain Eukaryota; kingdom Metazoa; phylum Chordata; class Aves; order Gruiformes; family Gruidae; genus Grus; species Grus americana. The sequence goes on from NC_072854.1 coordinate 119,166,787, forward strand.
AAAACCAAATGAAAAACAATCTGTTTTGATCAGTTTCTGGTGCCCTGTAACTCCTGCCCTGGGCCTTGGCCTATCGGACTCCTAGGTAAATATGTGTGCAGGAGAGCAGAAGGCTACCACAAACCATGTAAGAACACAGTAACTGATTAATCCTGAACTGGAAATGGTAGAAGCCAAGGAAAACATCAGCTGGAATTTAAATAATACAAATATGATTTAGCAGGTCAGTTTAACTTGTGCCCTGGACACAGCCAAAAACTGTTCATGCTTTTTGTACTGAAGATTGATGGCTAGATGGTCTCTCTCAGTTTGGAATGCAAATGGAATATATTTGCTCCTAACCTAGTCCAAGCTAAGAACCAGCTTTCACTAGCAGTTACATTTACTTCTGATGATTTTTTTTCTTTTTAAGATAATACAGACATTAAAAAGCAAACAAACATATACTTATTGCTATTTATTTGACATGTATCTTGAGTGCTTCCCAAGTGGAGGGGACAATTCTGCTTTCACTTGCAACCAAGCAAAATCTGTGGCTTATGGTTTCAAACACAAGTCTGATTTTCAGAAATGCTCATGTTGGCCAACAAGGACCCTTTTCAAATTTTGCCAGCTGGTAAGTCCAGGCTTATGTGCAGTGTAAACACTTTAACATACTCCTAATAGAAACAGAAGGCAAATTTTTTCTCCATACCATCAACTTCACCATACTAACACTATGGTGTCCTATATAACAATATTTTTTTAAAGAAGGAAAGCTTAGTGTTTCTTTTGCATCTCTGGAAAAAGCATTTCTGTAACAATTTGCCAAGCCAAACTTGCAAGTCAAGATATTTTAACTTGGAGAATGGCTCTGACCAAGTTATTTAAATTCTGTATTAGTTGTCCCTGAAGCATAATGTCCTTTAAAGAAAAAAATATGAAAAAGCAGCACTAACTGTTGTAAGAAGAACACATTAACAACACTCTACCTCCTCTTAAACCCTCTAGATGAATGTTAATTTGACATCTGGCAAATCTTCAAGAAAACTAACATTAGCCAATATGGGGTTGGAAAATTTTAGTCTCTTTCAAAAATCATGGGCCAAGAAAGGACAGAACACGCCCACAAAAAAATAAGAGTATTTCTAATATGTCTTTCTCCAATTTTTCTTTTGCATATGAAATGTTATTAGCTACTTACTGGATTGGACTACATGGCCTGTGAGTCTGTTCCCAGCAGCGCTGTAAGGACAGATCAGCTGCGTGCATCTCAGGCTGGCAGTGATGGCAGGGGTACAACACGGCAGGGCGTGGTGGTACTCTCCCTCAAGTCAGAGCAGACTTGCTTTGCAACCAAACCACAATCTTCAGTTTCTGATCTGCATAGACTATGAAAACAACTAACTAACCAACCAACCTAGCTACTGCTAGGGCTAGTTTCCAAGGAGAGACTATTAGAGAACTGAGCTTTGTTTTTCTTTTACTTTATGCCTTTCACAAGCATAGACACTCAGGGCATGTGTGGACTTAATATTATTTAGCACTTATGGGGCTGAAGAAACTTTATGGTTCCTTTTTAGTGAGGTTCTCTGAGGTTTAACACGTTTTTAGTTTGCATTCCAACAGAAGCTTCTTCAAACTTTAAAGAATGAAATCTCCTTTGAAAATGAACTGCAAAACTAGAGGAAAAGAAAACTCTATATTAAATATACATCTGAAAATATAGTTACAGTTATAGTTGCAAATATTTGACAGTGGGTTTGTGCCACTGCTCGGACCGATCAATGCTTCTGTGTCGCCAGTCTACCTTCTTGCTCCCTAGTGGTCAATATACAGGGTAAAGGGTTTAAAAGTGAAAAAAGCTCAGCAGCTGGAGCAGTTTCTGCAGGCCCTGTGACCAATGCGAATATTTGTCAGTAAAATGTTGGTGGTCCACTTAATTTCTGCATGATCAAAGTCCTTAAATCTGAGCTTTCTTTTAGTAGTGCCAAGCTATGTTTATTTGCAGTCTTGCTCTGTTTATTCTGGTTGAAAGGAGACGTTCAGCCTGCTTTGGATCAGCTGGTCTGCTGCTGACCTGTTTCAGCTCTGAGTGACAGGTGTTTAGATAAGGACTGATTTGTTCTCTTTGCAGATGGAAAATGTTAGGTAAAAAGAAAGCACTGAAAACTATGAAGTTGGGATGACATGAAATCGTAAAAGATTCCATATGAAAAAAAGCTAATCAGCTCAACTGTGCTAGCATTTCTCAATAAAATAGAATAAATGACTGCCTATCTAGACTGGCTGTATTTCAGCAATGCATGATACGATGCCTACATAGAAAGTTTAATGTTGCTTTCATAAACCATGTCAGGTCCTGTGAATGAGCAGTTCTGATTCCCTTCTCTCTGGTGCAGGTGTTGCTACTCCCAAAACTATCCTTCTCCTACCCACTGCTTCTTCAGCCCTTCCCTCCTCTTCATAATCTCTACCTCTCCCTGCTCCAGCTCCTTGCCCACCAGTGGCTCCCCCTCCATGCCATCCACCAGCTCCATGGCTGCCTCCCCAGCAACCTTCTCCTGACTTGAGCAGTTGCCAGGATAAAGCCCAGGATGGTGAGCCTGGCTGGTGCCTCTGCTTTGCTGCTCATCTCGAGTGATGGTTACACTCCATCAGAAGGTTGAGTGTAAGATGCACCACACTAGTGAACCAGAGCTGACTAGGATGCTCTGTAATTACATGGTATTATTGATGCTTGTATTATCTGATGGATTCTCAAAGCCACTGCTCTTCTTCAAACTCCTCCAGGGACTGGGGCTACATGATATACCACTACTATACAATTCTTTGAAAGCCAGTCTTTTAATTGTTTTTCCTGTTAAAGTATGAGTGCTATGATCTAGCACTAATTACTAGAAAGGTGCTGATATCACTTGGCCTATGTTCAGCTGGAGGTTTAGATTCCAATAGCTGGGTAAGAACCGGGCATGCAGAACTTAATTAGTTCTGCGTAGCTGTCTTTTGATCTGCCCGTGCATAACAAACAACTCCAGAAAACTCAGCTTACTCACTTAGCAAAAGTCCTCACCTACTATAGCTCCATGAATTTTATCACATCTGTGACAATATACACCAACCCGCTGATGATTTGTCTTGCTCTCACAGTACATCTCTCACTCCACTGTGATTTGCTAAATCAATATTCAAAACAATGCACAGGATCTAACTGGAGCAAGTTATACCAGGGCTCAGACTGATGCAATGGAAATTAACATATTTATAAGATCACAGAATGTTATTGTAGCCTCCACTCTCATTAAGATTTCTCTCAGATACCTAGAATCAAAGTTCACTTCACTCAATATATCATTCTGTCCTCAGAAATGATAAAGAGTTTCTAAAATGTTTCTAAAATACAAACATACCTGTAAATGCCCTCCACGAGGATGATAATTTTTCTCCATGCTCTGCGGCTTCGAGGCTGCCCATATATTATTGCATCCCTCAGCAACTTCTCAAGGCTCTGCATATCTTTATATAAAAATAAGAAAAGGGAGAAAGGAAAAGCATTAACAAAGATTTTTCTAAAGAACTTTCAATTTTCTATTGGGCATTAGTTTTTCCTATACAGAAAAAGTCAACATTAAAAAAATGTGTCCTGAAAATAAACTTTCTTTATTAGTAGGCAAGACCCAATGATTGATTTAATTTCCTGAATGCAATCTAGTGACAAGGAGAGTTACAAAAATCTTCCAGTTACGTACCTTATCTGGGAAATTTCTTGGCATACATTTTTATTTAAAGGCAAAGGGAACCACTTTGCTTAAATACTGAGGCTAATTGCCAGCAGTTATCTCTCTGGTTTGCTGATACTCATGTCTCAAGGCTTCTGAATAGTAAATTTTTGCTTTCCAACATCATTGCAGTTTCGTGAATAGCATGCACTGCTTCAGCTAAGGTTTGGATCAGGCTGCATGAAGCATGTCAGGATGGCAGTAAGAGAAATCTTGTCCTTCTCAAGAAGGAAAGTGAGTGAAAGATTGCTGATGAGAGAGGGAGAGACAAGTGGACACAAGCATAGGGCATGGATGCACTAACTTGGTGCCAAAATGCTTGGCACTGGTGGGACTTTGATATAAGGAGGCCTGGAACAACATTAGAAACTTAGCTGCTTTCTCAAGGGCTGAGTGTGGATAATCTAATAAAAATTCTTGAAGAAAAGCCACTGAAGTTTTGAAAAACACAGAAGAAACAAGAAGGAACATCGCAGGAATAAGGGTCAGACCAAATGTGACTCTCAATGCAGAGTTGAAAATCTAACCAGCATTCTGGTGTCTGCGCATGAATGAACACTCTCCAAAATGAATTATTCTGGTACCTTTCAGGAATCTGGATTGACATTTCAAAATGTTTCAATGAACATCTTACAGAGACTCACAACACCCCAAGGAACACTACAAACCAGCTCAAATTGTGAGCTGAGAAAAATCAATGTCATTTTTTCACAATATAACCCCACTTTTTCTGCAACACATCTTTATGCAGTTATTACAACCTTCTAAAATAGCACAAGGCTGATCTTTAAAATACAATTGTCCCAACTGAAGAAAATACACCTTAGCTATATAGCTTGGTCACCGCCTGACTGGAACAGAGCCATTTGCACAGTAACTCTTCCATCACAAATAAATTGTGACCTGAGAGATGGCCAGGTTATGACATGAACCCTTCCACTCTAGTACCTCACCTCTTGCTAGTACCATTTACTGATCTCAGTGAAAGCTAAATTTCTCAGAAACACCTGTGCCACTGGGCACCTTACCGTGTAATCTCTTGACCAACACATGCATGATAAGTTGTCCCTTACTTCAGTGGTGCAATCATCTGCACAGCTCAATGAGCTCCGAGATGGAAATGCTATTACGAATGATGCAATGCAGACAGCACAGCTTCCACTAGATGGCGATCAAGGAAATAAAAGTGCCTTGGTGCTTTAAAAGGGGAATTTATAATCCGGCTGAGCATTTGCAGTACGTGCATATTTCATAGAAGAGACCTGCTCACCTTCTCTTTTGAGTAGATAACATTCAGAAATCCTTTTGAGTTCTGAGCATTAAAGTACTTCCCGGGATGACAGAAAGCTCAGTCAGTCACTCAAAGTAAAATTTGGGCACCTCCTTTTCTCCACTTAATTATTTCTCTACCAACATCACTGTTATCTAAATCCTTTTGGGACCTTTGAAACTGTCCTCTGAATCACACGGGGCCTTTCAATTCAGTATTCTGACTCTGTGTCAGTCCAGATTTGTTCTAGACTTCAGGAAAGACAGTTTGCCCAGCCCTCCAAGCTGAAAGCATGGCTTAAAGATTCAGTTGTTTTAACATATATCCACATGAAAAGAAAGAAGGGAAAAAGGAGAGGATAGAGAGAAGTAAAATGTATATAACTGTTCAATAGAGCTGCTTAAAAAGTACATGAACGTGAATAACTCCTCGGTCCAAACTGATGTTGAACAGGAGACTGCAGATAGGGAAGAACCTCTCTGAAGGGTAAGCTTGCCTGACTTTACACATGACATAGTCCTGCTGTACAGGCCTGAGTACAGGCTAAGGACTTGTCTGTTTGCAGGATCAGGGCTATCTCACTTTGGTTTTGGTGCCTTATTCTCAAAAACAGGTATGTGTGACCCTTTCTTATGCCTCTAACAGTCAACACATAACTTGTTGAGGTGCACATGAATTTTACCGGCCTTTTTAGTCTGCGCTTGTAGTGCCTAATTTGGAAAGGGAGGAAGAGAAAAACTGTTACCGTTAATCTTCCCCCCAAAGGGCTGCTTCTGTTATTCAAAGTGAAAATGCAGTGCTCTCTATGTGCTTGTGCTTAGACTTTCCAGAAAGTGGGATATACTGAATGCCAGGAAAAAAAACCAGTGCAAGCCCAGGTGACTTTCAGATATTAAATTATTTGCCCATTAAATATAGTTAGACTGTGAAACACCGGAACATTGAGATGATGAGTTGCACGAGTCCATCTTGAATAACCAGTTACGGGGAAAATAACTGTCCTTCCTCGTTTGACCATCACCAGCCCAGGCTTTTCAGCAGTAATGGCTAACAACCGTTCACCAGCCCAGGAGGTGGTGTTAAGAATTTCTCTTGATTCATTAGTCAAAGCACAATTAAATCTATCCTTGTCTCAGTTCCCACCTTGTCCCTATGGCATATTGTCTAGATATGGAGGATAAAGGTTCCTAAGTGGGGACAGTGGATCGCTTAGGTTTTTTAGAATTTAATACAGACTTGCATAATCCTTGTTTGGGATCCTTCAGAGTTACTTCAACAGAAATACCAACAACACAAACCGCCAGTGGGTCGAAGCGAGCCTGGACCTGGGCAGGCAGCCGTGTGTCATGCTGCCTCCAGTGCAGGTGGGACTCCAGGCTCCTGGAGCGGCCCCTGCCCTGTCCCAGGCACACTCAGTGCCTCCTCGCAGGGAGACACGGCGTCTCCACCCCTCATCCTTACATTGCAATGCTGGGGATGTCATCACCTTTCCTCTGTGTGGGCTGGAAATCTCCTGCATGATGTCAGCTGAATCCTTTTTAATTAAAATAAACAGGCTACTACTACCCTTATCACATTCTTATTTCCTTCATCCTGTGTTGCCACTCTCGTTTTCAGTTTCTTCCACTCTCATGTAAGTTCATGCAGACTCAGTGGCTCCCTGTCCCTTCTCAGCCTCCCATGCAACTGCCTCTCCCCTGCTGCAGTGCATCTGCCACCTCCTTTCTTGTTCTCCCTCCCACTGGTGCCTTTCCTGGTCACTGTCCTTTTGTGGGCCACTCGAGTGGCTAGCTCCAGCGCTGTCCCTCCTTGTAGATCCCTAAAGCAACAAAGGGAAACCACCGCAAGGGTTTTGTTGATATAAACAGTAACTGTAGGACTGTAGAAGGTGGTTTTCATTCTATTGAAAACTAGTCTTTGAAAAGTACCTGACTACTGGCACAGCTCTGAACAACAAAAGCATTTTTAGAGTCATTTCCCTGAAATCACCCCTTTGAATATCTTCATTTGGAACAGGGTGGTGGGAATGGTGATTACTGCAGCCACAGTAACAGTCTGAGACTCCCTTTCCCTGCCCCTTCAATAAATACATATATATCTCTGTGAAAGTAAAGTGCACTTGCTCAGGAAAGCTTCCTCTTCACACTTGGCAAGTCAGACATGGCTTTCTCAAATCAGAGAGGGCAAATGCAGACACAGCATGCTAGGAGCAGGATATACCAGTCTCCTCTCTGTGGCAGCGTCTGTATGCGTCACAGGGAAATACACGCCAAACTGGATTAGGCTGTGGTCCACCTATCTGGTGCAATAATCTTGTCTCTGATAGTGGCCAGAGGCTTCAAGGAGGACAAAACCTTAGTGGGTAGTGTGCCTCTCATCCTGCTCTGTAATAGCTATAACGCTGTCCTCCCTTCTTAAATTCAAGGGCCACTTACACCTTTGAGAAAAAATAAATAAATTAAGGAACCATCTTGTACTAAGCCACTGCAAACTCTTTGGGTTTTGCAATCAAAGAGATTTTTTGCTAATTTTTACCTGTTCATTTATCTCTTTTGTTTCCTTCCTATTTTATTTGCTTGCTTGCTTAAAGGCATGCACTTACAGTTTTCCACTTCTTTATCTTCTTTCCTTCTTTTTTGCTAGAGAATATATTTGCACTGAAAGGTGAGGGCCTTCTGCTGGCTAAAAGGTCTTTCAGTGTTAACTACAACTCCTCCAGCTAGCTGTGTTTTCTCTTTAAGGTGTCCTCATGGCACACATATCTGAACTCCAAAGCATTAATTTGACTGAGTAGACTGAGAAATACCAGAGTCGGATTAACATAAATTCACAACTGTTGTCTAAGCACGTAACTATATTTTGTATGGAAACCCGAACAGCTCACACCTGCATGACACACTTCTGTCATCAACCACCTGATTTGTGAGAACCCAAAAAAACCCTTTACTACTTTCACAACACTCTGAAAAGGTGCGTAAGGAGGAGCTAGGAACGTACTACTGTGATCCCTATTTCAGATGTGGGTTCAAGCAGCAGATTAGAGGCCAGATTTTCATCTAACCAAGGTGTTTGGTTCTGCCTTGCAATTGCCCGCCCTCCTCGTAGTATCACTTGCATGTTGAAGTGCCTTTGCAATGGAGAGAACTGGAAATTTTTCTGCCCCATAGCCTGATTTGTGTGTGTAGTCACGACATTCCCACAGACTGCTCATGCAATTGCAAATCTAAACCTAAAAATACGACTGCAATTGAGTTACTTGATGCTATAGGGGGAAAATGTAGTAGAACCAGAAAGACTAAACAAATCCCAAGCCTTGTACAGCACTTTCTTATATGGGCTGATACGAACAGAATTCCCTTGGATGTAGTTAGTCAGTAACACAACTCATCTGTCCACTGAATGAACAAAGATAGAAGTATAAGACCAAAAAATGCTGCACCTGATACCAATATAAGACCCAGAATTGCCGTGATAGAAAACCCTTGATAAAATCACAAGCTCATTAATGGTTAGCTATTTGGTTTTGCTTTTCAAGTTTTATTGGAAGGGTCAAGGGATTTTGGCTAATATTTAACCAAGATAAAGGTCAGAGGTTCTGAAAAAGTGCTTTAAAATATATGATATTAATAAAAGATTGTCTTAGAAATAAAAAAGAGCAGGTGATAAGTCAGTCTCTCCCTGGACCAGGAAATAAAAACATCCAAGAGTGTAGCCCCCATATAGCTGAAGGACCCCCAAGTGGGTCATTTGGGGAGGGTGGGAGAGGCTCCCTGGAGCCCAGGCCTGGTAAGGGTAACATCAAACACCTTCTGGCACAAAACTAACCAAGGCCAGGCTACTACTGCCACAGAGGCGGTGAGATGTTTTAGCCGCCCGCCTTCCTCTCACAGCATACTTGTTGTTGGACCGTGCTGCTGGCTGCATTTCAAGTGTAGAAATGCAGCTCTTTTCTAGCTTCCTCAACAAATCACTGCCTGGGAAATGGTGACTTGAATAGTGCTCACTCCACAGCAGGGGAGACAAAAGGCAGATGCTTTATAGGCAGGTCAGAACTATTTTAGCCCACTAAAAATGCCACTACATAAATTTAGGACTGCTCAGGTCCTAAAATTAAAAAAAAAAAAAAAAAAAAAATCCCCTACACTCATTCCTCAGAGCAGGGGCTCCAGGGAGCTGAGATTTGCTGCTAGCATCCACAAAACCTCACAAGTCCCTGGAATAGAAAAAGTCCCTTAAAGGCCAAATACTGCGTGGTGTACTGGCGTGACCTTGGCAGGGTGAGGACTAGCAATAGCGCTAATGAGAGCCCACAGGAAGGGAATGCCCTGTTCAGTGTTTTTTAGTTATAGGGCTGAAATGGAATATTGTCCTAAATTTCTCTCACATAGATGATCTGCAGGTGTGTGCCTGTGCATTTCTCTCAGCTTAGGCCTGTAAATTCCTGTCTGTTCACTGGTAGGCAGGATGCAGGGCACATACCTATGTCCAAATAAAAATGGACTTAGAGGTCCACAGCACATTTTTATTCTATTATTCACCTTAAGGTTTGAAAACCTCATACACCTGCGCAATGTTTTTGTCAAAAAGGAGAAACACCCAGATGCCTTTTATTTTTCTGAAGAGAAGCACAGAGGTGTAACAATTTTGTCTGTTCCAGAAAAATTATTCAGATTTTCTGTGAATAGTCTAATGCCTAGGACAGCTACTCACTTATTGAAATACAATTTCATTAACTTTTGTAAGAATAAGAATTATATTATACATAATTAAGGTAAAAGGTAGAAATTTCTTCTTGGCTTACTAATGAAATAAGCATAATTATTTACTTTGGAGTAATGACAAATTATCCTGGTTTTGGCTGGGATAGAGTTAATTTTCTTCATAGCAGCTGGTATGAGGCTATGGTTTGGATTTGTGCTGGAACCAGTTTTTTTGCAATTGCTGAGCAGCGCTTCCACACAGTCAAGGCCTTTTCTGTTTCTCACACCACCCCACCAGCGAGTGTGCTTCTCACATCACCCACAAGGAGTTGGGAGGGGACACAGCCAGGACAGCTGACCCCAACTGACCAAAGGAATATTCCATAACATATGACATCATGCTCAGCATATAAAGCTGGGGGAAGAAGAAGGAATGGGGGACACACGTTCGGAGTGATGGTGTTTGTCTTCCCAAGTAACCATTACGCGTGATGGAGCCCTACTTTCCCGGGGATGGCTGAACACCTGCCTGACGATGGGAAGTGGTGAATGAATCCCTTGTCTTGCTTTGCATGTGTGCGCGGCTTTTGCTTTACTTATTTATTATCTTTATCTCAACCCATGAGTTTTTCTCACTTTTACTCTTTCGATTCTCTCCTCCATCCTGCTGGGGATGGGAAGAGAGTGAGCAGCTGTCGTCTGGTGCTTAGCTGCTGGCTGGGACAAAACCACGACACAAACAGATCCAGTATTACAGATTATATGCTTTGAAATAAACTAACACAGTTTTATAGATTTAGGCATTGAAAGATTAATGTGCTTCAGTAGCAAGTTTAAAATGGCAGGTTTTACTCTCTTTTCTGTGAAATATTTTTGTCATAGAACAAAGTTTCCTATAATTTTTCTTTTAAAAATAGTTTTTCCATAACAGGGAGGAAAAAGGAAGGGGAGAGACATTTACAATGCCAAGTTCTTTAGAAAGGGAGGTTACTAGGACACACCTATGCATGTTTTTTGTATAATATTCAGGAAATAGCTTGTTCAGAAAATATATCATTGCTTCACTAAATTGTTACATAATTATTCTCTTCATTTTGATAACCATTTATAACAACTGCAACAAACATTCACACCTCACCCTTCTCCCAATGTCTCTTCTATACATGTGCAACCAAGGAAGTCGGAGCCAAAGCAAATACGTTCTAGGCAGTTTTATCAAGGGTATTACACAGCATTTCAAAAGAGGCTGATGTAAGCAACAAGGAGCGTGGAAAAAAGGTCTGTTTTCTCAAGCTGATTTTTAATAGCAAAAAGGTAACTTCAAAACCTGCTGCCTGATTAGAAGTTATTTTGATTCTCCTGCACAGAAAGCACATCTCAGGCACCAGTGGTTGTACCGCCCGGCATCTCTTCTATCGTCTTTAGTGTAGGGCAATACTGAGTCAAACAGTATGTGTGTGTAACTTGGCACAGCTCCAAAGGAGACAAGCCAACTCATGCCAGCACACAACTTGGTTCCGTACATACAAGTAAGAATGAAATGTGCATTAAGCCCTAATCCTTTTTGGGATAGGACTCTGATTTATTCTTTGTTTCTGCACCTTGTTCCAACTGCTCATCCAAGGGCTCTAGCCAAGCCTTTGACACAAAAACATCCTCTGGTTGACGCCCAGGGCTAAACTCTTTAAAGGGTCACTGATTTCCTTATATGACATAACATATATCAATCCCCTGTCCTTGGAAAGGGTATTGCCTTTTTGACTAGAATACAGAGGAGGATTTAAAAAAAGACAAAATTACTACTTCATGCTGAAATTAATGCTTATTGAAGACCTTCAAGTGGAAACTCAAGGTGTAAAGTTTTGTATTCATTCACAGGGCCAATACAGCATAAGGAACCCTTCTTTTGCATCAAGTAGTATGACATGGATAACGGCTTAATTCCCCTGTTCATAAGCATGACAATGACAGCACTAACATACTCTGACAATTTGGGCATGCATGTGCATGCCTGTACATGTGCTAAATATCCACACATTAGCAAGAAGGATAATCTGGGAGCAAAACACAGCTCTCATCTAACAAAACAAATGAGCACCTGCCTAACTGAAAAGAACCTTCCCAACACAAGCTGGAAGTTTTGGTTATGTGTATCCTTAAGTAATTCGCTGTACTGACTTGTATTATACTACTCTCTGAGAGATCCACAGAGAACAATACTGTCCACTTTGTTTTGGGTGAAACAGTGCATCCTACAGAGGCAGTCCTGCTGCATTACGCTTTCCACTGCTATCCTTCCCTAATACACATCCTATTTTCTCCAAAGCAAAAGGCACATAAATACATTTCTGCACATGTGATTTTAAAAGCTGTTGGTGATGTGTAACCCACAGGTATGATTAAGGAAATATTCAAAAGAAAGAAGTTTCTAACCATGGAACTAACATACTGAGAGACTCACAGTGGGCTGAGAGAGCATGAATGTGTGAAGCTGCTCCACATGAAGTGCTCCCTAAATGCAACTCAGGTTAACACTCAAGGCCTACAAAATTATAATGACAAAAAAGCTAACACTCAAATCCCACACAGTATTTGCATAAGTTTCATTTTAAAAATAAGTTAAGGTGATATCTCAGAAATGGCATACATGACTGACTTTGGCAAATCAGATCTCTAATCTAGAAAGCAATGAGTTTTTCCAAAGCAACCTGGATAGGCTTCCACTGACATTTGCTGAGACCCTTAAGGGGACTGTCTACCTTTTCCAGTGATGGAATACTGCTTTTTGGACAAGTCACTACTATTTTTAGGTTCATACATTATTCACAAAAGAACATCGGCTTTAATTTATCATAAGCACAAACAGAGGGTGGTTAGGTATCAGCTATGATTCTAACGATTCTTGGGAGCAGAATGAAATATTGGGGGATGGTTAGAGACCAAATTCCTTAAAGCAAGTATGACAGCTCAAAGTGATGCCTTCACTGCTTCTCTAGCATTTGAGAGCAATACACTCCTCAAACTGGAATGTTCTTTGAAATGCTGTGGGAAGTGACACAAGCCAGCTGGGCTGCATGCAGCATAGACGGGTGGAGAGGCTGAGAACATTTGGATTCAGGTAGTGAGAGGTCATCCCACAAGATGTGATGCAAACGTAATTTTGAATAGGATAAGGCACTGAACAAACTAGGGAAGAGTTGAGAAAAGACTGGTATAGCAACCATGCCTGGCATATCCAGATTTGTGGAACTGAACCAAGCTGGGGTATGCTACAGGCTAATCTATGAATAATTACTTCTGTAAAAACATTCGGGTTCAGATGATCTTTAATTTTTGAATGATCTTCAGAAATTGCTTCTTGCCCAAATTGTGAGTATATATTAATTATAACAACACCTTATATTATAATTATAGTGTGCTTTTCATTCCAACAGATCCTTAGGCCTTTTACAGCATATGCATAATTCATTTTTGCTCACCTCAGGGCTGAACACAACACTTAATAAAGAGAAGGGACTGTATTAGCTATTAACAAAGGTGATCAGATTTCTTTTCTCATTCCTCACCACTTCTCTAGCTTGTTAACCTCTGTTGCAATCACTGCCTGGTGGCAACAATGGGGATGGAAAGGGGAATTGCAATAGGGAATAAGGGAAAAGAACAATCTCTTGTCATCAAAGCCAATCACAATGTCTCTCACAGTAACCACAGCAGCATTAACTAAATAAAAGTTAAAAAGCATGAGTATTTTAGAAGATAATTATATGATTGCAAAGTGAATGTGTGATTTCTATACTAAAATAATACTTCAAAGAATAGTTGGGATGATGCTCTTGATAAAACCATCTGCATCTTTGGTATAGCCCCTGGGAATTCAGGGTAACCGTTTCAAAGTAATGCCATATTAATGTAACTCTGGTTGCACTGAACCTGCTAGAAACAGAGGCAGGAAAATATGTCTGTATTATTTTGGTTATAGTGACAATAACAATAAAACCTTTATGACAGCACACAGTCATTCAGCGTGTCAAAAAGACAGAACAAGATTAAGACTCTGGATTTTGAAATTAAGGTCCAAGCTGATGACCCAAATCATGCATAATAGCAATTATAATATTACACTATTCATTTTTCCCCATCAGAAATCACTCATAATATTGAGCAGTTCATCCTTCTGCCTAGACAAAAGTACTCTCTGAGAACTGACAGCAAAGTAAGCATTGAAAGGAAGCATTCGTGTCTTTGAGGCGTAAACAGCACTGCCTCTAAATATTTCCAACTTCAATACTCACTATTATGCTTGAAGATTCTAATAGTAGCACCTGAAAGCCTTGCACCAAGAACGAGAGAAGTGTGGTTCAACTCATCACTTAAAATGAGGCAGCCCTGTGGAGAAGGAGTACAATAAGCATCTGCATGAATTGGGAGGCTGTTGACATGCGTGCATGCGTGTGTCAGCATACACGTGTGTCTATGATATAGCGTTGCACCAATTAAGCCCTAAGTATTAAACATTAACTATATTTTCTGCCACTTTTCTGAAGACCCACTGCAAAGGCAGGCAGAAACCGTGGGATCTGATTCTCAGGCTTTCCCAGGTGGTGCAAAGGGGACAAATATTTCCCGTAACTGGAAAGTAGTGAATAACCCTGGTAGAGATTGATTGCTTTATAGTAAAATCAAATGATGTGGCTTCCTCTCTCACCTGTCTACAGTCTATTTTGTGTTGCAAGGAAAATGCAGTCACCACCCCATATATAAAGACTGCATGACAGTAATGTAAGGAGGAGTAATACTGAGGCTGGACTGACATCAGGACTTTGGGCTGCAGAAATGAGATTAGGACAGATTGATGCCTCATAAAGCCCACTTCCATTAAGATGTGAGTGGAGCCTAGGCACCAGGCAGGGTCTTTCTCTGGTAAATGCATATACAGTTCACCTGTGGTATATTTTCATTAATTAACTCAGCTGAAAACTAATTTTCTTTTTAGAAACTAAAATAGAAATGCAGAAGAAATAACTTTGTATATTATATTAACAGGAGCCAGGATTCACAGTTGAAATTCAAGCTGGAACCATAATTTAACTCTCCTTTCTATTACATATCTTGTGCTGTGGTTTCCTTACCCAAAGGGCAATACAACATTAAGTAAATATGTATTTTGCAAACACAGATTATGCCTAGGTTGAGAAATACTCACACAAATCTGCCTAAAGACTGGTATGCAGAACTAACAGTAAGAGTATATGCATCTTGACAAGAAAATGTGACTGTTAGGCTTAATTAGACAGGAAAATTTAGGAATAAATCTCCCCAACACAGGGCAATTACATAATATCTGTAATACATATATTAAAATACTATATAATATTATATATTAGATTGTTATAGTTATATTCTATACAATAAATATAGTAATATCTTTATTTGTGTCACTTAGATATAAGTATCCCACCTCTGACAGAGGCCTGAGTCTCCACATGAGGCCAGCTAAGTGAAGGAAAGTTATTTTATAGCTAATCACGGGACAAATATCCTATGCTGTTATGTGTGTCTGCAATTTCATAAATTTAGCTTTATTAATTCTCTGTATCTGCTTCCTTTGAAATTGCTGGGCAACTTGTCCAGCACCATTGCAGATTGAAGGTCATCTTCTGGGCAGCTGAAGCAATTCTCCCTGCCCAACCCTCGTGTACATGTTTTTCAGAAATCTCTTGCAAAAGCTGGATTCATCTTCAATAGTAAAGAAGTGACTTCACCTCTAGGCCAGTGTTTCAGAAGAAATCTTGATCATACATCACACAGTGAGTTCACTCCATCTCCACCAAGAGGGAAATAGTGTTTCACACTTGCATGAGGAGCTACCCGTTTTCCCAGCTAACAGCACAGTGTATCTGCTTCTTATGTCAGGAGTTGTGATTGACAGGATGATGGATTTTCATGCCTTTGCGTTAGGTACCCCAAATTAGAGATGAAGTCCCTTCAACACCAAACAAGAACCCAACTTTGGTCATACGGTCACAGCTTTAGACTTGCATTTGCTGCCAGCTTTCTTTGCAGGGCTAGCTGGATATCTGTTGATCAGGAATGCTAAACACTGTGCTTTCTCTTTTTTGAAAATGTTGTAAAAAATACACTAATCATCATCTTTCACCACAGGGAGCTGGGCAATATCTATGCAAGTAGCCTGAATACTTCATTCCACAACACCTGAGACACAGGATGCAAAATTTGCTTACTTTTTAGGGAGAAGCAACTTTGTTAAGAGAAGCTAAACAACCATATCACTCATCCTTAAACAGATGTTAGGTATGTGTGATAGCAACACCTAGAGCTAGGAAAAAATTATGAAGGAGCATATTTATGGTCACAAGGTCATCAGCCTCATGACTCATGCATTCCTGATATCAAGCTTAGTTCCTCCATCAAGACTTTCCGCTTAATGTATGCCCAGAATACTGCAACAGTTGTTAAAACAATTAATAAACAATTGCTCTATGTGTTCCTTAAGGAAGTACTCACCTTCCCAACAAGGGCTGGAATATTCATCGAGTTAGTTGCAAAGCCCATGCCAAACACCATAGCATCTTCCACACCAAGGAACTTGGCCACAAGTTTCTCTAGTTCTACATGTTTGTCTAGGGTGCCTGCAGAAATAAGCACAGGGAATCTTAAATCTCATTAAACTGTAGAAGTTATTAATTCTAAGGACATAAAACATACAAAAGAACAGGCTAGAAATGTGTCATTAAGTTCTAATGAAGGTTTTCCATTTGTATCTTGAGCATGTGGGATAATGCAAGAAAAGGCAAGGAGACAAATCAGCTATAACTAAAGCTAAGAAATACTGTTGCTGTTAAGGTAGCAAAGAGGTTGCTTTGGGGAAAAGTGCCCTTTTCCCATAACAACAACTTTTGGCATAGTTTATTCTGAAGAGTAATTTTTTGCCTTTATTTCCCCCCCACAATGAGGACAAAAATATCTCCTTTTTATAGGAAACGTGGGACAAACATCTCAGGCATTCTTGAGTTCTCTCTGAACGTGAAAGCAAAAACCCATGACGACAAAATCCTTCCATTTTTTCTTGGGTGCCTATGTATGTGTACAAAATCCTTAATTAGGATTTTTATATGGATAGACAAACAAAAGCGTTCTCCATCTTCTTCTGCTTTGGAAGATAAAAGCTCTGCCACTCTCCATAACTGATGATAACTCTCCTCTTTCCTCCCTCCCTCAACGATAAGGCAACACTAGAGAGCCTTCTTTATCACGTGTTACTTATCTAATATTAGTGCCTGGAGTCTCCAAACAAATAAGGTGCTCCAACTAAAGCAGTATCTTTCCCACCCAACTCACAATGGAGGATGACAAAATACAAAAAGCAACAAAGGAAAGAGTGGTGTTAAGAGACTGAGATAACAAATAACTTTGAACATGAATGAATCATCTCAACTTGCCAGCTCTCTAGTCTTTGGTTGCCTGGCTGTGCATTGCAGGTACCAAGGCAGTAGGAACTCTTACAGGATGATCTGTGGGGAAGAAAAGAGAGTGGCCTGTGGATTCTGACAAAGCATTTCCCCTATGAATAAGGCTGTAAGCAGGGAACAGAAGAAAAAAATTAGGGAAGCGAATCTCTCACCTCACTTGCGCTGCACAAATTGACATCTCAATAATATAGGCAAAGTGAATTACAATCGATGGGAACAAGAAATCTGTGTTCACTGTGATGGACAAAGGGCAGATGAATGGAGGAAAGCACAAGCTTAGCTAGAGTGTCTTGACAAGAATGATGAGTCAGGATCTTACCTTCATCATGGAGGAAAGCTCATTTAAAAAAAAAAATCAAATAAAAATGGCAGCAGTACAGTTTCAGCAACAGTACTAACTCAGCTGGCTACAGTGAGTGTTTTCATTTTTTCTTGTTAAATATCCAAAGTAAGAATGGCATTCACTTGGAAACAGAATGTGAAAAAACATGCAGGCAGGTAACTCTCCAATAGCCAGGGAGAAAAGGAGCAAGGATCACGTGGCTTTTGGAAAAATCTCAATTACATGAACAGTAAAGAACAGTGGTGTCGTAGTTTTGCTCAGAGCCTGCCTCTGTTTTACTAGACCTCAGCCAGCTCTGGCAGAGCTTGAAGAGTGTCTCTGCACTCATTGTATTGCACTGGATGTACATTGAGCTGGGCTGTCTCTAGCTCTGTGCTCTGATAAGTTTGGTAACATGACACATGAAAATTAGGTGCTGCAGAACTTCCAGTAGATGTGAGCTGACTCTGCATGAAGCTCTTTGAGGATGGCTGTTTTTTGTATTTGTAGATCCTGAGATACACATGGATATGTGCTGGCTCTGTACACAGCCACTGCTTAGTAACCAAGCTCTGTGAAGTACAAAACCACATAGTGTTTCAGAGTTGAGCTGCTCACTGGAGATGTGTGTGAGAATCTATGTCTTAACTTGTAAGCCCAGTAGGTCTCAGGGTGTATTTCTATGGTTAGTTCTATATTTTTTGCATTTTGGGCCCAGTTAGTCTTCAACCTGGTTACAGCACTCATTGACAACTGAGGGTTCCAGCACAGTCAGCTGCCCTAGTGTTCCCTGCAGACATTATTTTGTCACTTGAGGGCTATCAGCACACGAAAAGAAGTAGTAGTCTAAAATGGAAGCTTGAAGCCAACCACACTGTGGTCACAGCTTGAATTAGAAGGAGGTATGTGAAAGCATGAGAAACAAGCAGTGTGTGCTTTGCAAGGCAGGCATTTTAAGGCATGAGAAAATTGTCCCCAACTCTTCCAGGGGTAAATCTGACACTACCGGGGTGGAGTTAAAGTGCTCTTTGGGGTTGCATCATATGTTTTCTGTTTTTGAAAACAAGAAAAGCCTGACTCACTACAGATTATTCTGTTCAAGCATCTATTAGATGAACCAGAAAGGAACAGCACATTTTTGATGTATTTTTACGGGTTTCGTGATGGTAAAGAACAAGACATGCTGAAAGTGACCAATCCCTACTTATTATTTATTAATCCTAACAGTGAATGCAGGTGATATTGTATATCGCTATTGCCTACAAATCCTGGAATACAAATTAGAATCAGCGGGAGTTTGGTTTGCAAAACCAAAACCTGAATGACAAGGACTTGCAAAATGAGCCCTCGTTTTTAATTATTTTGATGATAATGGCAATACTGTAGGTGGTAGGTGAGGTGCTGCAGAAGCAATACAATACACATCAGTACCGACAGTGGGAGGTTTGTGACAATGATATGCATTGAGTAGAGTTGATAAAGCATATCGGCTTGCATTTAGCCACGTTTAAGGTAAAAGGGGTATTTATTTAATAAATTACATAATTATTTAGTCATATCAGATTTCTCAAGTGTGGGTCAGTCCTTGGACAGCATATAAACTGCACCAATTATTTCATTTCTCTCCATTGGAGGAAAGAAGGGGTCAGATAAGCTCTGCTGGAATGAGGCTTGTCCACTAGCGTTCCCAGCTGGTCACAGCAACCACCCCAAGAAGCATAAACAGCACTACCAGACAGATGCAAGTGTGATTCAAAGGAACTTCCACTGGCACAAGCTGCTACATCTCAAGCTACATAAGAAAGGCAGTAATTACATGTGTCTTCATTAAATACAACCTTAGCGGTGTCAAGTCAGGTTATCATGGCCCTTAAAATGTCTTGTATAGTGCTAAATTCAGACCAGCATCATGATCTGGTGAAAAGTGATATACTGGATATATTTTATTAATACACTGTATACACAGATACCTTCTACGCTTGTCCTATACAAAGACATTAGAATTTTTCCCCATACTCTACCTGCGCTGATTTTTATGCTGACTACAGCTTGGTTTGGCCTGAGAAATGAGGATACAACTAAATAATGTATGCCATTTTACCAGGAAAGATTTAAGATAAAAAGGAAAATATAAAGCTACCTGCATCTTTAAGAGACAAAATAGATTTCTTTTGAAAGTTATTCCTCCCTGCTGAACAGTCATATGCAATAGTGTACAGCAGGTGTTATGGAAAGTAAAATCTCAGATCTTATCAAAAGTGGCCTTTCATAATGTTAGCCACCTCCACAGGTTTCCACACTTTTCAAAGCAAATCCCCTCCTTTTCAAAATTTGATGACCCAGTTCCCTTCATTAACTCGCCACTGCACTCTGGGGACAGGGAACAGGAAGCAGACTCTGCTTGGGCAGGCTTTCATAGGCTTACCCATGCTCTTGGAGTGAAAGTCACTGTCAGTCTACTTGACAGATGAAGCTTGAAAATGCACTTCCCATGATTCACACAGTTCACCATTTAGCTTTGATACTTTCGACTTGGACAAGGTGTTTTATGCCACTGGTTAGTCTGCCCAATACAGTTTTTCAGGTTCTTACGTGCTAATGACATGTACTGGTTAAACTGCCAACACTGGCAACAGGATCCTTTAACAGAATTTTTTGTTTGGAATTCTGAGACCCAAAGATGACTGGAAATTACCTGCTTGCTTCAAGATAAACAAGAGCTGGAGGAATAAAACTGATATAAGCAACAAGTCATTGAGAGGAAAAGAACAGATTCCCGTAAAAACCACTTCTACATATGAACACCAACTGGAAATCCTGTAGATCACTGATGTGACTCACCAAGGTGAATAAGAACCATTACGCTATGAAAGCGATGGTTTGTCAGAGGTATCCTTAGGAGTGTGGGGAACACAATAAAACACCTAAACTTCCCTACCACATTTGAAACTTAAGGTCACAAACTCTGGTAAGATATTTGTCAGAGATGAAAGAATAATATTACTGAAGCACATACGCACTTTTACTAAGGCCAGACTGGATGAGTTATTACTAGAAGGATGAAGAAACAGAAGACATAGAAAGCGTATTATTGATTTCCACCATTCTACAAGAGTGCATGATGCAGATGGTATCACTGTCCAACACAGCCCACTACAAGAGCAAAGCCTGAACTTGTTGAACAATACATACTGGTAAGAGAGAGGGAGAGAAGCACACAGTAATGTTATGTAGTTGCCTCAATACTGCATGCGCATAAATGAGCCCCAGGAGAAGTGGGTTTTGAGGAAGCATTTGAAAGAAAGGAAATGCTCAAGCTTTCTTAATGTTGCTCTCAGCTGATAGGACTTTCATACTAAGAAGATGCTGCAGGTATCATAGATATAACAATGTACCTGTGTAATTTACTGATTCTCAGAAACAAGTAGATTAATTTTAAAAAAACTTCCAGTTTAATTCGGATCTTCCAATTTTGTTTGCTTTTTTCCTTTATAAAAACACAAGGCTAAAATTTACGGTTGGAAGTCCAGCCTATTCATGCCAAAGCCTGGATGGCAGTATCTCTAAATGTCTAAGTATTTGCATGTACATAGATAAACATTATACATTAAAGATATTTTAGGTTTTAAACAGGTCACACAACCCTTAGTTACTCCTGATACCTTCAGTTCCACCTGTCAGAAGATGGACTGTCCGGAGCTTAATCATGCTTTGCAAAGCATACTTTTGCAATGGTGAAATACCAGGAATGAACTAGATCATAAGTTAGATCATTTATTTATGAGGGTAGGCACAAAAAGGAAGATGATGTTAGTAGGAGACAACACAGAAGGAAAATTCCTCTCATGAACTGTTTCCTAATTTATACCATATCCTATCAGAAAGTAGCCAAGATTATGAAATATATATATACACACACACACATTCTCATTTATGTGGCTGTATTTCTCCTTAAGCTCCTACTTGGGAACTGTAATTTATGGGAACTTTAGTTCTTTATCTCTCTCTGCTAACTGAAAAATGGACCATTTATTTCTGTGTTTGTACAGCACTGAGTTTAAAACGAGCCCTGGCCCTAATTAAAGCTTTGAAGTGGTATAAAAGAAAGAACAGCCAAATAACTATTTTTACCTTCTTGAAATGCTGCTAGAAATTCATATCAGGCCTCAAAACCTAACAGAAAAGTGAAGAGGATGGAGCTACTTTTGTAGTCTAAATGTTGGCACAGGTTTTCAGATCTGCTTTTTAGAAATCAGATCATAACCAAATATAAAAAAAAAAAATCCTCAAACAAACAAAAAGCCCTACAACTGAGTGCAAGCTAGGCATTAAAAGGTAATCTCCTAACCATGCCCTCCAGAATGAATCACCCACCCTGCAAGTGTTCTGTGCAGGCTCCATCTTGTCTTTTGGTCCAAGGCATAATCACAGGAGAAGGATTTCAAAAGGCAGGAATCCTGCTTGGCTGCTTAAGTAGCACTAATGATACATTTGTTTCTGTTGCTCATGCATATCATCTCCATAAGGAATAATGGCGAGTTAGATAAATAGAGCATTGGAACTACCAGCTGTCATGTGACAGCCCCATCACTGCCCTGGCGCTAAGCCTAAGACTGTTCAGGTCACGATAATCTGCCTTATCTTAAAAAAAAAAAAAGTAACATTACTGATTTTATTATCATCTGCAATCAGCAAGCAGGAAACAGTGTTAAAAATCATTTGCATATTTCTTCCTTAATAATTTTAAGTTGCATTGCTTAGAAAAGGCTGACTATAAACATGACAGGATGGGCTCAGAACAAAAGGCTTGTGAGCCTGCCTCCAATGGTAGCCAACTCCCACTCTTGCCATTAAAATACTCTGATTTGCATGGGAAAAAAGTACTTCACATTCAAGTTGTCATCCTTTTCACTATATAGAGGGAATACATGCTATTTCAAATTTATTTAGATTCCTATTTGTTAGCATTTTCATTAAGCTAAAAAATAACACTTTTGAGAAGATTAAAATAAATAAAACATAAATAAAATATAGTTTAGAGATTTTTTGAGGGTAGTTTACACGAAATAGCCTAACATTCAAAGTACTCCAGTTACTTGAATAGCTGGTTTCCAGTTACTTAAGTCCATCAACATTTAAGAATTATTGTCTCAGACCCAATGTTTATTCCTAGAAAACAAAAACTTCCTGCTTTTTCATGCCCCGATTGGTTTCTTCACTTATAATGAATTAGCCAAAGAAAAAAAAAAAAGGAGAAAAACATTTTCTGCACCTGCGGGGGAGACTGCTGCATGACAAAAGCTGTATTAATTTAAATTACATCCATGGTCAGTTTTGTAAGATACAGTAGGCACAGATCTCTCTATCCTCCCCCTTGACACCTCACACAGTTAATGCAGCATCTTTTCCTCTGGCTTTGGTAAGTTTAACCTTGCCATTCTTAGATGCGCTCAGAATGCTCTTACCATTCTAGGTCCCTATCGTTCCTCCCAGCCTGTCCCTCTGACCAAGAGGGTCCCCGTTCTACATCTCCAGCTGCTCCAAAATTTTCTGAAGCATCTCACTTATGCTTAAATTTCTGCTGCCAAGATCCTTCAGGGACTACTTCCACCCTGTGTACCACCCAAAACTGAAAAGTCTCTCACATCTAAGCAGACCATAGCATCAATATTTTTTGCCTTCTGCCTACCGTTTGCAAACAACCACTTTCATCCAAGTCACTGCTCTTAGAAGACATGCCCCAAGCATATGTAGAATTATTTCTTGTTAATCTCTTTTAAGTGTCTTCCCTTAATGTCTTTTTATTCTTAGTGTCCTCAGAAACACTGAAAACAGCCAGGTTACTGCTTCATTAGGTCCTTATATGCCACGTCTATCGTAAATGCTGCCCAACTTTATAGAAATATGAGTATGCGCACATTCTTGATTCAAGCCAAATTTGTATGATGATTTGCTGGTCCACAGTCCTAGTATTAATGATTGTACAGCAATGGCCACAGGCATATAAGTAATAATATAAATTAATACTGAACAACTAATTACATGAAATAATGCTAAACAATTAGTATTAGAGGCACCACGCCACACAAAATGTCCCTTTTGCCCATAATCCTTCATCTGACAGTGGTCTTGTATCGATGTCTGGGGAAGAATGAAAGCAGGACAAACATATCTATAGTAGTATCCTAGCTTCTAACTAATTTCAGCATAAGGACATCCTGAATCAGATAATAGTTTTGGTATTTCTAGTAGCTATCAATGATCTCTCCTCCGTATGTGGCCACTGACCCCTACAATGCAAGGGAGTGTCAAGTTTTAGTGTCCACAGCCTTCTTTGCGATGAGTTCCTCGGGTCTGCCAGCCTCCAGGGTGAAGAGCTGCCTCTTGTATTTAGATGGAAACCTTCTACCAACTTCATACAGTGCCCTGTAGATCTTGTAGTGGAAAAGACAATGGACAGTCAACCCTGGCCACTCTTCCACGCCACACATAATTTTGAAGATTTCTAGAATTTCTCCCTCTAGACTCTTTTTGAGCCAGATGTCAGGCATTTCTGACAGCTGAAGACAGCTAGCTCAATAGTTCTTCACCCAGAAGCTGTTTGAGGCCTTTGATGATCCTTGTTGTCCTTCTCTGATGCTTTCCAGTTCTGCTAAAAGTTTTTGACCAGAACTACACAGAGTACTCAGGATGACAGCAAACTGCAGCTTCACGCAGTAGCATACTGAGGTTCTAATGGTGGGATTTCTGTTCACTTCCTAATAATTTCTAGTATTTGATTTGCTTTCTGACCACTGAACAAGCAGCTAATGCTTTCAGGGAACTACCACCTATAACCCCAAGATCTTGCTCCTAAGGGATAATAGTTAGCTTGGTCTTAAAAAAAGGAAAACATTTTTCTTTCAGATGGAAAGTCCTACAAAAGCCTCAGGAATGTGTCTTAAATGACACTGTTATGCTAAGAAAGTAATTTATTATTATTATAATTTAAAAAGAGCATGGAATTAAAAATGGAGTGAAAAGCCTTAGATCTTTTTATGGAGGACAAATCTAGCAAGACCAGCCACTGTTTTTATCAGTTTCCTATGCTTTTGTGCTTGAACAGGAATGTCTGTTCAAGTGGCATGTGCATTATTATTTTAGAGAAAGCATGAGGAGGGCTTCACAGTTCTCACTGAAGTATGTTTACGTACAGTCTTAAGTTACTTTTCTGGGAATGTAGAATAACTGTTTTACATTTAGCAAGGTTTAGCTTCACTAAGTTTCCTTAATAAAACACAGTTTTGTAAAGATATAAACAACCATGTTAAAACATCCATATCAACTTATTCTGAGAGCAAACTACCTGCAACAACATTCTGATATGACAGCATTTTATATCCACTCCACAGTCTGCACAGTTATAAGAGGAGGAGTTTAGGCAGAAGACCACAAAGGACAGTTTTACCATCATGTATTCTTTCAAACTACACTCACATTAATTTTATTTGTTTCTTCTTTGTTTCTCTGTCTCTCTGATGTCTTCTCAAAGGAGTGGAATGATCCCTCTTAAAGAGAGACACCTATGAGAGAGATCTTGGTAAAACCCCAAACATGCCAGACACTTAAATGCACATAAGCCGAACAGCACTTTCAAAGTTAGTTAGCTTCAGATTATAAATATGTTCAAGTGGTCTCTTGGATTAGGACCCCACAGGCAATTTATAGCCTCGGCTCCTACAGCTCACTGCATTTTTACTTCAAGCCACTTTAGCTCAGCCACACAATAACAACAAGAGTTTTGGAATGTTATCTGCCCAGGAACAAAACCATTCTGTTTTATTTTTCTAGGACGAAGATGGCAAATGATAATTAAAAAAGGTAAAACCTTTCATACAGACCCTTCCCTACATCTCTCTTGAAAGTATACATGTATACATATTTAACTCAGAATTTTTCAAATCTGTTCAACTGTGAACTAGAATAGAGCTGAAGCAGAACAAGAAGGTAAAGGAAAAAGAAAAGAGGGTATCCACAGTACTAATAAGAAGCTATTTTCCTTAGGTTGTTTATACATTTCTTGGCAGTAGACAGGCTCCAACAGAGTCAGGGTCAATGAAGTAACCATTGCTCAGAACTGCTCTGTGGAGCAACCTCTTTTTCTGCTGGCCACACAAGCACAGGCTCTCTGTTAGCTGCCTAGGACAAAATGCTATGACTGTTCATCTACACCATCTAAGCCAGGTATTAACACCCTGCTTTCCTATTTTAATGTTTCAATGTCCAAGCTGCTCTCTGAAATTCACTCCCTAAAAGACTGATACTGACAAGACTTGTACGATGTTCTTTATTTGTAGCCCATTCTTGCATAGTGAATAGTCTGAATGAAGTTCATGGGGCTATTGTGAAAGCAATAGGAATGAATCTAAAACTCTGCTCAATCTGTCAAGATAACTTTGAGAACTGTGCAGGACTTCAGAGGAAGAGGAAGTCCTAGAAATCTGTATACATTGGCTCTGAAAAGACAAGATGAAGTAATAAGATTTTTTAGTACTTGAAGACAGAATCAATCTTTTCTTAAGGTTTGTTTTTGAGAATAAGTCAAAGTTATGTAAGTCTTCCATATAAAAAATACTGCAAAAGATAAAGAATGAGGAACACTAGGCATATTCTTTGACGTACTGAAAACAACTTGAAATGTTCTCAGACAAAATAGAATTCAAGAGGGAGAGACACAGAGAAATGTTCCTTCAGTATCTTAGATGACTAGTAATGGTGACCACTTTCAAGCATGCAATTCAGGTTAAACAATATACTGCAGTCACCAGATGGGTCACCTACAAAAGGAAAGTAGTGTCAATCTGCAAACCCTCTCTGAGTCATGTCATTGACATATTTATTACTGGCAACTCAAACTATGATAAGAAGCAGATGACAAGGTTTGCATTATTTTTTGTCTGGAAATACGACTTTAAATAAAAAAAACCAAAGTAAATATAATATTTTTTCCATAAGATTTCTGGAGGCGGAGAGTTTGCTTTGAGACATACAAAATGAAAGTTTTTCAGGTTGCTGGATTGGGGCGGGGGGAAACCCAGAAGTCTATAAAAGACTTCTCTCTGCCAGGAAGCATACCTTTTTTTCTTTTGGTAGCTCCCAAGAAAGATAAAGCCTGAAGAGAAACCTCTCCTTACATTTCTATGACTCGAAATTGTTCTCTCTGAAATGCAGGCTGATTGCACCATCAGGAATGCAAGGCTTTGTGTAAAAATATACAATTGAAGCTAACACTACATGCAGCCTACAAATCATAAAGGATATATAAACCAAAATAGTCAGATGGAGCCTTCCTGAATTTATTCCTTAGAGGCACACTAGAAATTTCTATGTTGTGCCCATTAATGTCTTATAAAACATTACAATATATTCTTAGAACATGGGATTAAAAATAAAATATGTAAAAGCTCATTTATCAATCAGAACACTCTGTATATGGTAACTGATACAAATCCGTGATGCAATTAAATTTGCCCTAGAACAATTCTTGAAGTCTCCATGTTTATTTTACTACTTTTAAAAAATAAACCTGTTACTTGCATCATTAAATATCCCAGACCACTGTATGACACATTTGGTTTTGTTTTTCCAAAAATCAATAACATTTTTCCTTTAAAAAAAAAAATCCTTATGTGATAATGAATAAAACACAGAATCACTTTTAATAGTGAAACAAGTAATTGTTGATGTGACTAAAATTCTCTAAGTATCCATTTCCTTCAACATATCTGTAAGAAAAAGCATATAGTTACAGAATCTTTGGTGGCCATCTAGCTGTTTACTCACCCATTTCCTGTCTGGTACTGCAAATCCCTGTTCCATACTTTTGTAACTCTATGGTCACAGTTTTCAAAGCATTAACGTCCGTTTCTGCAAAGCCGAGGTAGTTATAAGAACCCATATTGATTACATTCTTGATAGTCTTTCCTGTAAACCTATAATTAAAGCAAATTTTAAAGAATAGTGCAACTTTCCCTCCAATCCCAAACAAAAAGCATATTAAAAAACTCAAAGATTTTCCCACCAAATTTTGTACCATTGTCAAATTCCTATTTGGGAATTTACAATCCTCACACTTTAATGTCACAAAACTTTTTCCAGCCTTCCTCTTTTCATGGCTAAATAGTGCTTTTTGCTCAGAATGTTTTCCAGATTCCAAGCTGCAGATGGCAATATACTAGTATTAGGTGAAAGGGTGTTTTTATGGATTTAAATAAACAAATAAACCTAGAACTTTATTTAAGGAACAACATTCAGACACTATTTTTTCAAGAAAATTGCAATAGCTTCCACAAAGTCATCAGTGTTCACACACATGCAGAAACTGACATGAGGAAAATGTTGTGGGAAACACTATGACATGTTCTCAATAAGCTGAAATACAGTCAACCTACACACTGTCTATGCGGTGAATTTCCATATCTATTTAATTTAGTAACAGTTGCGATACACTGAAATCTTCAAGCTGTAAACTGCTTAAAATTCACTGCCAAAGACTCGCTATGTAAGTAAGAAGTCACATTTATGCAACTCAAGAAATTATGACTTAAATCCTAACCAAGGGGTACAACAAATTTCATTGTAATATTCTGACTAAAGGTCTGTTATACATGAAGTGTAAGCACTCTTCCTTGTGCTGACACAGTCAAAACAAAACCCATTTATGATAGAGTTCAGTCCCCCCTGTACTGCATTTCCAAGCAATATTCAGAGGAAAGGGGAGACAGATTGTCAGCACGGTACTGATTTCAGAAGAAAAAAAAAAGCTGATGTATATCAGTTGAAGATCTAGGTACGAGGGGCTAGATACAACTTCCTGTGCTTTGCAGATGTATCAGGAGTCTCTGAAGCTGACAGCTGCAGATTGTAAGCTGACTCACCTAAATGTCCAGTTGTAATCATCTGTAACGCGTTCCATGAGGTCAAACTGTGGCCCTGGGACACTGCAAATTGGACGATTCCAGTTATCCCGTATTCTCATATAGAGGTTTCTGGTGTAAAAGTTCTCAAAATCTTGATAAAGTGGCACAAAATCCTGGTTTGAAAACATGTACAGGGTTATGTTGCTAGGGAAACGTCTGCTTCTGTACCCAAGTCGTTCCCATTAAAAAGGAAAAACTGATTCATTAGTAGACAGAGAGTTTAACAGCCACATGTTCCTATGTCACAAACAACTCCAATCAGCAAATATCTTACTTTAATTCCCTTGAAATGCAGTGTTGGCTTTTTTAGGGGTATTTTTTTGGTTTGTTTTAAATGGTCGACAAGTTGGCCTAGTTCTCCAGTCCAACATTGGAGAAGTTGGAAATGAAAGAACTCATGATTCTTTCACTTGGAGAAGCCAAATGCTTCAAATTGAGCATTTTGCTGTGCATGGAGCAGATTGCAAAACTAGGATAAACAACTCATTATATTTCATGAAATGCTGGCTACTTTAAATTAAAGCTAGTCCAGTGTAATTGATCTGACATTATTGGCCTAGACTGGACATGCAAACAGCCAGTTAAGACAACTAGCTTGGTTGACAATTAATTTCTATCTATGGATTTTACTTGGAAATTAAATTAAAAGAGAGGTATGGAATCTAGACAAAATTTTATATGAAACAGCAATATAGCCATACTAGACATTGGATACAACAAACTGATAAAATAACATGGCATGTAGTTACATATGTGGGAGACTGGAGAATTAAATGAACACGTAATCTATGGTGGATGGCAAAAAGATTTAACTGGCATGTCTGAAATCAAAATAGCTCAACAAATGGCCAAATCATGAAGTGAATTGAAAAAGATATTCCATAAGAATGCTGATAAAAAGACTGTACCATGATATTTCATTAAGTAGTGCATGCATCTTTGAAAAGCCAAAATAGGAAACAATTGTGGGAATTTTGTTTGTAAGAGGAACAGTAACACTATTCGCATTTTTCCTCCATTATGTCAGGTGTTAGTGTAAATGATGGCTCAAACAGAGAAAAATAGGAGTTTAAGAGATTTGGAGAGATGATATATTTAACAATAAGGCATTTCTGAGTTTTCTTTTTCTATGGATTGACCTAATACACTGAGATTCTATTTTGCCAAGAGTCTTCTGACACTCTTAGAACAAGGTGAACATCTCTCTGGGTGAAAATGACGATTTTACATATATACATAGGTACATATTCATACACATGTGTTTAACTGTACTGCAGCGCGTGTCATTCCTCTCATCACTATGCAATGTTGTTCTCTAAGATGAAAGTTTTCTACCTTGTTACTTCTGTAGGTTATTGTACATAACTTGCAAGCAGGGGGAAAAAACCCTCAGCTTTAGATACATAGTTTCTTTTTCATACATACTTTTTGTTGTTCTCTCTCTGCAGCAACGTTACGTTTTTCTAGTCCCCAGGCTCTCATAAAATCTCGCAGGTAGCCAAATACTGTTCCCACTCCAAAACCCAGGAAAGTAAGAACAGCAACATACATTGGTGCCTGTTCAAAGTGCTCAATAAATGTTTTTTTGTAGAGAGTTCCATTTGATATGCCATTCTTCTGAAAACACAGAACAGAAACTTGTGATTAATATATTTCATCGCATCAAAGCTTAAACCTCGAGGCAAATGTTTTTCTCCAATAAGCTACAAATTAGGAGAGACGTTTAGACCTCACGCTGTATCAGCTGATGCAACCTATACCTGAAGAGGAGGACTTTAACACTGCAGTTGTTACTGACCGCTACAACTATCTTCTATTTTCTATCCTCTCCACCAATGTCCTCAGTTGCAGGTGTCTTCAACACCACTCCCTTGTCTATTTTGAAACATGTGAAACTTATGAAAGATTGGCAATGTATTGTTGTGTAATTGGACAATTATTTCAGAGGTGATTAAATGGAAACCACAATACTCTGTTCTTGCAAGGCAGAGCTATAAAAAGGGAAGGGCAGCATTAAAAAGTCACCTACACTGCGTCTGACTCTGCTTCTGGAAGTCTTGTGTAACCCATTGCAACAACTAACCTATATACAACCCAATCTGTCTAAAATAGGGTGCTTTTACTGTGATGTTCTTCAGATCTGAGGAAGTATCCAAAACAGCTCTGATCCCATCTTCCATTTCTATTCTGATTTCACAAATACTTTTAATCATAGTTTCAGTGGTACTTCTAAGGGTACTTAAAAAAAAAAAAGAAGAAAAAAAGAGAAGAAAAAAAAGAAAAAAAAAAAAGAAGAAAAAAAAAAGAGGAGAGACACACAGACACCCTGCTTGTTGGAATTAGCCACCCTATTGCAAGCAACTTCTAGAAATTTACAACCATGTGTGGACAAAAGATTTGATCTTGAAAATATTCTAAAAATTCCGTTTTCAAATTAAAGCAGCTAAGTGTTTTAGTTGCAATCTTTTCAAACCAACTTGTGTTCAGTAGGCTTATCAGATTATTCTTTGGAAGAGAGGTAATTCCCTTATTTCTACAAAATATGATGGCATTTACAGTTACTGTCTAGTAACAGCCAACCTGTCAATTAAAAAATAACAAAATGTAATCCAGAAAAAATAGTGCCCTCTCTAAAACAAGAAAAAAAAAAAGAGAGACAGAGAGAAAAGACACAAGATATACATTTTTGAGCATATTATAAAGCAAGACTACCGACATATGAAGAAATACCATTACTACATTGCTGCCTGTGGGATGGATGAACTAAAAAAAAGTAGATTATCTATTTATGTAATGCAGCAAGCTGAAATAGAATAATCATATTAAGAACAACTGCAAATTCACAGTACTTGTCAGAGCTAGAGTATTATTGATCTTCATACTGCATTAAAATGCCTTTATCCTCAAATGATTTTTATTTCAGTAGTAACTTGCTGTCCAATCCTGGATTCACAAAGTTTTCTTGGGGGGGGGGGGAAGGTGTTGAGCACAAGATAGAATATAAAGATCTTGAAGGAAAGCCAAAAAGGGAAAAAAAATGCTGGTAAGGCTGAACAGAAACACATTTGGACTTTGGAAAGATGTATTGCCCTGCAAGGGAGAAGGAATGCAGGGCTGGCTCTCACCATATGAGGGTAGACCTTTGAAGCAATGCTACACATGCACTTGTACCTAAAGCTAATTGCTCTTTTAGGGCAACCTATTTACCATGAAAAACATATAATGAGGATGAATTAAATACACGGTCAAGTCATATTTCACATGAGCCACAACAGCTGTGTGCACACAACAACAAGATAAAGTATTTCATCAAGGATTAAGCTCAGTTGTATTACCTTACACTTGCCATGGGCTAAGAGCATACTTATGGTCATCTATGGCAACTCAGTTGACATTGTAGCCTGTCAAGCCGTGATGATGCGACAATACACCTGAGCCCGGAGGATAGAATTAGCATGATAATTCTGTTTATCAATTTTATTAAGAAACACTTTGTTGTTATGTATCTTATTGGTAGAGGAACAGGGAATCTCATATCAGACTCTTGCATTGCAAAATTCTTCCACAACAAAACTCTTTTGTTGTGGAACTCTCATTTCAGCTGCTGCTGTTTTATGCAGTCAGCATGACATATGTATTTAAACACATAACTGTTATCACCTACACCACTGTCACCTACCCTTAACACAAATAGCTAGTAGTAAACGACATCAGTAGTAGTAAAGTACTAAGCCTCAGGATTGGAATAACCAAAACAAGTGGATTTGCTGCTTCTGCAGAGCGGTAATGCGGATGCTTTTGTGCAGCACTTCAAGCACTGGGGTACGGGTGACTTGAGCATCATGAGGAAGTTCGCAATTTCAGCCAACCTAAATGATCAGTGGATGAATGATTAATTGCCATTTTGCATTACATTACTGTTGACTTTTTACATGTTATAGAGTTTTATTTGAGAAGAAAGAGGTCTAATTGGAGACTGTGCATTTAGAGCACCTAGACAGTGAAGGCAGATGTAATTAAGCTGTTGCTGGCACCAAAAATCAAACACAACAGATCTACAAATGCCTGAAATGATTCAGAGATCACTAGTTACACTAGTTGCACACTGGCTGCTCTGCTGAATTGTACACTCACAAATATATTATTATCTGTAATAGCGCCTGTAGTAGAAAATACATTTTCTAGCTCCATACCTCAACTGTAGCAATCCTAAGTAGCAGATGAGTAGGCAAAGATTCTAAAATAAAAAGTAAAGAATGACTCTGTCCTCAGTATATTCTCCCAACTTCCAGCAATTGGTGACTTTGAGATTTCACAAGCCTCAGATTGTGTTATCACATTTAATAGTAATCAGGGAAAAAAATATGAATTTGATCATAATTTTTGAACCCACAAATAATGTAGAAAGGAATTGTGCATTTTTATACTTGATTTAATCTTTAAAAAAGTATTTTCTTTTTTTATTATAAAATTACCCGATAATTTCAATTTGACAATTTACTTTGACCATTGCTGTCTGTTCAGTTTTCCTACTCAACCAATTACACAGCTCATAGTTTTCTGTACTTAAATGACTTATCCACTTCTCTCTTCCCAAGCTGAAGCATCTTAATCTACAAAACATGATATTTGCATGATCACCTATTTCTCCTCACCCCTTTTTCCAGACCATTGGTGAAAATGGGAGAGAGCACAGGTCCACTAAGAGATCCTTGGAGTACTCCACTCCCTGCGTCTCCCTGATCACCTTTTCAAAAATCGTATCTTATTTGTAATCCCCCATTTGCTCTGGTAAAAAGGCCAACTTAAGCAGCAGCCCAGAGTTACTCAGCAATTTTATGTTTGGCTTCCTTTAAAAATCTTGAGTAAATACCCTTTGTGGTATACTAATCCACATTTTATCGGCTTGTTTTAAAAATTCTGTTGGCATTCCAAATCAAAATAGTTTCTCAGTAGTCTGCCACAAAGTATACTTTCCAGGCACAAATGCAGGGAATCTACGAATGCAATGTAAAGACACCAAACGCAGAAAGGCTACAGACAAAATTCAAAATGAATGGCTGTTTTGCCATGGAATTTGACAAATCTAGGATTTCATTGATTTCTCAGAAATCAAAAGCACAATCAGGATATGTAACCTCTGTGTGTTGAGTCTCTGCTTAGCTTATTAGATCATGCTGCTTGTAGTCTCTTGGTACCAAAGGTCACACTGGCAGGTCAGCCTTGTAAACTCTGTAGCACGTAGTTACAGAGAACCCGTATCAGCAGATTTGGTAGTGGCCTTAAACCACAGCTCCAAATTGGTTTCCAGTAAGACATTCACAATGAGAGAATTCCTGGGCAAGATTTTGATGTCAAGGAAGTCAACAGGAGGGATGCCAATGTAGTAAAGTCAGCTTTAAGTGCAATACCTCTTAGCTCCCCATATTCCATAATTACCCAAAGTATTTTGGTACTCTCCCCTCGTGAAGAATCCCCTCCTAAATGCCTTCAGTTTTTAAAAGGGAGAAATTAACACTAACAACAAATCTAACAGTGCTATTAGGATGGGCATCAGTATAAAATACTGAATATAATGGACATATAATCTTATTATTAGAGCAAGCTATTTTGATTAACACAAATTAACCTTGAAGTCTAATAAGCACACTCCTGGCAACATCTTTATAAGGAATAGTTACAAAACATGATATTTGCATTAGCAAAGAAAAATAAAAGATAGCTATGCAATAGCATGAATAATACCTAAATATTTATTCATACTACCCTTAAAGCGAGGAGAGAATTTTTCATTGTGTTTAGGTCCTGCAGCTTCTGGAATAGTGCTAGTTGGCATGAGCCAGATTTGTATCAAGGGGAGAACTAAGAATTGAACAGCACAGACATAGTGTCACAGTACTAAACCTATGTACTGGCCCTGAGTAATTTACTAGCAAAGAGATAACCACTTATGCTGGTGTAAGTTCGGAGTAAACCTATGTGAGTGGAGTTGCATCAAGGAAACTGAGACCTGAGAACTCATGTTTTCATGCAAGTCTGTTCTGTAGAGACAACATAAACTCTAAAGCAATTCGGAAATCCCAATCTGCTTTTTGAAACCTCTCCTTAATTAAATATTTTTTGAGCTATTTTGGCCACTTCCAATACAGCAGCAGTAGGTGCAGACAGCTATATCCTTGAAATAAAACTACTGGAAGAATAATAAAGTCTTTGTCTTTAAATATAAGTTCCCCACTAGGAATAAAATCTGATCCAGAAGCAGATGAAACTTTATTTTACTGTCCCTCAGTTTAAGAAGAATGTTTCATCCATTTCTCGATCAGATTTTATCAGGTTGTTGCATACAATCTATCAAAAAAAAAAATGACTGATCTACATAAAGCTTCCAAGACAGATATGTATATGAAGAGACAGGTGTTGAAAACTGTGAACCAAGTGATAGCCACATTTGCTCAATATCTGCCAGATTTTAAGATAACATTGAAATCTTGACCAAATTAGAACAGTGCATGGCTACAGCTAAAAACTGATGGTAGAACAGACTGATAATCACTGATGGAACATCTGAATGCTTGCAGATGGTTTTGTTCTAAACAGATGTTTCCTCTCTAACATTAGAAGAAAAGCACCTGGGACAAGACCCTAAATGTAGGTGATTTTAGATGTCCTAGCATGTGTGAGACAGCCACATGGGGATAACAGGACCTAAAGATGCCTGTACCTTTCTGGAGCAGAAGCTGGGGATGGGGAGATGGGATACGGCAAGGTTCCATTTTAGCCGTGAGAAGGGTATGATCTGGCTGAATCCCACTCTGAGCTTGCCACTGGATAGTCAGTTTGAAGTGGCTGATGTGCAATTCTGTCCCCTGTGGATCATTGCCACCAGAAGGCTGGGTCTCAAAGAATAAAATGGTCAGGCTCTATGCAAACCCACCAGCTTGACTGCCATAATTATTATTATGTTTTCCCAAAGCCACCATAACTAGGCATCCATTAGACACTAGGGGAATCTTAATGATTGCATGCAGTCCCCAGGAAAAGAAAAAAGGAAGTTGAAATTATGAAAACCAGAAGTTTCTTATAATGAATATACTATTGACACAAATTGAGATTACTTCACAAATCTCTTCAGTTACTGGCAATGATATCCTTTAAGTATGTAGTTTCTTTTCTGTTACAAAACATTTCAGATCTTACAGGCTTAAGCTACTAAAACGTAAACCAAAAATGGTTACGTGGGGAATTCATAGCTCACTGAGCTATACAGAGAAGTTTTAAATTAAAAATAGTTGTGAAACTTACATGTCTGGAAGGTGCTAAAATGAAGGTTGCAGCCTCTTGCAATGTGACAAAGCCACAAGAAAGTATAATCTTTACACAACACAAACTATAAATAGCAACCAAGCCAAAAAAACTTCAGTTCTTATTACTGTGTGTCTGCAGAATCCTTGTTTAGACTGATTATTGATTTCTGCTGAAGTTTCAAGAGAAAATATATACCTGGTAGCAAGGCAATCGATAAGGACTAAAAGTAAAATTTTCAAGACTGTCCGGAGGGTTTAGGAAATATAAGACACCTTCAGAATAACTTGGGAATCCATGTGCTATTGAACTTGTCAGAGATTTAGAACTTAACAACTCAGGAAAAGTTTGCTCCCTGTAAACAGTATTAACTGCTGCTTGTTCAGTTCTGCTGCTTGAGGTTTGTATGAAGATCGACAGCACACTACAGGCAAATACCAACAAAGGTACAAAAAGACAGGATCTTCACCTTCCAGACTTGCATCATTTTTTCAGTCGAGCACAAGTGAAACTCCAGCATATTCACCTTATAACAAATTTGCTCAGCACCAAATAATCAAGTCCTGCAATGCCAACTATGACACTAATACTAAGAAAATACAGATGTGAATGACAAGCACATTAGAAATATACTGTTAAATAGAAAACATTGTTATATAATTAGGAAAAGAATACCCTTACTATATAATTTTCAGACTAACACTTTACTCTGATGCTAAAATGATACTTTTGAGTGCAACATAGGAGGTTGGGAGGATGCAGAAGACTCACTCATAAATAACATTGAGGAAGAAAAGAAGTTGGTAAATTCTAGAGACAGCAATGGCAAGATGTCCAAACTAGAACAAAGATGAACTTGGAAGGTGTACATTTAATTGTCTTAGTTTTATAAGTTTTTATGGAGATGTTTATATTCATTCAAGAATTCTCTCAGCCTGGTATGTCAGGATATGAATTTCTAGCCCTGCACAGTCTACAAGCAACGTGCATTCCGGCATCAATGAATGTTTATTTGCAACTA
Source organism: Grus americana (assembly GCF_028858705.1). Classification (NCBI taxonomy): domain Eukaryota; kingdom Metazoa; phylum Chordata; class Aves; order Gruiformes; family Gruidae; genus Grus; species Grus americana. The sequence goes on from NC_072854.1 coordinate 119,203,608, forward strand.
TTAAGTAAACTGTCTACTGTGTGCAATTTTTGCAAAACCTGTAGATCAGCACATGTTTTCATCTGGTATGAATTTAGTCCAGCAAGAAGAACTGCACATTGCAGAATGATCATACTACAGTGTTTGTCAAAAGAAAAGCCACATACATTTCTTCACAGCACAGAAGATTAAAGTCACACACACAGACTTGGGGCAAATGCCAGCATCAAACCATGAAAATGCAATGTGATGATGGGGACAAAAAAATCTAAGAAAACACTACTTTGAACTGTAGTTTTCAGAAATTGCAATATAAACCATAACAGATACTAATACTATCCAATACCAACTAAAGCACTTAAATCAAACAGTAGGTGGGAGATAAAAAAATTGCATAGCAAACTCTTCTCCCAGTGGCTTTATATCTGCATATTGCAAGCAATAGCAAGAAACACTAGAAAGAAAAAGGAACTTGTATGCCTGATACAGCTATTACTGTTTGCCATTGCTCCCAGAAAATTCAAAGTGGACTCAAATCAACATAACTAGGAAGGAATGATCTTAGTAATTTCAAATTGTTGGAGACAAAACAATGAAGTTCACTACCCAGAGAGAGATTTACAAACACCAGAAGGTATTTCCTAACCTTACAGCAATTACAGAGTAGAAAGCCAGGCATGTTGAATCAGACAAAAGAACTGGATGAAACACCTAGGTTACAGTAATCCTGACATAGTTCATGGCATCAAGTTGCAGCAAGTGCTTGCTATTATTTCCAAAGCTTATAGTAAGCTACAAGATTCACACTGCGTGGCCACATTAGAATATCTCCTGTTCATTCAAATCCTATGGCTTTGGCTTTAAGTATAAACAAACAAACAAGATGATGATGAAGTGGTATCACTTCAAAGGCTGTCAGTTTCTGCACATCGCTAAGGATGATCTAACAACACAGGAAATTTTTTCCAGAAGTGATTTAGCATTTAGAAATTCATTCTATGGATCTCATATACGTTTTTGATAAGAAACTAATATTTCCTGGGATCAAGACTGTAACTGAATGGAAGGATACTTGAGGTGATTTAACTAGACTGTTAGTGATTTTGTCCAGTGTGGATTCTGAGCTAAAATCTACATGAAGCAATCCACCAACTCAATTTCCCACATGCTGATTTTGCAAAGAACACTAGAAAATGTTTTAACTAGCATCAAATTGCTCTCCCTGCAAAATGTCCTTGTGAAGAAAACACTATAGATGAACAGACAGATTTTATGCATTAACTTGTATAACTGAATCATCATTGGATCTCAGAGCATTTCCCACTATATAGTACAACAGTTTCAAACAGGGTCAGGATTTTGTACAGGTGACAAATGGAAACAGTTTAATAATGAGACGCATATCCCCTATCAGAATGGATGCGTCCCTGGACTTTCCTGGATCATGCCAAATACATCGCAAGCTTAATGTGTTTAAACTTCAGAAACAGTGTCAGGCCATCATCAGTTCCCAAGATGACAGCACCGGTTTTGATGAAGACTTCTGGAAGGTGTAATACATCAGGTCCCTTGTGAAAGGATCACAAATGTAATTTTCAGTATACACGCTTCCTACCTGAACGTTGCATATCGTTAGACTAATTTGCACATTATTCTAGTTATACTGAGAGATATGCACAGGTTAAGTTGAAACAGTGTGCCCTCTAAGACATTGCTATTATTGCAAGGAGTATCATATCATATTTCAGAAAGGTGACGACAGAGAAAATCATTGCCAATTTTGTTAATGCAATCAGAGTCTTAGCTGGATTTATGCTATCTCTTCCAAGGTAATTAACTACTTTTAAATGATATTTAAAGCCAGATCTCTTGGCATACCATGGACAGAGAGCAAAGAGAGAGATACGAGATACCATAATAAAAAAAATCACCAGTTTAATGACAGGGAAAGCAGAATTTCTCAAGAACAGCTGGGAAAAAGGCAATCAGGATTTGTGTTGCTAGTTTTACAGACAGGGGAATTAAAAACTCAGTAGGAAGATGACCATCTGGGTAGACAAGGTCCTTCTCTGAGCTAGGATAGGACTTAAGCATCAAAAAAGACCCCTAGGGAAAAAAAAAAGACATTCAGAATAAACTCACTTATTGTATAGCACATAGGTTTTTAGGACAGAAGAATTTGAGGAAGATGAGGGAGACGGCCATCCTATAAATGTGCCAAGTGTTTCGCAACACATCACAGTGGGAATAAAGTTGAGAAAATGAATAGCTTGACACCTTCAAACACAAGAGAAGCTGTCTTAAGCAAGACGACAGGAATTCATTTAAACAATAGTTAGGCAACTTGGCAGCAGTACCCATAGCATAATTAAAGTCAGATGGACTATACCAAAGCCAGCATCAGAACTGGCATACATGATCATATCAGTGCACCATTTAATTTAACAACATGACAAGGGCCGCAACCCACCTATCCTCAAATTATCTTGTGAGGACAACAAAGTTTACAGAGTAACCTGGATTCACCAACTTGTGCCCTAATGCAGAAAAGCTATGTATTTTAACAGCTGACAACCAATTACCTTAGATTTTTTTTTTTTTCCCCATCTGAAACTACAGAATCAGTAACATCCTTCTCTAGCTATTTTTTGTTTGGAAGTTATCAAGAAAAGGTGGTTTCAATCTGTTATGACTAAGTAATGCCCACCTCTACACCTATGAAGAACTCACTGGAGGACTCCTCCAGGATCCCAGAGGTGGTACAGTAGTTCTGCAAGAGGCTGTTTCTTCCCACTGATTTCAATTTCTGCCTTGTACAACTGGAAAAGATGATCTGTGCCTCGATGACTTCTTAATATCTATTTAATTGTAATGATATTCATTAACCATTATTAAATTGGCTAATTCAGTCTGAGAGCTCAAAACAAAATTGTATTCTACTTCAATTGCTTGATGATTAATAAAAAAGAATCTAGAAATAAATTGTTACAAGATTTTTTTTTTTTAGTACATCATACCTTGGAATACTCTTTATAAGTTGTTCCAGTAATTATGTAAGTCATAACACTGAAGATGAGAATGGCTGACTTTCTCTGATCTCAACCTTCTGTAACTATCAGGTTTGCAGAAATCACCCTTAAATAAATGTTCTCCTCAGCTTTTATAGCAGTCTAGGTACAAACAAAAATGTAAGTCCTCACCCTGCCGTGTACTAATTTTCATCAATAGGTCCATGTCTACCTGGAGGCAAACACCTAGAGGCTGTGGTTCTTGGCTGAAAAGACAAAGATTAGGAAAAAGAAACACACCAGAAATTCAAGAGACAGAAATCAGGTGCAAGAATATTGAGGGAAAGGGGTGACTGAAGCATGTTTTGTTGGTTCAGCAAAGACAGACACCTTTTCAAACGCACACCAGGAAGGAAAATGTCAGTTGAATTAGCCTTTGAACAATTTTAACGTGTTTTCTAAGAAAGGAATCGTGTATGCCCTCATGTTACCTCTGTCTGCAAGTACCCCTCTAGTAGCTTTTGAGTTCATAGACCAATTTCAATCAAATCAAATGGAAAAATAGAGGTCTTCAAGACATGAACTTTCCTGAAAGCTTCAGGAAAATCTGACCTTGATAGTGCAATGAGATCCAAACCCATGTGCTGAAGGAAAGACAGCAATAACTTGGCTCTTTAGCCATTCTTAGGGTCAATCACACAAACACAAGTGTAATGACCAACGAGCCAGCATCTACATAGTTCTGAGCAAGGTTCAGCACATTCTGTCTCTCGTCCATCTGGAAAGTGAGGATGTGGTAGGCAAGCTGGGATGTTCTGGGGTGGTGGAAGATGCTGGACACAAAACAAGATGAAATCAGGCTTCATTAGACACATTGCTCACGGGAAAAACCAGTTGTGGACATTTTGCAAGCCTTTGTCTTACCTCCAATGTTATTTCTTCCCATATTGCTGTGGGGCAAATTAAAAAAACAATACTCAAACCATTGCTGCACCTTGGAAGTAGTTTAAATAGACATTAGGGTATCTTAACTCAAAGTTTTCATTTATACTGATCATAAAATGATAGAAATCAAGGGATTTAGGAAAAGCAGGAAATGGAACAGCAGAATAACAGGTTTCAGGAGAGCACAACTTCACTCAGAAATAGCAGGAAACTCTATAGGAAGCAATATTAAAGTTAAAGGAGTTAGGAAAAAAACAGCCATGTCTAAAGAAAATAATGTTTAAGGCAAAAGGACAAACCACTCTAGTGCTACTAAGCAGTATGCAGGTCTCAGCTGAAGCACTCCATCCAGCTTTGGGCAATGCTTTTTGAGAAAGAAGAGATGAACCAACTGGAGAGAGCTGGGAAGAAAAGCATAAAGTCTGGTGTGATGAGGAAAGAATGAAAGAATTTGAATTGTCTTGTTTAAAGAGAAGAGAAAACTCTGATGACTGTCAGCCTATGAGTCTTCAAACATGTAAACGGTAACTGCAAGAGGAAGATAATCATCTATGCTCTGGCAAGCATCGACATGCTTAAATCATAGCCAAGGTGATTAAATCAGATACTAGAAAGAACTTTCTACTGATAAAAGCAGTTAAACATGAAGCTAGAGCAATGGAGGTCTTTAAGATGGATGTAAACAAACCTCTGTCAGGAACATTTTACATATAGTCAAAGGTAATGTTGTCTAGCAAAAGATATCAGAAAGCAGAGCTGTCAGTCTCTTAACAAAATCCCAAAACAGAGTGGGAGAGCTTATGGGGTAAGAGGCTCCAGAATAGCCTTCAAGATATTCTAGCATAAAACTAACCCTGGATAAAACTGAGTCTGCCTTGTTATATAGAAATGGACTAGATGACATCTGGAAATACTTTTAAGACTTATCACCTATTTATCTCATTTACCGTACGTTCAGAAACCTCACCATGACCTGAAACACAGAACAGAAAAGATTGAGCACTCTGAAAATAGTCGGTACACATTTTGCACAGAGTGAAATGCAAGCAGATAGAGAGAACTTCTAAACCATGGATACTGGAAGAAGGAAGTAGATATACAGAGTTTCTGTTTAAAACTAAACTAAAATTAACATGACTCTGGCTTTTGGCAACTATCCATATTTGGATAACTTAGATCTGTTCAGCACACTACAAATCAGTGAACAAAGTTCTGGCTAACAAAGACTGTAGAGACTTTTTTCTTCTTTTGTGGTCATACAACCCCCCCGTTAGCTCTATCTCATTAACATCATTATGTAGCACCATTCTAGTATACCAGTCCTCTAAGAGATATGATAATGTTTCTCTGACTTTTCTGTTAGGCTAACACTTCCATTCACACACCTGTGCCTGCGCTCCTAAATTTGGGAAGTACCAAGACAGACAAAGAGTAGCTGGCAAAGCAAAGTCTAGGCAGGACCATCTAGAAAGGATGTGCTGAAGCTCTGACAAACCATATGCTCTCCTGAGCTACCTGACACATTTCAGGAGTGACAGAAGATGGCTATACACCAATCTTATTTCTCAAATATGACCATTGTCAACAAAACTCAAAAAGAAGGCTCACTCTTTCTCAGAAAGGAATGTAGTTTAAAGCCCATTAAAATGCAAAGATTTTAAAGTACTAGTAAAACAGTCTCATATTTCTGAAAAAATAGTTGTTGTTTAAAGTTATACATGATAAGCAAGTCACAGTAAAACTTCACATAGTGGCTAGATCTATCCGCTGTATGCCAAAATTGCTTGAGGACAGCCCAGTAGTAAGACTGGGTCCTACACCATGACTAGAGATAAGCAAGTCACAGTAAAACTTCACATGGAAGATAAATAAACCTTTTCAGAAGACCTCATGTTTCACCTCTTCACTTACACATCTGCAAAACCCAAGAAATTACTAACCTGAACATAAGATTAACGTTGTACCCTTCTATAATGGTTGTTACAAATATATTTGTGCAATGAGGCAAATAACCAGCAATGACAAAAGGTGCAGGTGTCTCACTCAACTACAGTGGAGAGGTGTCTCAAATTTGTTCTGACAACTTTAGTTCATCCAGTAACTACTCCGAGAGGGTGAACTACATACTTACATCCTACCGTCTAGCAGAGAAAAATATCATTTACTTCTGAGGAATATCCACATGTGCAAAGTAATATGATATCACTAGCATGTCTCATGGTACAAATCATTTGATAGAGAATTATTAAAGCTCAGTTATGGTGGGAAAAAACCCCAACAAACTACCTCATACACATAAACTCACAAAATCTGTCTAAGGTGACACTCCAGTAGGTAAATATTTAGATGTTTCAGACATAATGCTTCACAGTGAATTCTGAAACAACAGCAGCGTACTCCTAACTCCTTGTTTTACATTCTTTCTCATTCCACAGGGAAGGAAGCTCTGCACTCCTCTCATTCCCATATAGGAAATTAATCATCCTAAACTGAGTTAAGAAATTTTATGTGCCCATCCTGACAGCTCCCTTATGGACTAATGGAATAACTTTAGACTGTGTAAAAAAATCAGTTGATACAAAATCAGGAATGACAAGAGGGACATGCAGAATAACCATCATAATTCAAGAATATCCCCCTTTGGGGACAAAATTTGTACCAGATAGTATGGTAGTCTCTTCCCCTCCTCCCCCTCCTCCTTTTTTCCTTCTTTTTCATAGATGAAAGCTAATCTTTGAGAGCATAGCAGCTGCTGGAAGATAAAAAGTATAGTAAAACACTATTTGCAGTTCCTATATATTTTTTCCTTCATTCTGCTCAGAAGGAAGAAAGTGGACGGTCTTAGAATACAACTCAGGTAGAGCTGCCCAACAGAAGGGACTCATGAGGCAGAATCCAGGGTCTTTCAAGTGGGGGAATGTAGCTAAGGCACTACACTTAGTACTCAGGAAATGCAGCTATGGGCATCAGCACAAGGCCCTAGAGAAACTTCTAAAAAAAGATGAATCTTGCTTCCAGAAAAACAGAACCGTCAGCTGAAAAGGCTAAACTATGTAATTATCTTGAGTTACCTGTTTAAATAATTGCTTGAATTATGGGAGGACCTGATGTTTCCAACGAAGTCTCTTACTCTTCTCTTTAACCAGCAGTGCTTCCATTCCAGGCTGGCAGGAGATCACACATAATGGCCTCCGCTGCCAAGCTACACTCTTTATTTTCAGTAAGTCAGTCCATGTGGCAGGTGATTTCTGCAATGCCTGAAGGCAAGGTCTTGCCTCAGTGACATGCAGGGGCTCCTGGCTCGCAGCTTGTATGGGAGCTGGCAGGCTTGCCAACTGCTTCCTGACGCTGAGTTTTATGAAAGCAAGATACCTTGGCAGTACCTTTCCTTTACAAGAGGTAGCGGTTCTGGAATTGGGCTCAGATCAATCAGAGCAGTGGTCTGGCTTGAGTCTTGCCGACATCCACACAGAAAGAGATCGCAGTTCATATCCCCATCCAGTTCTAGAGTCTAATCCCCAAAGTGTACTATGAGCTCTAGCTTTAAGGCAAGCTAAAAGAGAAATAAATGTGAGGTTTCTCCTTTTGGATGAAAGGAGGATTAAGGCAGTTCGGACTAAGCTAAGAGCTCTGTATAGCCATGTCCATTGGAGCTGTTGTGTGGAAATGATATAGATTAATGTATAGTATAAATACTCTAAAACAGAAACTCTGTGTTCAGGTAGTTTACTTACAGGTTTGCCTTACCAAACGCATTGCTGCTTCATTTTCATAGAATCACTATAAGCCAAAACATGGGGGTAAAATCCAGTATCCTCTGTTACTTGCTAATGAACAAAACCAATTAAAGGGATTTTTGTGAAAGAAAAAAACCCAGACAATAGAAGAATATCCAAACTGGGATTCTACCATAGACACATTGCCCAAAACCAGGAGGCTTGGCTAGATCTATCCACTATATGCCAAAATCACTTGAGGACAGCCCAGTAGTAAGACTGGGTCCTACACCATGACTAGAGAACTGAAAATGCAACTGTTGGACAGTGCAGTGGTAAGTGAAGCTATACAGGAAGGTATAAAAAATAAGATTATACTTAAGGTTCAGATTATCATTTATGTCTTAGCTGGAATGGAATGTCAAATCTTAAATACCCTCAACTCAGGTGTGTCACACCATGTAGGTTATTTGCATTAAAACAGAACATAACCTCTGGGGGAGTAAATTCATGCCAAGAATGGAAAATATTTGATGTGGGCATTCCTGAGCTGCCAGGAGAAAGGATCACAGACCACAGAATTTTGGAAGATTTTTATTTTCTATGGGAGCCATTCCAAAAATCTGACCACTTAGTTTGCAAAGCAGAGTTGAATTATTTTGAAATTCCATATATGTCCCTGTGTCTCTGTAGTGAACAAGAGCTAAGTGTTACCAAATTTTTCCTGTGTTACAAACCTCAGCGGAATGTGGAAGGCTTGCATTCCTACACAAAAAACTGCAATTCTATCCTCATTTCCTAAGATCCATCTCAGTCCCACACAGCCCTCAAATCTGCTTCTGGTATCTCAAGAGGCGTACTGCAGAGGAGATCACATTTCTGCAGAAATACTACAGCCCAATTTTGGATTTGGAAAGAAAATTGTAAAATTTGAGTATACTCTTGAAGAACGTATGACAAAATGGATTAAAGCACTTTACTAGCCCATACAAACAGAACAAGGGTGCTGCAAACAGTTACAAACAAGGTTATGCTAGAATGCTCCTAATGGGAGCATGGTAAAAAGCTGGCAGTAGCAGCCATGGCAAGCACTGCTTCTTTTATTTTAACTAAATGTTCAGTCAACATTAAAGTACTGCATTTCAGAGTACTATGTGTTAGTCAATACATATGCTGGCTGTGAAATAATTCATGTTTCTGCCGCTATACGCTTGCCAGTCCTATTTCCTTGCTATTTGCAAAAAAGGAAGGAAAAGAAAAGCAACTCCCTCCCTTTGAGACTGCAGCTGCTTACAGATCTACATCTTCCCCTCCTTGTGCCATTCCCTCCCCTGGGTTCCTTGCCTTCTTCCTGGCTGAGATCACCTGCCACAGACTCAACCCATCCACCTTTCACCTCCCCTTGGCTTTCCCTCTCTAGCCTCTGGCTACGCCGGCACCCCCAGGGAGCTGGACGCTCCCCTGACCTAGTTCTCACAGAGCATTTTGCTCCCTGGGGCAGCTCCACCTCACTCCACCCCAGCAGTACCACACTGCCGGACGCAGCTCACTCCGCCGGACAACCAAACAAGCCAGACTCTCCAGTTCAACCACTGCTTTATCTCACTCCTCCATTTCCACCTCGACTGACCAATTGTCACTTGTGAGAGCTCTTTGTCCCTTCCGTTGACCAATACAGATTTTACTGACCTTGAATTGAAAGTGAGAAGGAGTTACAAAAGTTCAACTATGATTCCTTATCCCCGATATTGCCACTTAAATAATGAGAAATTGTGCCAAGCAGGTATGTCTTATTCACAAGTTTGCTTTTTCATAACAGATGTGAAAGTGGGACCTAACCCAAACTGTTTATAATTGTAACCTGCTTGACTTATGACATACATGGCTTTGTATCTAGCTGGTGAGTAATCTGAATATGCAAAACTAACCAATATTAGATGAATTAGATATTATGCAGCTTGAGAATTAACTTTCCTATTCCAAATGTGACCAGTATCCGTACAAATTTCTGGCAGCTTTAGGGACATCCTTCCCTTCCAATGTCTTGCATGTGTGTGCAGTTTTGATATTTTTTTTTTCTAATTTAATTCTCTTTTCAAAACACAGAATGTTGCAAAGTCCCGGCAATGCTCTTTCTTACTCAGTTGTTAAAAGTGTTGTTTATGAGCTCTGCAAAATCTTGCATGTTGAATAATATGGGCTGAACTGTCCCCAAAAATCGCAAACTCCTGTTCAGTTTTGCAGTAATCTGTCAGACCATGTGAATGGATAAAGTGCAGGTACACCTGCTTGTTTTAACCATGGCTAAATCAGGCTAATAAAGAAACAAGACTCCAGCAGTTGTTTCAAGTAAAGAAAAAAGTTCTTTGTCCAATAGCATAGAAAGTAATACTGGTTCATTTGCCTCTACCACAAGTTTCAAGAAACTGTACCAGAAGATTTATCATCAGACTTGGTAACTCTATTTATCATGATCTCCGAGGTAAAGCTTTTTCCTATTGCAAGAAGGTGTATAGTTGGCAAATACGATTGCCTACACATGATCGATGCCCATGTCTCCTATCTCTGCTGAAATATTGCGTTGCAAATCCTGTGAGAGTCGTGGAAAATGGCCGGGTTCTTTGGCCACACAGCTAAGTGGGCACGTAGCACACCCAAGAACTCAACACGCTGTGCAACAGCGACTAAATGTAGCTTTGAAATGCTTAGCCATAAGCCAGGAAGATATATGGGGCTGGAAAAAAGGAAGATAGGAATAAGCAGCAAACAGTGAAGTCTGCAAACAAATTATTGTCAGTAACCATGGTGGTTACTTACTCAGAAGTGTCAGGGTGTGGAGATATTTTGACTAGCTACCCCAGCAAAACATCATTCAAAATAAGAAGAAAACTAAAGAACTCTCAAACTGTCCTCTGCCAGTCTTTTAGACAACATTTTTTTAAGGCAGAAGCCTTTCTTGGATATCTGATTAAAAGCTCTTTAACAGGCTTTCCACACTATTCAAGTTATTCTCTGGGTAGCCCTGAAAAGCAAAATATTCTAATTATGATTGCCTATATCTCAAGGAAGTAGTAGTCAAAGCTCTCTAAAATACCTAACCATCAACCTTCAGCCCAAGCTTACAGAAACTACCTGTCAGAGTGAGACGTTTGCATCTGTTCCATTTCTGCCTTTATGCCAATGTCCCAAAACACATCTCCCACCAGAATGCCATTGCTGAGTAGGTGAGACACTTGATCAATAGGAGGTGAACTGAAATTATGCAGCCTTTGTGAAATGAGTAAACACCAGCCAGATGACAATGATGAGTTGCAATCTGCTCACCTTTGGACCAGTCTTCTCTAAAGATGAAGAACTGATGCATGACTGAATTAAAATTGAAATACTGCAAAATAATAAGTATAACTTTTAACTTGAACTCAAGTTTCATCTGTAGATAGACTGGTAGAGGAGAAATGTCCCATGAGAAATGAGACCAAGATACACTTTTCTATCCTGACTTCCTAGCAGCAACTAGAACAGGAGATAGTTCAACCGCTTTATGCAATTCTGATAACAAATCACTAATAAGTGAAAAAGTGGGAAGACTTTGATGAAAACCCCTGTGAATGAAAGTACACTTAATAGGTACTGCTCTTATGTGCACCAAGTATTTTACAAGAGAACAGAAAATAAAGTCTTTATCTCAGAAAGTTTACAGACTAAATAAATTCCAAAGAAATGCAATGATAAGATATGCGCCATGCAGAAATGTGTTAGAGCAGAAGTAAATAGAGCACTGTGAGCTCTGGGAATAATAAATTCTGGGTTTCTATGTGTGTCTCATGTTGACTGACTTTGGAGTCAAATAAAGCAACACACTGACAGAAACTTCTTTCTTATTTGGGACGTAGATCAAATCTCCTTTCTCCTGCAGATTCTCCAGGGTACTGGAGGAATGAGTTCACACTGCAGCTTCTCTTTCAACAGAGAATGTGCAGGGCTGTTCTCCCATGCCCAGCTGCCTACTTTAAGGAAAGAGTGGATGACATGCCTGTGTCAAGTCTGACTGAAAATGGCTGACTAGTTCACAAGTTGTTAAGGAGCTGACAGACAGAGAGTATCACTAAACAAGTCTTGATTCTATAAGAAACAAGGCCAAAACCAACTGACATTGTATAACTCTACCATGCTAAAAGAACAAACTATGTAGGTGGGTTTTTTCCCCCTCATACAATATTCCCCCAACTACGTACGTTTTTGACACCTATAAAGTGTTCAGCAGGGAATAAAAATAAGCATGCCTACCTGATACTTTAAAAATCTGCATAACTTGTCATTGAATGAAATTTTGTTTCCTGTAAATGTTAACATCTTTTTACCAAAATCACAGGATTAAAATGCTTTGTTTCTCATCAGGTGCATACTGAAAGTCAAAAAAGCCAAAGTCTGATGATAATACTGACAAAATCAGATAAAAACATGCTTCACTTCACTTATATAAACTCATGTAATTCTCAGCCCACGTGCGAGACAAGTTTTCAAAATGTCTCCAGTTATACTGAATCACAGATATAAAAAACTATTATGTTTGTTTAATTATGTTGCGTTGAAAGCATAAAGAAGTTCATGACAACATTTTCAAAAGCATCAATTAATTGATACTTTGGGCTGGGGGTGAGATGGAAGCTGACAGACCTCCAGTTTTAATCAGTCATGCGTTGCAACACTGTCTTGTTCATTACCAGCAGAGAGTTGACTTTCACTCTTGCACAACCTCCAGAGATAGATCTCTAATGCAAAAGACACAGTGATTTCTTTATCAAATCAAAGACATGATGACAGGACTTCCTTTATATAGTAAGACAATAAAGAAAAGAGATTTCTCTTGTCACAACAGAAATTTAGGAAGAGCAAAGATGCTAATGAAGTGCAGAGAAAAGCTTGTTGGAAATGGACAGGTGAACCTATGTGCTTGGGGAGACATTGTACATGGAAGGAGATGGAAGGATCTTCTAGACATTACTTTATGCTGAAGATTGCTGCTGTCACAAGTCCTCTGCTAGGTTTCTACACTGAGCACCAATGCCCAAGGGCCAGGACTTCGGGGCCAGCCTGCTCAGCTATCCGTACCTACAATAGACATACAAAAAAAGGACAGCCTCCTTGCACCTTTTTGATCTTGTATATCTCTGGCTAAAGACAGTCATCTTTTGCAGAATTTTTTCTTTAGCTTTCACTGGTGAGCAAGAGATGTGAGGCGAACGATTAATTCCTTTTCAGGGATGCAATAAATTACACCTCTCCTGGGACAAAAGGTTTAAGCCAGGGTAAAACCCAATTTTATTAAAGCTACTCCTCAATTCCCAAAGCATATGTCTCCTGTCTCAGGACACAAACTTACTCAAAATTATTTTGCCCAGTCATATTAATGCATACAGCATATCCAACATTTCACACTACTGCACGTCAACATACCAGTTCTATTAATATACATCTGAAAATAAAGACAGATTACAGAACTGATAAACTTTCTATCCTTTGAAAACATGGGAAGATTTTAAAAAAAGCAATTAGATTTAGCATGTATCAACAGCATACTTGTCACACAATGAAAAACCAAAAATGTTAACTTTTTTCCTTTAAAAAGTGTAGATATTGGCAAACGCTCATTTTTAGTTTTGAATCTGTACTTGTTCCTGCTTGGTTATGTGTAAGAATTAGATTTTAGAAACAAATGTTCTGCATTCAACTTGAAGAGACACTGTTACGAAATGTATTGAAGCCCCAAAATTACTAATAGACAAGTTCCACCCATGTGGGGTTCTTCTGAGATTATTTGATAAAGTAATTTTGTATTTCTTAACCTGGGATGAAACTGGACTGTGCACACACAAAAACTAGAATCTACTTTCTAACACTCCTTACATATTCACCCACAGATGCACCAATCCAATACTTAAAGGCTTATAAAAATCTCACTATTGGTTCTTTTATAACCTCAAGCAAGTAAAAAGAAACAAAGGATGATGGCCCATAGGTGAAGGATGATTGTGATTAGAAGAAAGGAAAAGGGGTGGAGATTGCATCACAACAGTTTGAACAAGGTTTGTTTCCTTTGTGATCAAAACAAAATGAAACCCAAGATTTCTCCCTTCGGGATTAACACACCCTAGTACCTGCTAGAACCTCCCAAACAATCTTCCCACCCACATAAGCAAACAAAAAAGCTGTTTATATAACAATGATGCAAGGAAAAAAATTGCACAGGAGAGCAATGCCTTATATGAAGAAGAGACAACATCAAGAGACACGCAGACATTCATTTTTGTGCCAAAGTAAAATGTTCCCTTTGAGCATGCCTGATGTCAAGAGATTGCTGGAAGTTCAAAAGCTCAATCTCATGAACTTGTATGAATATGATCTTAAAAAGCTGGGAAAAAGATATTGATTTATCAAATGTTTTCTTGGACCACAAAATGCCTTCAACAAAAGCTAGTCTGCTTTGAGTTGTTTCACTGTTTGCTGTTGGTGTCTGTGTAGTACCTGAGACTTTGAGACTGATCAGCAGGTGACCCGAGAAGGAGATATATTTGATCAGATCACAGGGCCAGGATTCTTTCAAGGAACAGCTGACAGTGAGGTACAATGTGACAAGCACGGGTGGTCTTAAATTTATTTCTCAAGTTATATTCCCTGGCCTCCAAGGTTCCCATCTAACTCACTACAGTCACTGGCACATGGCTGCTTGGACTGGGTGGAAACATCTATATGCTGCCATCTCCAGGCAGCGGCCTCGGTGATCCTTACAGATGTCCCCCACAACATTGTGCACAAACACCTGATTGCAGCTACCTTTACCTGCGGGAAGTGCAACCTGGGGACCACAGAGGGAGAAATGTTCCTTTCAGAAGACAAACACAAAGTTTTGTGGAGACATAAGGAATGGACAGGAAATCGAAATACAGGGACAGACTGAAGCATTTGCTTGTAGAACAGCCCCAAGAAGCTCAAGAACATACAAATGGCTGCTGTGATTCCATGTGTAGGCTGACAGCTTTGCAGCTGTGACAAGATTAGCCAGGTTGAAGTCTCAGCTATACGTGAGTCACGGAGAGGGATGTATGGGAGCTCTTCAGACCATATGAATCAGCAGCAGCACCAGGGAAGCAGAAACTCAAACATTAAGTTCTGGAGGAAGCAGAATGCAGCATGATGACAGCTGAAATGGCTACGAGTCTCAGCTCCTCACCACAAGTTTGTCCATATTCCTGTTGCTAAGTGAAAAAATCCTCACATCTTGGTAGGCTGAGGGGGAAACCCAGACTTTTTTGGAAGAAGGAGAAATGACAAAGCACATGCCTGTGCTTCGTTAAAGGAAAGGATATAGATGAATAATTTCCAAAAAGACTGAGATGATCAGAAGAGTAGACAAGGCTTTGCTGTGTTACATCTACACTGGATGTTTTCCCAGAAATTCAAAGTACTTCAGGAGGGAGAAAGTCACCTGGCCAGAACAGGTTAAACATTACTTTGTGCTGAAGATATGGGTGCACATAGATGGTATCTGCCCTGGAAATTCAGCTCTTCACCTCACAGTTTTATACTAAAGGTATCTCACTGAATGCTCTAGCTATCTGGCTGAGTTAATATATCCTAAAGAGCAAAACACTCCAGCTCCCCTTCACTCTGGCACACAATACTGCTGGTTCCTGCTGCCTGCTCTTCTCCTTAAATGATGTTTTCCTTCCCAATTCGACACCCATCCCACAATGACAACTCTCTCAGACAATAGACTCAAAACTGCTGGCTTGGCTGCTTTCTAAAAGTGTTTTCTGTGGAAAAATTAGCCACCAGG
Organism: Grus americana; assembly: GCF_028858705.1. NCBI lineage: Eukaryota > Metazoa > Chordata > Aves > Gruiformes > Gruidae > Grus > Grus americana. Next base: position 119,219,093 of record NC_072854.1, read on the forward strand.
AATGGCAGGAATCCTCTGGCTGAGCCACTGGTCATTGTAGGGAAATTTAATTTCCTGTTTTGCTGGTCAATGCCACAGTCCTAGCCACAACAAAAGTTAACTTTCTTTAAAAAGAAATTATAAAAATAATAATCCATGAGAGATTTCATATGTCTTTTGGCAGCAGAAACAGACCTGCATATCATGATAAATTAAGGGCTCTTTATGATTGTCTAGTACCCTGTAAAACAGGATTTGAATCACCACTGCACACTTGCAAACAGCAAGCTGTGAGAGGCAGCACGATGTTAACCATTATTCTGGTGAAAATTCAGGTTTTATAGAGACTGGGAAAATAACAGAAGATTGGTGAGGAGGATTATAAACATGCTCAGGTGACCTGCAGCTGAGGTGCAGAAAAACATATATATCATACTAATTGTTGTTTAGCCCCGTGTGCTGGACAAGTAGAACATCTGCGTTTCGATAATACGGGCCTCTGATAGACTTCGCAGCACCCTATCAAACCTGCTTGAGTTTCCTGCCCTGCTATGGGAAAGATCAAAGCACAGTGGTAAACTACACCTGCATGAATCCCTGAAATACAGGTGAAAACAGCAGGTTCAGTGATCTTCTAGCATGGACTGAGCTCCGCGGTGCCTGTGTCCCTGCATGCGTGCCTCTGCCCGAGTGTTGCTTCAGGGATCCCCTGCTTGGTGAGGTAACAAAAATAAATATACTCTTTGCATTTCATTCGTGGTTTTGTGGTTGTTCCTGCCTGTGCAGGCTCATGCGGAGACTCAGTCCTAAGTAGCCACTATTTTATCATTCTGCCTATTATATTTATGAACTTGCTTCTGCAATGGAACCCAGCCAGCTATGTCCCTCACCAACACAGCAGGTAGAAAATGCCTATTATCTTACTTGTTTCTGAAAGCTAGACCACTTACAGCTTATACAGGTAATTAATTCTCATGCTGAAGACACATAAGTAGACAGGCAATGGCACTAGCCACTTCATGGCTTTCTTTTACTAATTACCGCTACTGGAGCAAGAATAAGCTGCTTGCCAGGTGATTACTCACAGAAGCCTCACTGGGGTTCTGCATCAATTCTCTCCATTTTCAACATGTCCCAGTGCTGTTATTTGCATCTTGATTCCCCCCCTTTCCCCCCATATATAAAACCTCACCAGTCTCCAGGCAAAGTATGAGCCATTAACCACTACCCTTTGAGCCCAATGATCCAGCCAGTTATTAACCTGCAGAGTAGTCTACCCATCAAGACCGTAATGTCCCAAGTAGCATAGGAGGACGGTATTGCTAAAGTCAAGGTAGATGACATCCATCACTCTCCCTTCATTCGTAAATCTAGTTGCTTCACCATAGAAGACAGTCAGTCAAACATCATTTATCTTTGGTGCATCCACGCTTGCTATTCCAAATCACCTTCTCCTCCATGCTCCAAGAAACAATCTTTGCTAGAAATGATCTTTCTTTCTAAAACAGATGGAGCATTTACCTTTCTTAAGTTACCAAGGATCTTTGATATCCATGACCTTTCAAAGATGATAGTGTGTGATACCACTATGACATCATTCAGCAAACTTAGATGCTTCCCTTCTGGTCCCATGCACTTGTATGGGTTGGGATTTCTTAAGAGATCCATGACTCAATCTTCTTCTACTACTGGTAGTTTGATGACACAGAGGCTTGGAAGACTTTGTTGGTGGAAACTGAGGCAAAGCAGCATGGAGTACCTCAGCCTTACCTGTATCTACAGTCACTGAGTCACCCACCTCATTCAGCAACAGGCTGCATTTATTCATTTACTACTAACGTAGCAGTAAAAGCTCTTCTTGTTTCCCTTGATGTCCCTTGCAAATATTGACTTGACTTCAGGTAAGCTTTGGCTTTCCTAACACTATCCCTACATGCCCCTGCAATGTTTCAAACTTTCTCTTTTGTAGCCCATTCCTGCTTCTACCTCTTGTATGCTGCTTTTTTTGCACTGGAGCTTAATCATGGGTTATCTGGTTAGCTAAGCCAGTCTCCTGGCTTGTTTTCACGAGTATGAGGATGAGCTGTTCTTGTGCTAAGAGGAGGTTGTCTTTAAAGACCTGACATGCTAGGTTTTTCAAGCCAAAGCAAAACAATACATGCTATTTTTGTCAGGGCTTAAACTTCCAAAATTTAATTACCTGAATTTAGAAATTTCCAGGTGTTAACAAGGTACTGACTCCAGCCCTAATGGAAACTTATGTATTGTGCTATGTGAAAAATCTCTAGCCTTGCACGTAAAGTCTCATGCAACACACTTAAAACATTGCTACAAGAGTCATTGACTGTTACATGTGCCTACACACTAGTCACATCTCAGTTTGCAGAAAGAAGTTTTCAACATTTCCTGCTTCCAATGCATTGAGCTCATCACATAGCAGGGTAGATGACAGAAAACAAGGGTGTGGATCTGAGACCTGTGATTATTAGCCGAGAGTGCTGGTGCAAAGCAATGAACTTCTGGGGCTCGAAACCAAGGAGAAGGCAGGAACCGAGGATGAGGAGGAGATGTCTGTGATGCAGCTGAAGCAACAAGTGTAGTAATTGGTAGACAACTCTGACTGGAAACCAATTCTCAATGTCTTCCTGTTGTCACTACAGCTATGAAATCCAGAGGGCTTATGGGGATTGCACCTTCCACTAATACATGCACAATGGAACAGGTCCAAAAGGCTTAGGTGCTGCAGGTGAAACAGGCTGGGGCCAAAAAAAATCCCCTTTCAGTTTGTTTTTACCCAAAGCAACATCAAAAAAAGAAGATATTTCAGAAAAAAAAAATTGTTCTCTTGCTACATCATTATGGTTGCACAGCTGAGGCTGCAAACATTTGGAAAGGCTGTAGTCTGATCAGCCTTAACCCTCCCTCCTTTCTCTTCTCTTGTCTTATTAATAAGCCTTATCTCATGACTCTAATTGTGAGAATTAGCTTATTTTTTCCCCGCAGGACTCATTAACATTTATATTGAGTTTGCATCCAAAACGCCCCAGTTACACTAACTACTACAAAAGCACATAAAGTAAGTGCTACCTATATATGTGAGAGGACAAAGCACACAGAAATTAAAGGGGGCATTTACAACATACAAGAAAATTATTCCTATGAGAGCAGTTGCATGGCATATTCCTTTCATGACTATCTTTTTTAAACAACCAGTTTTCTTTAAGATCTTCATTGAGGAGTGACATTGTAGTGCAGCAAGGAGAGGAAGAAAAGTAGGGGAGCCAAAAACATGGAAGGGACTTAGACTGGCTGCTGGAATATTGAATCAACAGCAGAGCAGAACAGTTAGGAGGAGGTCCAGATGTCACAGGACATAGGGTAAATATAATCAGCTTCTGAATTTTAGAGCCCCCAAATGCCGGAGGCTATTACATTTTCGGGCTATCAAATACGTGGGGCAGACGTTACTAGGTTTGATCTCATCCTGGGCTATTTTGCTTTCAGAAAGGAGCTTGAAAGCCCTGGAAAAGGCTTTAGTCTTGTTCACTGCAAGTTTCCTCAGTGCAGAACAGAAAAAAAAGAATTTGGAAATAACTTTATACTGTCTTGGAGGCTCTCTAAAGCATCCAAGGAAATGATCTATCAAAGAAATAAAATTGTTGCATGTATACTGTAGGAAAAAAATGTTTCCACTAAACAAACATATTTATTGTTTTAAAAATCAAATGTCACTTACAGCTGACACCCAATCAACAGCAAAAGAAACCATCGCTAGGAAAATACCTTCTCCTGGCTACTACAGTTACATAAACACATAGGTTAGATACTGAATTATGCTTTGGATAAAGGCAAGTCCAGGCTACAGGTCCTGGAAGAACACAAAGAATCTGCCTTTGTTATAAGCACTAATGAAGTGGAAGACATGGCCCATGACCTACCTCCCAAAGCTAAGGTCTTACTGTGGTCCAACTTCAATGAATGCAAAGGTGCAGCATGATTGTGGGGATGTGATTAGGCCTGGTGTCCATTACTACATGTGAGTCTGTGCTATCAGCTAGAATTGAGTGAGTCAGACTTAAAATAATCACAGAAGCTATTCAAACAAGCAGTCCCACCCCAAAGTGGTATATCGCTTCCCCAAAAGCAACAGTTTCTCTTCTGGTAGGATGTTTAGCCGCTTCTTTATCGCTTGGCTACCTCCTTTCCTGTCTTTGGTATGCCACAGATTGCTAGAAGCAAAGAGAACCTCCCTACTCCCCCACATTTGATCATCCCTAATTACCTTCCCCAACCCATTAAACAAAATCCTTTCTTTGGAAACCTGGGGTTTTTGCTGTATCAGAATTGCTTCTCTATTTCTGTCATGCATACACAGACACACAAAATGTTCTTAGATCATTAAGATGCAAAACACATTGACCCTGAGCCAGTGTTTTCAAAAGCAGTGTTTCCCGAGCCAGCTTTTCCTGAAGCCAGTGCTTCCTGTGGGCTGCCTAGGAAAAAAAGGTTTATGGAGCCAATTTCTGCAAAGCCTGATGTTCCAGTCAGTCAATTGTGTGCAACTATTGCTACATATTCCTGGCTCAGAAGCCTTCACTGTGCCATGCCTTCGCTGCAGCCTCTGCACCACCAGTTGCACCTCAAACCAGAAGATGTCTTTCTCCTCCTTTTCTTGCAAAGTAACACAGCTGTAACTAACCCCAAAATTTTCAGAACTGCCATAAGTCTCAAGAGCTAGAACCAGCATTATCAGTCACGTCCCCTGAATATCATAGCACTATATTTCCCCTCCTATGTAAGGTGTTCAATGGTGAATTAATTTACTGAATAGGCAGTAAAGTGTGTGTGTGTGTGTGTTTTAGGGGAAGTCAGGAAAAGGTGGAGACGGAGGAAGAGGAGGAAGGGAGGAGGATGACAAACCTGGGTCTGGTTCCTGCACAGGCTTCCTTGTGCACCCAGCTGCCATATTCCCTGCTCCCCAGATCCCAGCTGTAAAGTGGGAAGCACACCTCAGCAAGGTGTTGCAAATATAAACACACTGAAAGACTGTGTGAAGTTACACACCTATAGCAGTAAGCCATGTAAACAGATCAGGTAGGAAGGAACAGTACCTATTCTTGTAAAATAGGATAAAGTATAAGTACTGAAGAGGGTGAGGCAGCTGGGGCAGGGAAACAGACCAGACAGGAATGGGGACATTCCTACCAGGAATGAGATTCCTGGCTCATACAGGACTCTTGTATGTTATTGCTTCCTTCTGTCCCAATCTGTGTGTGGAACAGGAAGGGAGGGGAAATAGCATGTAATTCGGAACACAGTGCTAGACCCAGACTTACCAAATCTGCCTTTGATAAGCTTCCTGAACTTTCTAAGGCTTTACTTCCTCACTGCTTCCTCAGCCATGGATGGTATTTACCAGTGGCTCAGTGCTGCTTTCACATGTCACACAGCAGGGTAAAACCGCCTTCTCCTCCAACCATATGGTGCTTGAAAGACTTCACTAATCTAGCAGGTACATCTACTAACATTTCATTCATTTCTTTGCTACCCCTTTCAGGCCAATCTTAATTTCCTTTTTGCTCACACTCAGTAATATTCTGCTTTACTTCTCTAGCCTTTTCTTTCCTATTAATGAGGAAATCCTAATTAATCCCCTCCTGGGAGTCTACCACTTTCAAAACCGCTCATGTACAGCAGGTTAACAATAACTGAATGGCAAGGTTTAGTCCGTGAAATTTAACACTCAAGCTGAAAGCAAAGATTTCAGACATCATTGTGGCAAATAGCTAATATATAAAATGATGAGGAGACATATGTGATATATCAAAGGATGCTATATTAGGTTTCTGGAAGTAAATCCCAAGAAAAGCCTTTTCAGTCATTGCCAAGCTTTTTTGCTTTCCTCATCCTACACAAGCCAATGATTGGGAAACACCCATACCAAGGGAGACACCTAAAGCCAGACAATCATTAAGCATGACACTGGGCGTTCCTTCATTGGAGTGCTAGGTGTGTGAGAGCCCCATTTAGAGAAAGATATAAGATAGCAGTTTATTTGTAGAACAGCGGAGCCCTTGCCACAGTCCTTGTCTAAAGCTTTCAGCAGGCATGGTCAGGTGAGCACTCAGGCTCTAAGCAACCTTCTCCATCCCCCTCACCATCACACCGCACTGTAAAGCCAGCCTTTTTCTAGTCACTGCAAGACTTTCTACTAACGATCACATCAAGATAGCGTAGTGACAGGACAAGGGGTAATGGGTTTAAGCTGAAGGAGGGTCGATTTAGATTAGATGTTAGAAAGAAATTCTTTACTGTGAGGGTGGTGAGGTACTGGAACAGGTTGCCCAGAGAGGTTGTGGATGCCCCATCCCTGGAATTGTTTAAGACCAGGTTGGATGAGGCTTTGGGCAACGTGGTCTAGTGGAGGGTGTCCCTGCCCGCAGCAGGGGGGTTGGAACTAGATGATCTTTGAGGTCCCTTCCAACCCAAGCCATTCTATGATTCTATGAGATCCAGAATTAGGACACTTCAAGACAGACATTATGTTCCCAGTCAGAACAGGTATCACAGACAGACAACATTTAAGATTTGGGCTTTTTTGGCAAAAGTATACCTTTGGTTTTGTGGTTCATTCTTTAGGATGCTACATGCCAACTGTTCTACAAAACGCTCACATAAATGAGAAGACAACAGCTTGAGAAAATAGTAGATTGACTCGGATTTTAAACAGTACAGGGCTGGAGAGCAGGCATCAGTAAAGTGCAGGCATCAGTTAAACCAACCTCGCAGTAATGTAAACATCAAGACAAGACAGCTTCTCCTGCCTACATTTTTTTTGGTTATAAGTAATAAATCACAGTTTAAAAACCACTCCACGCACACTTTACACTGGTAAAACAGCTTTCCACTAGTGATTAATACAACGCAAAGTCAACTCCACCATCAGTTAAGTTTTAGAAGGAAACTACCACATTTCAGGGTGTATGTGTTTGTTGTGTTTGATATGAACTAGAGGCTAGTTAGTCCACAGGACCAACAGTGTGTTGCATGAGCATTACAACTCTCGCTGCAGTTTAGGATGATAGAAAAAGAGCAGTTTCAGGTCCCAGGATTATAAAACTTCACACACAAGCCTAATGCATACAACCTGTTCAATGGAGATTAAGACCGCCATAAAACTAGCTTAATAAGTAATGTTGCAACTACCTATTTGTTTTCAATATTGAGCCAATTAAGGTAAACATTTAAACCTTACCTTCATTCCTTTAGTAATTCCATTTTTCTTATAGATTCCACTTTTTAAGAGGTTATTCTGTTTCTGATGATGATGATGTAGATGTCCGTTGCAGACAGCACTGGGATTAGCCATCTGTTTAAATTAGTCAGATTCTCAGTTCTTAAGGGTGTCTTGGGTCTTTCTACTGTAAAAAAGACAGTGGGTTGAGCAGATAAAGTTCTTGGTTAAGGCCTGAAAGGTATCCAACTGGTCTGTCAGGATTTTCCAGGATGAGAGGAGGAACTATCTTTTGCAATATCTTAGAAATTTAAAACTGTTTCTTTCATACACCTTCAGCCCCAGTAAGCTAGAACGTGAAACACATAGCAGAAGGTGTGCTCTTAAAACCTCTGAAAAATACTGCTCATTGCTGGCTATTGTACGAACACAGCTTCTATGAGTCAACAAGACTGCTGCAGCTATCAAGTGGGTGGATTCAGAGGCGGAGACACTTAAAGATATATTACCTCTTAAATATCTCCCAGTGAGGAACATTACTTTTTTTTTTTTTTTCCCTCCCGATTACACTCAACATAGACCTACGTTACTCCATTTACAGTAATAAAATGTTTTGAAAACTTAAACAGAGTAATCTTTAATGTTACATGTTCATGATGAACATGGTTCATCTTGCTAGGAGTATATTGGCTGAAAAAAGTAGTATTTCACTGAGTAGAACAGAATAACTGGGTTTTTTCTTTTCTTTTTTTTTTTTTTTTTAAATCTCTTCTTACATAGGTAGCATGATAGACACAACATTAACCCTGGAAGGAAATGGAAAGCATTTTAGTATTAAATGACATTTTATCAATATATTTGGCCCCATCCTACAAATGCATGCACAGGTGTTTAATAAAGTGAACTATCCCTTTAAATTCAATTTGGCCAGTAATGAAATAAATGGCATGCTATCATAATTAATGAGAAATAGACTTTTATAAACTTGATTAGTTTTAAAACAAGTCAGGCTTTAATCACACGTGAAACTACTAAGCAGGTCTAACATACAACCTTGCTTTTAAGACAAGACTGTATTGTTTGTGGAAATACATATATTGTCTTTGCTGAACCAAATTCTCATTTTTCAGATTTTAGTAGCAAAACATAAAAGCGTAAGCATCTCTAGCAGCATTTCATAGAATCCTTTCCTCCCGAAATAATTAAAATTAGTGTGGAGACAGATTAAAGGAAAGTTGTGTTATAATATCCATTTTGGAAAACGGTAAGGATGAAAGGCTGGGGGAATAAAAATACCCTGGAGTGCTTTAATTAGAAAAAATTACTATGTCATCTTGGCAATGAAATGTGACAGACAGAAAAAACAGCCTACAATTTGAGTAGGAATGCAGGAGATTAAATGTTAAATGAACCACTATGAAAATATACAGGGAAATACATTGCATTGGTTTTGAAAACTTGTCTTAGACATGTATTGAATTGCTAAAATATATTCTCTCCTTTGAAGTGATTTGCAAAGTGGGATATCTTCAATGTGTTGGAAAACTTTTGGTCCCCACCTAAGAGAGACCTGAACTGAACTGTGTTTAAAAGAAATATCTGTGCATCTTTCCTTCTGCATTTCACCTCATTTTGTAACACCCAGTGGTCTGCAGAGACTTCCATTAAGATCTGTAGAAAACCACCATGATAAACTACAGAGTAGCACAACGGAAAAAGCAGTCCATCTCTAGTTAGGTTTGATTTTTATATCCTTGGAAAGAAGCCTTTTACTTACATGTTCCAATTAATAAGACAGTAGTAGCTTTGGACAAGAAAACATCCCCTTGACAAAGAAACAGTAAAACACCAAAATGTTTTGCTTCACAAATAAACCACATTCATCATCAGAACTCGGATTTCCTAGGTTTTGTATTTTTGGTGTTTTTCCTAGGCAAGAATGCCTCATTTCCATATGAATCAGTCTTTTGTAGGCTTCATTAAGGCATCTGTAATGATAACTCAATTGCAGATTAATTGTGAATATGTAGTGATAAGATAAATCGCTGGTTATGATAAGTGGCTAGGAGTTCATATTTGCAAGGAAAAGCCAGAAGTAGGTGGAAAGAATGGTCAGTAATACTTCCCTGCATATCTATCACTTATGGTACCGTGATAAATGGAACAAGATAACGTAGAGCATGCTCTCTGCACCTGGCAACCCCCTCCCACCAAGATTCATTCGGGAATTATTTTCTTGATAGTCACAGCAAGTCAAACATCTGTAAAACATGCCGTCTGCTCAGTCAGTTACTGATCATCTTGACTCTGTGGTGATAAAGGTAAGACAAGAAAACTTACCAGAGTAGCCTTCTTCCCCTTAAAAGCTTCCACTGTCTCAGCTAGCACCTCCCAGGTATGCTTCCCAACAGACTCAGCACCTTTCAGGGCACAAAGTGATATAATTAACACCTCATGTGTGTCTTATTCTTTTTTTTCAATTAGATTTATGGGGGAGTGGAATCTCTGATTAGATAACAGTTCAGATGTTGCAAATTCTGTCTCTAGTCCCAGGCTGTAAGTCTACACTTGTTATCTATTTCAAGGTACATGAAAAATTAGTGCCCTTATAGGAATAAAATAGTGAATTAAATATGCCATATAAATTTAGCTTTCAATGTCTCTAACATTTAAGATCACAACCAAGTAGCATCTAAAAAAAGAAACTACATTTTAATATGAATTTAAATGAGCAATTTAAAAAACCTCAGAGAATAGCTCTCCTTTCAGATTTCTTTTAATGATGCTCTAAAAGCCAGAGCTCACAAAACAAACACCACTAGGGGCTGAGTAAAATTCCTGCCCTAATTCCATTCAGAGCAAATGATTTATAGAAGGGATGAGTCTGGCCAAATACACAGAGATAATCTGTAAACAGGATGTGGTATTTCTCCTGCAGAAAAAAAAATGCTGAATTGTGCCCTTGAGAACTCTATCTTGCTCAAAGCCATCTGTTACTCAGGCTTCTATATCCATATCTATCATGCTACTGATTAGCTGCATCTAAATCTATCACTCAGAAATATGAAAGTCTATGCTGCCTGGACACTGGAGGAAGAACTCAATAATTGTGTACTTTGCAACCCCAAAACCACCGTCAGCAATACCCTGTCTCTTTTTAACATTCTGGGAAGTGGGAGGAAAAAGTTTTACTATGCTGACTGTACAAGAACTGTGTGTATTTAACTGCAGGGGACCCCAATCCTACTAAGACTATACGTGTACTTCACTTTAGTGGCTTGGGTACTGGTCAGAAGTAACAAAGCTATCCTTCATATACTGGCAAGAATATGGTGAATTTCTAAGGTTACTAACAGACCATACACCACGTTCTACATAGATGCTAGTAAAGTTTGTAAGGTGTGGCTACAATTACTATAAATCTGTAGGGAAACCACCAATGAATTCCCAGGATCTAGGTTTCACTCCTTGCTTTGTCATTATCATGTTAACACCATTGGGCCTCACCTCTGACTCACCTCTTGAAATCGGGATAAAAGTGTTTAAATCCTTTGTAAATGCTCTGAGACAAATTGCTGAAGAGTGTGGCACAAAAATGAAGTAAAATACATACAATTAATTAGCAGAGCAGAGAGAAAAGGGATGGGTAGGGCTCAGTCTATGCAGTCTCTCTGCTATGACTGCCATGACTGCTATGCTATCATTTTTCTGCTACGTACTACCATTGTTACACAGGATAAGTTAAAAAGTTGACCTCTGCTGATGCACTCAGGAAATGGGGACAAAACCATCTAACCTTCCATTAGACTTTTGGCCCAGTCAGACCATTTAGCGCCATTAGACTGGCCACAGGGTCCCCATTTATAATAGCACTAATGGATTACCTACCAATAAAAAAGTACATGTTGCAAGAAAGCGTGAGAGCTGATCCCCAGAAAACTGTAATGTCATAAGCCAGAAGGATTTCCACAGGATTGCTGTTCATCCCAGAGAACAGTTAGTTACGGCATATTTGTGAAATAGTCTTGCAATCTAGTTGCAAGATCTTGATAATTTCAGATCACAACAGATACAAATTTACATATGACATGAAACAATAAGGATCTATACTAGGACATCTACTAGCTTTATGCTTATTTTCACTGGCCAGACACCAATGTCAAACAGGAGCTGAAAAAACTAGGAGTCTAACATTGTTTTGTTAAAAGTCATGGTTCTAATAATATTTAAATTAGCTGCAGAGCATGCCCTAGTAGCAGAGTACACAGATAAAAAGCCTTCTTGCTCTCCCAATCACTTCTCTTACAACAGAAGTCCACCTTATAAATTCTGTGTACCATTGATGACTGAATTCTCTGATTAAGATCCCAGTATGTTTTGTACCTGTGCACACATGGATATCAGAGACAATTCCTGCCTTGGATATGTAAATGACTTATGACATAGCAACACCAGTGGGGCTGAAATAAATGAACAAATAGGGAGACACCATAACAACAAAGCAACATAAGCAACAGCAAGTACCAGGTGTTACCTGGCCAGTCATCTCCCTGGGTGTCTTTCCAGATTCATCCAGACTTCACCAGCACTGGCTGTAGGCTAAACTTCCTAAATATTCACATGGAAGAACTCCTAATCCACTTTTGCAGCTTTAAACCCTATCTAGTCAATATTTATGTGGGAATGAGTAGGGATATCACCCTACTCAGGGATACCTATACCTGGGCGTAGAACCACACACCAGTGTTGATGGATCCCCTCAAGTGCCCTTGCACAACTGCCCCTTGAAGGATATGCAAAATGTTTTGAAATTGGTCAGGAAATAATCCTCGAGCATCTCAGAACCAAGACCCACAGCACAGGTGGATGCACGCAACCAGCATTGCAACAGAGAGGACTTGGTACAACAGGTGGGGCTCCTCCAACTCTGGCAGGTCCATGCATCATCTGCAGAGCCCTGGGGCTGGCATGGATGCCTTTTTTCACCTCTGCAGTCTGGGAGCTGGAGGGGAGAGAAAGGCACAAACAGGCTCCCCCCAGGAGTGAAGTAGAGGGGGCAATATACTCTACTTTGAGTTACATCAGATATTAATGGCTGGGAAGATCAACCACAGGGAAAATTTGCACATTTTACAGGTTTGCTGGGTTGTATGAAATTCTAGGAAAGAGGCTGTGAGATCTCCAGAATAGGAAGGTCCTGCCAACAAGGTAGTCTTACATCACTTTAAAAAAATAAATTTCCTTGAATTCACTGCAAAATGCTCATGCTCTGGCAGGAAAAGCGTAGCCAGTGGTGCGGGTGCAGGTGCAAGAAGCCATGTCCAGCTGTGAAAGCTGAACTAGCCCTAGGAACCAAAAGCCAGGGGAGCAGGCGAGGACCTGGAGGGTGCAGTCTGACATGCTTACAGCTGCTGCACCGCAGCCTAGTGTTGGACCCAACTGTTGAACAGAGAGATTAGACTTATACAGTTACTTGATTGCTTGTTATAACCTTTCTGGGTGAAGCAAGAATACCAGTTTAGCAATTTTATCCTGTCAGCATGTACAAATGACTACTGTGTGCTAGGAAGCAACATTTTTTTTTTTCTTACTTGTTTAAACTTCTTTAATTTTTGCTCTACAAGTGCATATCAAGTCTTGATGAGTTTTCCTCAACATTGCTCCCATTCTAAGGGGCATGGAGGTTGCCATTCTGCTGACAGAGGTCCATCCTCCACACCTCAGACTGAAACTAAATCTTAAAAGGGATGGAGGCCTCTAAGGGCTGGTGGATGGAGAAGCGTTCCTTCATAGCTCAAAATGTGACTCCAGGCTTCTGAATTGCATTGGTTTTCCCTAAAAGACATTTTCAGAAAATTCACTCTGGCTTGTGAACTACCAGGGTGCAAGAACTTCTTAGGGGATCAGAGATATAGGTACCTAAGGAAAGAAAGCTATTGTGCAAACTTGCAGTCTTTATACACAGATTCACACATTTGAGGAGTCTACAAAAGATTGAAAATTTCATTTGGTACACTTTGAAGCTACAGCACTCCATGCAACTGTCTTGCATTGAAAAAAACTTTAACATTCCCCCCCTCCTCCCCCTAAATGGGTCTTGAAAATTTGTTGTTATTTAGTATAGCAACAGCCCAGATGGATTTGTTGATTTTTAATCATGGAGGTGGGACATTACTAACCTACTTTCAGGCTCGTACCTCAAGGAGTAGCATGGTTCTGTGGGAAGTCACATGCACATGGGTGCATGAAGAGAGCACTTCCACAAAGAAAATAGAAAACTTCAAATTTTTTTCAAGTAGTTGGCATTTTCTGCCCCCTCCTCCCATCTGATCCTGTCTCTAAAAGGAAAAAAACGTCTAGAAGCCCCCCCAAATCCAGCTCTGGGCAGTCCACAACAAGTGTCACCTTTGAAACTTGACACACCTTATTAATCCTCTCCAGTTCTTTCTTTAATGGATGGCCCAAGAGAAGCTCTTGGGAAACAGCATGAAGCAGGCAGAGACTTGATCTTTTACATTTTCCATCTGAATTTCATCTGTATTGTTTTATCGTCACAATCTATTGTTTCTTTCTTTCCTTCCTTTCAACATATTTTTTGTGGATAGGCTCTCAGTAATGCACAAAGAGCTTTTGACCTTCATTCATCCTGCTTGCCCACAAAATCATCAGTGGGCTCGGAAAAAAACCAACCAAACAAACAACAAAACAAACACCGAGTAGCCACTGAAAATTTTGAGAATTCATGTTGGCTGGCATTAATAAAAATATTTACATGGGTATAAGGGAAGAGATTTCCAGTTTTGATCACAGGCTAGCAGCAAAGCAGTGCTATATATGAGTATTTATTGGGAATCAAAGGTTTACTTTGATGTGAGTGAAGTCACTGAACTGGTCAGAGCATGAAATCTACAGTACACAGCATAAATCAATACATCCATTGAAAAGACGTGAAAAACTGGGCACCCTGTATGAACATTTGTTAGACCACCCAGGCTGGCAACTCCATACGCTTTCGAAAACTTTCCTTCAGGCTTAGAACTCCTATGAAGTCAGGGGTGCATTCAGTTTAACAACTTGCTTACACTAACTATGTTCATGAAGGGATCAGAAAATGTTTTAAAAACAAATGACCCTTCTTATCTCAGAAACTGTTGGCTTAAGGGACTGAAGAGAAGTACCAGTGAAAGAAAAGAACTTTTGACAAAACATCTGCTGAGAGACGGATAAAGTGCTAGTAATTTAAATGAAGATACATTTCTACTAACTGTTCACTTTGAGAAGAAAGGAGACAAAGTTTCCTTAAACCTACATGAAAGTACATGTTGTCAAAGGGAAGCTCAAACATTGCTGACTACAGCAGATGCTCTATGCTGCTTGCACACCCCTGGCACAGAATATGTTCTGAATTTGGCTTCTCACCAGCTCTATGTCTTTTCTTTCAAATCTGTTGTAGGGTCTTCAAAACAAGGCTTTCATTTTACATATCAAACATAACGCATCTCCAATCTTACCGCCAAGTGCTTATGTAACACTGGAAATAAAACATATTTTCTTGAAAAGCAGAATAAACTACAACAGAGAATGTTGCTGTTTGATATCAGCACAGCTAGGACTAGTTGGGTGCACTAGTGAAGTTAACTCAAAGCCGACAGCACCACATGAATTGCCAGACCATCACTGATAAACCAAGTACCCTCAGTCGCAGTGGAAACATCTAAAAACCCCAACCTAAACATAGTATACATAATATTTCTCATTTTAATGTTGCATTCTATTAAACCATCCCTGGATGCACTTAATGTTAACGTTCCAGTGATACAGGGAGATGTATTGAAACCTTAATGTACATTTCTCTAAGCAAAAACAGTGGCTAAAAGGAGATGCATGAACTAAGCGCAGCTGTTTTACTAATTTGAGTTACACAGGACACTATTGTATGTCTGAATGCCAGATCATCTGATTGTCGGATAGCAAGATCTTTGCTTAGGTGTCTTGCTTCTGTTATTTTTGCTTTTACCACTTTAATATGTAGCTGTTAAAGACAAATACAACATATTTCTTGCTACCCACAGATGTCATTCCCTCCACGATTACAGTTGAAGCCTCATTCTACTCTTGCACTATAATAATGCATTAAGTCAATATATGTCAGTGGAATAACAGCAGTGTGAATAAGTTACCAGTTATGGCACACATCTTCAATTTCTAACGATTTTTTAATCCCAACTTTTGTCAACAGTGTGTCAGCAACTAGCATAAGTTTTGGCAGACTTTTGAAAAACACGTTAGAGTATTAAATCCATAAATCATTTATTATAGACTAGTAAAAGATGACAGACTGGTATATTATAACCAGACCTAAGCTTCATGTATCAGCATGCGTGCATCGCTTTGGATGTTATTCTTGAACTATATAAAGAAACCACACATTTCAAATCTTCAGTTTATATTCCAGCGTCATTAATGATGAAATCGACTATTCAGGCCAGGGTTTAGACAAAATTAATAAACTATTCTCTGGTTTTTTTCCCTGTTTATGATCAGAAGTACACATCTTAAATATCCTAAGTCTGCATTAGCTCAGTTACATAAATAAAGGAGGCTCTAAGTTTTGAGTAGAGAAAAACAACACTATGCTTCCAGGTAGCCAAGTTTCTACTTGTTAATCAGATGTATTGTGTTATGAAGGAAAAGCATGATGTTCAGGATAACTCAGTTACCATGATTAGTAGTTTGGAGTGTCTTTTTGGCATGTGATTCTTTTAGATATTTTTAGAGATCAATTAATATTGTGCTTGGATCATTTAGGCCTATTAAAACTTAGAGTAAGGTACTCTGACGTTTCACTGTCACTACCATTATTTTCACAGTTCCTTTTGGTTTTTTCACTGTCAATAAGCTGAAAATTAAATTATAATATCCTTTGTATGGTCCAAAAAGTTTGCATATAACCACTGATTTTGGATAGTTCTCTTGAGAAATGAGGCTTCTAAATTCTTCCTTTCCCTTTTGTTTATTCTACCATAAAATTTAAATCCTCAAACCATGTGTACTCTGTATTAACAATCTGCCATTATCATAACCTGATGTACTGGAAATTCAGTCATGGTTGCGCTTTCCTCTGAAAATACCTACTTACCATTTTTAGTTATGTCAATTACAAAATTATTTTATCATTGTTTTAATTATTTACTGGATACAGTCAATGTCAAATATTGAAATATCGTAAAAGAAGTTTAAAATAATAATGATCTGAGACCTCCTTTACCAAACTTTCGGATGCATTTGAGTCATATTTTCAAGTACTAATGCAAAATCTTTGTTGTTATTGAAAGCTGGGAATCTCTCCTGACAGAAAATTAAGTTCTAACAGCTCCACATCACCACTGTTAGAAACACAGGCTTTGCTGCAATATTCTTGATGTGTTACTGCAGGGTTTGCAGGGGAGAGGGAATTTTTCTGACTTTTTCATTTCAAAGAATTTGGGGAACTCTTGAGTGCAGAGAGAAGCTGGTACAAACATTTTTCTAAGATCTTTTCAGATGGGCATATGGAACTCACGTCAGGTAATAAAAGGAAACACAGAACAAGCTACTCTGCTTGTATGGAAAAAGTATCAGAAATTACCTTGGGTTCAAATACCCAAATTTTCAGATTTGGAGAACTATTGATACCCTTAGCACAAGAATTACAAGTTTACCTTTTTCCACTTGCTATACAAAAATAGTCTTCTGGGAGATAACTTCAACACTGCTAGAGCAGTCAAGAGTAAAACAGGTAAACAGTTTCTCTCTTGTAAAGGATGTGATCAGAGTTTATCCACTTCTCACTTTCCAATCTGAATAAAACAGTTAATTTTCTTCACTTTTTATTTACTAAGCAAGTGATTTTCCTCTTTTTTTTTTTTTCTCAAGTAGACCACTGTGAATACTCCTATTCCAAACTATACGTATGCCCCTGACAAAAACCAATGTGTTCACCAAGTCACAGAGGAAACTTCATAAAGACTCATACCAATAAATATCTCACACCAAACCCTTGTATTTGGTGTTCTATAACAACCTGTACCTCAGGCTCAAGTAGAAAACTCCTCAAAAGTTTTCTTTTTTTGTGGAACAACAAAATCCTGCATCTCCGTGTTCTTTCATGATGTACAATATGAAGACAGGAAAACGGTTGCAAGCCATAAGCATATAAATATACTGTCACCTGGTTTCTTAAGCAATATCACCAGAACTTGTTCTCTGAGTGTATCCAAATGCCAATTCAGCTGTGAATATTCGTAATATTTGTTGAGATTTTTGATATATGGTACACTTATCCGGTTAGGAAACCGTACTCAACTCGGGCATTTGTGGCATCTGACACTGTAATCTCCTTGCAAGGATTAAGACTTTTTAAATTGTGCAGCTGATACAGTTCTGTCCTTATCTTCTGATACAAAAATAAAAAATATCTGACTGTAATGTCATGGTCAAACAAAACCAACAACAATACAGAAAATCTGACCTAGACAAAAAGAATAACATTACAGTAACTAAAAGCCTGCTGCAAAAATATAGCAGTAAGCACAAGTAAGCCTAGTACATCCTTTTGCTCTAGCTTCTTCTACTTACAGGTATCATGCCATTACTACATTCTTACCTAGTGTCTGATCATAAAGTCAAATCTGCAATTCTTACTCCTGAAATGAAAAACTTCTTCATGTAGCTAGACCCAGTGAAGTCAACAGAACTAGTCACTTAAGCCCAAGGCTGAAAGAACTTTACAAGCACCAGGCAGAGGCAAAACCTCTTAGGACATTTTTCTACTGAACTCTTTCACCAGTGATGTGATCCATAGCCATATAACCTCTACAGCTGTCCAAGGCAGATTTCAGCCTACTTTTCCAAGACCTCTGGCCAGTCAAGCTAATTTTTTTGCTGGGGTCTGTAATTTGGAACAAGCCAGTGTGGTATTGTCATTGTTTCCAGTTGTTGACGTGATGAATGGAGTAGGGACAGCTCTGTACTATCTGTTCCGTCTCTATGTCGTCAACACATCAATTCAGACAAGTTGTTTTTAGCAACAAACATCTGAAACATTAAGACAACTGATACTTAACTGGGAAGACAAATCTCCTTAGTATTACTAATAAAACTGAACCAAATGACATAGCTTTAACCTATGTTTAATGATGAAATTTCAGCCTCTGAACAGGAAATTAGGAAGTGATTTCACACAAAGCCTAAAGGTTATTGCTCGTTGTTCTTGTAATGTAATTGTTTGGTGCTTCTGGAAGCATGAGATTTATACAGGCCCAGATAAGAACTAGTAATGCTACCCAGTTAAAAAAAAAACCACAACAAAAACAAAAAAAAAAAAACCCAAACCAGAGGCAAAAAAAAAAAAAAAGGAAAAAGGTAGTATTGCAAACTACCCCAAATCCATTTTTTAATCTAATAACAAGTGGCTCCATTTTGCAATTCTTACTCATTCAATGAAGCACTTCATGTGATTAGACCCAGTGAGGTCAATAGCCCTACTCATCCAAGCAGTTATGCTTCAACACCTTTTTATTAGCGTTACTAAACTTAGTGACATGGTACAGTAGAATATTTGCCTTCCCCATTACCATTGAACAATTAATTTCAAGACATGACACTGAATTAGATTTTTGTGTTAAATGTGACTCCGTACATAGAATATCTGTAGTCTCATTTCCCATAGTTTTGTTATTCATCATTTCAGTTCTGTCCATCCTATCTCTTAGGGAAATACAGGTTGAGAGAGAGAAAAAAAGTAAAATCTGTGTTTATCACCAGTTATTATGGTAAAGGGCTGGTAGCTAGGTTGCCTTATAAAAACTAAAAATCTTTCAGTTGCCTCATGATACTTTACTATGGTTGACATTAGTTATTTTTATCCTACACTGTCAAACAGATGGAAGAAACCAAATTATTGTTCACTCTGCCTACTTACTGTAAAGTTTCAAAAGGTTTTCCAGATCCATTTTCTTCTATTTTTACTTGTGTAGAATTTCTTTTGACTTTTGAGAGTTTTGCTCCACCTATGGCTTTGCAGGCTTAGTTGCAATTCTGTTTTAAGCAGATTTAGCTGCAATTCTTTCTCAATTTCATGCCTCGCTGAAGTCAATGGAGCTCTGAAAAGGTACCAAGGGTCAGATAGGAGGATGAAAGGGTGAGAATTTAAAAATTCATCCTAGAAATTGGTCCCAAACACAGGAAGGGCAACATTACAAAATTATCCCAAGAATTTTTAAAATCCACAAGGTTCTCAGCCAGTTATTTTTTTAAGTTGGTTTAAGGCTTATATTTAATTGCATGATATAATTTTGTTAACAGAAGAAAATGTTATTGTTCCTTACTTGGGGTTATTTGCATTTAAGATTTAGTGTACAAGTCTGAAACACCCTGCATTTGTCACAGAAGCTTTAGGAACACACTCTGGTATTCCAAAAGCACTGTCATGTTTCAGGAACTAGGACTCCTAGAGTTCAGCTCAAAGCTGGTACATATACCAGAGAATAAACTCGTCTGAAGGTTTCCCAGAGTAGCAGGTTCTATTTCAAGACATTAGTTTCAGTCACAACATTTTCATTAAACACACTCGTATTCTTACAGGAAGGTAGTTTATGTTGGAGTCTTAACTGTCACACTAAAAACTAAAAAGCTAAAGCTTCTTTCCCATGGTGTTAATTCATTTTTATATTCCACACAATCTCTACTTTTAATATTATGCAAGGTAAGTTTGACAGTCCTCAGTAAAGAAGTGGAATCAAGGGTTGCTTTTTTCCAGTCTCTGTAGATCTCTCTTGAAACAAATCCCTACATCAAACAATGCAGCATATTTTACATCACTGGAGAAGTCTAGGTAAGTCACGCCTTAGAGGACTTTTAGGCAGGCCTCATTCCACTCTCCAGCTACGCGCATTCATCCCTTAGCCTGGGAGGTGACTATGCCAGCTACATTTAGCAGCCTACTGCTTGCAGTGGATTGCAAAGCAATCTTTCCTATACACGAGACCATAACCCAGGATAGAGGTCTATGTGCTGCTTTTCCAATGCTGCTAAGATTTCAAGCTAATAAGTGATCAGCTACAACTTGCTCTAAGACTAATGCACATCCTTCAGTTCCAGCACTTTCACTGTAGCTAACAGACATCTAAAACAGTCTTTTACCTTGAGTAGGTCTTTTCCTCACCTGCTATCCACTATGCTGGCAAACAGCAGCTGATGTCATAGATTCACTGTGGCATTAAAGCAGTTTCTTTGCATAAGGTTTCCTCCTCTTCTTTTTCTTGGCTGGAGGAAAGCATGCTAAAAACAGAAGAGAGATGACTCGACTTCTGACTGGGATAGGTAAAAACTGAATACTCGGCAGGGAAGGAGAGAACTGAGGGTGGGGGGAAGCTTAATAGACTCTGTTTTCATTGAAAACAGGTGTATAAAGGAAAGAAAGCAGGGATTGAGAACTATTGGAAGAAATTCTGGAGATTGTGGTTTACTATCGTACTTCTGTGAAAGAAATACAAGGAAAAAGGCCTTATTCTTTCTTTCTTTCTTCCTTCCTTTCTTTCTTTCTTTCCTTCCTTCCCACAACAACTGCCATGCTTCAAATGCCAACCTTTCCCTTGTCAGTTCTAGCAGCCAGTTTAGCTCCTAAGATTTCTAGTCCTGGTAATGGAGAAAGCTGAGCCATGGCCATTTTACTGCCCCAGCTGCCCTTGATGACTGCCTCTACATGATACTTAAGGCAGTCATTAAACACATCTGGCAGAGGCACTTGTTTTAGGAGACCAGTTTCTATAGCCCTATGAACCAATTGACATCAACAGCATTAGTAGAGTACATGCTACTCCTTGTCACAGAAGAATTTCAGAATTCCGATGCTGTTTTTAACCCTTTTAAAACAGTGTGAAGATTGCACCTGTATCACTAGATTTCTGAAGCCAGGAGACACCACTAATCTTCAATCATTAGATTCAAGATTAGCACAATTTTACTTAAGATAGTTTGGTGCTCTCCTGGTCCATAGCCTGGTGCTCTATTAGTGATCTGGGTTTGACTAAAGGATCTCTCAGGAAAATTCTCTGATTTAACCAGAATTCCTCAACAATGGAAAATGTAATACTTTAGCAATATGTTCAGGATTACCCAGGTCCAAATTTTGATATTTAAGACAAAGACACAAACGCACACACAAAAAACAGTAGTTCCATGTACAAACAAAAATCCTGTGACTACTCTGCAGTGAGTCACGGGCCCTCTCCCTAAGACACATGTGCCTCTACAGAGCTCTGTTGACTCTAGGCATTCTGTCCAGATTCAGATTTGCACACAGATAGACTCTGATCTGAGTCTATCTAGGCCTAATTCAAGATTTCTTGTATTCTTACTAGCTTCATTCATTTTATCTTACTGAAACTTGACAAGAAAGTTAGATAACCACCCTGACATCAAGCACAAAAAGTTTCAGACCAAACCCACCTTCCACATGATGCTTAGGGCAATACTTTAATTAAATTCAGGAAGCAGTATAATTAAAGGTAAATCCCAGATTTCATATAGTATAGAACAGCAAGCAACACATCCACATATTTCCTCTTTTCCATATATGCTTAATTAGAATTGTCAGTGGACTTTACAAGAACTTATATCACTGTTCACTATCATGACCTTTTGATTACACAGAATACCTTTGAATTAAATCTTTTTATCTAACTAGTCACTGCCAGAATACCAGACAAAGCTTTTCTTGCAAACATCCCTGCCTTCCTACAGCGACATACATTGAATATTTCTGATCAAATTGATACAGCTGTTCACAGTGTAGAGGTAAGGCTGAGAATAATCGTTTGTAAGATACAGTGAAATTCCTGACTACTCTTATAACATTTCTCAAATCGTTATTAAATGTGGTTACAGTTTGGATTCTATTGAGTCTTCTTTCCAAGGTTGTCACAGCCTTCCTAAGACCTCACAATGTACCTCTGTCCCTCAGCATCAATAAAATCCAAGTTTTGCTATCTTGTAATGGTACAAGATAGCTAATTATTACTGAGTTAACACCAGTGAACGCAAAGACTTTAGGGTAACACTAGCTGATGTGGCAACAGAAGTCAGGACACTGCCTTGTTTAGTCTTTGGTCAGACCTCAGGGCATACGTGACAATGTTTGATCCTGATGGAAGGTGTATTTTATCAGCTACTGGGATTTCCTAAATCATTTACCAGGATTATGAAGGTTTCCTAGTCAAAGCTCGTACTCTTAATATGCATTTACGGGACTCACATTAGAGCTAGATACTATGAGAGAATTCTCTTCCCACACTCAGCATTGCCAACTGTCACAGTTTTATCAATAGTCTAATGGTTTCTCCTGTAGCTCTAGCTCCTGGAGCAATGGGACTTTGTGAGATTAGCTTTATACATTTTTTTTTTTTTTTTAATGACAGTAGAGGAATGCTTGAGTTAGTGCTTTTTGTATTTTCATGTGTTTCTCTACAGGTGCAAAGGCAACAACATGGTGTCTTAATGAAAGCTGAGATTTTCAGATGATAAATGGCTGTGATAACTAGGCTTCAAGTTAAACAACCAATATAGTGAGATCCATGTTGAACCTGAAGCCTTGGCAATTCTGGTTATGCAGCATTTTGTAATATTTATTATCCTCCGAGACCGAGTTTCAATGTTTCTTCTAATAAAACCAAGGTAATAAATTGCATTTTTAATTTTCAACTATCCTTCTACACTTGAATTTTATTTTCATAGCTTACAGATAAGAAGCAGTTCACATTGCTATTTCCGCTGTCCAGGGAACTAAAATCATATTTCACAGAATGTTTCTATGTTTCAATATTTCTTTTGGGTCAAAACCAAAATTGTTTAGAAAGTTTTTTTCCTAAATAAACACTTAAACCCATTCTAGTTACCTTTTTGTGTGTGTGTGTTTACCTTTTGAATTTGTCTCTAGAGGGAGAAGATCTCCTAACTGATAGATCTTTTTTATAGTGGGAGACAAGTTCAAAGTCATTCTCTGCTAGATTCATAACAGAGATTCTTAGCCCTTTTCTGCAGCAGGGACTTAAACCATTAGATTCACTGTCTGTCTTTCACTCTCCCACACTATAGCCAAATAAAATTTTATTCATGTTCCTCTAAGGAAAATTTTTCAGTGAAACAGATACAGAAGTAAGTATTGGTTTGGGAAAATAAGTTCAGAACTTCCCAAACCTTCTATTCCTCAGAGTTTTGTTATACTTTCCATTTTTAGCAGTTTATGTCTTTTTGACATAGATAAAGCCTATTGTAAAATCAGTTATAAATCCACAGAATGTAGCCTTCATATGTCATTGTCTTTAACCGGAGGCTATTTAGATATTTTTTTAGAGGGCACTTCATGGTGGGCCATTACTATTGGGCTCAAATGAGCCACTGAAATAATACATTGCGAGGTGTAGGCTCTTTGCTGTAGCTGTCCTGGTGCTTACTCTTAGTAGTTTAAGCTTCATAACCAGTAGGATTAATGTCAAACAGATCTCGACGAGGCACAAGCATTAAACCAAAATCTGGAAGAGCGCTTGGTATAGCTATTCCACTCATTCCAGTCCTCTGGTGATTGTTGAGTTGTACTCCCAAAACTAGACCAAACATGAAATGAATGCTTTTCCTGGCACACTATACGGCTTCAAGATATTAGTGTAAGCCTATATTTTGTGTTCATTAGCTTTTTACAATTACTAAGAATCTTCTTATCTAGTAAGATGTCACAGACATGAAGGCTCATTTTCATATTTATCAAAAACTTATGTAAAACTGGAGGAATAAAGAATCTTAAAAACTGCTCAGATGAATGAACTTGTACTGACCTCTGATGGCTGTGAATGTGTATGAAACACGGTCCTGAAATTATTTGTGCTTCCTTAGGAGCTTCAGTCCTCTAATTAAAATAACATTGACATAGCAAGAAAAAAAAGCTCTTCTGAGATGGAAACCAAATGATTTATAACGGAGTCCTGGGAGTTGTTTTGCTTTGCATCATAATTTTCTTTTGAAAGCACAGTCAAAATGTATACAAGACAAGCGTTTGCAAAAAAAAAAAGTTATTTCCAATGGAAAATCTGTTTGTCTTTCAGCTGTTTGGAAATTTCACCAGAAGATTTTATTAAAACACATGTCCACCTCATTCCTTCTTTATAAAATGAGTTTACCTTTCTGATCTTAAGGCAGAAAACACATGAAGCCTGAAAAAACTACTGTGAAAATTTTCATGGCTGCTGAGTTCACAATACACTACACAAGACCTAGTTCTTAGCACTACTAAGCTGGGAGAAGCACATGAACTTAAATCACTGTCAGTATGGTAGAAACTGTCTTGTCATCATTGGAATGGGCCCACCTGGGCCACCAAAAAAGTTGGTGGGAGAGGGGAGAAGTCACCTTCACTCTGGCAATATTTTTGCCCAAGGGTTTGTCCCTGATGCAAACTGAAAATTTCTAGAGCTTTACCCAGGAGTCTTATTAGCAGCAACTTTCAGCCATGTAAGTGGAAATATCACTCTCTATTAACAAACAACAAAAAACCCAACACATGAGTCTTGTGAAGATAGCCTAAACAAGCCCCAAAAGCCTGATAAAAGAGCTTTGGGAATAGAAGAAACAAGTGCCTAGGTTCCCTATCTGCAGGAATAAGCTGAAACCAAACCTCTACTTGATTATCTAGCAAAGATTGTAGAAAAGAAACCACCTACATTTTCAGTCAGTCCAAAAGCATCATATGTCACAAAAGTGCAATGGCAGAAGTGGAACACAGTGTATATAATCAAAATTTCTTTTGCATTTTTCAGCAATGTACCATCAAGTTTTCAAGAAAATCAGCTGGTCACCAGCATACGATTCCTTTCTAAAATACTGCTCTGTGACAATGCCATCTACTCCCTCTATACGTCCAGAGTCACATTTGCTGACTTGGGCGATGCAAGATATAAATTAAAAAGTGAGGCTTGTCTCTGTGTTTAGCTTGAATGGCTGACGGGTGAGAGGCCTTATTTCCTCTTGGTTCACCATGTTGCACAGAGCAAAGCACAGCTGAGGAAACAGCAGGCCCCCTATTACAACACAGGGTGGGGCATAAGGATGTTGATGAGAAGCATTTTGTATATGATAATTTCCTATCACTTCTACTTTTGTTACCTTGAATAGGCAGAGAGGTTTGTGCCAGTGTAATAGAGAAGGTGATTTGGCCTCTTGTTCTGAAGTACTTCTGGTGGCATCAGGAATTTGTTAGGAGTGCTCAGAACCAACAGTGAACCACTCGAAACAGCATATTTTAATATTGACATGTGACTAGTGTCACTTTTGTGCTCCATCTCAACTCCATATTCAATAAAAAAATAAAAAGAAACAATTTACATCAGAGTCTTCAATATTTATAAAACATTGTTGCTGAACATTCAACATCACAGTGTTTACAGAGATCCAGTAATAAGGCATTGGAGCCAAGTAATGGTTCACAGCTGATTCCACTAAACTAATCCTCTGGCAGAGTTGGGATTCAGTGTAGAAACTGGGAGCACTCTCACTTTCTCATGTTAATTGTGGATGTTCGGTGCATGTTTCCTCCTGCCAGTTGGCTTTGCATAGAAGATAGCACCAGGAATATTTAAAATTAAAAGAAAAAGAAAAAAACCTCTTGGCCGCTATAATTCTTTGGTCTTAAAAGTAAGACCAACGTAACTCAATTAAAGACAACGATTCCCATTTGTTTTGGTGGGCACTGAATCAGGTCCTTGGAACTCAAAAGCACAGATGGGAACATGAAACCAGCTACAGAGCTTCCATCTTGTTGGACAGTCTGACTTTTCACAACTTTATTTCATCCTACTTTGGAGAAAAAAAAAAAATCATGATCTTGAAATACTAAACAGACTGGCAATTCTGAAATGCCTTTGATAATTTGATATTAAACCTGAAAATATAGCATAATATTCTGTGAAAATAGAAGGAAACGAGAGAGACAAAAGTAAATAAGAAAATGCAAACAAAATCAATTCTTTTTTTTTTTTTTGCCTTTTTTTAACATTTACAAACCTATGTGTCAACAGTATGGTTGATATGGAAATAGTTCTGCAAAAAAAATTATTATTTTGATGAAACTATAGTTTTTCCAAAGGAAATATAAAGACAGCAGTCTTGGCACAGCAACCCTGATACCTTAGACATTACCAAAAGCCTTCCCTGAATTACAGAGCTTCAGTTCCTCTGTAGGGAAGGAGCAAGAAGCATTTTATGCCAACTTCTTGTTGATAACACAAGGCCATTAAGAGTCCATTTCAGTGTTTGCTTTAAATTAGAGGAGCCTCATTACTGCACAATCTGACTGTATATAAAGACAGGGACTTTAATGATTGAATCAGACAGGATCTGAATCTTTCTGAAAAGCTCTTGCCAATCACAGCTAACTGGAACCTGATACTGAATAAAGCACTTTTACTCAAAAACACCTTAAGCCTAAAGTGGTCATTGAGAAAAAACCTGGCCATTGAGGAGAAAAAAAAAATCCCAGCAAAGTCACAGCATCCTCTCTGCACCTATTTCCACCTTCTTCAAGAATTTTTATGCTGCCAGAGAAGTAGGTTTTGGCAAAATCAAGAACCTTGCTGGCTATATGTATCAGAGACTGTTGAAGCATTCTGAAATGTCACTACTTGTGAGCTTTAAATACAAGCAGGTGTGATTCTATGTAAGAAAGGATAAAGTGGTCATGAGAGAACATGCTCTTAGCTTTTTGAGAGGCAGGTCATACTATGTGCTATAAATTGAGTGAGACAATACAGCTGGCTTAGTACAGCACAGCACTTGGGTGAAGTCTAAAATCAACAGGAAAAGTACGCATTTGCAGGTGAAGAAACAGAATATTGTGAGTGACTCAAGTCACAATTCCTTTTGCCAGAGAACTGTTGAAAAGTGGTGCCTGGGCGGCACCTGCAGACCTGCTGCTGCATAGACAGCAGGCATTGGTGGCTACCAAGCCTTTGAACTATAGCCTACTCTTACATACATACATTTCAACGTCCAAAAATATACCTTTCTTAATTTAATAATAATAGCACATTAAAGTGTCCTGAGACTACGGCAGGTAATATATCTAGATATTTTAAAATAAAAAGACAGCATATACACACACATATCATCTATGTGGGTTTTAATTGCTGCCCTGGCTTGGATTGTGCCAGTTGGATGACGGGTTAATGTTGAGCATCGTGATTTAAGACTAGAAATTTAAGCATATGTTTTCAATTACTGGAGTGTTCTTAATACTGAGAATGACTTGTACAATCTAAAAAATTAATAAACATCTTGGGTCAAACAACTGCTTGATCTAATAACTTTTACAGCAAAGTGTCACAAATGTATTACAGAACTTACAATTCACAGTTCATTTTCTGGGATAATGACACAATTAACAGGAAAATTGGCCAATTTATCAAAAATTTGGTTATGTTTGAGACCATTATGCTAAATCCAGCTTCTGCTCACTTGAATTTTGGTTTCTGAACTGCCACTGTTAGCACGGATTAATGCCACTGCAAGAGTGGCTCTAATCAAATCTATACCTAAAATTTTTTCAAGAAAGGTAAGTTTTGTTTCACCATTAAGTGAAGGAAGTAAAACTAAATTGATGCTTAGTGGAAGATTTTTCAGACTGGTGAGGCAGCAGGCTTTTCTAATCTATATTGGAAAGCATTGGATACTCATCGACTTCTTTAGTCTCTCTAGTAGACAGAAAAATCTTTCTGGTAAGATATTTTCTAGAAAGACCTAAGTGTATTGGAGCTGAAATACTTCATGCACTTTATTGACCTCAAAATTATGGTCAACCCTTGTGCTGTTATAAAGTGAGACTATGTGCTAGGAAGTCTTTATAATACTACATCTCTCTTCAGGGCACTCCATGCAACTTAACCGGAACATGGGTTATTGGGAGATATGTCAAGAAGGGAAAGGGTACAGAGATGAACTTTTAGAAAAATAGGTGAGAGATATTTCCAAGTTAGGGAAGCACAATACACTAAGACATATCAATCAGTGTTAGTACCTAAAATAACCCAGTATAACTTCTTTAATAGTATAGTCAGGAAATTCTGGGTGTTATGGGAATGGAAGAAAAATTAATTTTTTTTTTTAAATAATATACAGACTTTTTGCCATTGTACAGTGAAATGAAGAAGTGGAGTGGCACAGGAATAGGGTCAGGATCCTGACCTATTAATTCATATTTAACAGAAAACCATTAAATAAGAATCATGGGAAACTGAGTTTGTCTAAGTGCAGGGGAGTTAGAAAATCTCAGGCTGCCACTCTGGGGTGGAAGGATAAATCGTACAGAGATATCAAATACTGTTCCTGTTAATTACACCTGCTTCAGTAGAGAGCAGATGACAGCGGCACAGGAAGCCCACAGCTGGATAAGTACTTTAGAAGTAGCTAAATCTGAGCAGGTACATCTGGTAAGGAGAACAGTAGAGTGAATCAAATTGAAATATACAATTGAGTAATGAACCAGGAGAAAGAGGAAGATTGCTTGCCTATGGGAAAAGATAAATTACTTCCAAGATAAGTATTGTACCATCAGCATAGTGATCTCCATACTAGCATAACCTAGGAATACTGCAGTTAAAACAATTCATTGCTGAAGATGCACTGCATTTTAGCTGGGGTAATTAGCACACACAAGGTTGCGTGAGGTTTGTTTGTTTGTTTAAAAAAAAGACAAAAAAAATGAAGACAGCAATGTCAGAATACTTCAGTTTTACTGTGAGATAAATTTAGCTAAGTGAGCCTTAGGCAGATCTATAGCACTGATCTTGTAAACTGAAGTGTCTCTCCTTCACTGTGTTTTACCTCAGGAAAGCTAAGGTGTATTAGTTACTCTGAGGTTAAAAGGAAAAAAAAAAAAAGCTGCTTCAGCCATAGTGAAGACAAGCAGTCAGTTTAATTTATTGTAAGGTAAGCAGAAAGGTTGCACCTAGATAAGAATATAGCACTGGCCTAACATACTTTGCCAGAGGCAAGCACCTGAAGTGTCACCTTCCCCTTTGGTACATGTAGTGACATAATCCACCTTTGTTATTTTGCTCTAATACACTCATCTGTCTTGAGTAACGAAGGTAAAACCTTCTTCTATTTTGGTTTTGGGGTCAAAGGCAAAGCTTGGAGAAAGTTATTAACAGAATCAAACAGATTCAGAATCACTGCGAAACTGTTCTATTGTATTAAAAACATTGTTTTGTTTTTGCTTCCAAGTTTCTGAGGGTATTCCTTTTTTGTTTCCATAAATATAACGTAGCTATTATCTTCTTCTGATGAAGCTGTTTCACATTTTCCTTGCCTTCAACACAAACATCAAGTCCCGTATCCCACTCCAGATTGCTTCTAAGAATGAAGTTATTTATGCAGGATAAAACTTGTACCTTCCTCTGAGGTTAGGGATCAGTCCTTCTTCCCCAGGAGCTTCTGAAAGTGAATACCCCCAAACAGCAGTTGTCATCAATTTCAAACTCAGGTCATTTAAATCAAAGGGAAAAATAAAGGCTTTATGGATTAAAATGGAAGCAAAATAATGACATTCATATTAAATATAACAAAATCAGAACCAGACTAGACCTTTTTTGTTACAATTTGCTGACTAAGCAAGAACAAAACCTTACACAGCAGAAAGGCCAGCTTGTCTTAAAAACAGCGCACAATCTGTCAGGCATCTCCCCTGAAACTGTATAACCTTTTTCTTCTCTCCTTTTAGGGGCCTTGTGTTCAGGTAAGAGATTCTTTATTAGCACGTGTGACACGAGGATTACTCCTATTCTAATAGTTGCATATTCAGAGACTAGTATGACTTTCAAACTGAATTGTTCTTTGAGTTTGGACTGAGACCACAAGATTTACCTCCTATACGTATTGGAAAACGTTTTCACGTATCAAGGGTATATGGCCATATCAAAGAGTAATTCTGATCCTCTGCTAGGGGCTATAGGATTTATAATTAATAAATTCTGCCTATGTAATTTTATGTAAGATCTGTAGAGGTGTTAACAAGCTGGCCTACCCCAGCTGGTACCCTTCCTTAGTTGTATCAGTTTGGTATCAGCTGAACCTTATTTAGAATATAATATTAATCTGCTGATGATAAATATGTGATAAATGCATCACAATCAGAAGCTGTCATTGTCTAAGCCAAATTATTGGGGAAAACAGCACAAGAATTCAGAATATGAGACTTATGATTATTACATGAAATGCAGTGGTCAAATTCTCAGTGTTTGCAAACAATCTGAATATCTCCACCAAAGCGATCACGTGTCAAATATTCACAATGGATGTCTGCCACAAAATGCGGCAAACAAATCATTAGTGCAGATCAACCAGTATAGCCTTCTGCTCTATTATTTAGCATAACCAGTTATTTGGATATCTTTTTTATGCTTCAGACACACTTGCCCCTCTCCCCTTTACCTTTTACAACCACTGGCTGTTATCCATTCTTGTGATTTCACTGACCTACAAAAGAAAATGCGATAGAACTTAGAGAAAGAAACAAAATTAATTTACACCCATTTTAAATTACATTAGAAGTAACAAGTGACCTTTTACTTCACTTTAATTTTTAATTGAAATTCAATCTATTTGTACTCAGAGGAACATATAGGGTGTGATGTTCATCACTGGCTCAATTTTTTCTAGCTTTAAGCGTAATTGGCCTCAGCAGGGACAAAAAAAAGGCAAGCCAGGGAGCTCTTGAAAATTGCACAGTTTGTGCCAGATAAAACCACTGATAATATTTCCATTGAAATCGCAGTGGTTCAGAGCTTAGACCCGAGTACCAGCATGCAACTGTAATGGCTAGTGACAGCAGCTATATGCGAGAGGCTTACAAAATCCCTACTCAAACACTCAACACCATGGCACAACTCCTTTGTGTTATTGCCACCTGGAAGAGAGATAATATGTGCTCTAGCATTACACTGAAGACTGGTAAGAGGGGGAGCCAGTATATCCACTATTTTGTCTCTATCTACTAAAAAGATCTGGAGACAGGCAGCAGAATGAAGTTACGTCCTTTCTGTTGGGAACTAAGCCTATCTAAATAGCCACAGATCTAAGAAAGGTACAAAATCAGTTCAAAATAGAAGTTTGGCAGAGTATCTCAGATAAGAAGGAAGATATACTGGCACAGACTCTCAACACGAATGGCAATGACATGCAAGTAGGCTAATTTATCAAATCATAAATCTGGATCAGTAGATCTAGGACAACCAAAGACCCACTTAATGATCAATATGATGGAAAAGGTTTTTAATAAAACCCAATAATATACAAAATATAAGGATCCAAGTTATCTAATCCAAACCTTACACCAAACCCAACTTTTTAAACATAAATTTGATTGTGATCTTCACTAGTATGTTCTTTACAACATATACCTCAGGGTGTCATACAAGTGCAGTGACAAGCTAGTTTTCTGTTCTACACTGACATGCATGTTGAGATCAGTTCTGTTTGCTCTCCCCAAGCAGTGGATCAGTGCTGAATCCGTCATTTTTGATGGCAGCTGGCCACATAGTCCTGCATTACAGAATTGTTACTTGTGAAAAGACACAGAAAACCTCTGTACAACCAGTTACATGCTGATGACATAGCCTTGCCTGCATCCAAGATGTCTACAACACTCCCAGGACCCATTTTCACATGCGTAGGTTTCCTTTTTAGTGGACTTGTGCTCAGCCCGAATTTAAACTGTCGACAAACACTATCTGCCCTTGCAGTGAGCACTGTACGTGTTCCTTTCCGGGCTACTGGCAGCCCACACTGGGACCTGGAAACAGAGCACGTTGCTGTGCAATCCAACAGATGGCTGTCTTGCATTTCTTTCCATTAACAATCACATTTGCTATAGAGAAACAACTGTCACTGTTCTCTGGAATCTATTTCCTATCATGATTCTACACGATTTTACAAAAAGAAGAAATAAGAAATTCCTTAAACCCATCCACTTTGTATATAGAGGAAATTTTAACTATGACATGACTGCTGCACTGTTTAAATATGAGACTGCTATACTAAACATTCAATTTTTTTTCTCATTAGGCCTTGTCAATTACTATACATTTTTTCCTACTTTTATTTAAACCTTTTCAGTCTATCTACAGTCAGCAGAATTAAAACAATAAATACCACACATATAATCATCACCCAGCATAACTAGGTAAGAGTACCTAGTCTACACTATCTAGGAAATCAGAAAAATGATGCAACAGTTCTACCTGGCCCTCAGAATCTGACGTCAGCAGTTATTCAGCAGACTTGGCTAAATACCACAAAAAATAGTGAATAATTTTGTCATAAGCACTGTCAGCTCATTCAGTTATTATTTGTGGCTTATTATTATTAACTGCTTATGCATCTCTGCATGACAAATGTTTTTAGCCCTGAAGATGTTTATGAATCCTAAATACTTCACAAATAGTCAGTGAATAATTACCCATGCTGAAAAGTAATATTGCAAGTCATTATGGTTTAGATGTTTTTGGTTATTTTCTCATTTTAATAGACTAAATTATCTAACCATAGTGCAGAAATAGACGACCTGCCTAAGCAGACAAAACAAACGCCTGAAAAAATACCAGATTCTTAAAGAAATAGTAGCAGGGGATAGTTCATAAAAACCTTTGCAATTTTTTTTTTTTAATTGGCAAAGTTAGAAAAATTTTTGAACAATTAACTCATGCATAGAAAACCTGATCAGTTCAGGAACAGGGCAAAAGGAAAAAAATATTAATCAGTTCAATAGTTCATCAAGAAAAATTCTGAACACTTCTAGTCCATAATGGACTTAAAGATTTATAATTAATCACCATTGTCAGAGGAAAATCCCCTCTATTCTTTAGGATTTAAAATAAATTAGACTGCATTCTGGACAACTCCATTGTTCAACAGACATAATAAACACAACTTGAAAGAGTATCTAGTTCAGATTAATGAACAGAAGAGCTAAAGACAAGCTGAAACGTACTGCTGACAAATATTTGTGTGGATACCAGTTTTAATTCAATTTTGCCTGTATTCACATTTGTGGTTGGCGTTCCACAGAGAAAACGCATATCAGACATATATCAGCAAATATTTCTGCAGTGGTCACTTGAAAACGTATCAATGTTTCTTCTTCATCACCCTCTGCCCACAGAAAACTTTGTGGAAGAATCCTCCTGGCCCCATTCAAAATGCTTTAGCCATAAGCTATAATATTTTGGATTTGAAGCACATTCTTAGAGCTTCACAGAATTTGTACTCCTTTACATGCTGGGGTCAAAAAGTAGCATGCTTTCTCCTCTTAGGAAATACTTATAATGCAATATGAAATGTAGATTTTAGAAAGAGAACCCAGGGAGAAAAATAAGGACATAGGACAATATGATAGCATTTTGCTAAATGCTGAATAGCTGAACAACAGTTAGGAGTTGTAATTCCATTTTCAATTATTTATGATTTTTTTTTTTTTACACAAACTTACTCTTTCTCAGAAAGTAGATTGTCTAAATTAAAATTCTTTTTTAAATAAGTGTTTCTGGTGGAAAACAACACAACCAATCCACACAGAAAAATAGTTTCAAATTCACTATTCTAGGATAAAAACTAGAATCCTGATTAAAATTTTCATGGCTCAGCCATTAAAAGAATAGAAACACTATCACATGACGAACATGTCAAATCAAATAAACTATTACCTCCTCTGAACAGATGTCAAAAGGAATTTATAGCTCAAAGTTACTCAGGTAATCATTCTAAACAACAAATACATTTCGAAAAAAACCCCTGCTAATTTCAAAACAGAAAGGAAAAATAAAAATTATCAAATACAATATCTGCTGTTACTTACCATGACACACCATTCTTCAGCATGCAGTTGCTGGGCTTACAAAACTGTGCTATCAGATGAAAGAGAATGATTATGATAAAGCAATATGTAAAAGGCTTGATTTTATTCTGTTGTAACAGAAAAAAATATCTACAGTTAGTTACTCTGGGGAGAGTTCACATGATATCAATTCCTCATCTTGCCTTTTCCCTCTGCCTTGGTAGGGAATCTTTTTTTGACATTGCAGAGGCCAAACATGAACATGAGGCCAGTAGATAAGGCCAGAATCAGAGAGGAAGAGGCAGGTGATGATTTCGCAGAATGTCTTTACCTGGAACTTTCGCCAGAGTCCTATCTCCCCAAGTTACCAAAGATTGTGAAGATGATGTTGAAGAGCATAGACCTTAAGAGCCCACCAGGATAGTCAGTAACTCAGAGGACGTCTGCTGCTTGCCATACATTCACATGCTAGTAAACAAGAACAGGCCAAAGACCAGGGATGTGACACTGATTGCAGTCGTGATATCCCTGAGGTCCCTTTGTTCCATGCACTCTGACACTTCATCCTGCAACAACATTTGGAAACAGGAGACTAAATAATGAGCCTCTGGGTTGAACCAGTATAGTTATTTTTAGAATCTTGTGCTGTCCTGTATGTAACTCACATTTCTTCTGCAAGTGGAGAAAAGACAGTCTTACCTTTACTGTGATTCCTGTGTGTATTTTTTGAAAGCATATACTGCACAGCAGGTTTTTCATCTGCAGTAATCAATGACCAAGTATATTTGTGTAGCACTAAAGAAATCAATGGCCAAGTTTTTACTGGAAAAATATCTAGCTTACATTTATATGACAGCAGAATATAATAAAGGACAGCATATTTGTGAAGTGAAACATCCACAGGTAAATTGTTCCTTGCCCAGTAGTGGACACAGCTCATAGTCTAAGGGAAAGTTTTATGGTTTACATAGGTCCTTGCACAGTGGGAACTCACAAAATAAATACCAATCTCTTTTCAGACTCTCAGCAACTCTTAAAATCCATAGCCTCGTTATCTTGTATACAGCAAACTTCTTTCCTGTATGACTATTTAAACAAGAGACTGTTTCTAGCGCCAAGATGCTGGGAATTGTCCAGACCACTGGGTTCTGCTGAAGCTGCATGACCTCTTCACAGACACTCATCTCCGTATCTGGCTGATACAGCAATTGATAGCGTCTCATCACAAGCAGGCTCACCCACAGATGAATGATCACAGCCAGGTCTCCTTAATACTCCAAGGTTACCTTGGCATCTAGATGAAACTTAAAATCCCTAGCAGTCAAAAATAACTTCTGGCATTGGTTGTGACATTCCTCAAGTCTTCCCTGTAAGTGCATTGAAGAGGGCACTATGGGATGTTGCCAGGACCCCTATCAATACAAGTACTTATTCATTCCAGTCTTCATGGACATTATCAATAGCTCTTTCTAAGCAGGCTGCATTTCATATTTACAGCTAATGCATTCATAATGGAGCTATCAAACCTTTTATTATTACTTTAATTTGCTTTCACATCAGTTTGGCTAAAACTTGGGATTTTCCCCTGCAGTCTACAAGCCCTTCTTTTACCAAATTCCCTCCTGCTTCAGAATATTTTAACTATCTATGTTTCTGAGTTGAAGCTAGTGAGATCTGCTGAACTGGCAAGCGAACAGACTAGCACTGCATTTCTAGATACGGACAGAACATCTCATGCTATGGCAGAATCTTCAAGAGAGTGCTCCTTACTCATAGAGCTCTTGAGTTTCCACAATCACTCACAGCCCTGCCCAGGAATTAGCTTTCCTATTAGGAAATTCTTCACAGTTTTTGAAGTTGGGGATGATACGCAGACCTCATTCCTTGGCGTCCTTGTCAGGATGTAGCAGCTTCAGCAGACCACTGTCACTAGAGCTGATTTAAAAGAGGCAATTTTGATTTGCCTACACATCTGCATGCTTATCTCTATGCTCATTTTAAGAGCATTGACAATATTAGGTTGCTATGAATAGATTTTTCTCTACATTACATGTAGTTATGCTTGGATATTTCAGATTAAATGGCAAACCACAGGAATCCCATTCTTAGATACAATACGGTCTTGGAAGATTCTTACAGGGCTCACAACCCAGTAGGTCTTCAGCAATGACTCATGCAGTCTTCACCCATGTAGGTATTTCAGAAATTAGATAGCAAAGAGGGTCTGTGTGAAAGAGATGTCTTCTGGTAACTGTTGTAACAGGAAAGAAGTAGATTATCTGTAGTTTATCTCCCTTTCTGCAGGGGTGCAGGAAGATCATACAGATCTACACCCAGTTAGGTTATCCTTATCCCTTATTCTTCCTAAAACAGGGGAACTGTTCTGGATCTCTGCTTCCATACTCTTCTGGAGAGGAAGAGATTTACCCTGGAGGAACCACTGGACAACAGAAGTAACAACTGTAAATACAGTTGGAGTAAACATCCTATTTTTCTAACTGGAGTATGTTCATAAAAATATCTTTAAGCAAGTCATATCTTATAGAATGTTGTTGATATAAAACCCCCTAACTTTCCCATGCTGAAAACAAACAAACAAAAAGGTATGGAAGAAAAAAAAAAAAATCACACACACGACAAAAATTCTATTATTATGTCAAGGTTGGTAACAATTATCATCATAATTTCCTCCTCCTTTTACATTAATATTTGCCTTTTTTTGACTATCATGGGTTTACTAACCCCCCGATTTGAACAGCACATCTGAAGAGCATGTGGGCCATTCCCTTCTCTGAGGATTCTCTCATAACCGGGTAGGTGAAGCGATTATTAAAACCTCACTGAAGGTTCTTTCATTTAAGGCTGCAAACAATAAGAAATTGACTGTGATTGTAGGAGGTACATGCTTCATTGCTATGAGAGATTCACCAGAAACGTTAATTATTACCAGTCTTTTAACAGAGCATACATGTATGCAACTGATCAGATGGGAACTTGCTTTCCTACCATTCAGAGTTCACTTCCACCGATTAATTTCTAAACACATTCTCTCATGTAAACCATGTTGTCTTACGGATTTTGCTCCTGCAAATATAGCATCTCCTTATTCCCGGGCCTGCTGTGATTTTTATCAAGCTTAACTTGATAAAACAATCTTCAGACTAGTTTCAGACTAGGGACTAGGCTAGTTTTGACACCGTTGTTATTAAGCTAGACAATAAAAGGACAACGGATGGTAAAATTGTGTTATTAAAATGATTTGATCTTCTCTACTTATGACCTTGGATTTTGTTGCTGAGGTCAGGATATGGACAAAACACAAAAGCATAGAAATAAAAAACAGCAACTACCTTTAAAAAAATATTAACAACATCTTTCTCCATCCAGTCACTTACTGGAAAAGTTTACAAATGAACATTCTCAGTTTCCTGAGTCAGGAGGCTGACAAGGAAATACAGGTCCTTGAATCTATGAGGTGCTGGTTTATATTCAGCCTAAGAATGGTAAGAGTCAAAATTATTCCCACAGAGGCACTGTTCATATTAAAGGAACTTGCTGAGGTAAAAATGTGTTTCCAGGAGGTAGAAATGCCACACTCCTCATCACAACTGGCACCCTTTAATCACTTTTAGAAAGGATCTGATTAAAATTAAATCTAGAGATATCCCCAGCTAGAAGCTGAGACACACTGCTGGAGAAGCTTATCCTCTAGATCAAAATTAGCAGTTTCTTGGCTTCTAATGGTTGAGTGTGTACTCCTTCTGAAGTAGCTAAAGCACATATTGACTACAATGGAGCAGAGCTAACTGACTACAGCACTGCTCTTTAGCAAATACCACTCATACATGATAAAACAACAAAGGATAGTTTTACAGCTCAGACCTGGACTAGGACACAGAAGATCTAGATTCATCTCCTTAATATTCCTGTGTGACTGAACAAAAAAAAGTCATGCCATTCCTCTGTATCAGAGTTGTCAGATCAAAAACAAAGCAAAGAAGCCTTCCATCCCTTGACTACTTCTCTTGGTCTAAACAGGATAAAGAAGATTTATCCCCATCTCCTGCCTTCCCGAACACCATATTTGTAGGAACATCGTGTAATCATGAAGTGCTCTGGTATGCACTGAACCCCATGGGCACAAGCCTAAAACTAATGAGACCAATAGCAAGTAAAAGGCTGTTCGAGCTCATGCTAACAGGGCAGCTATCAGACATGTTGCTCTGGGAGCCACCTCATTCTGTACAGTTGCACAGAACCCCTCAAATTAAACACCTATGAAGCAGAAGCAGCTGAGTGCAACAGCAGATGACTTTGAACACGCTGATGTAGTTTTCCAAGAAACCAACTCCGGTGTCTCCCCTCTGCGCTGCAGCACTGATGTGTCCTTTGTTAAAGACAGGACATCGTTCATCTCTCTCCAAGTACAAGTGTCTTACAAGTCAATTCTGTAGTTAATGCATGCTGACAAAAGGAGGTTTATATACTGTGCAACAATACCCATTGCCGCTCACTCGAAGAGAAGACACTTCAAGGGCAGGCTGCTCCTATGTGACACAACTACTGCTTTGCCAAACAGATGACTTGCAATGGTAACACTGTTTCTTGCTTTTATTCCCTCAGCTAGACGGTTAACTTCTATCTTGTGGCACATTTGAAGATTAATCGGTATCTCAGCCTGCAGTGGTCCAGCTAATTTAAACACAAACACACTCAGTGGAGAGCAGAGAGCCTGAAAGAGGTGGGAGGGGAAAAGCTGGTGGGCTTTGAAGGAAGTGCAGCCTACTATCATCTGCAAAAACAGAACAAGAAATAGATAAAACTAAATTAGAGATCTATTAAAAAAAATTAATGGCATCTGCAAATGAAATTAAAGCTAAGATAATCACTCTAATAGCAGGGTCTCTGGTGAGCACTAATGCTTAATTTTTTCTTATATTTGATGAAGGCATCTATTAATTAAAAATATTTATACAAGGTGGAGGCTTGACAGGAATACTCCATGCAGCCATTCTTAAGGGAGCTGCTTCTGTTAATCAGCTATTTTAGAAAAGAATGCCTCTACTCGATACAACGAAGGCAAGACTGTACTTCAATACATCTTATTTAAGGCTTGTGCTTTCTAAATATCCTCTGTGGCTAGAATCGGATGGAGTAGGCTGCTTTCTACATACGATGTTATATGCTTTCCTTCTGATTGTTTAGTTAGCTTGTACTGAAAAGAAACCTTCATCTTCTCCTCCACCTCCCTTTTATCCCCCTTTTATTATTAACCTTTTATTGAATTGTTGAACATCCAAGTACAAAAGCAGATGATCTGATATGTATGAATGTATTGTACAAATGAGGACAAAGCTAAACGCACACTCAATGGCAGCTATGAAAATATTATCGGACTTTGAGGCAGGGACAAACCAAGACCAAATGTCATTAATGAGACTATTCAAAGTAATTTTGATGAAGTTATGATTCTGTTGTCATCCAGTACTGAGAGGCAAACGTTTAGAATTTGAAAAAAAAGAATCATTAATCATTAGGCAGCTCTCTGGGGCACTCACTCTTTCAGGATTTTCCTCTTTGTTCCCCTCTCTCCCCCCACCCCCTGTTTATTCCTTTCTTTTTTTTCCTCTCATCTTTTCAACACAAACAGTGCTATGAAAACAGGGAGGATTAGAAGTTGTCCCTGACATATTTCATTGAAAGGTTGTTGGTTTTGTCTTTCTGCATGTATTAGTTTGAATTTTGTATGAGGCACCTGTTGGCTGTTGAGAATAAATCAACAGGAAGGTCACAAATGGGCTTGTATGCTTGCCTTTTTAAGCCTGTTGGGAACTCACTGCTTTGCTCTACAGGCATAAATGCTGGAAAGAAGGCCAACCACGCTGTTTAACACTATTTCATTATGTGAATTGTGTGTGAATTGTGTAGGCTCCTCGAACAAAAGTTAATCTTAAAGTCCTGTTGCTAATATTGTCATAATTAACTCAGGCTAGCGACGGCAGGAGTCTCAATTCATGATACCAGTTAAGTAAGCTATAGTTAAACTTACCTACCATGGCTATTGCTATGTTGCATGGAGAGAAATGAGCACTGTGAAAGGGCACTTAGAGAAATAAACAGAGAAGGTGATGTATGGATGTAGCTTTCTGAAAGCTCTGATAAAATGGCTTGGCTGTGCAGTCCATCATGCTTGGTAAGTCAAGGATGGGTGGCATAAAAACAAGTGATGAATGTGTCAAATTGCTAAAAAGTGGAACAGGGGGACAGCCTAGGACTTTGACTTAATGATTTCTTTTGATTATGCTACTGCTACGATGTGACACTGTGGCCGGCCATGTGGAAACAACAGAATAAATGCTGTAAACCCCCTCCCTTTTATAATCCACCTGCAGTGCAGTCAAAGGAGGGGAGGGAGCTGAAGTGAACTCTGGAGTAAGGGACTTTTATCCCCTTTCTTAAAAAAAAGAAAAAAAAATGCATTTTAACACATGACTTCACGTACATTATAGCTCATGAGAATGTCCAGTTCCCCACATCCTTTAAAAACTACAGCTGGGCTTTACAGTGAGATCTGTTTCTCAGCAACATTTTCCATATCTTTAACATTGCAGCATACATATAAGACTGCTGCACTTGCCTGAGGAATGGAACACAAACTCAATGCCCTGCTTGGGATGGGGAGGGCGAAGGATGCAGCCTTCCCAAATCCAAAAGCCTTTCTGACCTGGCAGTTGGCTCCACAGACACCCACTGCCCTTCCCCAAGAAGCTGTACCAGTCCTATGAAAGAAGAATTCAGCACTGATGAGGCCAGAAGGAAGGAGCAAGGGCTATTACACTCCAATCCCTGTCCTAAGTCTTGCTTGATCATTTTGATTGAACGTAGCTAAGTATCTAGGACTTTCCTCACCTTCTGAATTGCCCAGAAAAAAATATTCCCTCTTCCTTTCTTCTGTATGACCCCC
Organism: Grus americana; assembly: GCF_028858705.1. NCBI lineage: Eukaryota > Metazoa > Chordata > Aves > Gruiformes > Gruidae > Grus > Grus americana. The sequence goes on from NC_072854.1 coordinate 119,260,184, forward strand.
AGAATCTTTAATATTTTATTCTATTTATTTTTACAGATACATGCTGTTGGAAACGTTCACAACATTTTAGGTCTGTGGCCACTTATACCTCCCTTTTTTTTTTTTCCTTCCCATTAGTAAATGATACACTTACAGCTAGCTCAGTATTGTTTTCATCGGGTTGGGTGTTTGAGTAAATATTTCTTTTCCTCATACTATTTTTTTCACCCATTCCTGCAACTTGGAACTGCAGCCAATACCAAAGTCAAAGCACAGCCAGAACATCCTTTCTTGTGCAAAACAAAAGCATTAGAAGTTGTGAGTTAAGTTCATTCCATACCGAAGCTCGTGGCAAAGCTTCCACTGGCCTCAATACAGGCTTTTCCCAGTATGATGAGACAAGTGTTACAATTCAGTCTACCTTAATTTTACTTAACTTTAAGGAACATTCAAATTATGGGTAATTATAAATGTCAGGCAAACCCCATCAGTTTCTCACCCAGAAGGACTGTTTCAAATGTTGGTCAATCAGGTTCTTTTTTCCATAAAGAGGGGGACTTTCCAATTCCAATTTTACAGATGCTGGTAATTTTACAGTAGAAATATGTATTTTGCAGCTTCAAGAGATTATTCAAGTCATAATCAAGTATGAACTCCTAAACTTTTAGCATTTTCCCATCATTAACATATAGCATGAATTGGCCTATTCCCCAGACACTTCATTCAACAATAAATTGTGATGATACCGACATATTGAGCAGCAAAGCGGAATAGGCAATAGGAAAAAAAATGAATTATCATTCTGTCTCTAAGCATTGGTGGACTAACATTATTAATGGGGTTTTTTTTCAGTTCCTTTGATGGGCACATTGCTGCACGTAACATGCAGTGCCAGCTTACCAGCTCACGTAATTTGTCATCTTTCTGACAAACTTAATGGATCCATGTAATTTTTGCCCCCCAGATGACAATCTGACCCAATTCAGACATGACATTGCTTTGATAAACTTGCAATATAAAGAGGAAGGTGGCATAACAGGCAAAAGCCTCATTGTGAAGGCAGAAACACACAACTGTAGTCTGTCAGCACAGGTGAAAGAAGAGGGCCTGAAGAACAGAATAACAGTGATAAGTACCAGAATTTGATTTCATTAGCCAAAGAAGACTGAGGCTTTTTGCTGGCCATTTTACAATTCTCTCACTTGACTTGTTTACTGATGGAAATGTTTGCCAAGGAACTTTGGAAAAATAGTGACATATGAACAATCTGTTGTGGCATATTGTAGTGGTAGTGTTTGTGCTGCTATAGATACTAAGCTTTTAGCATTTTTGTAATTTGTCTTGAAAAAGCTGGAACTTGGCATGAAGTTTTTGGGTGCCTCTATCTCCAAGTCAGATGGTTTTCATATTTTTTGTTACTTTTCTGTAGGGTTTTTTTTTTTCCCCTATGTGAAGAAAAGCCTGAAGATATGCTGTGTCAAGGAAAAGGAAAAAGTATGCTCAGTTGAAGACAGAGACAGAAGGCGGGAAAAAAACCCAAATGCATTGCAAAATGAGGAGAAACAGGTGCAAGCTTCTTTTCAAGGTGAGAAGAGTGTTTACAGGATACACACAGGTCTTAAGCAACTGCAAAATTCATCAGGATATGCAAAGAAGGCTTTGGGATTTTTACTTTCTTTTGGTTTCAGATCTTACAATGATGATTTACTTCAACACTAGTCTTTCGTACCGGACAGTAGCTTCACCCAAGTTCCTGCATTTCAGTGTGCTTATTCAATGGACTCCACAAAGATCAAATCAGCACACTGAGGTAAGTATAAGCTTCATGTATTTTAATTGTGGACACAAAGTCAGTACAAGAAAGTGCAAGGGTGAAGAGCTGCACAAGCAAGTTGAGAGAATGAATTATGCCATCAGCAACACTACCAAAATAGACTGAACAAAGAAAATCATGAGTCTCCTGCTTCTGTCTGAACAGGATGCTGTTAGCTCTGCCAGCCTAACACTGACCTGTAAGATACATTTCCATTGCATGATAAGCCTAGATCAGAACCTTCTGTTCAAGTACATGAACTGCCATGTGGCTCTGCTGTGGCAGGACACAGAACTACCTACCAGAAACGTGGACTGTACAAGCACAGCAGATGTATTGGAAAGAAGTCTAGAGAGGAACTGAAGAACCAGGGAAAGAGAAAAAGGTAACAAACCCCAAACAAAATTATTGGCGAGTAATCCAACAGCAAGGAGAAGAAAATAGCAGATAAAAATTGGCCATGAGGGAAACTGGGAAGTTATACACGTAGCCAAAATACTGGCAGATGTTATTGCATTTGGGAATCTTTCCTATCACTTCCTAGGGCTCCGCACATGGGTATTTCCTGTTACTGCTGAATGTATATGAAATACTAAGTTTCAGTCAGAAGAATAAGATGCTGTCCTCCACCCTGAACCACAGCCCACACAGAACGTCCTACGCTCCTGCAAGGCATCATCCTAAACGAATGGAAAAGTCTCATCTGACATATGTAAGATTAATAAGGCATTTAGCTAGCATTATGGAAGTCTTTGCTGCTGAAACATCATGTTTTATCACAATTCTACAACAATTTTCTTGACATTTTGAATTTTCCATAGGCTTTTTTGAGGGAGAAGGAGGCTGAAAGAGGAGTACTACAGTGCTGTTGATGAACCTGTTAACAATAATGCCTGTTCTGTAAAACTTGGGAAAGAAAATATATAGATAATTCTGTGTGCTTTTGACATTTTGCCTTTCATAGTATTCTAACAGGGGGATGCATGGAGAAGTTCAAAGATAACTGAAAAATTATACAAGGTATGCTTAACCAACAGACTTGATTAACTCAAGATAGTGTAGCTAGGGGCTTGGTATGATTAAGTGGGATTAGACATGTATATGTATATAACCTCTCAAGATTTGTATGGAGAGAGGAATATCCTTTATTATATTAGCTGAAAGATATATACATATCTATAGATAGATTATACTGAGATATCGATGCATGTATTAGAAATGAATGAACCAAAAGAACAATGGCTAGCCCAGACCTCACCGATTGTTATTAGAAAGAAAATTCCCCCTCTGGGAAGTTTATTCCACAATCTATCTTCTAATTTACTCTTCAGGAGCTCACACCAGTCACTGTTGCATGCCAGATACTTGCTTATGGACCTCTAGTACTATCCTGGAACATGACTTCTATGTTCTGATGTTCACCCCCATCAGTCCCTGTCCTGCCATCTCATACCATGAAACACAAATTGCCTGTAAAAATGATAATTCTCTTATTAGTTTTAAAGGTCAAATCAAATGATGTGGAAAATATGCAGTGGTGTGACATGTAATTTACATAATTGCCACAAAAACACTGCACTAAAGCTGTGGGGAAAAAAAAAAAGCTTCACTGAGAAAAAGCCAATCAGCCAGATTTGCAGTGTGAGTAGAGTGGGGCTGCACTGCTGACACATGAGCAACACTAGCAACCTAATAGTACCCAGCATATTCGATTCTGAATTTACTCTCTTCTTTTTCCCCACTCCTTCCCCCCAAATATATGCATACACAATGAAAAATAGAAAATGAGAGATATTTCCCACCAATCCTGTTTTTTAAACCAATTTGTTTCTAAATCTGGAATGTAATCTTTGATGTCATTACATAATCGCAACTACCCTTGAGCCAGGGGACAGACGAAGATGACATCGTCTGTCCTATTTGATGTCCCAAATGGTGTTGCACATTGGAACTAAGGAGGTGTGAGCAGAGTCAGTGCTAGGGGCCTGTCACCCCCTTTCCAAAGGCTGCTTTTCGCTTGCCTAGGCACTCAAGACAAGCAGGTAAAGGACTTCATTGGGCTTTCAGATCCAGGTGCTGCCACCACTGCCCTTCTCCTCCAGGGCTCACCATCATGGGCGTGGTCTGTGGAACCTGCTTCTCCTCAGGACACAACTCATGTGAGGATACGCAGGAGCTTCAAATACATAGGGTGCAACAACACAGACCCCAGTGGAGGACTTGCAAAAGCTGAAGCAGCAGCCAATATACTTGCATTGGGAGGAATGAAACTCAGCTGGTAGCTTTATAGTGATTTCTTAAAAGCCCTCACTTACAGAAAACAGACCTGGATAAACCTAGTATGAATCCATTAAAGAAAAAAACAAACCACTGCACATAAAACAAAATCTAAGCTATTTAAAAGCAAAGTCAAGATTTCTTCTAATGCCCTGATGCTGTCTGCTTAAAATGATTAATTGATGGTTGGGTTTGGCTAATTATTTTAGAAGCATTTTATTCAGGAATTAGATAACCGACAAAATTGTTAATAAGCCTGACATCTGCTCATTTTTCTTAAAGTTTAGGGTGCATCCTTCTCCTCTGCCTAGCAGACCAGACACTACACTAGGCTTTCTGTGTGGTGCATCTGACAGCTGACACAATAATGCTTATTTCAGAGATGAAGACAGCAAGTTGTCTGTTCGTGTCCATGAAGCATTAATTCTGAGTGTATTATTTGTTACTATGACTCAGTTTATTGATACATCCTCTTGTGTTCTTATATCTTAATTTATTGTACTGTATTAACCATGCATACATCTATTTTGCCTTTTTTTTAATATTACAAAGCCAGTCTTACTTTACCTTGATTAATCAAGGTTGATCTTACCTTAAAATAATCAAGCTGACAATAGGTGTCTACACATCAGAAAAATGGAGTAGGATCTTGAAGAAAAGGTGTTTTATTACATTATGTCTCCATTTTGGATTTATAACTCAGTTCATTTCATATCATATATATTTATCATCTAGGTTCTTAATAGAACTTTTTAATCAGCAGAAGTGAGACATCACTTATTCATTTGACATATCACAAATTAATAAAAATGCAATGAAAGAGCAAATCAAAATGGTCTTTCAGACCAGAAATTTTGCTGCTTCTGAAGTGCAAAGCTCTGTTATGAAATTGCTAAAAGAATTTTACCTCTTCTATCAACGGGGGGTTCATACAATTCACTGCATATATTAAAGGAATCCCCACAAGGTAGCTAGTCAAGGTCAAGTTATTTTACGTTTCCGTAATATTAAAAAGAGGAAAAAAGTAATGCAATGACACACTGAAAGAGGGCATCATGTAATTAGATAAGGAACATTCATGATCCAGGCATACAGAAAGCTTAAAATTAATTTTAGAAGTGAGCAATACTGCTCACTCTTTTTTTAGGATCAGAATAACAGCAGCCTCACAAATACAGCTGAGCTGAAATATACCAGTGTCACGATAAAAGTCACTTTGCATGTGGTTATCAGAAACACGGCAGGTGGAAAAGATTCAGGTAGTTCCGATTAATCACTAGAAAATTCTTACAGTTCTTCAATATTGCCAGAAATGCATACATTTAATTAATAATCGTGTGAATTTCTCTAAGCCTTCATACATACCAACATATATGCAATGTTATTAAAACTATTAAAGCTGAGGAAATAAACAGCCAAGTAGTTCATATTCAAACACCTGATTTTTACTACCCCATCCCTTCTCAACCCCTGCCTTTTGTTTTTCCTGCCTACTTGCTATATCTTGTCTCTGACAAGAGATTAAACGGGTGAGAGCTGTCACTTCTGATGTTTGTACTATACAAAGCACAACCAGGCCTGTAGATGTTAATATAATAATAATAAATAAAAATCAGAGTCTGAAAGGCCAGCTCAAACAAGGGAAATATTGTTTGCCATGAACAGCTGAATCTATAGTGTTATCTGGGCAAACTTTCCTGCACTAACCACAAGCATACCCTGACACAGTTTTGAAGGGCCCATGCAGGGAATGAGGAGCTCAGTGCTTCTACCAGCACGTGCATTTCCCCGCTTTCCTTGGCTGACACCACTCATGTTGATAGGGTGCTTGTGTCATGCTGAAACTGTCCTGTTAACATCTGAATTGAGACCAGCTATTATTTTGCCCATCACTGTCTGAATTTAAATACAGCCATTTTCTTGAATTTGAGAAGAATAATATTTATAATAATTATTATTTTTTTATTAATAGTAGGCTTCTTACAGACACTGAGGCCAACTTACAGACTTCTATCCACAGATAGCGGGTGTAAATCAGTCATGTTTTTTAAAATACCTGTTATAATGCTGAAGTGGCATAAAGCAGCTTTAGTATGAATCTTGATCACGGTATGCTTTGTTAATTACATCTGATATGTTCCAGCCCAGCCAAGGAATGGGGGGTCTGGGAGAGAGGTTTCCCCATGGCTGGTCCTGGGGGATAGAGTTACATCACCTTACTGCCAGTCTTGGTAAGTGTCACCCTATTAAGGAACTGCTCCTTGGTTCCATAACCTGATTTCTCCCACTATCATGGGGGTGGCAGATAAGGTAGAACATTTGCCTTTGGTTTCTACTGTGATTATATATGAAGATATATCTATCATTTTTTATTCCTATTGACTGTTTTTCTGCTCTGGTATATAATGTCTATTATCCTAGACTGTAGGGTTTCAAGAGCAGACATTGTCTCTGTGTGCTCTGCCAAACAACACGGCTTTAATCCTTGTTGGGGATTATTAAACACTACTGTAAAAATAGAAGTAATACTTCTGGAGAACAGAAGAAAAGATTGAGAACTGTGAGGTCCAGCTTTAGATTTGTGAATGTAACAAGATACAGGTCCAGAGCATCACAGCAATTACAAATTGTTGAGGAGTCAGGCTAGGAGTTCTTGTTCACAGCCCCGCACTGGAGGTGGCTGTGCAAGCCCAGTGGAAAGCCTTACAAATTTCACACTTATTGTCACTTCCTTCTTTATGTTTTAGAGACAAACAGTGTAGAAAGTTATGAGATAGAGAAGACACACTTAAAACAAGTAAAAAGTGTTGCTTAAGACAGTTGGAAATTTCTACCAGACCTCAAGATCAGGCAAGATTTATTTTTCATTTGTAGCTTGGTTCAGTATGGGAGCACACAAACACCGTAATCTATCATATAATAGCTCCAGACTGGATTTAGGTGAGTGAAAGAGACATTTCTGAGAAATGTCAGATGAGAAAACACACTGAAAGAAGATGACAGACCTATGCTGCAAGATGGGAAGATTATGTACGCACTAGTTTATACATCATTACCGATTACTGCCATCAGATCAGAGCAAGATTTTACCTGAAAGGCTAGGATTGAGCAAAGCGGGGGAAGGGTGTGTGTGTGTGTGAAGTTGTAGACTACTTTTACAACAATTTGCTCAGAGGCTAAGGATCAGGTTTCCACACTGAAATAACCACCATTGGGTGATCACAATTAATATCGATGTTTTCTCAGTAACAGATGAAAGCAATTTTGCACTAAATAAAAACATTGAAAGTGTAATGTGGATGCATAATCTGTCTTTTTTAAGACAGTATTTTAAAGTTGTTTTCTCCATTGCTGTACATCTTGCTTGATGCAGCGTTCCTCTGCGTTACAGAGGTTACCAAGAGGGGAACTTGTTTATCTCCCAAGGCTGATGGCCCAGCTGAACTGCAGTTCTTGGCCTTCTTGAAGTGGCCCACATGAAACTAAATTACGATCTCTTCCCTCCAAACCCCAGTTTCTTGCATGACTGCAGGCAACCAAATCATTTCCAACATGAGAAGACCTCTTGGATTCATCCGCCATAAGCTCTTATATTTGGAATGATTGGGATGTCCAGAACAACAGCTGGCTATATCTGTAGGGTAACTCTTCCCACTCTGACGCAGCAGGAGTGAGGACCCTACACTGGGATTTGAGGTTATGACAGGTGGGGATTCTTTTTAGCTCTAGACCCGATTTGGATGAGTGAAAAAGATTTTTCTGAGAAATATCAGATGAGAAAACACACTGGAAATGTAGAAGAGAAACCCAGCCGCTGTTACCTGGCCATTGAGATGCTGTTAATTGAACATTTCAATGTGGATGTGTTGAATTTGGGCCTGAGGAAGAGCCTGGATCTGCAGAGCCATGGACCCTCCTGAAAAGCAGCAACAAAATGCTCCTGAATGCAAATTCCCTACTCAGCCATACAAGTGTATCATCATTTGGAGGCCGCGGGTGTGGCACTAGTATTACTTGAACTGGTTTCAATGGCACAACAGCAGTGATTTGTCTACCTAAGGCTGGTCTTGACAATAGCTGCTGAGACATCAGAGTCAGGCCAAGAAAAACATAATTATGGATTATTCGGACAGCCAGTCTGTCAGCAAATTATTACCTAACCTACAACTACACATGGTCCATTCCCAGAAAATGAGTAAAACTCAGATCATAACCGAATGTATTCCAGCGGAAGAAGAGCCAATTTACTGACCTTCCACCCACCTGCAGAAGACACCTGATGGCAACTTTACTTACGCTTGAACAGACTCACAGCAGGTAGAAGGAGAAGTTTCAGATCTGGGATAAACAGTAGCTCATCTCATAGGTTTCAACTGCTTGTCGAGAAGATGTCAAGGTAATGAATCCTGAATCACAGAGCTCATCTTCGGACGGCAATGTTGTATTTATATTTTTTTTTTGTGACTAAACCTCTTGGTGGTTTGGAAACATTACAATCTTTTTTCTTTTTACTCAAAAGGGAACCAAACAAAAAAAATCCCACAATAATCCAATGAATGGAAGGGAACCCTGTTATGAACATTCACAGCCATATTTCAAGAGCCATTGCCTAGATTTTTGTAAGAGGTTTGAAAGCATTTACTTCAAATAATCTCCATTTGAATCAAGGTACAAATGAATAGAGAATGCAGATCAAATGGCATCACACTGATTTGGTGGGGTTTCATCACGTACTCACTAGGGTTAACATGGAAGACTGTTCTGAGCCTTCTGTCACTGTTTTATAAGCAAGCTGCAGCAAGACTTCTGTCAGCAGAAGTTAAATGTACCAACTGAGGGCAGTATATCATCTGCACAAGAACTCACTTAGAAATAGAGCATGCATTTGTTCTGTAAAATTTTTTCAGCCATCTAACTTTTCTTTCTCATCAGATTTTTTTTTCCAGCAGATTTTTCCAGCCTGTTACAGAATAGATGTTATGACACACAAAAAATCCAGTCTGCTCCTGTCTGCACAGAACAGAATATTGCTCTCTGGTTTAATCTTTCAGCGATCACCAGAGTAGCAAATTATTGCTGCAGGAGGTCTGAAGCAATTTATGCCATATTTTGCTCATGAAGACTTACTATTATTTCTCAGCAGTCATAACAGAAAAATATACACTGAATACCTTATTGCTTTTTAGCATTCATAGAGTTTTCAACAAACATGTTAGGAGTTGCCAAATGCAGTAGCCAGACAGAGGCGAGGTTGCTGCAGCTTCACGTTCCCAGGTCCAGTGAGTAGTGAGGCTGAGCATCTATTCCTAATAGGTACCCACGCAAACACAGGTATACAACAAATATATACGTAGACATATGGACAGCTACATGGCTCATTGCAAACAGAAACACTAAGCACTCAAACAGCACCAACAGCTTCCACTTGTTTTCCTCTCTTGCTGAACAGGATAAAAGCCTGTTAGTGGAAAATATACATACACACACACATATATAACATACATATCTACACACGTAATGCAGATGCCCTAAGTAACTGGCCTCAGACACTCAGTCTACCCAATAGTTCACCCTCAATCCTTGCTCTCCCCAGCTGCAGGCACCTCAGGACCAGCAACCCCACTCAAGCTGATGGTCCACAAATGCACTTGCATGCATGCTAGTTATCCCTCCAGTAACTGGCCCTGGATCCCCTCATCTCTATTTGCCTCACACAGAGACACTCACATGCAAGTGGATCCCACTCAGTCAACCCCTACAGACTTACAGACCTTATAGTCTCTCTAGTAGTTGTCTTGGACTTCTAGGTCCCTACTGTAGCCACCTTGCAGACCCTCTGGTGTCTCTGGTGTCTGGCCCAGACTTACAGATGCCTTGATACCTGGCTCCCAGGCCTCTTATTCTACTCACTGGTAGTCCAGTTTTATACTCGCTAGCAATTGCATGCTGATGTACACAGCTTGCTCCTTTTGCTGGCACCACAGGCACACGAGCCCCTCTAACCCATGGTCCACCTCCAGTTGCTGACAACAGGACCCCCATATGCCCACAAATATGCTCAGAACAGAGAGTCCCTCACTCAGCAAGACAGTTACAAATTGAGTTTACTAGGAACACGGGACAAACTGCAGTGATCAGGAGGCACTATTGGTGTCCTGAGCCACCTCAATAGAGAGCAGAAATCTTACTGGCAAGGTACAGAACTGTGCTCAGTAAAGCCTGGGCATAACACTAGATTCAAGACTACCCAGTGCTCTGTTTTTCCTGTAGAATGAGGCATCCCACAGTTACTCAGAGGCACAGTGAATTAAGAAGTTATATTGTACTTCAGAAACACAAATACATATAGTGCTCAGCAATACGTTTGCTTTGCAACCAATTTAATCCAAAATGTTTCTGTTGTGCTTTCCAATTTCACTGTTACATGCTAGTGCTTTCAGGCTGTAAGCTTTATACAGAATTACAAAGGTATCTGAAATCAGTATATTTCCATACTTCATATATATTACTAGAAAATAAGCAATTATTTTGGCACATTCTAACTTATACATAAGGTATAGAACATATATAAATATGTGAAAGCAAATATACACAAGTACAACTGAAATTCAAAGGCCTTTGGATCATTTGAAGCTGACAGACAGTTTATGAGGTGGCAAGGCTAAGATAGTACCAGCATACCAGTTTTGTAGCTGATTATACAGAAAAGGTTAATTTCAAACTCAGATCGTGTAGTTTCCATGCAGATCTGTTCCCTTCCAAGCACTTTCTGATGATTTACTGTAAATTAACAACCTGGCATAAAAATGGCTTACTCAAGATGTGAGGCACCAGCTCAACAGCTGAAAAATGTCAGAGCAATAACTTCGCAGTCTAAATGCCCAAAGAACTTGGTATCAATGTGGTAACAAAACCAAGAGGGCAGTTTGATATGGGTCCTATCCCTGACTAATAGGAACAGAAACTCTCTGATGACCCCTGAAGGGGATCTTGCTGTCTGCAACACTGAACTGAAGGAAGTCTTCAGCAGTTGAAAAGGAGGAATGGGAGGAGAAAAAAAAGCAGGTAGAAATTCATGTACTTCCTAGCCCTGGGCCAGAAGGGGACTGTCTTATTTAGAAGGGCCAAATGTCCTGCACTGAGCAGACAGTCCCACTATAGGCCATCACAAGACAGGAATTCACAGAGCAGCACGTGTTCTTCTTTCTTTTTTCCACAGTTTTCAACAGATACATGGCAGCCTGCACACACCCTTACCGGAAGTCCCTCCCTGATTCCTGAGTCAGTCCTCATTAACTTTTTCAGTTGGCATCTGGTGTACTGTTTTGAAACAAATCTCCCAATTGTCCTTATGTGCTTCGTGACACAGGGTTGTCTCAAAGTGTATCCCTTTTGGAGGTCCTGGACTAGAAGATGATGTCCAAGAATGTCCCCAATACACTCCAGCTAATGGCAGTGGCCATTTCACGACGCCATGCTAACAGCAGTAAAAAAATAACCCAACTCCAACGCAACATACATGTTGAAGGAGCATCCTCAGCACCAACTGTTTCGCTCTGCACATCCCAGCCCTGCTTGGCTGCCTCACTACTTAGTATTGACTTAGTAGAGCCAGTGCTCATGTGGCTGCTCTGTTAAGGGAAATGAATGGAAAACAGAATGGCACAGTGTGGGCAAGGCTGAATTACTTCTTCGGACTTCCAGGCCTAAACAAAATGGTAAAATGAATAAGCCACACAAATCCAAGCATTTGCTGGGCAGCAAATACTGGCAGCTCTAGATCAGTGGTTCTTAAGCACGTGCACTGGAGAACTGAGGTCTGCCCACACCAACACATGCTTTCCTGGGTTCTGGTTTAACGCCCTTCACAGCAAGCATCATGCTTGGACTACAGAATGTTTTGGGTACCACCGGCATAAAGGTTTATTCTGACCTTATGCTTTTCATAAAACAAATGCTATTTTTTTCATAGTAGCTACTGTGTTATGTTCCAAAACATAGGCACAATCAACCTACTCAAGTGAGACTCTGCAACATAGGCACTACCATCACACAGAAAGCAAAAGCAAACATCAAGAAAGTAGATGGTGTCTACCGTATTTTAGTCAAGGGTGACTAAAACAGAAGTGACATCTAGGATAGAGAAGGAATCCCCAGCATTTTCTAAAAAGAATAGTGTGTGAAATTAAGACTACGTAGCATCAGAATGAAATTGAGAACCTTCAGCTCCTGTAAGGCGGAGCCAAAGCCATCCTGCAACAGAGACTAAACACATCAGAGTTTCTCAACAAAGCCATATGAAAATTGACCCACCATCAACTTCTCTTTACCAGAATCAGAAAGTGATGCCAGATGCACTAGGCCATGTCCTGGTGGAGGTCGGGGTGATGACCCATGTCAACCCATCCCCTGAGAGCCAGTGCCCATGACAGATCTTGGTGGAGAAGACAGAGTTTGTGGGAAAGAGCAGCAGCAGCTCCAAAGCAGAGAAAAGCAGCTGCAAGAAGTGGCAATGAAAGGAAGAGGTAAGAGTTCAATCTTCTTTGGTGTGTAACAATGTTGCCACAAGAAAGAGATACAAATAAAGACTGAAAACCAGAATGACATTTTTAAAGGTCTGACCAGGTACTCTTGACATTGAAGTAAATCAGTGGAGATTCACCCTGCTTGAGAGTGCAGATGTGGACCCCAAACTTGGCATTAAAAATGCATTAGCATTATTCTGGTGTTGTTGCCTAGCCTATGTCTGAGAGCATACACAAGAAAGGGGCAACATTTACACTAGCTACCAAAGGGGAAACTGTAAGGGTGGTATAAAGGCAGGGTTAGGAAAGGCAGCGTACCACAAACCAGGCTGCAAACACGTTTTTCCTCCTCATAGGAAAGGAATTTTCTCTGGGTCCAGCTGAGCAGCCAGCTCTTCCCCAATGTGAGATAAAGATTTACCATCTAGCTCATGGAGAGTAGGGTCAGCGTTATTCAGACAGGCTGACTTGCAGTTCTTGCTGTAATTTGGACATCTGTTGAAATGCTCTTTTGCATTGTAACATGCAACTCAATTGTGGCACTCATGACACTTGGCATGTCACTCTGTGTTAGCAAATGCTGTACCCTTTGACAGATTCTGACCGTGATTGACTTGGCACTCAGCATAGACACCAGAAGTCATGGATAAGCACAGAAATGACTGGCCTAATTTTTACAACTATAGAGCACCCAGTGCTGTAAAAGCCTCAGGGTGTTAAATGTTAAAAGTTTTGGTTCAGTCTGTTGTACAGAAAACAGATGCAAATTTATATTCAGCTGAACATCTCAAAAGTTTGAGATGGCTTAGTACAATTATAATTTGCACCCATATCTTCTTTGAAGACAAGAAATGAATCATCTGCAAAATTATTTGCAGATGGAGGATCAGGTCTTGGGAGGCTTAAAAGATTCCAGGCTGTTTGGAAGGGTTTCAATTTGCATCCACAGCCAGTTCAAAATGAAAGATGAACCAAACCAGCTAATACACATTACAATAGACTGTGAGGATCTCCTTTGCCTACTCCCTGGAGAAAACTTCTGGCATAATAAAAGGCTGCTAAAAAGAAAAATAATATTTCTTTTCATATATTTTACCCACATTGTAAAAATCTCTTTACTGTTATCCTGTATTGCTGTTGTGCGCCTGCTGTAATTGAACAGCCTAATGCAAAAAGAAATATTATACAATCTGAACACAAACATAATGGGTATTGAAAAAAATCCCTGGCAACAGCCAGAAGTTAAACAAACAAACACAAAAATTATCTTGCCTAGGCATAGCATTTCTATTAAAGGCAGCAAATAGATTGAATGCCTTTGTGTTGGAAAGCAGGGCATTTCTATATATATTCATATATATTCAATTCTAACTAGTTCTACATTTTTTGGTTACAAAAGCATTTCTGATTTTAGAGCACAGACTTCTACCTCCGCATTAGGCTGTGTTGTGTACAGAAAACCTTTGCTACTGAAAACTATCACAAAGGTGTGGAGAAGAAGAAATGGAGCGAAGCAAAATGGGAGGCAAGGTCTCTGGTGACCTGCACAATCATGCAAACATAATTCTGCAAGAAAGATTTTAAGATTTTTCAGGTTAATGCTGCAGATTGCACATAGAAATTAAGCCTAAATGGCAAAGTGCTTAAAAGAGCAACTAAGGGGTTGAGATGCAGAGCTGTTGAAAGCAATAAGACAGTATTAATAGTGTTTGTAGATTTGGTAGGGTTGTTTTGTTTTAAAATCAGCTCATACCAAACAACATTAAGGAAGCTTTATGTATTTTTGTCATCTCTTTTACTTATTTAGACAGAACAACAAATTAACTGGTTTTTATGCCAGTTCTGAGGACAAGCTGATGAGGAACAAGCTGTAAATCATGCAGGGATTTTAATTAAAAAAACCCAAATGCTAAAAAACAGAATTAGGGAAAAGCGATCACTGATGGGAAGTTCCTAGTGTTCTCGCTAAATCTTTTATGTACTTATTTCCTATACATATCATATATATAGGAAATTTATAAATTTTTTTCTTTCCATCCTCCCCAGGCCACAGCAGACATATACTTTGGTGGCTTTACAAGCATGACATGCCTTAACGATAACTTGGAATGAAAGAGATTAAATTGAATGTGATTATAGTATTAGTTCTAAACGTGTCAGGGCTCTAGGCACTTAGCTATATGAATCTTTTGGAATATTCAAATATACCCTTTTGAAAATATACTGGAGAAAAATGCTAATTAAAAACATTTTTCTCTGGGCAGTAAAACATTCCAGTATTTCTTAATTGGCACATACATTTCTTACACCAGTCCACCTGATGCAACACAAGTTTTGAGAGCAAAAGATTTTCTCTTTCCCCCCATTTTTTAGTGTTTCCTCTGTTCTTTTGGGGTATTTTAGCGTATGTTGTCAAATTTATTTCTGGAAGGAGAGATAGAGGATGGTATGGAAACGAATTAATCAAGTCCCACAGCTGTCCATCAACAAATGCATATCTTAACCTACTTCCCTACATAAAAAGGACTTTTCTGACCGTGACTGGGCCATTGCGTCCAACCCAAGCCACGTGGAACCAAGCTCCCTCGCTAAATCAGCTAATGAGAACTGAAAAGCCAAACTAACAAGGCTTCTGCTAAATTAGAAACTTCATTCATACCAGTCACATTTGTTTAAATTCCTAAACACATAAAAGGCTCCGTAATAGTGTTGCTACCACGAGAAAGCTGTAAGAGTGGATACATATCCAAGAAAACTATTCAAGCAGTAGTAGATAGAGCTAATAAATCGTAAACACAAGGAGGGTTTTGCTAGAATGCTAATACAGGTTCAGGGGAATCATCTTTTTAATAGTACCAGCATGAATATCTGTGTTCATGAGTTTTTTCACCAGTTGAACGAGAGCTGGAGTAATCCTGAATCCTGCTGTGACACCACAGGGCAGAAGTTCTTGTGCCTTTTTGGCGAGCATCCGCAGCAGTGAGTGTCCTTCCCCTTTCCAAAGGGCACAATTTTCATTCCTATCAAAAGCTTCACTGATTTTCTCCTACACTAGGATGCCCGCTACCTAAGAGAACTATTAACATAAATGAATACTTGATAAAGATCTACAACAAGCACCTGAGGACTCTGGTCCATGCAGCAGTCCTTCTACAGGGAAAATTTTATGGTCCAAGTTAGGAAAGAAATCAAGACTTAGAGACGCTTCTTGCTGATGGCTTTGACAAGTAAATGGCTCTAGTTTAAGATGATTTATTCTGATCAACACTTTGATAATTACAGCTGCCACGAAATCACCTCAGAACAGCCAGTCCTTTAAGTAAGAAGGGCCCAAGCCATATGGCCATTTTCTGCTTAGTCAGGCTTTTATTTGGCACTGAATTTCTGTAAGTCTGTGCATTTTTAATACATCAAAATGAAAGCTTTATCCTTCCTGCCTTATGAAGATCAATACGTTAAGTCCATTGGACAATTACTGGTGCCGCCTTCTGGAAGCACAGTGCTGACTACTACGGAAAACAGAGCATAGCTCTAGCTCAGCAAATCACCTACAATGGATTTGATAAATGCCCAAGAACCTATTATTTAGGGAAGAAGTGTAGTAAAGACCGTGACAGATGACCTCTTGGGTTTTGGGTTTTTATTTTTTCAGATTTCCCAAAGCTTAGTTTCTGTTCCAAATCCACAGCAAAGTTGATTGCAGATCTCAAAAAGATTAGGAATGCAGTCTTTGTAAATGCTGGCCAGGTGACTGAGTAAAGACTTATTAGCTCTAGCCTTCATTCCTTTTGGACTGTTATGCTTCTTTTTCTGGCAGCGGTTAGGTTAGGATTGTTCCCTTCCCTGTTCAGCATACAGAATTTTCAGTGGGGTTGTTAGAGAGGAAATCTGAGCAGCACTGTACTCAGGACCAATCTAGTGCAATAGCATAAGCAATCTAGTATCATTACAGCATCACAAGATGGAAGTGACTGAATTTACCTTAATACAGGTAAGCTGAAAGTAATGCTAGAAGATAGCAGAGTGAACAGCAACTGATGGTGATCAAGTGCCAAGTACAATACACATTCTTGGGTATAGGTATTTAGTTAAATTCAAGTTCCTTTTAGAAGGCCAAAGAGGGGAAGCCAAAATGGGAAAGTGTCCTGAAATTGGTGATTCTATTCAGGCTCTCATAATGTATTCATTACCATGGCAATTGAGGGCTTACCTTAATCTTTCTGTGATTCTGTTTCACTTTACTCTTGCCATCTAAATCTTAGTCATGTAACCCAAAGTGTTGCTAAGCTTATTTAGGGCCATGTTGGCAAAGGACAGCAAGGAACATTTGAAATCTAGCTATAAGGACAAAGATATGAGGTTTGTTGAGCAAATATCACAAGTTCCCTTTGACACAGAGGCCTTCAGAGGCCTCTAGGAAATATCTAAGTATGCATCAAGACTCAGAACAGTTGGGATCAGGTTTCCTTTGAGACTGCTTCATCTAAGTCCAAGCAATCATGAAGCAGCAGCCAGAAGAGTATTCCAGTCAGAAATCCACTGCTCTCTGTGGTCAACTGAGACATGGACTTATCACCTCTATTGATGCTAGTCAGAACCTGATAAATGGGTATTGGAGGGCAGAAGTGGTGGGTCCACTGCAGAAGGAATATAAAGGTTGACTAATTCATAAAGGATGGGTGTAGGGAAGATTGTTCACAAAACCAGTCTATTTAGGAAATACTATTGGAAGCACCTATACATTGGTATTTGCATCACTGGAGATTTGAATCCATACTGATATCTGTCTGTCTAGATTTTGACTTTGTGCATGGATTATTTAAACATTCTGATCAATTCTTTTGTCCCAAGAGAAGAACTAGAAATAAAGTGAAGGAAAAGAAAGGGTCACTCCCAGGATGATAGCAGTTCAATGCACGGGAGTCATTTGTATTACCATGGTATCCTTCTTGCTCAAGCAATGACACACCATGAATATAATCTATTTAGAGACTCTAGAAAGGTAGCCTTGTGACATCTCTGACCCAAGGAACCTTGCTATGGATCCCAAAGATGCAGGGGGACTGGGAAAAGGCAGGGCTGAACAGGAGGGCCAAAATGAATGTATGTTTTCCCTCTTCCTGCCCACCCATGGCTTGCTCACTGCTCTCCACAGAACAAGCTGTTTTCTCCTTTCCTCTACAGAGGCAGATGATACAGTGGAGGAAGTGTCAGGAATAACAAGCAATACTGCAGGATAAGTAGTAAACCCCTACAGAATATATAATCCTTTATGAAAAACTCTTTTGGAAATACAGTAAAAATATCTGTTTATTTATTGGGGGGGGGGGGGGCCCACAAATCATAAGCTTCATATCAGTCAGAAACAGTCAGTATGGACAAGCTTTAATTTGCTTCGAGACTTGGAGAAAAAAATTACCTTTCATTCAGGGCACTAACATATCGTCTATGCACAGAATATGTTTTTGCTTATGAAGTACTAATGTTAATATGATTTCACCCCTGAGTAAATAGGATAGTAGATATATTTCCATATATGTGCTTTTAAGAACCTGTTTGAAGGAGCTAGTTTTAGTCCATCCATTGAATAATAAAGTAAACCCTAAATGAGCAGAAAATAAAAAAAAAGTACCATGAGCTTGAATTCAGAGTTAATCCTTTCAAGCTCCATAAATCTTCAGTGACCGTCAAGGCTTATGCAAGACATACCTGTATCTGAGCAGCAAAGATTAAGGTATAAGATCAATACATGTAATCAAAATGTGTTTCATTTTTTTCCCCTTTCTCAAATGATAGCTAATAAGACCTGGAAAGATTTGAGAGTATGCCTGCAAAAAGCAAATAAACTCCAGAGATACAATCTGTTCAAGTAAGAGATTGGTTAAATGTGTTACTATTTGGTGGAAGGTACTGGAACATTTCCAGTTCTCTGCAACTTGTGGAAAAAAATTAAGAATAATAAAGAAGCTGATACTAGTATTATCCATGTACATATACACAAGGAAAGCAATACAGGGCCTGATCCAGAACTCACTGGAGTCACAGGGTTGTAGATTTAGACCCAAGACAGATCTTCAGCAAAGAGCTTCTTTTACAATTTTGCTCCTATATTTAACCCCAACTGTATCAGAAGCATCATCATCTTGTGCCAAAAAGGCATCGAATTTTTGTATTTTTCATGGATAACTCCATCCAAGGTGGATGGAATGAAAAAGATGCAACGTTATCACACAAACTGGCGACTGCACATCCAGGTCCATAAGAACAACACAACAGGGTACCCTATCTCCACCGCCAGCCTTTAGAGTCCAACATACAGTTCTAGAGAGCACTATGGCAGTTCCAGGCTGTAAGAAATTTGGTATGCTCAACTTGAGCAAAGCTTTCCAAGAGTGCAGTTCAGTACTTAAATAGGTGCCAAGATTTTGGATTCTGATGCACGAAAAAGACCTAGAGTCTGTTAACTTGCTAAAGAGCGCCATAAAGAGCTTGATGGAAGCACAGAGTCTGGGCTCTGGCAGCAGCAAAACAGAGATAGAATTACATTATGCCAGAAGGATAAGTATTAGCAGATTAATGACCATATGATAGTCTAAGTATGTAGCAACATCTGTAAGCTTCAATGACATTTTGTGGCAAATAATAACACCAGAACCAGTATTCAACAATGGAGAAGAAGAGTTAATTAAACAAGAGCTTGAAAAGGGACAGGCTGCCTGTGCCATGTCTTGGAACTTTCCAATTTTGTCTTTAGCAATAAAACCAGGAGAGCTAGAGAGTGCAATTAGCTGCTTAAAGCAAAAAAGCCTCTACAGCAGTCACAATCTAACGTTAAAAAACATGCATGTCGTTTTAAAAATATTTTTTCTACATTTGCAAATTTATGTTTTCAAGGTAAACCTATTAATTTTTTATCTTGTCTAGCAAAAAAATCTGGCATTAAATAACCTGACATGCATGAGGCAGTCTGTACTTTTGTGGGTGGCAAATCTGTTCACTGACAAACTTCTAGAAAATCTGTCACCCAGCAGGCTCCGGAGGTCCCGAAAAGCAGCAGGACAATCTGCTACAGACCTGCTTGGGCCTTAGCTTTAGGTGGATAACACACACGGCCATATTGCAGGGGGTTGTTCTCTCTTGGCAAGCAGTGGCTAAGCATCCTTGGCAAATGGCAAGAAAGCAGTGAAGAAAATTAGAGGTCACAAGGAGCACCATCAGAATGGACTTATTGGCAAATGCCTGTTGCAAGACAAATAACTATAGAGAGGTAGGAGCTTCACAAACACCTGTGTTCACCAACTGTCTTCCCAATCATTATAAACTGTCCATTTCCATGCCTGCAGTTCTGCATCAGACTATGCAAAGTTTATTCTTTGATACATTGAGCATTTGTTGCCCCTGTATTATTACTGATACAAGCTACAAAAAATAAAGTCAAATTTTACAGCTTAATTATTGTCCTGGTTTTGGCTGGGATAGAGTTAATTTTCTTCCTAGCAGCTGGTATAGTGCTGTGTTTTGGATTTAGGATGAGAATAATGTTAACAACACAGTGATGGCTTTAGTTGTTGCCAAGCAGTCAAGGACTTTTCAAGGACTACCAACAAGAATGGGGGGGACACCCAAGAAGCTGGGAGGGGACACAGCCAGGACAGCTGACTCAAACTGACCAAAGGGATATTCCATACCATATGATGTCATGCTCCACATATAACGGGGGTGGTGGGCTGGGAAGTGGTTTGTTTGAGAACTAGGTATCAGCCTCAGGTGGTGAGCAACTGTGCTGTGCATCACTTGTTTTCTACATTATTTTATCATTATTGTTACTGTTTCCTTTTCTATCCTATTAAACTGTCTTTATCTCAATGCACAAGTTTTACTTTTTTTTTCTTTTAGATTCTCTCCTCTATCCCACTGTGGGGTCGGGTGGGTGGAGAAGAGAAGGGGACAGGGGGAGCGAGTGAATGGCTGTGTGGTTGTTTTAGCTGCCTGGCAGGTTAAACCGCAACACTTAATTACGTAAAAATAGGCCTGTTTTAGTCAAAAAACCCCAAACCAACTTTGGAATATAAATGGGCTTAGTTTTGCTATCAAAACTCTCTTTTTTCTATGACAATCAATTTTGGGTAAAAAATAGTTAAAACCTACCTCTGGGATACAAGCAGTTGATCAAACCTATAAAAAACACGGCTACTGATGACAAATATGGCAGCACTAAAATTATGCTAAGTGATCAAAAACATGCATTTATGAGCTTACATGAAAAGCAGGCAACGCATAGAAGTCCTTGTAGTCTAAGGAGCAATGAAAAGGCATCACCACAAGAAAAAGAAACAGAAAAACTCTGTATATCTTAAGCTGTCTGTACAATTTTGATTTAGTACTGGAGGTTAATCCATCCTAGACTACTATCAAACAGTAGTGACACCATTAATCATTCTTTTGACTGGAAGTAATGACAAGATCTCTGGTGCTGTGTGGGAAACAGGAATTTTTGTTCCTCAAAAGATACAGAGATTTGGAACATGGCTTCAGTCCAAATTGGAGAGGAAAATACAAAAATTGTGTCAAAACTGTCTAAAGGGGACATTTAAATAAACTGGTTTAGTTCTTTAGACATTCAGACTATTTTGACCTTTTTTTCCTTTTTTTTAATATAAAAAAGCCACAGTTGAAATGAAGCTAGCACACAAAAATCCCAAATCAGAACAAATGGCAACATAAACAATAAAATTATAAGCATTAAACAAATAAAAATATTTAATTTGGAAAAATACAACTATGTGATAAATCAGGGTTTTCAAAAATGCTTCCTACACTTTCTTCCTAAAAAATAATCTTGCAAAATTTTGAAGTGCATTTTGCTTTGGATAGAATTTCAATAAAATGACTCCCTAAACGTTTCCCCAATCAGTTGTATTTTTGTGGGACCCCCAGCAAATCATAGATAAAGTACCTCAGGTTTTACAGAGGATAGAAGCACCTACTGCTTACGGACCTGCAATCCCCTTCTGCCTCGAGACCCTCATGCAAATCACATTTCTTCACCACATCAAGACACGGCCAGTCCCTGCCTGTTCCTGTTTCTACCACTGCCAACCTGCCACAAAGCCCATAAAGTAGGAGAAAACAGACTGGGTTAATGGCAAATTTCCCTTTGATCTGTACTGTTCAGGCCTGTTCTTCATTTACATGGTAGCAGTGTTACAGCTGCAGCAGCACAGAAGGTAGGAGCTGAGACCTTGCCTGTGCACGGGGCTCCTACCTGCATGAAGCACTGTTTGACTTCATTCGCTCTTTCATTATTTCAAGCTTATACAGGACAAAGTTTATCTCCCACCCTCCTCCCCCCGGAGGCTTATTTGTTCGTCAGGCATTTATTTAAAAAATGCTCCACTAATTTCCATGTACATTGCTGCTTGGTGCTGAGAAAATAGATTCTTTTTATAGATTTATTTAATTCACAGATGCTATTTTAATTGGCCTCCCATGCAATTGTCTCTCACTGGGAATCTAGATGGCTCTGGGGAATTGGCAGCAACTTTCAGAGCTTTTCCAGGTCAGCGATTCAGATGTAACCAGAGTCACTGGTGACTGAAAATTAATGTGGAGAAAACTATTTGACGGCCTGTGTGAAATAAAGATTTCAGTCCAGCTGCAGTTTGACAGATTACCAGTAAACCCAATTGGTGCTTTTTATGGGCCTTTTTGGAAAAAGAGGCAGAAAATTAGGTTCTGCAAATAATCTTTCACATTAGGGCTGAAGGCAGCCATAAGTCTTGCAAGCATAAAGTCTTTATTATCAGTACACCTTTTTCATGGTTAATTAGGGAGATTTCACACTTTTTCCAAATTCTGTTAGTTTGATATTCTGGGGACTGTATGCCATGCTCTGCTTTAGACTAAGGCAGCTAATCTCATTAGGCTTCATCTATTATTCGGGGGCAGGGGGGAGGAAGGCAGAGAGAGGAGAGAGAGAGAGGGAGATGCTTGAACTGCATTATTCTCTACAGAGCCTAACTTCGCGAATTTGGAGCATCTCTCGGCACCAACTGGAGGGACTGCCCTGGGCACGTAACCTTTAGAAGGCTAAAATTTACTTTTGTAACCTTCTTCCTTGTGCCCCTGCAAACACACAGCAAGTATTAGGCTAGATTGTAAAAAAAAAAAAAAAAAAAAAAAAAAAAAAAAAAGTGTCAGATCACTGACCTCAGATAAAAACACTTTGGCACAACAGTTAGGGCTTTAACCCTCATCAAATTGTCCAGTCTGGACATTTTGCGTACAATTTCTGGCAAAAATAAACAGTTTTTCACCTCACAGTCTGTTTGATTAGCACACGCTTGTTTTGTAAGCTCTCGTTCATCATACTGACGAGACTTCCTCAAGGATTGGCTTTTAAAACAGCAACACCATTAAAAGACATAGCCCAGGTCTTGTTTCTCTTCTTCCCACAAAAGGGAGAAGTTACAAAGCAAACTTGTGTCTGTAATGAAATACCGTTCTTGTAGACCACAAGATCCTGCAGTCTTCAAGGAATGGATGCACTAATTCAGGTAAAATCAATGTATAAAACTAGGATGGATGCATATGTTCTTCCAATTCCTATATAACCTTTTCCATTCTCTCATTAATTCCTACTAAGAAAAAAATAACCAACAAGGAGCTTAGTTTCTTCACAGTTACTTTGCCTGGGTCTCACTGGTGTACCAACACAGGGATATTTGGATTGTTTTTCTTGTGAGGTTTGTAATGAAATACTGCTGGTAACAAACTAACGAGGCTGTCAAAAGCATAACAAAATAGTTCTGCAATTTATATGAGCAGGATAGGATCTATTCAAAATATTAAAAAAAAGCTACACAAAATTCAGCTTTCCTCAGCATTATATGAAGAACAAAAGGTACGAACATCTTCATTTAGTGTCATGTAAAGAAAAAAACAGAAGGAGAAATGAAAAATTTCCCGGGAGAAAGAAGAAGAGATGCAGAAAGAAACCTAATGACCCATTCTGTCCATGGCCATGGAAGCAGGAAGCAATACACAGCTAAAGCCCAGTTAGTGAGTACTTTTCTGGTTTTAAGAAAAAAAAAAATTCCCCTTCCTTGTCATAACTTATTCAATAGTGCTTTGTGCCAGGAAATAAAAGTATTCTATGCCTAAAAGATTTCTTCTCTGCTTCGCACACTTGGAGATCTGGAGTTAAGAAGTTCAAATTTAATTTACAGTTTATGGCACCCATGAGAAGTTTAGAAATCCAGACCCACTAAAAAGAGAAAAAACCCACAAACTTCTGTTACTTCACACTTAAGAGCAGGGGACACAGGGCTACCTTCCGTGCAACAGTGACAGTTGATTTTCTGCCTTTCCCTCCTGCTATTCAGTGGTCAATTTGCAGCTAGCTTTATTAACTTCTAAAAGTGTCAATGGTTGGAAACAGCTGTTTGAAATCCATGGCAGTCCCCAATCCCACAGAAGAATGTAAATAGGTAAACTGCTGTGCAGTAATCCAGAAATTAGTAGGTATAATACATCATCTTCTATTATAGCTGTCAGTTCTGGAGGGTCTTGGTTCAGTGCCAAAAGGCAGTCAGGCTGTACAGGAGACTGCACACCAGAGCCTTCTGACAGCACAGCTCTGAAAGTGTGGGCAACTGTCCCTGTGAGGTCTAGGCATTGAGGTTCTGCCTGAGCACAGAAAAAAGAAGTGGGAAAAGAGCAGTTGCTCTGTACTAAGGGGTCATTCTAATTACCAAAGCAGGACAGGTAGATGATTCCTTGTCACAGGAACTGGTGTTACATTGATAACCAGGATATGACCAGATCCCTAGCTGGTGAAAATTATTGTGGATCATTTAACAGTGCAGTTATTTAAGCAAACAGAGAACCTAGCCTTCCTTTCTTAACATAGCGAACAGTATATATGCCTTGTCACTCTGCCATGGAAGTATATCTGGTAACAAAATAATTCTAAGCCAAGGTATTCACACACACAGTTCTCAACATCTACACTTACCCTGAAGTGCAGAAGCACCTCTGGTCAAATATGTGTCAGTTCTAGCTTACTGAAGTTGCCTACTTGCTCCTGGGGAGACTAGATGTAAAGCATACAGGTGACAGAGAGTACAGAGTTATCCACAGCTTACCTAGAGATCCTTAGAGTAGCATATGACAAAATAGCCTAAGAGCAAAAATATCAGGTGAATAGAAAGCCAGTTCTGAAAACAGGTTGGAAGCAGCCCAAGGAAGACAAGGCAGGACTGTGGCAACACCTGGCCTAGACACCTCAGCAGTGTGATTTACAAGTGGAGACAGCTTATCTTGGGACTGAGGTACTCATTCCTGTTCCCTCCCTTCTCTCCAAGTTCCCTGCTGCTGAGCTCAGCTGCTGTAGCTCATAGCTCTCTTACCAAGGTAAAGAGCATTGCTTTACTCTCTCTCTCAGTATACCAGATGATGATGCAGAGCAGTTCAGCAGTTGCCACACAAGTAACTGAGTCATCCCAGCAAGGCAGACAGCTATGAGGTAGAATTCTTAACAGTTAGCAAAATGTTAGCAGTCCCTGCTTGCAAATAGGATACACAAGGTACACTGTAATTGATGAGGGGCCAGAAGCACACACTGCCGAATAATATGGATCTATAAGCTAAAAACATAGGGGAATGAGTAGTTCTTACTCCATGACTGAGCTGTCCCTTGAAGCCAGATTAGGAGCTGAGAATTCAACTGAGGCCCCACAAGGCTTAGGGGTTTCACCAGCACCAGACCACAGCCAGAACTAGCTCTGAGGAATAGCGTCCAAGACAGTTGCTGGCACTGCTTAACTGGGTGACCCTGAGAAGCAGCTCAGGTCATCGAGCACGCAGCTAGGAAGAGGCATGGGACCTGGGGATCTGTTGCTCCCTCTTACATAGCAATGGTTTTCGTAGCTATTAACTTCCATTTATATAAAAAAAGCAGCAGCATAATTACCCAGCACAGAGTGACAGGTAGTGGAAAGCATAACTAGTTTCTAGCTCTGCAAGTTTTCAGACTGCTGTAGCCAAACATAGGCTTTGTAGAATGAATGCTGCTCCGAAGGACAGAGCTAGCAAGGAAGGATTAGATTCACATTCCCACCCACTGAGAGAAAAAGTCCATATCAATGACAGGAATTGGGGTTATTGGATAATTTAAGTAATTATGCAATTGCCTGACTCCTCCTCTGCAATCTCTGTAAAGTATCCATTTCTGGGCTGGAAGAAGCATTGTACTGAATTTCATAGGGAGTGGAGAGCACAGGGAAGACAGAATAAAAGATAAAGAAATTAAGAATTTATATGACAGCCCATAAGGCTAAAGGAATGAGATACTTATCTGCTGCTTTTCAAGGCATACCCATGCACAAGGTCAAATTCTAATTGATCTCTCATGGAAGCTAAGTGTGTGCTAATGAGCGCATCAGCTTATACATACAGACATACAACTTTGAACACTAAAGTCTGCGTCACAAAACTGTGCTTACCTACCTTTTTCAGGCCACTAAGATCTACAGCATACATTTTACCATGACCTATCTGTTGCAAGAGATCTCCTTTACTATGTGCCACTTTAGGGACTTAACCAAGCACTCTTGTTGAGTGGAGGCATCGAAACAGTGCAGAGCACTGTATACTCAGAGTCAGAAGCAATTTCATGTCTGTCAGGCTATTCAGGTACTTTGATTTTTCATGCTGTAAAATATTAACCTATGTTTTAAAGAACCTGTTTGTGCTGCATGCTTCTGCTACCAATCCTATGCTCTTTCCAAGGACTGGGAAACAGGCTGTTGCTGAACTTTCTTGGCCTTCACTGCAGAGAGCATCATGTACACAGAAGAAAGTTTCAAGTGGCAGCTAGAAAAGTTCAATACCTGACAGTGTCATGTCCCAGAAGCAGCAACTCCCTAACCCACAATTTGAAAGTGACTGCTGCCAGGAATAGATCTAGTTCCTACATATTGATTTTAAACACTACTGCTAATCATGTCTTATCTTGAAGCTAAGAAGCCATCTTGGCAAAACAGTTTTCAGTTTCTATTGGTTTCTTGTATTGTTTTGAAAGGTTTTGAATTATTCACTATAAAAATAAGGAGTGCTATATAAAGAAGCTTTTGAGATTACAGATAATTCAAACGTTCACTTTCCTGCCTACATGCATGACAAGCTCTGACTTTTTTCTTGACGAAAGAGTAGAAGTTGATTTAACTTGAGACAGTGGCCAAAGCCAACCTCTAGGTCTCTACTGTAATTGCTGTGCTGGAAACCAGTGTGTATTTAGTGTGCAAGGAAAAATCCTGGCCAAAAACTGTTTCCTGTAATGACCACAACAGCAGTGAGGTAAAGCAACTCAGTTTTAGCCCTTGTCTTTAAAGCTTGTTACAAGCATCAGGGAAAAATGGATTCAGCATTACTGTATTTGATTATGATAAGCACGACCTTATCATCTAAGGACCCTTTGTAATAACAGGAGAGAGGTGAGCACTTTCAGAGGTGATTCGATCCTACATTAGGGTGGAGCACATAATTTTCTAGGAGTGTTTACCTTTCTGAGTAAATCAGTTTACTTCCTGACTTTAGGGTTGCTAAAACTAGGTAAAATTAACATCACACTATGTTTTCATACTCCTCATGTAGAGCATACTTTGCTGGGAAATTAGCAGGCACAAATCATGAAGTGGTGAGATGATCTCAGACCACGCTCACAACTGCTGGACATCTCAGTCACGTTAAGGGAAATTTCTCATGTGTCAGCAAATTAACAGAATTTTAAACAAATGCTCAGTAAGTTATAAAATCTAGTGGGCATAAATAAAAAAACCCCTTGTAAATCCTGCTTGTAAAATGCTTAGAGTTTTGGCTTTTTTTTTTTTTTTACTGGTTAATCTAATGCTCTGTCCATCACTTAAAATTTCCTCTAATTTAAAGTGTATGCAATCACCACCTGATTATTCTTGTTGCTCTTCATTCAAATGAAATATTACTCAAAGTGTGAATATTTTCACTATGGCTAAAACAAACCAGCATAGCAAGACTATCCAGCACAGAGTTTACAGTACTCATCTAACACACATAAAGGCATTGCACAGATGAAGCACGCACACATTCTGGGGACAGATGTTCCCTGTACTACCGAGTATCCTGTGAGGCTGTTGCTACCTAAGGATAACAGGCATAATTTTTGCTATTTCAGGAGAAAGGAATGAATACTTTACATGTAGACATTTTGGAAATGCGCCTGAGTGACACACAAGACGACCAACTGAAGTCCCAGCAGAGAGGAAAAATTAAATGCGAACAGATGGACTAATTCAGCATTTTCAAGTAGTGAAATCCAAACGTGAAAGAAACCTGGCCAGCTACAGATGACAAGGCCTGTCTCAGTTCAATCTTCAAGCTATAATGCAAGCTCTTGATTTTTATTATTTTTTTTTCCTTTCATCAAATTAATCTTCTTGAGGAGGCTGGCATTTCAGTGGGTTTGAAGCAGTCAAATAACCTTCCCTCTCCTGGGGCTTCAGATTCAAATCAAAATTCAATATACCTCTCATTAGACTTGTTGCTCTCTGTCTATTCAAGAAAAACCAAGCCAATCTGCACAGTTTGTTATTTATGTGTGCCAATATCATCTGTTTGGGAAAGGTCAGGGTAGAAGAAAAAGTTTTCATAGGTCAGCCTTGAAGTGTCCGACCAGAGGTAGGTACAGATACTTAAACAACTCTCTTCAATATTGCCAGCTCCCAGCATAAGTTAATGATCCACTACTTTTCTGAGCACTGCATTTAGATAAACTATTAAAAATGCTTAACTGAAAACAAAGAAAATGAGCAAGAATACCCACCAAGCTCACTCTCACTTGCCAAAGTCCCCCACCATAAAAACCTCATTTATTTGTAAGCTACCAGTAGCATAGTAAATCATGTAAGATAGGTCATGGAACTGGGCAGCAGTAAGAAAGCAGACAAAAATATGTGATTTCTTGGATTTTTAAATTTTTCTTTCTTTAGTTAGGGGAAAAAAATGTTCTGGGGAATCTGAAGCACCTTGCTATTTCTACATGAGATGAGTAAGAATGTAAAAAAAAAAAACCAAACAACCTCATGAAAGAAAGACCTTTTCAGAGTTTTGACTTGTAATATTTTGAAACTTCCTATCATTTAAAATCCTAGTAGCTTTTTTTGAGAGAACAAATGGTTTTAGTCATCCTCAAATAGATAGCAATCCTCTTGTTAGCTTTCGCGATGTCTTAAAAATGCAGAGCACTGAATTTTGAGACTGAACAATTTATTCCCACCCCCTCCCCCCCCCCAGCTTTCAACACTAAGTAAACCAAAACCTACAGTTATTTCCATAAAAAGTTTTTTGAGGAAAGTCAGGGGGGGCAATGCAGGAAAGGCAGAAAGAACATGCAGTAGAGATAGCAACATTTTAAGGTTGTGACAGAACTCATAATTAAACTTAGATTATGGAAATTCCATCAAGCATCTTGGGGCGTATTGTCTTTTCAGCAAGATAAATTAATTCTTAATGTCACATCATTATATTGCATCTGAAGTTTATTTTGCATAATCTATTCATATGGGTCCTGTTGCCATTGGAGTATTAATACAAGCCTGAAATGGATTCATATTGTCTACGCATAATATAGTTGTTCATTATTTATACTTCTTTCCAATGATACACCTGGTTCCGTAACTTTTCCTTTGGTTTGGATTGTTTATATAACCAAAACTAAGTCTCCACACAGATTTTTTCCCTCGTAACTACTGAAATGCTAACTCCTAGCTGCTGGACTACTACAGAGATCCACAAACTATCAGTGGGCAGGCTGAGGGCAGCTCACAGAGTCTCTAGACAGAAAATTGGTAAAGAAGCCTTTTCTATATACTGTGGCCTGCAATAGCCAGTATCGAAGGCAATTAGGGATCCCATTTACTTTCCTCACTCTAGCTCTATGTTTATCTAATGGCTAGTGGAAGCAATTTAATTGACCTGGAACAGAAATCTACATGCAAGACTAATCTGTGTTCTAGGTTCCCTCATTCAACAACACCTATATGCAAGTTCATCACTTTTAAGAAAAAGAAAGTGAACTGGTTCTGAAGTTAATGGGAGCTGAGTACCTGGTGAGCTGCTCTGCTGAGCTTCTTGTTATCCTACTTAGTATGTAGGCCTGATAAATTTCATCAAACTGTCACGCTCTTTCAGTGATTTTGCCTGATAGACTACACAGTAAAGCTCAACTCCTTCCAAGAAAATAAGTATATTGTTACATCAAGAGATAAAAAAAAATCTGGAAACTGTTGGCAACACTACAGGCATAACTAAACTGTTAAGTAAAAAATAAATACATGAAATATAAAAGTGTGAGGCAGAACAGCAATAAAATAGAAGACTCCAATTGTAACCAACATCTACCCACACTAAGAAATGCAAAATACATAACAAAACCTGAACTGTTACAGTAATGTAATTATCTTTATTGTGAAGTGCATCCCAAATCTAATAACTGCATTGTAATTCTTACCAATGAAGTTTAGATTGAATCACTGATGATTAGACCTATTAGCTAAAGACTAAATGGAAGTATTACAAATGGGGAAAATGGCACAGCAATATTGCATTAAGGGTGTCTTTGACCAAAGAGCTCTGCAGGATCACACTGCAGCTCTACCCAGCTGAAGTCACCAATTTCAGAGTACTAGAATTAGTCCTAGAGAGTTGCCATTTTAGTCACATAAATAAAACCACAATCTACTATTAGCCACAAATTTCCAGCACCTTGAAAAACTGGAATATAGGAAAAAGTAAAAAGCACAAGTAAAAAAATAAATAAAGGCCAGGTGTATATGTAAGATATTTTACATTTAGATAAGTTTTCAGGCAACTGATACAAAGCAAATCAAAACACAAGCATGCTGTTTAGATGAGCAATCTTTAAAAGTCCTCTCACTCCGATCTTCCTATCGTGAACTGTTCTAAGTTACTGGAGTCTATGATATAGCACTTTGCCAACAGGGGCACTCTCCTTCCTCAGACATCCTTTGCAGCACAGAAGGTTTCACTAGAGCAGGGAGGGACTTTTTCTCGAGGGAAGCTTCAAATTGGCTCTAGGATCCCTTCACTCAGGTTATTACAACTTAGCAATAACTCAGACTTTTGGAGTTCAAGTTCTGTGTAAGCCAGGGAGGGGACAAGCCCCGCAGAAGTATTCCGTGGCTTTGGTTCTTTCCCTGCCAAAACACTGTTTCCTCAGCCCTTGATCAATGCTCCACAATTGGATCTTTCTCCCCTACAACTGCCTTTGGCTGTTCTGCTCTTTACAGTTTCTTATAAGGAACATGGCTGAGCAGAATAAAAGAAGAGAGGAAAATGAACTGACTCCCTTCTAGTATTAAATTAATCTCTAAAGAAAGGAGATACCAAGTGAGATGGATTGGCTAAAATAAATTTTGACTTAGCTTTCAAAAACAGGAGCGTGTGTGCTTTCAGTAACCTTCCAGTTCTATTGATTCAGGTCTGCTTATCTTGGATCCCTCTATTTTACTACTCACAGAAGAAAACCACTTATGCTGACAAAAGTTCCGTTTATTTTTAATAAAATATTAGTAATTAAAAAGTGGAAAACAGGAAAGAGTATCCTTTTCCTTTGTTGGACCCCTGAAGCAATTATATTTGCTTATGTTGATTTTGATTATGTAGCAATGAGTGTAGTTGCAAGACAAATTTGCTTTACAATCAAGCTAGTAAATACAGTATTGAGCTTCATAGCAAGGGCAGGACCATATCTGTTTGCAGGTAGAGTGGACTCGGATATTCTGTTCAGACAGATGGCCTTAGCTTTCACTAAACTTCACTTCTGCGTAAAATAAGCACATTATTTAAGATAGGTTATCACTCAGTAGATTTAATTGAAAGATGGTGCATTTCTGTTGTGGTATATGTGTGTTTCATTAGAAGCATCACTATGGGGGAAAAAAAACCAAGTAGGAAAATTATGTCTATATAGATATCACTCTTCCATGAATTGAAATGGAAGTAGTTGCCTGTTTTCTGATACTATTCATTATTTTACAGACTTCTGTTCCATACGTTATGAATTAAAGACCTCCTACTGACTAAGAAAAGAGACAGAAGATGCGGTGCACAGAGATAAGTTACACCAGAGCTGTCATTCACTTATGCTTAAGCAAGCCTTTAGTGCCAACGATGGTGTATCAAAGGCAGACAATTAGGCTAAACTCAAAGGCCATCCACTTTGGTATAAAAGATATTTAGCTGGGACAAAGGAGAGCCATGCTGTAACTCTGGATCAGGCTGTGAAGTATTGTGAATATGTTTATCACCTCCATGCTATGGTGATTACACAGTTTATCACAGTTAATTATTAATTTTGAACAATTTTGCAGTATTGGTGTGATAAGCTTACCTGACAAAATGTTTGGGATTTGATGAGGAGGTGGGTAGAGTTTTATGAGGAATTATTTGATTTGTCCAAAAAAAACTAATACTTTAGTTTACTGTGTAGGGGGAAAGGAGAAGAAATCTTGTTTACCCAACACAAGGAAAAGCCCTTACAGTGATAAGTAAAACTAAAATTTGAAAAATTAGATTTAGTTCTAAATGGAGCACTTCATTATATGGACTTCAATATAATTTTTAATTTCTCACTTTGTTAAAGAAAAGCTTTAAAAAAAACCCCCTAGTTCGGCTAAAAGAAATCCAAGCATTAGTTTGAGAACAAAAAGTAAAGCATAAACTATTTAGACTTTTCCCCATAAATTTGGTTTGTTGGGTTTTTTCTTGCTTCCTTCCCTAAAATGAAGACACCAGTAGAATAACAATTACATTTGCTAAAAGCACTACTGTCACTAGATTAGTCACTTCAGGGATCTTTTAAAATCAGAATTTCTTGATTATTAATTTGCTTTGATCTAGTTGCTGACACCTTTCACTGGGCTGCACAAAAACTCCTGCTGCCTAGAACATGCCAACTAGATTCCCTCAGATATTTATGCTTTCATTAAGAAGATATTATACCAGCATCACTACATATACATTTTCAACCATACTACTAGCAAAGTAGTTAAAGATAAATTAGTAGAGCTATAAAACCCAAGGGAGTTAAAATTGCAAAGCTCACAAATAGTAGATTACATTCAGTAAAATCACAATCAAACATCACTATGCTCCTGATTTCAAACAGTCCTGTTCCAGCTGTGCTCATTACTCACTATTCATCACTGGTTCCCTCCTTTGAAGATTTTTCAGGACTGAAATTCTTACACTGGTATTTATAACACCAATAAAGAATACTAAGGAGAACAGTTCCTTAATACTGAGTTCTGAGCACTGTAAGGCCAAAATCCATTTAGATGAAGGATTTCTTCCTACAAATTATCCTATTAATACATTATTGAAGATAACACACAAAGTTTTCAAAGCTCCAATGCTTCTTTATCATTGAATGTCACTTCCTGATATGCTAGATCATGATAATTAATTTTCTATATTGCTTCCAAAGTACACTTCACCACACCTACCCTTAGGACAAACATAAGAAGAGCATAAGAGTGCTTCGGCTCAGATTCATGAAGGACACCCAGAAAACGAAAGAAATAATCACAATTCAAGCCAGGTATCTAATAACCCTGTACAAAACGCAGAGAGACTTTAGTACCTAAAAATGGATTAGTAAGTCAGCACACTGGAGGAGGAAGAGGTTGCAGGTGGCTGCCTAAGCCATCTAATAAACCGAAAAAAAAGAAATGAATGTCTAAAATACAATGACACTGCCCCCCTGCCCCCCAACCCTGATACACTTACACATACCCTGAAGTAGATGCATGTGTTGTACTGGGTCCCACAGACCCTTTTTGCACTTAACCGCTCCAGATAGCCATTTCCCTCTTTTAAGCAGCATTGACTGTGCTGCACTCAGGTTTTGAGAGACCAATGCTGTGTTTACTCCTACTCCTCCCATCTCCACATCTGCAGGTGACCCTGATCACCTGGTTATAAGCTGAAATGGGACACTCCCTTGGGAACTGAGAAATGCAAGTTTGAATTTCTTTCAGCTGAAGAGGTTTTGATCCAGGCCTCCTACTTCATGATCACCAAATGGACAGATCTGATATTGCATACAAGGTGTGTAATATACCCCTTTCCCTGCCCCCCCCCCCCTTTCTTTTTTTTAAAGGAAACACCACCAGCCTTTCCCCTGTATGGAAATCAGGGCTATCAGCACCCCACAATTCCAGCCAGTTCTACCTTAACCTTACCGAGACAGAGGGACAACTAACTTTGTGACTATCAAACTAGTTTGAATGGAAGATGTTTAATGTGACCACACTGCCTGGGGCTTTTTACAGGTCTAAAATTTAGGGAGAAACCAGAGCAGGAAATCATATTTCTATCTAAATTGCACTATCATGACCAATGCACTTTTTTATCACCTTCATCCTTTAAAACAAACAAAGAAAAAACAAATTGCAGACCTGCGAAATCTTATTTCTGACTCTCAGCTGGATTTGAAATTACCTTATAGATAATTAGACTGATGAATACTAGCCATTAATCCTTCTCAGCACAGAAAGTACTTTTCTTATATTGTCATGAAAAATGAACCATATTCTTTGAAATAAGGAAGGACTTGAATAACAGCCTGCTGTCAATCAGTCATGGGCATTAAGGAACAGCAGCACCTACTCCTCCCTTGCTTGAACTCTGTCCATTGGACATTTTTCCCCAGTATGTGCATTTACAGGTCTTCACTGGATAATTTATTATTGGAAACTAATGGCTGTAGAGCAGCCCTTCACTTTTATTTTTGGATTGTCTGACCCAGGACAGTGTTAATTATCACAAAATAATCAGCTATACAAAAACCTTAGGACAAAAAAGTGGATGTGTGATAGAAAGAGAAACAGAGATATAATGACTAATGTGAAATAACCGGTCAGACACAAGCTCTCAAAGAATGTTCATATGCTACTATAACATGCAGAAGAGAGCAGAGAGACTACTACCTAATGACAAACAAGAGCTCCTCAATGGTTCATCTTGTTCTGAAAATGAAGTTTGTTTTGAATACTTTCAGATGGATATTATAACCAGTCACAGTCTAGAAGATGACCGGTTGAATGACAGCAGAACCTCAACAAAAAAAAGAGACCACCATCTAATTATGATCGTCCAGTTCCATCTCAGATTTCTGTGAAGACACTTTAGAAATAATCCAATATCTTATTCACCAGGACTCCTCTGAGCCTAGGTATTGCTTATATATCATGCAACATGAGTGAAGAACGTATGATTCACCAGAAAACAAACGTGTAAGAAATCTTTGCCCTTTGAGCAAATAAAAAAGAAGAAAAAAAGTAACTTCTACAAGATAGAGTGAACAACTATCACACAACATACAGTTTGTAACTTCAGCTTCTGCCAGGGAAGGCTATGTGATCCTGCCCAGAAATTTGTAAGAACAGGATGAACGAGCTTCTGCCAGGAATAAGAGACTTGTTTAATCCTGTCTTTGGGCAGAAGATGGATCCAATGACCTTCTGAGGCCCTAATGATTATGTTTCCTATGGCAAGAGTGACCATTTTCTGACCTGGCCAGTAGACAGAGGACGAATATACATGCTTTCCCTCCTCATTTCTCTTTCAGGCAGAGCAGGCTCTTGCTTTAGATAAATACAGTTGGAGAAACTGTCCCTGTATACAGAGTTTGCCATCTAGAGAGGGCGGGAGGAATTACTACCTTTCCCATTTTGCAGATTGGCTGTTAGATGGAAAGAACAGAAGCCTTAGGGACGAAAAAATTTAAGCTCTTATTTACAGCTGAAGCTTCAATATCGTCTTGACTCTATCTGCCTGAAGTTAGGCACTGGCTTAAATGCATTCTTGAATCAGGAAGTGACAGAACAACTGACTCATTTTACTCAAGGGAATCTATGGTACAGTCAGAATTGGAAACTACATACACAAGTTGTTGGACTGCGAATCAGTGAGGATTTTATCCTTTGCCTCTCTGTAGTAGTGCAACAGGGAAACAGTTGATATTTATCTGATTTAACATAAGCCATGCTAAATACTGTATCTAAAGTAGAACATTTAAATGGTGGATGGAGAAAAGGAGGCAGAGAAAAAGGCTGAGCGGGAGAAGAATTAGGGATGACATTTTATGTCTTTTAAAAGTCTGACCTTTTGGAAATATCACTGTGTACATTTTAAATATTAATAGAGGCACTAGCTGTTAGGAGGCACAGGGCTGTTGTCGGGGGATGACCTTTTATTGAAGTAAAAGAAAATTGACAGTTTTATTAGCCAGAGTACTGCAAACAGAAGCTACAGGAAAAAAGCAAGCAAAAAAGCTGTCATTGTAATTAGCTACATTCTGTAAATTAATCTGAGGATGTGGCTGTGTCTAAATATTGCTGCAGGTCCCTCTGTATCTTAGCCCAGACTTACCAAAGAGCTTCACAGTGAAAAAGAATAGCATTTCCCATTTCAGTTCTTTAAAGAGATTATGTTCCCAGAGAAAACAACCATGGCACAGGGACAAAATCAATGGGATCTTCATGACTTCGTGATCATAACTTCTGTGCGCCGCTACAGGCATCCCCCTTAGCAGTTCTGAGCAAGAACCCCTTTTCAAGCATCACCAACAGAAGATCTAGAACAAGGATTAAACAGCTATTACCTCAGACCTATTTTTGCTTCTCAGAACTAATTAACCTAATTAGAAGATCCTTGCTCAAATGACCTAGACTTATTCAAACTAGAACTTTGTTGCAACACGACTAGGAAAGAAGCAATCACTCTGCTCCTTCATCCCAAACCATTTGTTTTTTATTAGAACTAAAACAGCTGAATTAACTTCTTGTTTTCATTTTGCTGGTCATAATCTCCAGGGTTCAGCTGTCTGTGATCCAAGGCCAGCTGATACAGCACAGCTGTGTAACCTTGACTCAAACTTCTGAGAAAATTGCTAAGTTTGAGAATGAGCTGTGAAAAACAAATAGGGTAGAGCCATCCAAAATAAGAAAAGTACAATTGTAGGCAAAGGTAAGATTGTTGAGATAGGAGAGTTAGCAGCTCAAGGACTTGAGAGAAACAAGCCACCAACATGAAAACATACAAAGCCCTGCAGGAAAAAACAAAACAAGCCAACAAAACAAGAAACCACCACACCAAAAAAAGACTTGTAAGTTGACAGCACATCATCAAGGATCTCCATTCCAAAGAGGAACAGAGGTCATTCTTTCCCCACCTGACTGATGACTGCTTAACCACTTCCTTTTATCCGGGCATATAACAAGTTTATGAAGAGTTAATTCACACTCTACAATGCCTAATATGAATGAGGGAGCAGAGAAGGAAAGAAAAAGAAAAAAAAGGACAGCCCTTGCTTGTCCTTCAGATATACTTTACTGACAAACAAGGTGCTATATAACATTTTTGCACTTCACTACCATTTACTTAATGTGATAAGATAAGGTCTTTCATACATTTCAGCTCCATTCATTAGTTATGTTACAGTTCACACCACAGAAAAAGCTGGGTTTATAAACTATATCTAGTACTGTAGTCATAACAGGCAAAATCTGCCCTTCCTTATGTCACATTCTGCATAAGGCATTTAATGCACAGGATTTAGTGTTGATGTGCACCTACAATGCCGGCTGAGCCTGTTCTTGATCATGGTCCCACCACTAAGGCTAGTGGGAACAATGAGGACTTAGAAATGGTGAGCAGCACAGGATTCACACTAGAGGGAAACAAGTCAGTCTTCATTTCTTTTTCACTCCCAGACAGCCAAGGACCAGTACACTCACCACAAAGCAGCTTTGCTGGTGTAAGCAATGGGTTGTGGTTAATCTACAGATCCTGGGTTTTTCTACCACTCAAACACAACACATAAATGTATACAAAAGAGTAACTAGAACTTCAGAAAACTTTTTTTTTTTTAATGGAGGTATAATTTATTTTCCATTCTTATTTTTTCTTTTGGAATTACATTCTTTGGCTAGTAGAACACAGGCTACATTTGTTTGGAGAAACAGGAAGGAAGGGAAAAGTTAAGCCTAAACCAAATATTTATTCTGAATGTCAGAATTTAATCTGTTAATTCACATAGAGACATCAATGTGAGATCAAGTACAAGCTAAAAATATGGTGAAGAAGTCATGGGTAAATCAAATGGGACAGAAAGACAGTGGAGTAATTGTAAGGAGATTTATAGATCTGTTACCTGGAAAAATAATCTACGTAAGTTACTATTTTTTATTTTAAAGCACAGCAAGGTACTTTAAACATAAAGAATGTTAATAGTAACATAGAAACGCTGTGACAGAGCGTGCATCTATCCTCATACTATTCAGTTCTCTTTAGAGGTGCCCAATTTCTCCTTCCTCTTTTCCCGTTATATTGACAAAGTTTAGGATGACTTGAGGGTATTGTTGTATTACAATGGTATGCAACACCCGTGAAAGAAAGACGTTACTCCATTGGAACTGAGGCCACAACTAGTCCATCTCAAGGAAAGGAGACCTAGCACACACCATTGAAATGCAGCTGTTTAACAGCGTACAGAAGATCATACAGCCTGCTGGGACAAAAGCTTCAACTGAAAGCAGAGTGAATGATTGTGATGCCTACTGATGTCGGTGGAAACCATCCTCTTAAGACTCTACACATACAACCCCTTCCTCCTCACACTCCAATAGTGTCCACATCTGAATTATCCAGAACTTGGAGGTTATCACAGCATTGACGTCTCTCATATAAAAGAAAAAAAATATTTTTTTATTATAAAAAAGATTGACAGCTAGAAGTTAATGTGTCATTCTGTGGTGGTATCACTAAACTTCTGCTGAATTAAATCTTTTTCCTCTC
This sequence comes from Grus americana, assembly GCF_028858705.1. Taxonomy (NCBI): domain Eukaryota; kingdom Metazoa; phylum Chordata; class Aves; order Gruiformes; family Gruidae; genus Grus; species Grus americana. The sequence goes on from NC_072854.1 coordinate 119,298,695, forward strand.
TCAATGCAGAACAGTAAATGTTCAAAAAGTTACTAAGTTTGCAAAGCTCCAATGTGAATGGCAGAATTATTTAGGGATGCAAGGGAAAAATAGACTAAAGAGGAAACTGCTACAGCACATTTTGTGATAACGGGAAAGAAAACCTTCACAAAAACAAGCTGCTGAAACAAGTTTCCTTGATTAACTTTGTGTGACCTCAAAAAGAAAGATGCCTCATCCTCAGAAGTCTCGAAGTCACCGAGTAGGGTGGGGAGTGTCCTTTTGCAAAAGGGATTAAATTTGATTCAGAACAGCTACAGTTCAATCGTTTCAACAAAATTCACATAGTCTGTCACTAACTAAGACTAATGATTTTAAGCTACGGACAGGGAATCTTCTCTGCCGAGCACCTTCCATCCCAATATATATATCTTTATACTTAAGTAACAAGAGCAAAACACAAATTAGTGGTCTTTGATACTGCATTTTCTCTTGGTATCAGGAAAATTATTCAGTTTTGTGGTTTCCTGTCAGGGAGATGCAGGGAATGACCAGAGGACAAAAGTCTAATGGACAAATCAATTTCTTTGCTTTGCTTTGAAGAAATATTTCCCTTCTCCCCCATCCATAGCTTTTGTGGCTGTCTTGAAGTTGAAAAGCAGGCTCCTGCTGAACTGCAGTCTAAGGAAACTCCTCGGTATATATGAAAAGTTAAGTGAGTTTCTAGGGAAATGGCTGGAGATTTCAGCTTTTTGTCCAGAGATCTGAAGATATGAAACATCAAACAGATACGAAACATTCAACAGATACTCCAGCAGAGAGTAAGAAAGCATTATATCCAGCCTGTGATATGGTACCTTTATAATGCAGTCCTGTCTACAAAATAACTTCCTGTGAATCTATTCATGCCTGTGCAGAGACCCTGCACTAGTCCTATACACCAGTAAACCCTCAGGATTACTTAGATGACCAAATGTCAGAAGAAAATTTACTTCTGGGATGCTCAGAAGCCAGTATAAATCAGAATTACAATGAAAAGAAGTATGAACCAAAATACATCATCCACCAAAACCATACCTGGAATACCTAAGGAAGGTGACAGGAAAATATGCACATGGCTAATGGTACACATCAGAAGGTCTTCACAACTATCTGCTAAAACAAGATGTCCTTGCAGAAAAAGTAATAACTGGCACATATTCACACATCTATTTGTCTCAGCAGCTCAGCACACCAAAGGACAAAGGAGGCCAAAGATCTGGGAAAAACATGATTATTTTTTTTCCCCAGGTTCTAAGGTATTGTTCACAGCAGAAGAAAGCAAGCTTATTTTCCTTAAAAACTAGTATTCAAATAGGTCTTCGCAATAAAGATAATTTCTTCATATGCCTGTTTCAGCTAAAATATTATCTGGTCTCAGCTGAAGTCTAAAATATTTTAATTAGTTATCTTCTTCCTTTTGCACTGCAAGGAAGTTACATGATACCAAATACCTGTCGCAAGGGACAGAAGAAAGTAATCCAGATAAATGAAGAGAGTAGAAAGTCTGGAGATGAAAGGGAAGGATAAGTATTTTTATTAGTTTAAGAAATCACGTAGTTAATATTTATAGAGCATGTTACATCTGGAAGGATGTGAAGGTGTTTTGGCATAGTCTGGAGATACCAGAAATATCCAGGCCAACATTTTTAAGTCAATGTTGGCGTTTTAATCAACAGTCTGTTCTGCCTTTGCACATATATTTCCTGAGGGTGTTTCTTACCTCTACCAGGACATGGCGCAAGCAGCTTGTGCTTGCACCAGAGAGATGAGTGGGAAAAGACAGTTTAAAGCATATGGTAGGCTGGGTTGGCTCCATGACAGATAAACTGTATGTTATCAGCTAAAGGCAAGGATGAAGAAAAAAAAACAGAGAGAAGATGTTCAGGCCTGTTGGCTCAAAAAGTTACGGCCAGCTGTTACCAGTCAACATTTACTTATTTATTTATCTTTAAATTTTCTGCAATTCTGTGTGCAGTTAATAAGAGCCTTAAATCCCCAGTGCTTTCAGTATAGTGCCTTTCATGACAATAAAAATTCCCAGTCTTGGCCAGAGACAGTGTTAACAGTTTCTTCTCTCCTAAAACACAAGTCTCCACTGAGGCTAACAGGCACTGCAATACCCAGCAGAACTACCACATCACTCATTTTCTTGTCTTTCAGCATTAGACTAGATTCCTTTCATTTTCTATAGTCATTTTATGGAGCATCACTATGTACAAAGATTATTGCTTAAATCACAGTTCACTCTGATTTAGTGGAAGAAAGATAGTCCAGTGACTTGGGCTACAGATTTTCTATATGGTTGAGGTATTGAGAGTTTGGGACCCTCATTTATCTTCATTTTTCTTTAAGGTAACAACAGGTATACTTCAGCTAGGCCTATAATTCTCCAAGGCTTCTTCTATATGCAATAGAGAGCAGGCTGAACTGTCTTAAGGTAGTGGTGTCCCCCTGACAATACTGGGAACTGACTTCAGTATCTTGAAAGCAAAATTAGAGGCTGAAGCTTCACCTCTGAGGGTTTAATAGCACTTTCCTACCTTTGAGGATATTACTTTAGAAATCACAACACATTCAGATACTGTGGTCTTACAGGAATGTCGATGGTGGTGAAACAAGGCTTATAAACATCATTCAATATCTAAACCTACACAAAGCTTTGCACTTAATTGCAGGTATGCTAGTTGACTTGTTTGGAAAACTTTTGAGTAGGACTGCCCTGGAACAAAGTAGCTCCTTTTGACTGAAAACTCTTAGACAAATGCACCAGTTTTACCCATGCAGTAATTTAAGTCTCTGTATAGATAGAATTCTGATTCAAATATTTTTGCAACCAGTCTTGGCAGCTTCAATTTCAAATATCACATTTCTGAGTTTGTTTATGTGGAGACATGTATAGCTCAATTGGAGAGAGTGCAGAGGAGAGTTAGGAAAATAATCAGAGACCTGGAAAACATAAGCTACAGAACTGGATTTGATGAACCTCAAGAAAAAAAAAAAAAATTGAGGGGGAAGATGCTCTTCAAGCATTCAAAGGACACCTGCAAAAAGGATGAGTCCAGAATGGTGGATCAGAGAAGGAAGAGACTTGAATTACAGCAGAAAAGATTCCTTTCCAAAGTCCAAGATGCACATTCTTCCTATCAACTCATTCAAAAGCACGTTTTTCCTCTTCCTCATTTCTCATTCATTTCTTCTTCCTCATTCAAATACTGTAAGAGTACATAAATCCTTTAGTATGTTAGTTTTTATATTTTACTGACAGTATTTTTATTAATGTGACACAGATGTTATTGCAGAGAGATAGTTACAAACTCAAACCTTCATGTCCAGTTAGTATACTCAGAAATCAAATTTCCATAGAGAACAAGAAGCAATTTCAAACCAAGTTTCAGTAAGGAGCATGCTATATTGGGAAGCCTTTTCAAAGGTAGTTTGGAGGTTCTCATAATTTTCCTTAATTAAAGATTAAATAATATTGAAAAAATAAAATCACGTCTCTCAAGTCTATTTCAAGTATTTGAAGGATAGTTGACATATGCATTTCTTTTTGGGAGCCCAAGATGTTGTTTGTAGTTCACATTTTTTCTATACATCTGCTTTCTTGCACCATGCCCAACGAGTGTTTGCAGAGAGCAACACACACATGAAACACATGTATCTCTAATCACATGCAATCTCTGATTGCCATCTGAGCACACAGAAGTGCTACACATCAGTGCAGAAGGAGGTGTCCAAAACCGTGGATGCAGAAGGACATGGAAACGGACTTTGGTTTTTGAAAGGTGTTACTTCTGGATTATCAATGCACAAGGGATTCTCCCTTACATCAGGCGGTCAGATTTTCTTTTCCATACCATCCAGAGTACCTCCAAAAGGAAGAAGAATGTCAGCAGGTGCTTACATCAGCTGCAAATTTGGCTGTGAGCTACTGGCAAGCAGCCAGTTTTCAAGGAAGAGGCCCAAACCATTGCTTAATGTGGTATATCCAGACTTTGCCCCCAACGGTCTGAATTTCAGCAGCAATTCAAGTATAAAATTAAGCTACTTGCTGAAAAGTCAAAGAAACGGGGAGTAGGAAAAAGTAGACACCAACACAGCATCAAGGGTTTTTACTTCAAGGCCAGCTTTCTCTCCAGAGCTACTTGATAGTTTTTTCAAAGCAATATTGCAAAGAACTGATCAAAAACAAGCTGCAAGTTTATGGACCTTCATTTGTATAAAGATGTAACAAGGGGAAAAACAGAATTAAGGAAGTTCCTTTTTTCCCCCCCGCTAGATAAGGAGGCTGGAGGGCAGCACTCAGCAAGCCTATGCAATCACAAAGACACAAAACTTCAAACCAGCTAACTCCTGTGCATGATGGTTACCCAGTGAATAAAGAGCTGTCTAGAGGCTTCATGTATAAACCTGAAATCAGTTGTTATAAGAAACAGTATTTCACTTTAGTATAAATAAAACATACATCTGGATTTCTGCTGAATTCTTTGTTCACACTCCTACGCTATGATTGTTCCCAAGCAGTTTTCTCTTTCCCCAGGAGGTGTAAGAAAGTAGCTTAGCTAAGCCTAATAATACAGTTTATTTTATAAAAAGATTGGTTGACTCTCCTTCTGCCTGAATACTTTATATTTAGTCTGCTGGAAAAGAGGGAGTAGAACACACTTTAGAGAAATCCTGAGGACAGAGGGCTGATATACGACTGAAGTCCAGGCATAGGGGATACATGTTTGGTTCTTAGTTCAACAACAGGCTTGACAAATTGTTAATACAGGGCCAGATGGTATATTCCAGACAGCTGCAAACGAGTGGGCACGGAACAGACTGAAATCTACGCTAGTGTAGAGCTGATCTCCTGTAAGCAACACCTACTGAAAGGTATGGGAAAATTCATTCAGATTTGTCTTTTGTGGCCACAAGTGCCACAAAATAGCTCACGTGGGTCATTAGATGAAGCATGCACCTGCCACTATGTAATACATGGGTATTTCCTCCCCTCCCAGAGCCCTATATCACCATTTACAAAACAATGAAAATACCTTTGCAAACTTTTTGGCCTCTTTGGGCAGTAAATATTATAAATATGTTCTGCAGTTAGCCATAATCTAATTTTACCTATCCATTAGGTTCCAGTTTTAGTTGCACCTCCATAAATGGTAGGCTGGTTTTGGCTGGGATATAGTTAATTTTCTTGATAGTAGCTAGCATGGGGCTATGGTTTGAATTTGTGCTGGAAACTGCATTGATAACGCAGGGATGTTTTAGTTACTGCTGAGCAGTGCTTACATAGAGTCAAGGCCTTTTCTGCTCTTCAACACCACCCAACCAGCGAGTAGACTCAGGGTGCACAAGAAGTTGGGAGGGGACACAGCCAGGACAGCTGACCCCAACTAACCAAAGGGGTATTTCATACCATATGACATCATGCTCAGCATATAAAGCTGGGGGAAGAAGAAGAAAGGGGGAGGATGTTCAGAGCGATGGCATTTGTTTTCCCAAGTAACTGTTGTGCGTGATGGAGCCCTGCTTTCCTGCGGATGGCTGAACACCTGCCTGCCAATGGGAAGTGCTGAATGAATTCTTTGCTTTGCTTGTGTGCACAGCTTTTGCTTTACCTATCAAACTGTCTTTATCTCAACCCACAAGTTTTTTCATTTTTACTCTTCTGATTCTCTCCCCCATCCCACCAGGGTACTGTGTGGGGCTTAGTTGTTGGCTGGAGTTAAATCACAACAGGTAATATAATAATTATTAACACTTTTGCCAAACCAGATTTCCAGAGCCTTTATTTACATGAACGCTATACTTCCCAAAATTCTCTATGCCTGCTCTCTGACAAAGTGCTGCATTTGGAAATCATGAGTGGGAGTTTAAAATAGGTTCAGCATACAGCTCACACTGTTCCCATCTCTGACATCCATATGTGGTTTGGACAATCTGGAGCTTTCTTTGAAAGGCCTCGCTCCATCTATTTTGCAAAATGAAGTTCTACATTTGTTGCTATTAGGCTCTGCAAGTTGCAGCATGTTAAGATGTCACTAACTTGATAAACAATGAGGTTTATAAAACAGTCTGATGGCTAAATAGACACATGCAAGATCAAATGTTTGCCACACAAGCAATCAAACAAATTGATGAACATGAAGAAAATGATTATAGAACTATAACTGTTCTATTATTAACCAGCAATCTGCATATCTTCCTCCAATTAATGCCTAGAAAGGAGATGCGAGTCAGTTGAAACTTAATTACTGGCATAACACTTTGTTGATTAGAAATGCAGTAACAGTCATTGCTTCTACTTCATTTACACAAGGCCCATAATAATAAGCCAAAGGATGTCAGTCAGTCACTGCTTTCCTGCCAGAAGTTTCTGCCATAGGAATAGCTTCTAGTGTAAATGCACTCCTCTACCCATGTCACTCAGCTTGGTAATTGCCTTGCCACTCACATAAGGAAAACAATTTCCGGCTTTGATGGGATTTTGTCGGCAATGTGAAACTGCTACTGCAATCTCTGCAGCTAGGTGTTAGATGGGTTACTTTGGTGGATCATAACATGAAACTAATCTTTAAGGAAGCAGGTGGAAAGAAAGAGACACTTACAGGTTGGTAGGGGCTAGGAAAACAGTGCTGTCCGAGTGATTAACAAAAGGAAAGTGTTAGATGAGGTGGAACCGAGACAAGAAGAAGAAAGCAAAAGCAAAGAGAAAAAGTTGCTTTGCCATTTTCCTACCATTAAGAAAATATCTCTGTTCAGCACATCTTTCAGAAACTCTTATAAAACCATACACACTTATTTTATATGCCATAGGTACCTGACCAGCAGTCTATAATTTCGGCTTACAGGCTTTGTATTTGGGTCTCCCCATGAGCTGTACGTTTATCACCATCGTTTCATCATTTCCCAGGCTGAAGCTGCAGACGCAAAGAGGCTTCCTTTCAATATGTGACATGCAGCATTTTTATCTCTTCACAACCTTATTCCCAGAATGAAGTCACCCAGTGTTAGAGATTTCATTCTGCTTCTCGTCCGAGGTGAGCCCAGAGTTTCTGTGTGACACTTGAGGGCCCCTCCCAGCTCCTCACACACTCATGCACCTCTGCATGACCCCAGCTTGACTTAGTAGAAGGACATACACAAAGAAAAGGCTTTAGGATGGCAAGCAACAGCTAACCTCATTGGCTTCCTGTCACAGCCAGCACTTGCAGCAATGGAGACAAGACTTTCTTCTCTCCCCAGGTGGATTTATACCAAGGTTTTCAGGGACAGGCATAAGAAAGGTATAATTTATCTTTCTCTGTTACGATGATTCAAAGTTTAATCAGAAAAACACTTTCTGGGTAGCAAGATGAGGACAGACCAAATGGAAAGGTTCCTCTTTCACGGCTTACAGAAAAGTGCATGTAGAACACAAACTCATTTCAAGGCTCCTTTTGGAGAGAAAGCCATAGCAGGAAGAGGGTAATGAGACTTAAAATTACAGGAAAATAATAATCATCCTGCAGTATCAGTCAGAGAAAATCTCATGTCTTATACTTCAAATCTTCCCTTGCAGGCATAAAGGACAGTTTGAAACAGCAAAGCTGTCTGTGAATAGACACAACAGCTATGCTTCTACATTTGCAAAGGGGCCAGGGCATAAGCAAACATACAATTTGCATACAATTCATGTAAATTATTATAATTTACACATTTTTCTACTAGAAAAATAAAGTTGCAACTTATTGGAGTCCCAGAACCCGAGGATACCAGAAATACCAAGGATCTCTATCAGAGTTACCCAAGGGTCTGACCCACAAGACATACATTCCAGCAGAAGACTTGGAACGTTTGGCAGGAAAAACATGCTGAACAAAATCATCTATTTCAGTTGCTTCCAATGAAGTTTTGGGTTTATTTCATATCTATTGCTTTAATGTTCAATATTGCTACCCCAAGATCCTATGACAGGACTGAAATTAACTGTCTTCAGTATGCTTTCTATTTTTGAGTGCACTTCTGAGAGATATGAATTATGAACGTCTTAAATGCACCAAGCTCCTCATCTCTTCATAGCATTGTCTATATCTTAACCATGTCATATACCTTTAGCAAGTAAAAGTATATTAAGTGATTGGGAACAAACCCTTTCATTCTTAGTTTAAATGGTTCTACTTCAATTGCAGTATATTTCATCACAGTAATATTAAGATACTTTCAAAACTGCTCGTGCAGTTCAAAGAGGTAAAAAGGCCTATTTTCTTCAGGATGACACCAAATCTGATCTTTTGAGCAATTACAGCCCTTTTTCATACAGAAAAACTTGGATGCACACAAGCCATGGACTCAGGGAAACCTTTTAGCATCAGCTAAAGCTCACTGGTTCTCCCTCTACCCCAAAGAAAGCATAGTAACTATTTGTACCTTCAGAAAAGGCATGGCAACTCCCAGTGTACATCTTCAGAAGTATCCAAAAACCCCAAAAGCAGTCACGCTTTAAGTCCTTGTTAATTCTAAAATAGCAAAAAGAAGCAATATTTAGGGATTTATTTTTTTTCCCAACAACACAGAATAAAGTTCCTAAAAATAAAAACATGAAGGAATAATGCTATTATGTTTTTGATCTTTGGGAAAAAAAAACCAAACCAAACCCACAACAAATATTGATCACTTCTTGGTCTTCACATATAGCGAAAGGTTATTTTTAATGCTGACTACATGCTAAATAAAGAGGGAGATACACAAAGAATATATACAAATAGCCCAATACTTGGCTTTACTGTAAATGAGATCGCCAGCAGTACCCCAGAGTTGATTTGTGCCCTGGTTTTGGTAGTTCATATTTATTTAGCATGGCACTTTTCAAAACTGAGAAATCAACATAAATTCTATAAGCTTAAAGTACAACCTAGGGAAAAACATTTTACAAAATACAAGAAACTCTTGAGGCGGAGTTTATAGTGTAATTATGAATTTAGAACAGTTTCCCACACACACTCCTTTCTTTGGAGTTTTCAGTAACTCTCTTACACCCTATTCCCATTCTCCCCAGGTTTTCCCAGCTTTGTATTCTTTTCCTCATATTTATTTTTCATTCCAGTAAAAAGCCATTTTCCTGTTTGCTGCTTTAGAAAAGGAAAAAAAAAAAAAAGCCCCCTGTAGAATCACTACACAGACAGATAAAAAACTACTGCATATTTTAAAGAGGAAATTGCATATTCAGCACATTGAAAAACAGAATCAAGTGTACACATAATTTCTGGTAAAAGCAGAAGAGGTTTCCAAGCATATTTTTCAAGCTGTAAGGATTTGTCCAGTCCCTATTTGGTCTAAAAGAGGTTGTAAAGAAGCACAAAACAACAGCCATAGGTGATAGGAAACATCAGTGTAATATTCTGCAAGACCTACCTCATACCAATTTTAATTTCACTCTGCACACTCTCTATTGTGCTTGTGTTTTTGAAATGCACAAAATAGGACAAGTTCTACTCAAGAAAATAACACATTTGGAACAAAAATTACAAAACCCCCACACAAACCCTTCACACTTCTATCAGAAAAGGCAAATCATAGGATCAGCCTAAGAAGAAAACAAGTACATTTAAAAAAAAAAAAAGAGGAAAGAAACTTTATCATCATCATGGCAAAAAAAGGCAGCAACAAATAAACCCAGCAGAGATTAACTCAAGAACTTAATCCACACCTCACTAACTGTTTCACCTTTACCTTCTCTTCTGAACTAAGTTAATCTGCCTTTCATGCTTTTTCCTGTTTCTGAGGTCCCTATTTACCAATCACCTGTGTCTCCAGAGCAGCTTCACTAACTTGGCTCTGACAGCTATTAGACGCCAGGCAACACCCAGCACTAGCTTTTACACAAGTGTCTGTATTTACTCTTTTATCCTTTCCTTTTTTTTGGGGGGTGGGGAAGATCATAAAGTCAGCAGGCTGCAGACATGAACAGACAGAAGCACCTCATATAAGAGAAGAGAGCACACCTCTCACACTTAATTCATATTACATTTATGAATATTCCTAAAAGGAACATCTAGGCCAAGACAGAGAACAGTATTTTGGAGAGAAGAAGCAAATGCAGGTGCTGATTAGCTTTGTAAAGACACACATGAAAACTGTCACAGTTTTGATTGCAAGAAAAGATGTTTCATGTGTCCCAAAGGCCATTCTTAAAGCAACATAAGACAAACCCTGGGATATCTCTGCTTGGCAAAACAAACTCTAAAATAACTAGCATGTAGCAAAATGGCTTGCATGGTCACTGTAAAAGTGCCACAAAGCCAAAAGACATAAAAGTTGCACAAGCAGACTCATGGGATTAACAAAACATTACATAAACACTAAAGACAATTCAGCTGACCTTCTAAACAGGAAAAGCTCAGCACTCCAGCACCCCTCTCCACAAAGCAGAGCTGTCACGCTTCGTGTTAAGGATACCTCATTAACGCTTATGTGAACATGCAACAGCCACATCAAGACTGCAGGAGGGCAAGAGACCCCAAGTGAGTAAAGAAACAGAGAAGTCCTTGAGAAAGGGCTTTGAAGCTTTGTTTGCATTCAATAGCAACGAGAAAACCCTTGAGTATTAAAGTTAATGGAAACCCCAGGATGATAGCCTTCTCAGAAAGCCAGTTCTATGGAGGGAGAATTCTGCTGAACTGGCCCTTTGACTTTGATATCCAAGAGGAAAAACCCTAAGCAACAGCTAGAACAAGAGGTTGTTGTTAGAATCACTGTAGGTTTCCGAAATGTTTGGGGATTTTTTTGCTGCGTCTGTAACTACTTCCAAGGTTGTAATCAAGAGCTCAATTCTTTGTTGCTATACAATCAATTTGCTTTCTTAAGTTCACTTTCTTATTTGAACTTGCCTCATGTTGTGTGACCCAGTGGTGGCTGTGGCAAGCTCCAGAGAACAACAATATGGAGTAAAAGGAGTTCCCACAAAGTATCTGCAGAAAGTCCCGTCAGGAAGACTGGGTGCTCTGAAGACTGGTATGATCAAGATACGGGACACAGGAGAAAAAAAAAAGTATCTTCTAACAGATATTATTCAGTGATCTACAAGTAGGGGAAGAGATGGTTTTATGACATGAGGGAATCCCACATTGTTACATCTTGACATAACCAGAACCCAGGATCAGCAATCTGTAAGCTTATAAGAAAAACGTGACTTTCATCCAGCAACCTGAATTCCAAATATTTGCATATTCTCTAATCCCTAGGTCTTAAGGCTGTATTGGCAGTGCTGTGTGTTTTGGTTTAAAGAACTGCATGATTATTAGCAGCTGTACCTGATTATTTGCCAATTAATACAGGAGCTCCCACAGAGTTAATATGAAGGTTTCCCTTTCCTCTGCTGTTCATTTTTATCTATGACTTTGAGAAAAATCTATTAATCACCCCATGCATGTTCTCTCTGTGCTAATGCAGTCATTTATTTTGGTTATTAGGCTGCTATAAATCCCAGGGAACTTTGACAGATCTTACAATTTTAGATAGGGGATTTATAAGAAACATTTGGCAAATCATTTGTCGGAACTAAATGTCCTGTCTCTAAAGCACACACCCCCAGAAGCACCAGGCTCACCACTTGTGTCTCATTCTCCAGTGTGCTACTCAAAATATCCATCTGTCTCTCTGGTTTCTATACCAGTGCCCATCCTGGTGGACACTAATAACCATAGAGGTACGTCATTGTACTGACTGGGAACCAAATCCAGAGACAGGTGGGTCGGCCGGAGGGAAGGCCTGGGGCTGTCCCCAGGTCACACAAGGTGACCAGAAGCTGCATCCTTTGCAGGGTAGGGCACCCTGGCACCAGAACCAGGCAGCCACCATGGCCACCTCTGAGATACACTCCAATAATGTGCTCAGGAGACACCTCCTACACACCCCAGCAGGTCCGTGCTCCTGCCTGTGCTTAGAGCAAAACAAAACAAACCCAACCCCTTTGGCTGTGATTTTTCAAAAGCTCCTACAAAGGCTTGTGATTGTGAGTTGCCTTAGCTTAGATCAGTCTGATGCTTTTGAAAACTCTCCTTCGTGTCCTTAGTATACTTGGTGTAAAACATTAGTGCATAAATATTCTGCGAATTAAAGTTCTCTGTCTCATAGTGACGGATTGATACAAAGAGAATTATCACCTAGAAAAAACTAGTGATTTAAAATTGTAAATTGTTTATTCTCAGCCCGCTGGCTTGTGATATGAGCTACTCTTTATTTAAAAGCACAGCCCTCTCCATCGCTTCTCTCAGTTTGGGTGACTTTTATGGTCTGTCTTTGCAAAGCTTTTTTACCGGGGTAGTGATTTGCGGTTTGCATAAGCCACCAGGCTCCTGCAATATTACCTCATATTGTAGATAATATAATTTAACATGCTTACTGATTACAGCATGATTCTATGAAACAGGGTGGAAAGTTTTGCAGGTCTATCAGGCCATTTTGCTACTCTTGAAGCATAAATTAGTTTATTTTGTCATCTCCTAAAGATCAGCCGTATCATCTGCAGCACACATGCACAATGTATTTGCTGTTAATTCCCTGGTTATTAATCTGTCTTGTGGTAGCATCCATGGTTCAGAACCCAAGCAGAGAAAAACAAGAGTTGAACTTAATACAACCATAACATGTTTGTTTTTACAGGTGACGCACCCATGGCCAGCTGTTTCCAAAAGTGGCATTAGTCAATGAAGTATAGAAAATAGCCAGACTACACAATTCAAAAATAATAACCCTTCTGTAAGGTTCACTTGTCTCTACAAGTGAATATATTAATGTTATTAATAATAGCCCAATATTAATGCAAAGCTCTGCTGTCACCTGCCACAGAACAATGGCCGTGTGTATAACTCCATCAGTTATTACATTACAAGGATGCCTGAAGCCTTATGCTGACAGTAAGTGAAGCAAGTAGGGGATTTAATACATTTAACTTAGTAAAAAAAAAAAAATTTAAATATCATACCTTTAATTTAATATATGCATGTTCTTCATTCTGGCAATTACCCACAAGTCCACAAAGAACAGTCTGGGCTTCAGGCTTTCAGACAGTTTATTCAGGATTGCTCTTACGGATGATAGCACTTCATGGTTTCCAAAACAGGCTTGTTCATTACACTGCTTTCTGCTAACAGGATTTCTGCAAGATGCCCTATTCAAGTATTTTTAGGGGGTCTTTGAACCATGAAAAAATACCAGAAAACTGACACAAGAGTGATTTCAGCATTGTAGGTAAAGCAAATATGCAAAAAGTGCGTTTTGTTCTGACACTGTCTGCAGTCCTTTAATCAAGGAAAACATTTGCTCAGCCAGGAATGAGTGAATGGGAGCTGAAGGGGGAAAAAAGACACGGTCAGAATTATTAACCCAATTTTTCAGCTTAATTTCTAACACAAAGTGAAAATCAACAATCATCACCTCATATAAATCCATGGACTCAGTTATTCTCACTTAAGTAGGGTTACAGAAGTTTATGCTAGCTGAAAATTATGCCTATTATGTTTATCTGAATCTACGGCCTTCCAGAAATCTATTCCAGATTTCTGAATAGGCTGTGTACCCTGGTGTGCTGAGGGCATCCAAGTGCTCCAGTTGGATCATCCTCAGCAATTAGCAAATAGATCCTTTGTCAGAGTAGGCCAAATCCCAGTCTCAGGTTGCTGCGTTGATAACATGAGCTGTCTGAAATGTTGAGCTGGAGTGCAAAGTTTAAAAATTTAAGATTCCAATGGCCCAATTTTTTTGCTGTTTTAAGACTCAAATCCTTAAGCAGTAAAGAATTTGGCCCCATTCTCTGTCATTCTCATGTAAGTTCTGTGTTTCTTCACGTAGCCTGTCAAGCCAGCTGGTTTCCAGGGGCCATGCCAGCAGATTATCTTACTTTATTGTGCAGTATGCTGAGAAGATAAGGGAATGGGTCACAACATCATTGGCAACACCACATTTGTTAAGTATATTTGCTACCACAATCTCGTTGCCATTGGCTTTTTCCTGTGCAGTTCTACAGAACTCATAAAACTGTTCTTAAATATTGACCCATTTTATTTGCCTAGTTATCCTCTTGGCTCATTTTATTCTAAAATAATCAATAATGTATTTACCTGGCAAAACATTTCCTCAAACATGTTCTAACTGGCCAGTAAAAGGTCAATGTTGAAAGGTTTGCTTTCTGTATTACAGCTCTAACTAATGGTTTGTTTATTCAGAAAAACACGCAGAAAGGTTTGGTGTTATCTAGCAAGCAAGGTTGTAAAACATCATGCTTTTTAAAATTGTGGTTGGAAGTTGAAATGGCTCAGGAGTGTTCCACTGAAATACATTTGTGTTGGAAAAGAGATTCTTGGAAGGAAAAGCTGTGCCCTTTCAAAAATGTTTGGGTTTCATTTAGGAAGTGAGATGAAAATATTTTGCCTCAGGTTAAGTAAACTGATATTGCAATGTTTGGTTTGTGAGACAGAGTCAAAATATTAGTATCATTATACTACTAACATGCAATTGTCTGGCAAAACAGCTCAGCCTGCAGAGAGAAACTACACTTCCCACAGGTCACTGCAGCAATTCGGTAATGTAAACCAGGATATAATGTTTCATGTGGTTCTGCAAACAGAAATTAATTTTTATTTGAAAAATGTTAAATAATTCCAGGTTAAAGTCCTAAAAGGTAGTATTTGGACATTCCTGTCTGAAGATTTTTTGAGCTTTGGTTCTGGATACAAGTTTAACATTTGTCATCTTTTAGTGTGGATTTATTTTCAAATGCAATAACCTTCCAGAGTAAAATAAATTCTAATTTTTTAGTATTTCTATTATCTGAATTTATCATAATCCAATAAACAAAACTAGCTTAAACATAAGCTAAACTGGTTTGACTGTCTCTAACATATATTCACACTGCTTTAACAAACCTGATGGGATTAAGTGCAATGTGTTTTGCTAGAGGGGAAAAAAAAAAGAAAATCTATCCATTGCTTTACATAGCAAGAGTCTTTCAATTTCTAAATAACATCATATTCTATGAAAGCACATGCTTCATAGCCTAGTATTTATTTACATTTCATGAAGGATACGTGACCAGAAAGGAAAACGTGTTGTTCCTACTGCAGTGTCCTCACTGAGGTGAGAGGGATTGTTCAGTCAGTGCTTTGAACTTCCTTTTCTGCAGATAAAGGACCCTGCTAATAAAAATAACATATTCAAAGACACGGCTAAGGCCTGTGCTTAGGCTGCCCAAGAAGTTTTTTATTGAGCACCTCAGGTCTGTAAGCACCCAGGGAAAGCAGGAGAGAGGGAACAATGCTGGTCACTCCCAAGTCTGCCACACCAAATGCCTCAATAAAAGCAGGTCCTGTCACCTGGGATTTCTTAAACACCAGGAAAAGCCGTAGCACGCAAAAATAGCAAAACTTGCTGCTTTAGTTTGTGAAGATATGACCCAAAATGAGTGGTGAAGGCTCTGGAGGGGGCGAGGCAACATGAGGTAATGTGAGGAGATGGCGGCCATTTTCTGTCAGGCTGGCAGCCCTTCACAGCAAAGCTTCCTCACACCTCGGCCCCCCCGCCCCGGCATGGCAGCTCCCTCTTTCCCTCCCTCTGCTGTCCCTGTTTCCATCCCCCTTTAAGATCTGCTACCCTGGGGTTGATGGCAGGCAGAAAAATACCTCAGAGAACTGGCAAAAACCTCCTCCCGGGCTGAGGACATGGCCCCCACGAGGGGTGACTGTGCTGAGGAGAGGCTGCCGGGCCACTGCTCGGCGCTCAGGGGAGCTGGACTTGGTTAGATGGACTCCCTTGCCTGAGGTTGCAAGGTGAAGGCCAAGGCTTTAAAAGAGGGCGAGGACTTTGTGAGCTCTGTTTTAGCTGCCTGACCCGGGGCACCCTGGAAAGTGCAGAGCAGCTATGCTCTGAAGAAATGACTTTATAAACGCGGTCTGAAAGTTCAGCAATCACAAGAAAAAAAATTCTGCAGAGATGAAGTATACATCCCTCTTGCTTGCCTCTGTGAATAACTAATGCTATTGAGCGTTTACCCCTCAGTTCCCGCGTGCTATAATTGCTCTTCGATGGCTGCCTCTCTGATGCACTAGCTCTTGTGGATTAAGTGGTGGATTGCTGCGCCACGTTTCTGCCAGGAAGTAAATCCTTTTTCTCCCTGTTTGGGCCAGACTGCCATCTGTAGATAGTGTATTGTGGAAATAATCTGGGGTTACGGCTCATGATGAAACAGAAATGACGGGTCAGGGCCAGCATCCCTGTAACACTGGGAAACATCTCGCTTCCCTCTATCGACTATGGCTTACCCAGGAACAACGCACTGTCCTGCAACTGCACCTGAAAGTGTGCACGGGGTCTACCCACAAAGGGACGCTTGGGAGATTTAATCCAAACAAACCAAAGTTTAAAATTTAAGGGAGATCACTTAAACTGCATTTAGAGTCTGCTGACTACCACATTAGACTGCTGGTATTTATTTTGCCTCAGTTCACTCTGCTTCAGTTCCCAAGTTAGCACTGTTCAAATGCAGAATAAAAGTCTATATGGAAAAATTATAATTTCATCTACTCTGTAAGCCAGGAAGGTTTCCTCTGTGCTCCTGTGCAGAGAAGCATTTGGGTGTGAAGTTCTAGGGTTCTTTTCTATGCCAGACATCTGTTTATCAGTTATATTGAAAGGAGCATAGTTTGGGGCAACGTAACGCTGATTTAAACTCTGACAGCATCAAACAGTAGGGCAGGGGCAGATACATCACACAGATTTCTTCTATAACTTTAGGGTTTTCCTTTTTTTAAAATTTTATTTAAATACCATCTCAACATTTTGTTTCCATCATTCCTGATGCATCTTTGCCTCTCACTCTTTTATTAGCTTTGCCACTCTGATTTTGAGCCACCCATTCCAGCCTGCTAAGCCCTCCAAAATGACTTCTACCTTTTTTCCAACTGTAGTACGGCTGTTACCAGCAACAGCCTTGTCATTTACTCTGCATTAAAAGACAGGAAAGGTTCAGCCCCGGGATAAGCTTTCTGGCTCCTTACTCTAATAACTAGTGCCACTAACACAATAAAATTTTATATCATTTTTATTGGATCCCTCCTAGAGAATTATAGGAGGAGCGCTGGCTTGCAGAGCAGATGTGTGAAGCTGCAGACAGAATTGCATCTGTTTCCTTTTGCCACAAATTGTTCTGTATTGTCCCCTGTTGACTAGGAAATTTAACATACTGCCACTGTACATCACATTTGTAATAAAATCATTGTTAAACATAAACACATTATCCCCTTCTACCTTCCCCCCCCCTTTTTTTAATAACAAACTGACTTTGTTTCCTCTACATCTCTCTTCTTCTCACCCCCAAAATAGATTTTTCTTCTGGCCTCGGTATTCCCTGGAGCTGGGCCAGCTCCAGAAGTTTGATGCTGGCTTTAACAGCAGTCCTGAGAGTGAAACGGAATACAGGGGAGGTAGGGAAATGTCAGTAAGAAACCGCATCTAACTAAATAAAAAAATACCTGGTACTATATTTATTGATGGCTTTTTGTACCCAAGAACTGTTGCCTACAACCAGAAGAGAAAAAAAGTCACTGTGCAGATACAGATAAGGAATTAAAGAGAAAAGCTCTGTTTCCGAGCTGCAGAAAGTTGCCAGCAGCTTTTAATCTCCAGTCTGGGGTGATGACCTGCTTTTGCTGCAGCTGCGAGTGCTCTTCACCCTTGTACTTCCCTGCCTCACTGCAGCCACTCTGGTTTTCAGGCTGCTGAGTAAACCAGCTCCCGGTTGCTGATTAACACAAAAAACAAAGACGTCCGAGACCGCGTTGCCCGCTGAGGGCAAAGACAAGCTTATTTTGCTCATTTCCCTAGCTGAGGGAAGTTGATACATTAACATGACACAAATCCTCCAAGGTAACATACTTATCTTTCAGAAATACATGTGTTCTGAGGGACAAGGCCGCGCTGACTGCAGGTACCGTGCTGCTTGGCGTATGGCTGCACCATCTTGCGTAGACATGGTGCAAATCCCTACAGGATTGCTCAGGGCCGCAGCTGCACATCGTTCCCAGCTACAGCGTCACCTTCTGCCATCCTCGCGGAGAGGCGCTGCTGTACCACTCAAATATTTGGGTATGGTGCCATGTTGGGAACGCAGCCGACACAGACAATAATGAGGGGAAACCGATGGGATTATAAATAAAAAATCACATCAGTAATAACAACGACGGGGTAGTCACATGCCCTTTAAGGGGTATTGTCTTATTTGCATTTTCTTATGCTGCTCAGAAAACTCAATGAATTTTAGCTTCTGTCATTAAGATAAACCAGCTCTGTGGTGGTGCTGTCAGCTGTACTAATTAAAAGTCATCCTCTGAGTGCTTAAAGCTTGTCTACACTTGAAAATTAATTCGGTTTGAGGTAGCACATCAATTTAAATTGCAGCAACTATTCCACCTAAATTAAGATATTTATTTTGGAATAAGAGTGCCTTTGAACTTGGCCCAAATTGAAACAGAAAGAGCCATTGCTTCTTTGCCCTGTCGTGAACTAAGAGATCTCTGCATAGGAAATGATTTAGGGGTACCTCTTGCTAAGTATCCCCGTACACAGACAAGCCTTCAGATGGCTGAACGACAGCCGCCTTTCTTTCTGTGTGCTTCTCTCTGCCTTGTGCTTCACCAGCTGAGCTAAAGCTGCAAGCAACAGATGATACATTTCTGCAAACAATGTGCTGAGCTAAAATTGATATAGATTACAGTTATTAAATTTTTAAGGATCTGTAGTGTTTCTGCAAGGCTGCTGTTAGAGTATAAAGCCTAAATAAGAAAATTTAAACCTGGACTAAATCCTTTCTTAGAAACTACAGTATTTTTTTAATATTTTATAAACAAGAAAGTTCAGAATAGAGGAAGAAAAGACTGTGAATATTTAGGATCATTTTTCTTTATATGCATTGTAGGAATACAATTATGAGCCAGTTTAAGAGATGGCTAGAAAATGAACACTAAGGAATATAACAACTTCCTGTTACCATCAATGGTGTTTTTGCAATTAAATTCCAAGAGCCCACAATATCCAAGACATTTGGAAATGTCAGAGTACCTGAAGAGCACAAAACAACACTCTCAGTCTTCTTTTCTTTCATATCCTGCTCTCCCAGATGTGTGTTTAAGACTGAATACTTTCCTAATGCTTGCAAGCAGAATAGAAATAGCAGCCTAACATTGACTTTGAGGAAACATATCTAAGACAAGGGCTAGAGAGGACATCGAGCAGAGCAACGTAACGTGCCCAGCTTGACCCTCATCGTCTAATCTGGATGACATGCACAAGGTATAAAGATACTGTTTAAAAGGAAAGGCTGTGCCCACTCAAAGGAACGTAACTGGGGAAAAATAAATCGTATTTTAGGTGCTCTTCTCCAGCTTGCTTTTCAGAGGGCTCACAGAGCATAGCTCCAGATTGGCCCTTAGGATTTTGGCATCTCCAGCTGGGGAAGCCAGTGAGATTGAAAGTTTTATTCAGGATCTTAAATGAAGAATCATTTATTACCTGTGTAAGGGAAGGGATCATAGCGCTTCCCTCATCCATTTTAAGCACAGATTTTGGAGAATGTTGAAGGAAAAATGGTAAATGGAGAGCCATGTCTAGCAAAACATGTTCTTCACGTGAAAAGAAATAATTTGACAGTCCTTGCAAGGGTGTCTGGCCATTCTGTTTCATCTGTCTGACCAGGTGAAAAAACCACAGCATTTCCCCCCTTATACATGGAAAAGAAAATTATGATTGCGGTGTGAATGGAAATGGACTTTCCGTGCTGTTAAATACAAAACACTTTAATCATGATCTACTTTCTACAAAATTGCAGCTTATTTCCTACTTGGCTGCCATCAATTTTTGGTGTGAGTCCTCCAGCATTTTTTGTAAGAGGTTTGCAATGGATCCCCCCTGAGCAACCAGCTGATGGTTTAAACGATGCCACCTTCCTACGACACAAACGGAAACCTCTGCTCTGAAGGGGACACTGGTAAATGAGAGCTGTCCTCTACTCCATCTTTATGGTGCAATATTCTCAAAGAAGTAGAGATACACAATAGAAATAAACACAGCCCTAGAAATACCACAATAAGACATCTTCCTTCTATATCCCATTCTTTTCTTTTGTTCTGTCCTTTCTTTCATTTTCTCATGCTTTCCTCAAATAAGATGTTTGTTCCTGTGGATGGTCTTGTATGGACGGTGCCTGGGGGAATGAGAGGCAGGGGGTCAGTCTGGCACTGGCACCGCAGGACTGCTGACCTCCAGTGAATCGCAGGACCTCCAGGAAAGGGTATCATCCTTCTGTGAAGCTAGGAAGTCATCCTTCCTCAAAATGCAGCCACAAAAGGTTCCCATGTTGTGAAATTAGTTGGTGGGAGGAAGGACACCACATACTATTGCCCAGAGGAAAATATCCAAGAGGAGTCCTAAGCACGCGTGTACACATATGTGCAAGTACATGTGCAAACATACACACAGAGCAGGACTACACAGCTGCTTTCCAACCTGAAGGAAAACACAGCGTGCAATGGGCAGTGGTCATCCAGCTGGGATGAGGTGTTCCTCCTGCTGGTATCCAACCACTTGCTTGAAAATGAACCGCTTGGCAGTGAAAATGCTCCACAGCTGGAAACCATGAACAACTCAAAGCAAATAAACAATTCCAAAATTAGGTTTAAACTGGAGAATAAAAATCAAACGTCATTTGAAAGCGTACTAAAATTGGCTGGTGTCTAAGAGAGCGTTTGGTAGCTCAGCACTTCTCTGCTGCACTTCAGAAATTAAGGAGAGAAACAGAAAAACAATCTTAGATGCAGCAATAAATAATGGACACTTTCAACACATAATTTGCATTTGAATTAACTAGGCTGGCTAAATTAATTCATCCGTTATGAAAGAAGAATTTTACTGTCTATATTTTCAGGCTCCCTACTGTGCTAAGTTAAATGGGCATTGAGGCAGGGACTACTGGCTTCATAGAAATTGCTAGTAAATTAGTTTCCTCCCAATTATTATCTAGTTCACACTCATGATTTGAAAGCCTAATACTGATAGAAAGAATTGTCTCAGGGCCTTTTCTTCTCTCCACTGTTTGTATTAGTGAGGGTGTACGGCTCTGATGGTACTTTTGGGTGATATGGGACTCACCCAAAGGGTTTTTTTTGTCTGAAACATTTTTTGAGGCCTCCCTCCCCAAAAGGGTTAAATCATGTAGCCAAGGTTATTTTTGTATTAAATATCAATGGAAAAGACTGGGAAGGCTGAGGGGTGATTTCTTTGCAATATTATTTGAATTGCTCCCTTGAGAAAATTTCAACTAATCTTAAAATAGATGGTTGACACAATATATGACAAAAGGTTATTAATTATATAGCTTATAGCATCAAGAGCTATCTGGAGGAAGACATAAGCTTGGAGACTTACGGAATAGTCAATATATTACATGGTTCTTAATAATGCATTAACCTTTTACTTTCAACTACACACAAGTGATGTTTTCATGAATTGTACCATCAGGATTTTCAAAATCATGCTCAAAAATTCTGACAGCATTTGAAGAAAGGCAGAAGAGAGGTATCGTCATCTCCCCTTTACAAACAAACAGTGGCTGAGGAGGCAATCCATCTCGTAATTCCAGCCACGTTCAGGGTCACATCCCTCTGCCTGCACCGCTTCAGGAAAGATACACTACAGCAAATGCAAAGTCCACCTCGGGCTTCCCAAGGGACACGCTGTGGGCTAAGGGACAGGATCTGAGCAAGAATGCTTCGACAGGAGCATGGTTCACCAGCAAAACCTATTTAAATTACTGATGCTCTCTGCCAGTGTCTGGAGCAAACTTGTTCTGGTTTGGGAACAGGAACAAGCAAGTGATGGACAGGTACCTGGCAGCACTGCCCTTTGCTGGCAAAGCTTTTAACACCTTCTCTGGAGTGACAGATTGGAGAGAGAGGTTCGTACCAGGTACCTCAGTTCATACAGCCAGGTCAGGACAGGATGGATTTTGGCAGAATAGCAATACTCTCCCAGAACAGCTACGTTGTAAAGCAGAGGGTGTGCATGTAGCTCACACTTTTCCGAGCTTTGTGCCCCACACCCTGGTCTACCTCCTTCCTCTCCTCAGGGAAACAACACATTCCAGCATCGCTTCCCGCCTGCCCCCACTTTAAATTTTTTCATAATGGAGAAAAAAAAATGATGGCAGTCCCTGTGGTGCCAGAATATTACTCCATCAGCCCACAGAGTTTCCTTGCTCCACATGGACCATAACAGTGATGTGAAGAGGAGGAAGGCAGAAAACAGGAGGGCAATAACTCAGCACTACACTCTTTGCAATAGGACTACGATCCACCATCCGGAAAGCTCTGGCACCAAGAGCAAACAGAAACAATTAAGCTCTTTCTTTAGACTGCTATGACGAAAGAAGCTGCATGAATCAATGCCTACTAAAGCTGCCCAAATAGTTTCCACTGTCCTTCCTCGCTGTCTATTGATTTCTTCCATGCAGAAAGCAAACCACGTTGCGGCAGAGAACCACATTGTTACAGAAAATCCAAAGGGACCATCTCCTTCCCTGTCTGCTTCTGACACTGAGAAGATGGGAGCTGGCTTTGTGACAGTCTGTCCTTGCTGCCTGTGCCATTTCAATACCAAACAGGATACTGTGCATATATTTTTTCAGCGTTAAACATAAGAGACAAGATGCGTTGTCCTGTAAGTCACATCCTTCAAGATCTAAATCCATTTACAGAATTGCTAAGGTTTCATCCCTTGCTTTTAGTTCCAGAGGAGATTAAAAAATTTACATCTAAACAGAGTGAATTTGAACACAGTAACAGAATGGGACTTAAAAATATTGATTTTCTTATTAGCGGAAGGTTACAGCACAAAGCATCCACAGCATACAAAGCAAGGACAGACTGTCATCCTCTAGAGCAGCTAACGCCCTGGAACCTTACAGAATAACTTTAAAAAGCATTTGCTAAACGAGGAGCATAGAAATTACCTAGGTGAATACAATTAAGCTACCTGAAACGATTGGCAAATGATAGACTCTTGCAATAGCCATCTTTAAACCAAGAGCGAACTCTGACTGCGCTTGGGTGGAAAACGAGTGGAGTAGATTGCCACTAAAGGGAGCGTTGCCTTCCCAGCCGGAGGCTCATGGTGATAAAAGGGATGTTTAGAGACATCAGAGCTACACGTCTGTGTTTTTAAATTTTTGCGAGCTGATACAAATCAGAAGAGCCCTCTCGGGAAGCATTCTCAAGTACTGGGCAATTCAATATCAAAGATAAGGAAGAATGTAAGTATCTCACAAATCACAATTACGAGGATAGGCTTTCTTCAAGATTCATGAAACCATTCAAATTTTCAAAGATTCAATATATAATATTATTTATGCATTCCTTGAGCCTTCTAATCGAGGCAAAAAATTCTGCATTTCCTAAGCTAATGTGAATAAGGTAGTTTCCTTCCATATCAGAAGCATTTCACTTTGAACAGAAAATTAATTCTGTATCTCTGAAAAGGTCATTTATTTGGGATGAGTGACAGGTGCCATAAACTTACGAGATGTCACTTGTATGTCAGTTCAGCTCAACTGAACAGAAAGCAAATCAATTCAACCCGGTCAAGTATAATTACGTGATGGAGCAGGATACATCGTTTTGCATTTATTATTATTAACAATGCCACAGAAGCACTAAATTCAACAGCAATTTTGATTTGCATGAGGTCATACAGAGCTCTTCTTTCCTAAGTGCTTCCTTCTCCTGGAGTTTATGACACGATTATTACAGTATAATAATTTTATTATTTGTACTGTGATAGCGATTAATTTCCAATTATGAATGAAGAACAAATTACGAGGTCCAGTGCCAGATTAGGAGGACCAAATTTTAGTTGTAGAAAAAAAGGGTTCAAGAGGATGTGTCTCTAGGAACTGGAAGCCTGCATATGCTCACAGGACTTGAATTTGGGGCCTTAGCTCCTCTTTCTTTCCATTGCCTTGAAATTTTTTTTGTATTTTTTTATGTTTTTATGTATACAGAATACACATATTCTGGGCGAATGGTTTCACCAGCTCTAATCATCCATGGTTATAAAAACCCTCAGTGCTCACTGCTACGCTCTAAGTGTCACTTAGAGGACTTAAAAGTTGCACCACATCAATTTGTGGATGAAGCATCTGTTTTTGCTTTTAAAATAAGTTTTTGTTCATTCATCATTCTTTCATTAAAACAACTTAACAGAAATTACATATACTTTGCAATAAACTGATACGCTATGCTAGGAGCTGAATAACATTATTCAAGATTTGGGGTTTCTCCCCACTTTCTGTTATCACATAGTTTGGGGAATACTGGGTATTTTAACCCAGATGTTTCTTAATCCGTTTGGTAAAATGAGAACAACAAATGCTTGTAAATGGGATATGCATTCAATATAAGAGTCATTTCAATACATATTTATGTACTTCTATGATGTTTATAAAACTCTGAGACAAAAGAGAAAGGCTATAGAGTATAAAATGATTGATGGCAACCAGCCAAAAGCTTCAGACAAATTAGGTTAATATTGTCGATATGTACACCATAGTCAATCACAAAGTTAGGGATACGTGAAGTAACTGATCATTGCAGGAGAATTCAGAGCATCCCTATACAGGTAAAGTGCCTACTAGCCTGCAGCATAATTGTGTGGTTACATAGTAATGCTCATGTCACTTTTGTTTAGGTACGTGATGGCAGAAGTGTTCCGGTTTAATAAATGAAAATTAAGTTATGATTTAATAAGAAGAAAAACAATTAAACATAAAGATAAATCACAATGACGCAAAACAGGTAAGAAATGAAGAAGGCTGACCTCGTCGGATGTGCTGCTAAACCACCCAGCAGGCAAATTTGACAGCGTGCATCAGACTACGATTTCCTGACAGCCTTCCAGAACATCAGAAAGTACCAGGATTCCCAAGGAGTTCTCTAATCACATAACTTGCCTGGATGTTATTCAGCATAAGACATGTTTAAAGAACAAAGAATATAATTCTATACAACGCAGAATGCAATTTGTCTTATTTTGTAAGGTTCCTGCCGAAGTCCTGGCTCTCAAGGTAGTGTAGTCAAAATCAATTCGCACCTCCATTCATCGTGCCTCAGGGCTGAATGGATGCAGGCTTTGTGTCACATCTGTAAGAGCCGCTTCCATTATTCTCCAATCCCCCCAAAACAAGCATAATTCAATTGATTTTCTCTATGCCTCCGAGAAGGTTACAAGGGACAAAGCTGGGCAAAATGAAAGAGAGCAGCACCCTCCCTGTAGAGCTCTGAAAGCGCTAGGAATGGGGAGAAGCTTGAGTTAACGGAGGATGCTCGTACGCAGGGGTCCCTGGAGGCCGGGGACTGCACAGACCTGTCTTCCGAAAACTGTGGCAACAGTAATGCCAAAGGAACGTGCTTTTAGTTTTGTGGTCTTTGGGCAGTTATGACAATGGCGATTCCCTGTACTTTTTTACCTTATTTTTTTTTTTATTTAATTGACACAATGCATAGTGGACTTCTTCAGGAACCAGTTTCTTATTTTACTCACCATTAGATACCCTTAAACTACAAAAATCTCTTGCGTGACCCCAGGATCCTTCTATTTTTGAAAAACCGAACATCTTCTTTAATATAATTTTACCATCTTCACCAGAAGATTTCAAGCTACAGGCTAAACACCACTTTTAATTATTTTTATTCTTCTATCAGGAGTATCTAAATGAAAAATAGCATTTTCAAGTCCACGCTTTGAAATAAAGCATTTTAAATTTAATACTACTGTTCTTTGGGGGGGGGGGGGGGAAATCAAAACACCTAAACCAAACACATCTCGTTGTACTGAATCATGTTGTTTCATTGTTTAGATCTCAGCATTTACTGTGCATGGGACAAATCACCATTATTCTTCTTATTTATATGACAGCCTGTCATCAGAATATGAATATATCCACATGGACCTAAACAACTGTATATATAAGGAGTACATACGTGTTCCCAAGTATTCTGCTTATTCAGTCACAGTATAAAAACAGAAAAGAGAATAATTTCCTTTATTTCTCAGAAGTTGATGTAATCTCTTATAAAATTTCTAAAGCTTTTTGGATAAATAAAACATTTCATACATATAGTGAGCAACAGGAGGCAAAAATACCATTGACCTAGGAAGGTATAGACTGAATAATTTCATCAAAAAATAGTATGAACTTCATGAACTGTTTCTGCGATAGTTTCTTTTATCTGTTCAGTGCCAGATCTACAAGGCTTAAGGGATTTTACCTGCAACATCTATAGGCAGAATTATCCACATATATATTCTTTCAGGCCTGGACTCCATTAAAAAAGCTCAAAAAATTTAGATCCCATCATTCTAGGTCTTAGCACATCAGTTGAAGACAACAGTGGCCTCCAATCTAGCTTCTTCCTTACTTAAACTCTACGCTGTGGCCATGGTTTTGATCTGGTAAGCACCTATGGATTTATTCTAGTCTTTTCAAGCTTTGTGACCAAGGCCAGCAACCATGATATTCTTTCAGGATGTGCCATCAAGTGTCCTTCTTCCCTTCTGAAAAACATTAATTCGAGCAGGAACAAAATGC
Organism: Grus americana; assembly: GCF_028858705.1. Lineage (NCBI taxonomy): Eukaryota > Metazoa > Chordata > Aves > Gruiformes > Gruidae > Grus > Grus americana. The sequence goes on from NC_072854.1 coordinate 119,325,378, forward strand.
CGTAGAAGTTCTTGCTAAAGAAGTTCTCTTGCTAAAGAGAAAAAAACCCCACCATAGCTCATCAGGCCTGTAGGCTGATATCCCTCTGACATTTCGTTCCTATCTCCCTTGTTCTCCTTTTGTGAAATCAGCACCCTTCACGCTCTCAAATTAAATTAGACCTGCTGATCTCCTAGTCTGACATCGAAGAGCACAAATGCTCCAGGCTCAGGATGGCCCCCCCCTGCTGAGGAAAACACCCTAAAAAGCATATGGAGAGTGCACTGGGTGTTGGAAGCCAAAACTCAGCCGCCTCATTTTCCGTGTTGGTTTTCAAATTTTTCCTAATCTACATTTCTGCAAATATTTTTTCCCAACAGAAACTCTAGCTTGGGGGTGTGTGTGAAAAGATGATGTAATGTTTCACAGGTGTTAGTAAAATAATTTTACAGATGACATTGGAAAGAAATCAAATGTTTCTTAGACATTTTGAAGAGTTCCTATCTCCATATTGAGCCAGTGGTAGGGCTCTTATTTCTATACCACCCATCTGGATTTTAAGAAGAATGAGTTAAACATTTTATAATCTTTTAAAGAAAAAAAAGTAAATGATAATCTGAGCTCTGCTAGGAAAGAACACCAGTAACAAGTCAGAGGCACTGTCACCCAAACCGTGGAGAAGGGAGAAGAGAGGCGTTAGCACAGGGACTCTACCTACAGATGTCCCAAAACAATTTGCACTCTTCAGACAAATAACATGTGATGAGACAAGGGCTAAGGTCATAATTACCTACGTATTTTGTATTGAGTCATAATTAGCTGCAATATATATACTTCGCTTTAAAACAGCTATGAATAGATAGACTAAATGCCAGGGACTGCCATCTGCTCCCTAAGCCATAATTAACTGCCTGATTACGAAATACATATATATTTATCTAATTAGTTTTAATAGTGCTGCTTTTGCTGGCACTGCACCAAAAATAAGGTGAAGAAGCGGGTCCTACTGCTCGACGGAGAGAGGCTGGAGATGCGAGCAGCTCTCATGAAGAGGTGCTCCAGAAGCCAACATGGCCCCAGCGGGGGTGCGAGAAGATTGCGAAGGGGCACCCAAAACAGGGAGCTGCTGCCCACCAGAAAGTTTTGCAACACAACACCCAGGGCATTGCTAAGCCAGCCCCGCTCTGCCTGTCCCAGCACAGGGCACAAAGCTCAGCTCGTCTGGGATCTCGGACAAAACTTGTGGTACCGTAGGTGACAATAAAACGGAGAGAACCCAGGACGACTGCTGCACAGACAGCCGTAGCTGTGCCCCACCATGCACGCGCACTAACCAAATACTGCTTCTTGAAACAATTTGAGATTACTGATTATTCGAGCCCATATAATTCTATTGGCAACATAGTCCAGAAAGACTGCCTATGAAGATTGGGATACTTACCTATTTTATTTAGGGGAAAAAACCCAAAACCCCAACAAAAACCTTAATGTGTATTTTTTCCCAGTTCTCTCTGCAGTATAACCAGCGTTGCATCTGCTATTAATTTCAGGGTGAGTAGCATTTAATGCTTTGCCACAGGACAGATTTTCTCATAAATTCCATGTTTTGATTGCAACTCAGACACTTCCTGCAGGACAAATACATTTAGGGCCAGATTTTAAAAGTATTTCAAATGCCAAAGGGTACATTTAACATTGATTTCTGGGGAAGCCAGGAATCCAAATGCATCAAAATCCAGTTGTTTGGCCCAACCCCACTGAATCACTGCGTTTCCAAGGGCTACAGGCTACCTGAAGTTTGATGTTAGATTAGGAAGCAGTGTCATTATGGAAAGCAAGAGACAGCTCATACCAGTGTACACGTGGAAAGTTCCCATGAAAGGAATAGATGGCCCGCAGCTTCCCCATGCCTCTTTACACACTTTGTGATTTTGCAGGGTCAGATCCTATCTGCCAGGTTCTCACAGCACACGTTATTTACACCTCCTCTGGATGCTAGGTATCGCTCTATTTTAAAGCCTGTGCTTCCTCCCTGGAAGCAGTGAGGTCCATCCACGAGTTAGGAAGTTAACATGAAGCCCCTAAGATGCACTGCTGGGGCTCTGGGCTTCTCTCCGCTCATCTCGAACCAGACCTTTGGTAACTGAAGTTTATCCCCACAGGGGAATACCCATGCATTGTACCGAGCTGCTGTAGCAGCTTGCAGACTCCATAGCCCTCTCTGACTGTGGCCAGGAGCCCTGCCCAGCTCTGCTTCTCCCCCAGGGATTACAGCTGCCCCCTTTGAACAGCCACACCAATGCCATCACCACCCATCACCTGTTCCTGTGTCATCAGTATGAGAGAAGAGTCTGTCATCCCAGGCAATGATTTCACCAAATCCATCGTCAAATGCTGGTAAATGAAGTGTGACAGACTCATTCTCACTTAATGCCCGCAGTGGTGCCAGATGACAGCAGTGACACTGATGTGACCATCCCACAGCAGAGCAGGTACATTAATTTAGTGACACACATGCCTGTCTATTTTTCAGCTTTCTCCCTCTCCACCACCCCCTAGGGATAACTACCTGTGGATGCCATTTCTTCCAGCCTCTGGGGTTAAAAAAAAAAAAAAAAGTCATCCTCAGAAGTCCCTTTATTTCAGCAGATGGGCTGAAATCCCCTGAGCCCCAGAGAGCCCACGTAGCCGTGCCTTGTGCGTTGCTGAAGGTGGAAAAACTCTGACTGGTGTTCCCTTGCTTTTCTAGGGAGCCGAAGGCCCCTTGCAAGCCCGGATGAAATATTATTGCTCCAGTATTGTGATTATGTGCTGTACAAAGCTGGCTATATTGCAAATGACGAGTGGGAGAAGATGGAGATCACAGCTCTTTTTTGGAGGAGATGAGGGAATGTAATTTTTCAAATGGGACCAATAAAATTAGACAGTCCTCTTTAGAGCCTGTTTCCTGAATGTTGCTCGCAGCCTCTCCCAGCCTTATAACAAGACAACAACTGCTGGAATAACAGAATACAAATTTCTGTTGTTCCAGTAAATAACCTGGGACAGGCTTAATTCTCACCTCTCCTGGAGAACCTGTCAGCAGTGAGCTGAGCAAGACAGTTTTATCCCGTAAGATTAAGACATGTAGCAAGCTTAAAAAAAAAAAAATTAATTACAGAAAAACTGTGCTGTCACCCTGGGCCTGCGTCTCTGCTGAGAAACACGCAGAGCCCTGTTCCTTTGGCTGCAAGCATCCTGCTCCCCGTTCTTATCTTTATTCATGAAATTAGGATCCCATTCTGTAAGACCATTAGTTAAGCAGCTTTACTGCTCTAATAGCTTTGCTTCTGTGAGTCCTTACATCTGACTCCTGATGGCCTCTCTCCAGAAAAGCACTTAACTATATCCCTCTGCAGTCAAGGGAACATCCTCTTTGTGGCTTCATGGGAACTTCTCACACCCTGGGATTCATAACTGTGCTGTCGAATCAGGGCCTCCCACTTATCTGTCCCGTTAAGAGCATCGGGCTCCTCAATTATAAGGAAAACCAGGCAGCCACTGTATGCCATTTGTTGGAGCAATTTTGCACGTTCTGTGAAAACAATTATCACCGGTTTCTTAAAAATATATGCATATATACATGAATTATTAAAACCATCCTCCTTGTTCTGGCCCCACGACATCAGGGGTTTCTTTTTATCAGCATTTGGGCTACAGAGCTCTCAACCCTCGCTTGGTCTTAGAGAGGGACAATCAAGCGACAAGACCGCTCTTCACAATCATCTTGGATAACAAAATTGAAGCAAACACCTCAGATGGAACAAGAAGGAATACTTTCCCTCTGTTAATTTATATTTTATCACAGATTTCAATTACGCCGGCCACCGAAGCATGCAGAATTCACATGCTTCTTGCTGCTGCCTCTATAAACAAGCAGAGCCGAAGCTGCGTGTTGCCTGATCCCAACAGCCAAGCTTTCGCAGGCCCCTGCAGAATGTTTGGGCTTCCTTTGCACACCCTGGCATTGAATCGCTTTGCTTTCTCTGCCAGGTCGGATGGAGTCCTCTCCTCTCCTCTGCCTCCTCATTTTGCCACGTGACCTGTGAACAACCATCTGCCTTATGAAGCCATGGTATGTTTAGCGAGGACAGGAATTACTGAGTGCCAACCAACATTAAGACATCCTGTTTGCCACTTTTGAAGCAGATCTGAGTGTACGTTTCCCTAGGGAGAACGGCCAACCCTCCATCTCTACACAGACCTCAGCTCCTTAGAACTCCCAGCTTCCTCCTAGACTTGAGATTTTTACTGTAATCCATCTCTAAGTTTCATTTTCGCATTTTCCAGGCTTCTCTAAATGGAAAAGCTCAGAGAGGGTAGAAGCACCGACATTTAGATGACCAGAGTAATGACAAGTTAACGATACATTAATTATGACAGACTATGAGCTTTGCCATGCTCAGAAACAGCCCGCGGTGAAGGCAAGAGCAAACGCCTTTTCCCCTCTCGTTCGCTGAAGGCAAAGCGCCGCTGCCCAGAGCAAATGCCATCCAACTTCCCCGCCACAGGGGGCCCTGCCGTGATTTTCAATTGGCTTTTTGTCACCTCCTTAATCTGGAGGCCAGCTTCTTGACAGTGGGCAATGAGCGTCTAAGTGCTCTCAGAGAGCTCTCCTAGCAAGGGTCTTTCCTTAGTCAAAAATTGGATGACAGCGTGATGCCTTTACCTGTCAGCATCCCTGATACCAACCACTTTTCTCATTGATCGAGCAATTTGCTGACAAGACTTAACCAGGGGCCAAGCAGCTCTGAGCTATGTAGAGGGGGAACTGCAATAAGGTTTAGTAAAAAGCACCCAACTCTAAGTTTCTCAGGAGCTGTGGAATAAGTCTGGTGCAATATTTTATCCCCCAAACCAATTAATGAGCTGCAGTTAAAGCCGAGACGTTCTCTGGAGCAAGACCACCGAACCACAGCAGGTTCAGTTGCTTGACACCAGGGCATCACGCAACATGCTACGGACAGCTGAATAACTGTAGTCATTCCTAAAACTCTGGGATAAATGCTAAAACTGGGAAAGATGGACTAAAATTCATTGCCCTTCCTCCACAGTCACAAACAGCTCTTGCTTGTACAAGGGAAAGACTGGGTGGGTGCAGCAGCCTTGGTGCTGTTAAAGCTCAGCACCGCACAAGTTTTTTTTAGACCCTTGTAAAGTGGCTCAAGGCTCGGTAGGAGGAAGGGGAAAGTGTATTTGGTGGCTAGAGCTGAGACGCTGGTGGGAAGCCACGCGCCCTACTGCTGAGCAATTCCATCAGTACTGCCGCTGTAATAAAATTGGTAGCGCAGCAGCAAGAATTAGCTGAGATTTGTGTCCGTAGCAAGCAAAAAGCTTTGCCCCAAGAAGATTGGGTCCAATGCAAAGGGAGAACCTATTTTGCAGAATTGCAGCTCTTAGCTTTTCTTCGCTCTCAATTGGTCTCCCCCTGTGCTGCTCTGAGCGTATGCCTCCGCGCTCAGCTATTATTAATTCTGTAAAGCTGTTAGGAACCCATTCACATGGGAAATGGTGAAAGCACATTATCATCTTCATCTAAATTTAGGAACTTGAGAAAAAAAAAAAAACAAAAAACCCAAACCCACAAAACAAAACCCAAATACATGTGTCCAAGTAAGAGTGTTAGAAAAAAATCCAGGCAAACTTGCAAGGCAAAGTCCTCACTGTAACTAGAATCACAAATATCAAACCAAGAGCTAGTTTAGTGAAAAGTCTGGATTTTGTATTTTTATTATCCCACAAAAAGCAGAGGAAAAACAGGCTGGGGAGCCTCAGCACTAGGTGAGTGACAGCCTGGAAGAAGTCACCTTCATTCGCAACGCCAGTTACCTTCTTTCTCCAAAGGGAGAGAAAGTCTCAACACCTTTTGAAGGACGGAGCATGCTGCAGGTACAACCTTCCTATTTATAGTAGAGAGCAGGCCAAGGCAAATATATATGCCTTTGGTCCCCTGACGTTTTCCTGCATAACAGTGGAAATTAAGGGTTTTTACTGAGACAGACTTCTTTTATAGGATTCATCTGTGGACAACTGAAGGACTTTACTAATTCAGTCAAAAAGCACCATGCACCCATGCTAGTTTGTGCATTGAGTTTCTATCAAGTTACAACACACTTCTTTCAGAAATGAAGTTATTGCAGCTATCCAAACAAAAAAATACGATATCAGCTCGCAAACAACCTCTGTTTGATATTTTCTCTTGGACCACTGCAACTTGCTTATCCTAAATTCTGCTTTAATGAAAACCGCTAATAACTCCCCAGATACAGCTGACAAAGTGATGAGCAACACCTCCTCCACAACAGTAACAAAGAATTTTGCTAAGCTGGGAACATCGAGGGAGGGCTTTTAATACCAGTATTTGAACAGCATTAAAGGCCAAGGTCTTTCTCAAACATCTTCAAGCCAGGAGCTACAGGATTCATACCCTTCCTGCTCAAAGAGGGCATATGTGTGTCATATGGGCAGGTTGTATATTTTAAAAGCCAGGGTCCCTTTTGTTCTTAGATAATGAAATTTGTTTCTTTAGACAAGTTATTATTAAAACAAGCTCGCCATAGAATTTGAACAGGGCTGGAGACAATTTCAGGAAAAGCACAGCATTCATGTTGTGTGTAGAAAGGGCACAGTGTATAAAGCAGTCATCTGCAGCCCTTTATCTCCTCATAAAATCTATAAACCGAGGGATGGTATTTTAGAAAAGAATTGTTTGAGAAAGGGTTACACCTCAGGAAACTCAGTGGTGTTACTCATAAAGCTCTTGGTTTTTTTCCCAGAGTGGATTTTGTGCAGAAATCCAGTTGTTTTGCACAAGAAAAGGCACATTGGTAAAAACATACAAAAAAACCTCGTAACAACACCCGAGCCTTTAGTCTTTGAAATAGTAAAAGGGGAGCGATTCCTAGTTCCTGCTGGTCATTGTCCTCACTGTCCCAAGCCTCAGCCGACCTGAACTCGTGGCTACATAGGAACGCCGCCGAGCCACGCTGTAAGGGCAGCCACGGGGATCAACGTGCCATGAGACAGCGTGGGGCCTTACTGTCCTTCCCAACACAGATAACCTCATGGGCTCTAGCGGGAAGTTTTCCGGTCATGTGGATTTCTCCTCTGAAAAAATGCACTCAACAGAAATAATCTCTGGGAAACAATTGTGGGATTTATATTATTGGAGTCATTTTAATCTTAATATCAAAACAACCTGTTGGAGTAAAAAAGCTACAATAAATTGAAAACAGTGGGTTTTGCCTCTGCAAAAACTCATCACTCATCTTTGTTTGCCTTCAGGGCAAAACAGAAGGTCAACATCTATGAATTTCTTTAAGGAGAGAAACTCTTTTCTCAGCCCTCTCTTAATGCCATCATGTTGCCAAAGCTACAGGTTAAATGAAGTTCAGCGACCTGTGTAATCAGAGGTATAACTTACAGAAGATGCAACTACTCCACACCGCATCTGTAAATGGAGAACCTGATTTCTCTCAGGCATCGTCCCTTTGGGTCTGGAGAGGCACCATGCCAAAATGCTCCTCACCAGCATGCATCTTTTCCGTCACCATAGCCCAGGTTTCCTGGCTTTGCCCTAATAACAACTTGGACAAAGCGACTACAGAAGCCTCTGTCTTACAGTGTGGAAATACTTCCCATGATATCTGTAGAAAATTGCAAGGTCAAAAGCACAGAAGAGGAAAGACTTGAATATGATGCAACCTCCAGTTCAGAAAGCCCTGTCTTGCCAAAAGCGTGCAGAGTGCACACCAGTACACATGCCCCACTTCTCCCACCATCTCTGAGCACAGTGTCAAGTGAGTAAAAAAAGTGGGGGGGGGGGGAAAGGTGGGGAAAAGTGGTTGTTTTGAGAAGCACAGCTTGCATTTCGCCTAGGGTCCTCCAGTGTCACACGCTGTTCACAGGGACCTGCTTTGCCTGGACACTGCCAACCCGGCTCCTAAACACTGCTTTTCATTTCTAAAGCACCCTTCATCAGTCAGGACAGCTGTACAGTTAATTTTTCCACACGGATCATTCCCACTACACGTGTACGATGCTGCCTTGCAGTCAGTGGCAAGTAACCACATCGGATTTCCTACTGTCCTGTGGAGGGCAGAGGCTGGTGTGGGTGAAGAGAACTCCAAGCGCATCTGATGCGGGAGAAGGACACCGAGCCCAGCTGGTGAACCAAAGCACCCCAAGGCTGGACCACTTGAAACCTCGGTTGAGGAGGATGGTATCTTAAAATGCTTCCAAGAGGGAAGACCTCACTCAGCACAGAAATCCAACCTACAGCATCTCTTGGCTCCATCCAGTCACGAAGGACAGGTCCAACCAGCCTGCGCATTTCTGTCCTTGCAATATTCAGCCAATGTGCTCACAGCTGGGATTGAATCCCTATCTCTGCAAGGTATTTTTGGGTCCTTTCTGGCCTTTGAGAAAGGACCATCACACAGTGCCTCTGCAGTCGGAGAGCGCTGGCAGAGGCAGGCACAGCTTTCTGCTCTCCTCCAGCTTGCAGCAAGGCAGATTGAGGGACTGACCCTTGGACAGAGGTCTTGCAGTCCATGGCTGGCAGAACTGGGGGCAAAGGCAGCCTCTCACTTGTAAAATTAGATCTGCCTGCAGTGCTGTCAAGCATTACGGCTTTTGAAGAAAGACAGAGGTGTGGTGACATACCTCCTATACACATGCACAGAGGCAGAATATTGCTTTTCACATAGAAATGGCAAACGTAGGACAGATCCATTAATTTCTATTCTTTTAAACCATCCTGAAGACCAGAATGAAGCCCTATCCCTCCTTTAAAAGACAAACTTACCATCTCCACAAGCACTTGCTCCACGTTGCGGTCATCTGCATGTACCTTGCACAGGAATCACCCCACTGGGGTGGGCTCCTGTCGTGGTTTTTGTTAGCAGCATATGAACAACACCCACAAATAATTCAGTATGAACAGTACTAAGGTTACCAAAGCAAAGTTTTCAAAAGAAACTCGGTGCCAGAATTACACCTGGCCTCTATAGGCTTAAACCACTCAAACCCAATAGTTTTTAATTACACTCCCCCTTGGTGATTACATCCCAGCAAGGACATGCCACCATCTCCATCCTCTGCCCCAGCTTTTCCCTTGCAGGTGCAGCAGGATAAGGCAATGCCATACAGCTCCTGCTGCTCCCTGTGTCCAGCCACAGCAGTGCTGTCCCTCTGGGCCATCTCACGTTTCCATCTTCTGCGTTCACCCTCACCCTGCTTCTTCCTCCTCCTCATCTGGGAGGAGGGAAAATAAATACCTCTTACAACCGCTTTACTACACAGAAGGACTATGCTCCCTCGCCCTTATCTTGTTCCTTGAGACAGCGAGGACGTCTCCATGGAGCTCAGCCCGAGGCAGATTTTGGGCATGGAGAATGCCAGGTCAGACATGGAGAGCTACAAACAGCAGTGAAGTCCAGGGTAGACGCAGGTAGCTCCCATCTAAGGCAGGCAACATCAAGTTTAGTTACTTCTTATAAGAAATAAAAAATGCGGGAAGGAAATTTGCTTGTTGGACCAAACTTTGTCATTTTGCAGCTAGCTTGAGAGCACCAAATTGAATTTAAAAATGCTATTATGAGAAAGGTTTAAAAAAATATTTTTGGGGTAGATTTAGCCATAGGGACAATTTTAATTTTCCCTGGGCCAGCTCGCTCACTCTTCAGAGTCAATGTAGATGAAAATAATTTACAAGCTTTAATGAGGATACTGATTTGCAAGGTCCCTTCTATTCATGTGAGTGGGGAGGGGGGTGACAGGGGAAGGAGCCCTGAGGGCTGTGGCCAGAGCCTTCCTTCTTAGAGGGTGTCAACCTTCGTGGGGCACAGAGAACCCACGCTGGCCCGGGGAAGGCGCACAACGCAGCCAGCCCGGGCAGTCTCGTCTATCCCAGCAAGGATAGACTTCCGTGTTTCCAAACAACTCACCATCTAATTTGTACTTATGCAAAAGAGCTGTCCCGTAACACAAATCATCAAGCAATTAACATTCAACACTTCAGCGAGACTCTCCGTTGCTTGTTGTTGAACTATCTTCAATGCCATTAATGAGAGCTAATTAAATCAATCAAGTCACCGCCGTACTCAAACATGACTGTAGTTACTGAACCTGTATCAGATCGGGAGTGTTTTCTCAGGCACTGTAAATATCAAGATGCACATTTATCATGCTGTCCTTCCAGCATACATCTGTTCTCACTGCTGCGTGTTTCATTTATCATATGTTGTCACCGTCCCTACCCCCAATACATCTAGGTGTCAATTAATTCTTCCCCGCGCAGCTCAAGTGCATCGTACTGAATAATCTCTATCTTAATATCTATCCACAAGCTCTTCTTATAGGGGAGCAGCGCCGCTCAGCCATGTCTCTTAAATTACGTGACTGTGACCGTAACCTCTCCGTTTCTGTATTGAGAGTTATTCAAGCCTCAGACCACCTCCACACATTTGGATATTTTTCAGGTGAAGCGATAGAGGTTTTGACTCCTCTCTCCCCCCCTCCCAGGGCTTGGCAGGAGATTTGCAGCACTGTTTGACAAAATAAACTTTTCTGAGAAACGTTGCCAGGAAAACCCTTCAAATGGGTAATTGCTGTGGACCTTCAAAATGCTTTTTATAATTGATGAGTATCCAGATAACAAATTTAGCTTAACATTTGCAATATTAGGCAAGAACATTTTTGCCATACCACCAGCCGATGTGCCTACCGCTCCGTTACCAGGAGCATGCAGGGGGATGATAGTCTTTTTCTAAACAGGAGCAGCGTCTCTCATCATATTATAACATTTGGTCTCTATTTATGTTTCCACTCTGTCTGGCTAACTCTCCTTTTTATTTACAAATCAGCTATATTAACGTGCTTTAATTTCAACACTAGTTGTTTATTTCACAGATAAATCAGTTGGCAAAAGGAAAACTCACCCTAACAGAAAGCAGCACCAGCTCTGACACCATATATATATTTGTCATTACTTAAGAGTAGATTTAAAAGTAGTGGGTTTTTTACTTCACAAACATACCTATTGGCATTTTCCATGTTTTAATTATAAAAACACTGACTTGCAGGTCAGACAGGGAAGAGTTAACGCACGCAGCATTAATTTCTTGTGCACCCCTTGGCCATGGTGCATCCCCTGCCCTGCCACTGTGGAGAAGAGAGACGGGGCGAAGCCCCTGCGTGTGTCCCAGATGGAAGGACATGGGGGAAATGCACAGGAGTCCAGGCATGGAAGCGGGGTCCCTGTGAAGAGCCACACCAAGAACCCAAAGGGAATTGCATAAAAATCCTAATCCGAAACACCAAACAAAAGCAATTAGAAAAAGAACACCTCGTTAGAGCTGGCAGCAGCGAGCCACAAGTCAGAATCTAATGCACTTTATTCCGAGCGTATTTAAGCAAGAGGCATAATTGCCTGGATGAATTCACGGGTGGTTTTGCCCTAGCTCTGCAGCCATGTGAGGAATTACGGGCACATAACCCTCGTGCCTCAATTTCTCTGAACTTGGTGCCCTGGGGAAAAAGCAAAGTAACGCTTCAAATCAACTGCCTTACGCTGGCGTGAGACAGACTTGGGCTGTACGAGGATGAACAGGGGATCGGTTCTTATCCCTCTGCGTAAAAAGCTTTCAAAGCCTCATCTGAACACTGCCAAAGACACACTAGGAATAATAATTTGGGTCATTATTATTAATTATTATAGTGGCATGTAAGCTCCCAGTAGAGATTAATGCTGGGGGAGTCCCTTTTCACCCATCATCCAGCTGTAAAAGGATCCAAGAGGTGAAATCAAGGCTTTCCCGATAGCAGAAGAGATGACAGAATATCATTAGGCATTGCCATACACAAAAGCAAGCAGCATTTTCAGTCTCTGACCTCTCTGGGTACAAAACCCAAGAGTTTCTTTCTTTCTTTCTTTCCTTCCTTCCCCAAAACCCAATTTCTTCTACCACCGAGCAAAGAAAGTTAAAAGTGCTGCAGAAGAGACGAGCAGAGCACCTCCCTGCTGTCGCATTGCTACCCACAGAGCAGCAGCTAAGTCTGCACTAGGAAAACATTCAGGAGACCTGATCATGAAATAGAAAAATCTCAAAGAAAAGGTGGAAAAATCAATGTATTTGCAATATTTGGTTATTCTGGTTTCTTGCATTTTATTGACATACTCCTGCCAATGTCTGAAAAAATTGGGGTTTTGCCAGGCACCCATTTTCTATTGTGAAAGTCATATGGGGCGGGGGGGGGGAAATCAGCCCTTGCAGTGATGATCGCAGAGACGTGGCATCCGAAAACCAAGTCGCAGGTAGCGCTACATCTCATAGAGAAACTTCGGTCCTGACCCCCAGCACATCAGTGAGCTTGTCAAGCCCCAGTACAAGTTCCCCCTGTGTCTTTGGTCCTGCTGCAGCAGTTTTAAGGCCCTGGCAGACTTATTTAGCAAATAAATACATTTGACTGCATGGGTGTCTCCAACTTCGGAGAGGATCAATGAAATTCTTTCTTTAGAGGAAAGAGTCTGATGAAATCCTTGGTTTAATCCACCTAATATCATTTAGCTGAGTAAATTCATGTGACTAAAAGCATTCTGTCACTTAAATGCATTTCATCAGGCGCACACATGTAATTCTGGTGACAAAGTGATTTTTGTCAACAAAATACTGCTTGGCACGCATACAGAAGTTTGTTTAGCAGCGAGCGAGCACACAGTAAAGGCAGGAATCGGATCCTGAAGCTGATGCAGTTATAAAAAGACAAGAAGGAGAGAGAAATTATCTGTTTGGTGCCAGACTGTGGGAAGTAGTTTACATGAAAGGAGAGGGAGTTTACAAGGCAACATCAGCTTCCTACGGGCCTTTAACGTTAGCGTAATTCAAATCATCGATGCAGAGCCGTGGTCACATTGCATGGGTGTTTCGTTTCCTACTCTGCTTTTGATCCTACAGTCGGTAGATCTGTTTAATGTGTTAATTGCAAGCTCCTCTGGTCTTTATCCAACATTTCTTCTGTTTATTGGTGTGTCTGGCATCAGAAACATGCAAATAAGGTGACTGAATTCTTTTGCCTTTCACATATCACCGCGCCTTCATCTAATCTGCTTTGAAATAGCACTAACAGCTGAACCTCAGCCTCAAGTCTGCAAACCCATGGATATCTCAAGTAAAATCCCGCTCAGTCCACTGCATGGGATGCGAGAGTCGTGGGAGGACTATTGCAGCCCCCAACCAGGCTGGATCCCCAAGGTGCCGGGTGCTGCCTCTGAGCAGGGAAGGCCAAACCAGACCAGTGCACTGTGCGTAGGGCAGCAGCTCAGGAGTCCTGACTTTCCCAAGGCAGCGTTGTGCAGTTCCGGCTCCCACCCTGAAGTGCAACCACAAAGGGGATTGATTTACTCTTCAGATCAACTTTAACAGGGTGTTTTGTTAAGTCAGAGCCCAAATCATGCCCTAAGACCGGAGAAGCTATTGATACCATGTCAGGGTACTCAAGTGACACTGCCATCGGGGGAAAATCAGGATCTGTGCCAATATGAGTATTTGCAATCATCTAACAGAAAACCTACCTGTTACTACATTTCACTGGCTTGGTGCACGGCAGTTCCCACTAACACGCTGATAAATGGCTGGGTTTTAGGCATAGGAGGCAACAGGAGACCAGATTGGAGGAGGCAAGGAGCAAGAATCACAGGCTGAAGGTCTGTGGCCAAGGGCAGGTCAGATACAGCGGGAAGCTGGGTGCTGTATGAAGTAATTCATGAGTATAGGGAAAAGAAGAAAAAGCAGACAGGGAGGATAAAGCTGCTCAGTGCTAAAGAAGTAGAGCTACAAGGGGCAAGACACAGGGGAGCAAGGAAAAGAGTTTCCTACAGGGAATACGGAGCGCACGCAAATACAAACACGCAAAAAGGGGGAGTGAAGTTAACAGCAGAGAACAGAGCTATTAAACATCATCTGTCCTTGGGAGATGCTGGCAGACAGAGGAAGGAGGAAATCTCAGAGCAGCTTTATTTATTTGGTGGAAGCGCTTTTGACTTCCCAGCTGTGCAAGAGCTTGAGCAGGAACCTCCAGCCGGGGAGGGGCCGTGCAGCGCACGCCGGTGTTTGCACATCCGAGTTAAAGCAAAGCAGCTTGTCCTGAGCCTTCAGGGCGGTACGGAAACGTTTTTCTTTCCTGCTTCCAGAGGTCAACAGAGCAGCTAGGGAAAGGCTTCCAGTGTGCCGAGAAACAAGAAAAACACCCTTCGGTATATCTCGAAACCTTATTTGTGACATGAAAGGACATCAAGGTTTCTACAGGAATTAGGAGCCAAGTTTTGCCTGCCTCCTGCTGCGAAACAGCTTGCTGCGTCCCCCAGGACTTGCCATTTTCTTCTACGCCTTACAGCCCCATACAGTAGTTTTTAGAGTCACCAGCACATCTCTAGCAAACCCTCTCTCTAATTCCTGCATTAGGTTCTTCACCGCTATAAAAATTTTGAAGCCTTTGAGCTGTACTTACAGTTAGGAGTTTGCAAGGGAAGCTGAAGTGCTCTGACAGGAGAAGCTTAACCAAAAAGCCCTGTTTTTCACAGTGGTACGCTTGGAGATGTACATCTGGCAGCAGGGTTTATATACCCGGGTAATTATCATCTAGGAGAGAAATTAAATTAGTCTCATCCTTCTCCCTCCACAATAGCACTTGAGCTGAAGCGGTAATAAAGAAAAATCTCATGAACTAGCCATTGGCCACCGAGTCATTTGTCTGCTATCGATCCGCAGTGTGATTTAATGGGGTGGAAAAGCAGGTACAGGAGGGACGTTTTGTCCCTCTCTAGGTTAGAGAAGCCCTTGCTGAAGTCTCATCTCATCTTTACGGGCTCCGCTGGCCCTACCTTGTCTCCGCCGTGTCAACCTTGTGGGTCCCCAGCTTGGGGCCCTCCTGGTGCCCTGGGGAGGACGGCTGCTCCCTGAGGGCCAGCACTGCTCACGAGAGGAAAGTCCCTGCCATTTGTGAGAAGGGGAATTTGTTCAATTCTGTGCTCAGCTGCTGAACCTAAGAGTCTGCAGGTTTAATCTCAGCCAGCCACAAAATGAGGAGAGGTTTAACATCCATCAGGCAATTTTTACAGACTCTCACGCCCAAACGTTTACCTTGGAAAAAGGGTTTGCTCTTACTCTGCTTGCTGACATTTGCATTCTCTACACCAACAAATGAAAACTGAAGCCCCGCCACAAATCACCTGGAAATTTATGACTATTGTCATCAACAGGAACTGCAAAATTAAAACCTAAGACCCTCCACCCCCCATCAGTTTTGCTATCCACAAGCCCAGCTCTGCCTAAATCATGCAAAAGCCATAAAAAGGAGCCGCACATACCAAACTATAAATCCCAGCTGTCCTGTCTCCCCAGCTTAATATCGAGTGATAAAGATGCCCCAGAGTTTATATGGCTGCCAGTGCTTCCCCCCCTGCTGATCATATACATAAATAAAACCACAATGATCTCATCTGAGTCCCTTAACCAGCAAAAGCAAGTGCTAGGAGCCCCAGCTAGTCTAGCTGGAGCGACTCACAGTGATTTTTGATTGAAGCTGACTATTAGTGGATACAATTAAGATGCCGTTTCAGTTTAAAGATGAATTGGCCGTGCGGCGACAAATTGTGAATGCTTATTGCTGCCACGCTGAGGCAGGTAATCAGGGAATGAAGTTGTAATTGTGGCACCTCTTGTTTTGCTTCTGCTGGAGCGCAGAACGTGAGATTCAATTTAACAAACAATTTGCCACACGGCTCATCCCTGCTGGGTGGGAAAGCAAAGCTTGCTGGCAAGGCTCCCTTTGAGTTTTGCTCCTTTTTAAACCTGTTATAAGCAAAACTGGCACTTGCTTTAACCTTTGCACCGAAGCAGAAAGGAAGAGGAGAAACCCAGGAGCATCGCTGATGGTGTTTTGAGAGCGTATCGCAGGCTTCATCCAGAGATGATAGAAACCAACCCCCCACGCAGTGGAAAGAGTCCTCGTTCTTTTGATGCCTTTTGGGTCTTTGCAAGCTTCTCTGGAGAAATCAGAGGGCAGCTGGGCCGGCGTGTTGGAGTAGCAAATGTGGACGTGCACAAGCAGGGAGAGATTTATATGTGCTGAGATTTGCTCGCTCTCTGCAGGAGATTCGAGCTAGAGACACTGGGTGATCTTAAAGCCAAATGTCCTATTCCTCCCCAAGGGAGGGAAGGATGAACTGAAGCAGTAGCTACATATGGATTTGGCAGGTCCTCAGCAGCCTGCCTCTGAACTGCTGCAAGGGAAGGAACGCAGAGACACGAGGCAGGTCTCGAAACGCTGTTTTGCCTGCATTGAGGAAACAAGCGTGAACTCCTTGGCTATAGCCTGGTTATTACAGCAGCTTTGCTTCCTTGGCTGTGTTTCTGAAGCAAGCACTCTGCAAGGGAAGTAATCTTCTTGTGGGGAATCAAGAGAAATATAGTAATTTTAACGGGCATTTTACTTTCAACAGTTCCACATCTGTTCAGTGCTAAATTAGAAGCCACAAAACCCCCTCATATTTCAATTTTATCTCAGCAAGATTAAGTCCTGGGAAGCGTTAAATGCACATACACACTCTGCATCCTGCTGCTGTTGGTGCTTCCTGGGTCTTCACTTGCTTTTCTCCAGTTAGCTGTTTCAGGGCCTAAGAGGCTGGCATTTAAAGGACTCCAAAAAGATGTTAGCGCCAGAGATTTCCTGGACCAGATTCACAGAGCAGAGCTTTCTTGGCTTCACCTACCTCTGTTTGGGATCTGTCCTTCCACACAACCACTGCCTCCAAGTTTTGAGTCCAGACTCAGCTCCTCCAACAAGGCCAAGTACGTAGACACGTTATAGCTGGTCATTACGCATCCTTCCCGCTTCACTGCTGTTAGTGATTAATAATCAAGCAAGTCACTTAAACTCATTTTAAACCCCAAATCTCAGGGATTTTATTCTGTTTCTCTAAGGCTAAACATGGGCTTACGTGTTCTGGGATCTCAGAGCCAACCAGGACCAGTTGCTCTTGTTACTTCTTCAGGATGTAGACATTGGACCACATTTTTGGTCAAAAGGAGAACAAAGAAAATTGTCCCCTAGTTGCTAGTCAGACCTAGCTCAAAAAACGAGGACATCAGCTGTCACATAGATCCCTCTAT
Source organism: Grus americana (assembly GCF_028858705.1). NCBI lineage: Eukaryota > Metazoa > Chordata > Aves > Gruiformes > Gruidae > Grus > Grus americana. Next base: position 119,342,567 of record NC_072854.1, read on the forward strand.
CAGTTTGTCTGTAAGTGGCTCTCCTCCCTGCAAACACGTGGGAATAAGAGAACATCAAAGAGCACAGGGGAACGTTTAGTGGTTGGTAACTAGAGAGGCTCCAACAGAAATCTTAAAAAAAAAAAAAAAAAGAACAAGAAAGAGTATCTTCTTTTTCAGAAGTGCTGCTGGTCATGGTCTTCAGAGAAGACGTTTTCTTGCTTGCAAGCACAATACAGGATTCAACATCAGTTGGATCCAGCTCTTTGCTGCTCATCAGCCTTGGAAAATCCCCAAGGGGGGTTTCCAGGCAGCCAGCAACAAAGTCTGATGGGGCTTTAGGCAGGTGCAACTCAAAGGGGAGAAAGAGCTCATCTAATTAGATTAAAGTTTAGTATTTTGGATGAAGGCAGGCTATCAATGCCAAGAGCTGTGTGCTCTGGCAAAACAAGAAGCAGAGAAGCACAAACAAATGCTTCATAATTTGTACTTGAGGGACGATGAGAGTGTTTTTCTTTAAAGGGAATGATTGCACATTGGGGAATGCTCCTCTTCAACACCTCCCCACCACCAGCCAGGCTGGCTTTATCACAGAGCTTGCCCTTGCTCAGATGTCTTGCAGGAGACTAAGTACTGGCTGAGATGCGATATCCATTACAGAGCTATCATTCTGAGGCAAGATGATGCCTTATTAAATAGCCACCATTGCACCTTGAGGTTTAGGTTGTTGCTTGGTTGTCACAGGACTGATGTGGATACCCTCCACTGGAGTGGCACAACACACTACAGAAAAACAAGACTAACCTTGCTCTTCAACATCACTCTCACCTCTCCCCGCTGGATAAACTTATTCTTTCAGACAAAGAATTATTCACAGGTTTCCATTTCAAGGAGCAGAGAATGAACAGCAAAGCAGTGTTTGGACCCATCCCAGTGCATATAGCAAATGTAAAGCTTTTGGGCTGGTCAAATGAGAGTTTCAGGTGTGCTGATTTTGGTGTGAAGGCTGCACCTTGAGGTAGCTCCAAGCCCTGGGAGCAAGGGATACTGGAGGAGGAGCTGCTGGAGCTATTTAGCAGCTGGACAAGGAAAGCAAAGGTAGTATGTTTGGTTTGTAACCCCTGCCTGCCCCTTGACAGCTAGACCTGCTCCCTGGCCACAGGTTGGGATCTGTGACTTTAGGTCACTGGGGAGGAAGGGGACAGATGTGGTAATTCATAATGTCTCCTTCAGGCTGCCCCAGGCATCTAACACAGGTGCAGATTACAAGAAAGAGAGGCGTATGTGTCCCAAAAGGTACCTATCCTTGATGCCCCAAGTTGGCTAGAGATAGACGCTGCAAGTATCTTTCCCTTCCGACAGAAGCGGGTCATGTTAACTGCTCTGCTGTACATCCAGGTGGGGAAATCAGGCAAAGAAAGGTCAAATACCTCAGCTTGCAAATGCTTGCATAAATACTTAATCTCTCTCCTGTGAGCAGTCTCACCAGCTTCAATACAACTGTAGATATTTTATAAAGAAGAGGAAAGATCTCAAACCTGCTGTCTGCCTCCAAACGGATCGGGAGGAAAAGGGACAGAGATCCCAATCCCCCACCTGAAGCAAACCCCCAGTTCACACTAGCCTTCTGCAGCATAACTCCAGCACCAAGCCTGACAGGAACATCGTCACCACAATATCTTTAGTTATACAAAACCCCATCAGAGCTCGAGGCTCTCTGGTTTTAACGCACAGAAAGTTACACTCACATTTCCTGGCAAACCGCTCCAGTTATCTCAGGCCTCAGACACAGCAGTTAATGCTTTCCAATCCAATAAACCATCACGGAAAGATGCTAAAACAAAATGTAAATGAACCACACAAAAAACCCCATCAAAAATCTTACCCCCTTCAGGCTTGCTCCCTGCAACATGGGTAGGTCACCAGGCTCTGCCCAGAAGATGCTGTACTCCTCCCACCCAGGGAAAACCCTGCAGACTCCCCAGCCCACCACCTGAGGCCACTTGAGTCTCCTAAGGACACAAATTACGCAGCCCTGAGTCCATCCCCAGCTCCACCTCCTCCAGCCTTGGCCAGCTGCTGGGTGATTTGGGAGCCCCTCATCATCATCAGTGAGTGGGAGCTGACGCTTGTGCAGCCTGGAAAGGTAACACCCCAAATCAGCCATCCTTTCTGAAAAAAGTAGGTAATCTTTCTAAGGATGCACCCACCTGTGCTACCCCTTCAAGACACATGGGGTCACGGGGGGACCCCCAGAGCTAAGCTTCTAAAAGCCTGTTGAGAATCATTAAATATGAAATCTGTGTCTTGGCTGGAGCTGAGGAAAAGCGCTTCCTAAGTCAAGCTGCTCAAGTTCCTCGGGTCATGGAGACACGAGCCCTGCTGAACCACAATTCCCTGGTTTTATCTTCTTGGGGCAGGGGACAATGTTATACAGAAAATGCTGTCTACAAACGTCTTTATTTGGAAACAAATACATATGTTACTGCACTAAATTAACTCAGCTAAGGAGATGGAAATTAGATCATTTAAAAGCAGAGAGCTCTCCCATATTGTTTCAGCAGAATCATCTTTTTTACGTAGCCAGGCACGGGGCTCATTTTGGGGGAAAACAAACACATCTTTTATGGTTATGGCCATTTGAAGCTGTTTCTTGCACTCTAAATTGTCTAACATGAAGGATCAATGGTGTCCTCGGATGATGATTTAATTAAAAACTCTTCCTTTCTTCAACTTGAGATCTGCAAAAAACGCTCTGAATGGCTGATAGATGATTTGCCATTACCTTGCCTGCTTTCTTTGTAGTATTTTTTTTTTCAGAATTTTAATTGCTGCCATTTGAGGATTATTGATTAACTGTAATTGCTCCTTTTCGCAGGCATCTCCCTAGTTCTCTTCAGCTATGTGGTCTATGCAAAGCATGAAAACAGAGTGTTTCAGAACTGTAATGGTTTTCCTTGTCTGTTAATGAAAATGCAGATAGCTTAACAACGTGCGTGTTGTACTCCTGTGCCTGGACCCTGCATTGGCTTGAACTTGAAAGTGGATCAGCCTGCAAATTCTTTTTCTTTAAGGAAAGCACACTAAAAGAACCAAAAAACCTTTTTATAGTCCAGTTTCATTAGACAGAAACTAGACCAATGAAGTCTTTACAGCACAGGAAACTCCTGAGTGTAAAGAGAAATTCCTCTCTGCCTTCCAGGCTGAGCAAAGGGAGGAAAGTTACTACTACTCTGCCTGTTCCTTTGCATTTCAGGTACATTTAAGAGTTTACATGTTTCAAAATACAGGGCCAAATCTCTATCTACTGCAAGAGGCACAAAGCTGCTCTTTGCTGCAGATTTAAGGTGATGCTTTATTTTTCAGTCTGAGGATTATGATTTCAGACTAAAGTATTATTGGGAGGCAGCAAATGAACCTGTCAGAGTTGATTTGATCAGGCTGGTGTACCTAAGTATATAGATAGTGTGATTAAACAAAAACCCCCACCCTGCCTCGTTAATTCTAGAGCAATTATTTTTAGAAGCTGATCATCAGCTAAGTAGGAGTTCATTACCAGAATTTGTCTAGAAATAAGTTTTAGATAGGGAGCAGCTGTCCACAATACTTAAATAACAAAAATTATGAAATATAGCAGTAGAAATTTGAGAAATTATTTCCTTTAATTTTTGCCCGGGGATGTCTGTGCCCCGACACTGACCTGCAACCCGGTGGGGAAGCCAACACCGCACTCAGCTCTGCCCTGGCCCCACCACTGCAACCAGGTACCACGGTGCCACGGGAAATCCCTCTCATCCGTGGACTGCGCGAGCATCCCACACACAGCCTAGGAAAATCGGAGACAAGAAGTTGCAGCAGTCGGAGGTCACGGAAGCTTTGGCACCTGCACCCCACAATGGCCTCACCGGCCCGGCAAACCTTTCCATGGTATAACCCACGGGCAGATGACTTGTAAAGGATACTGCTGGAAATGTAAATTAAAATGTAGCAGGCAGGAGGGAGACATATGAAGGGAATCATGGATATCGGATCGAGTTTGAAGAGACAGCTTGGGTAGGCGGCTAATTGGGAGCCTAGGGAAACAGCTTCTCAGGCTGCACACAGCAAGCAACTCATGGAGAGAGGAGCGATAGGTTTTCTGCGTGAAGAGACTGACTGTTAAGTATGGTATTGATGGTAAATGCATTTCATCACCAAATTATATATGAAAAAATACAGGAGAGAAAAAGAAAAACAAAGTATGTGTCAAGCTTTCTGAACCTTTTTTCACTTTTCTAGGGAAAATTTTCTTCCAGTACACAGGGAGAGACAGCACAGGTGGGAATGCTTTTACTTAAATACATGGCAGTAGGCTGAAGCAATTGCTTATATTTTATTCAATGAAAAAAAGTTTAAATACTGAGACTTTTTTTTTTTAGTAAAAATGATGGTCAGGATGATGTTTTTACCAATGTGATTTAATTTTTTTTTATACATATGAAAACAATCCTTACAGTTCTGCATTTTGAAGAAGAAACATTTATTGTATATAACAAGATAAAGAGTCATCATTAATTTACCGGGGTGACTTTCATTATTAAATCTCTGCTCTGCAGAGAGCAGTAGCCACTTTTCAGGCACATGCTGGAAACTTCAGCTGCCTTCACCCTGCAGTTTTTCTTTAGCCTCACAAAGCAAGACTGACATCAAAAGAAGGGAAAAAAGATAATTAAAGGAAACAAGAGGTTCTTCTGGGTACAGAAGACAACCTAGAGAGTTGGTCCATCCAGTCAATGCAAGTCATGTGTGCATTTAAGAATTAAAGAATTAAGAGGGGAGAGGTCCCACTTCTTTTGACAATAAAGCAACTTTTGGAAAGTTGTAACAGAGCAAAACGTGGCATAGAAATAGAGGGGTGAAGAGCAAGGTTAGAAGGAAGCAATAAAGGATTTCACAGGTGACCTCCATCTTGAAGGCTTACCATAAAAGTTACTCCTGTCCAATTGCAAGGAAGTTTCTTGCAGTATTTTAGCAAGTCCTTTTTTCTTGTTGTCATCAAAATATGTTTCAATGGATTTTTTTCATGTGATTTGAGGAGATTAGTAGAAGAAATTTTTTCAAGAGGACCTCATTTTTCTTAAACATTTCCATTAAACTCAAAATTTTGGCCTGAACCCGCTTCTTTGGAGGGCAACGGCATTTTTACTTTGGGCTTCAGTCAGCCCAGAGTTGGGCTGATGATTAAGTGGAGGGATAGCGTATAGGTGTATTGTGGACATCTGTGTACGGACAGCAGAGAAGATAAAATTCACTCCTGGGACTGCCATTATGGACTTTGGTTAACCTGAGCTGGTCCCACAAGCAGGGACAGGAAGGGGCTTATTCACATCATCTCGATGTGCCCAAATTAGGGGCCAGATAGAAATGTAGTAAGAAGAGTGATACAGAGTACTTATACTGCAAAGCTAACTGTACTAGACAGGCATCTATATCTGATGTATAAATGTAGATGATGTGAATACCCATCTGAGTGTGAAACTTGTGCTTGGCGTAACACAGTTAAGGCAAGGGCATACGTTTGACCATCTGACTAAGCAACTGGAAGGTGTACTCACTGCTAACTGCAGTAACACGTCAAACTTTGACTTGTTTCGTGGGGGGGGAAAAAAGCATCTTGTGCAGAGGGAGAGCAGGCAGACTGCAGCCACTAGGTGGGATAACAGCCTAGCGGGCAAGGCGGCTGGGAGGTAACTGCAACACAGAGCCTGCACCCAGCCTTTGCCCAGCATGGCTTACCAGGGCTGGGTAAGTAAAGCACCACGCTACCCGTTAAACCTGCCACAGCCTTGGTCAGGGAGCAGATTTAGGAGACTACAAAAGCTCTTTAAATATTCATAAATGTTCTCTGTAATTGCTCTGTTCACATTCAAGTGTTTTTATAACTTGACTATTGCGTAGTTCCATAATTGAACCAGCCACATTTGCGAACTTCCTGACAGGGTTGTTTCAGAGCTCTTGCAGAAGCTGTAATACCATAGTAAAGGACACGGGCAAAACTCTTGAAATTGCGTAGCTTAATTTGCATCAGAAGGAATTTGACCTGGAGATTTTTGTGCTATGTTTCATGGAGTAAGAAAAAAGTGATAGTTCCGTTTTAATATTTACAACACATCTTTCATGCATTTTTAACAGCATTGTTTATAAAAAATGCATTAATAGTTCTGGTTTGCTTCAGGCAGGGGGATCCTTTACAGGATAGACAGCTTGATTTGGATCTTAATGATGACGATGTTCCACCTCTGTTCTGTGAATTAATGCATCTGGGAGAAGGGTGAGAGCTTGGCCTTTGCACCTGAATATTCTCAAGAAGAAAGCAAAAGCTTTTTCTCCTTACAGCTCAAAGCAACTCAGAGCAAGAGTGGTCCGCTGACCACTAAGTAGGAACATACAGACAAAATAAGGCTTAATAATTAACACCTAATAATTAACACCATCCCCAGCCACCCCCAAGTTTGTGTGTGGTTTTCCTCTCTGGTTTCTGTATGTGGAATTGTTGCATTTCCTTCCTTTCTGTTTGTATGAGCATGCCTCTTAAAAGAGGGTGGGGATTGGGTTGTCCCAAGCCCACATGCAGCCCAACTGACTGATTGCCATCACACATCTAGGCTCTCCCAGGAGCCGATATGACACTGCGTTGCCTCCATTGATAGGTTTTCATAAAAAAAAGAATCCATACAGGCAATTAGATTCCCAATACGAAAAGCCTTTACAGATAGAAAAGATTATGACTTGCACGTGACTTTGCCAGATAACAGAAAGCAATGTCTGCAGGTTAACAATTTAGTAATAAGTTGGGCATATATGTATGTATGTTCATACATATACCTAGTACATACATAGTATTCTGAAAATGGCAAAGATGCTTGTTTGGCAGGAGGAGGCCAAAACCACCTCCTACATAAGTTAAGGATCAGGAATCTATAATCCTTAAGAAAATGTAGGACTCCACTATTAATGAATCCCCAGCAAACCGCAAACAAGAGGCACAGTACCAAGACTGGCAGGTTTCTTCCACCCAAAATCCTCTTCCACAAAAGCAGTCTGAGGATATAGGGGTGCTTAAGAAGTCAGGCTGGTGTGAACAGATGAGTCTCACAACTAAATTAAAGATGAAAAAATATTTTTGGGCATCACAGCACTGATTTCCCTTCTTCACTTGATTATAGAGCAACATGGAAAGAATTTTCTGGATGATCTAATTTACCTTTCAATGTGCAGAAGAAAGAATTTGATTTTGTAGCACTTTCAAAAGGATTTAGAATTACAAAACTAAATCAGAATTATTATGTATGAAGTGATAAAGATGGGAGATATCCTACTGATCCTGGATTGCCAATGTCCTAGCCAGAAGACAACCTTATATTAATAATTTTCAGCCTAAACAGCCACAACAAGAAAAAGCAAAACAGGAAGGAATAAGATTTCAGAAACTGGTACTAGCTGCTGTAATTTCTCTTTTTTAACAATTAGGCATTGTAAAGGAGTTTGTACTTTGGAAAGTACCAACTCTGTCCCCCGTACTACTCTGACAAGTCAAGCTCTGCTAAAAGTATCAACCAGCAAGGAAAAGCAATGAAACTTTTTTTTTTATGGTGTCATTTTTTACAAATAGGGCATCACTGGAAATACCTTCCATGGAACCCTTTAAAAAGTCCTTTGCCCCTCCCCACCCCTAATTTCAGCTGAAAATCCACCCAGTCCAGCATGCTGCCAGACACCACGAATGGGCTCCGCATCTCCGAACTCACGTGGGCTTGTAATTAAAAAAATCACTGCAGTTTTGCCAAGCAATGGACACAACTCAGCCTCTCTGTGCCTCCTTCCAGCATCTCCTCAGCACCACTTCTGTTCCTCCTTCCACCTCATTTTCTTATGAGATCAGTTCAAGGTGCTCAGGATAAGACCTCAGGATTTTTTTGGTTTTAGGAGATCTAACAGCAAAGTGTGACAGCAAGACCCTTTGACAGGCTGAGAAGTGACTTGTAGGTCTTGGCAGAAATCAGCCTCTGACATGAGACCCGAGCCCTCGTTTTTCTGGCATCATGCTTCTACTGTGAGTGCATCTATTCTTCTGTGAGCATCAAGAGAGATGTCAGTCACACAGCTAAAGGACAGAGGAGAGCTATGGGAATAAGAACCCTCCAGAGAGACACGGTTTCATGCTGTTTCTTTAATTTTTTGTCTGGCAAGTGAAATATATTTCACCAGAAGGTGGGAAAGGAGTTGGAACAAAATTGATCTTGGCTGAGCAAACATTTGACAACGTTCTGTGGGAAACAACCATCTGTCTTGGGAGATATCAACTCCAGGAGATATTGATGGCACTAAAAATATCTGCCTTAGTCCACAGTCCCAAGGCATTCAGTTTTCAAGCAAGGAGAGCCTCAATTCTTCAGCAGTAAATCTTTTTTATTTATTTTTATTTTTGGACAGTTGACTTACCAGGTGTGCAGTGAAAGGGTCTGGTTTGTTCGAGATGCAGCCACACATGTTTTGACACCTAGGCTGAGTGGAAACTATAGAGGAGCTGCAGAGGGATAATTAATATGGATTAAATGGAAAAAGGGCTTTATGCACTGCTTCACAAGTACAGACCGTACACAGAAATGGATGTCTCTATCTCAGAAGAGCTTCCTGGAGCAGTTTGGCAGGCTGGTTTCTTCTGAGATACATGAGTAGAGAGAAAAAAAGAAGTAATCTTTGAAAGAACCTTTAAAAATGCACCATGAATTCAAAACAGCTCTTTACTCCTCACTGACAAAGAGGCTAATGTATTTATTAACACTGAAAAGCAGCCTTATCCCACAAATCATTAAGATTTAGGCTATTTCACCTTCCATGTGTGGATAAAAATCCAGATAATCCAAAGTTTACCCAGGGAGATGTGAAGATCAGGAGCTTTAGGCAGCCTAAATGCACCGGTAGATGTTCTGCACAGAAGTTGGCAGATCCACTTTCATACCTGTGATTTGCTGGTCTTCTGCTGTCCAGGCAGGTGATTTTCCATGGGCCTGTGAAAGTATGTAATTATTATTTTTACCACAAACTGGAGGTCTTGCTACTAGGACATATTCGTCTTTAGAAAAGGCAATCTCTTGACCATCAAGGGTCTCTGTGGGATATCGAGACTAGAGGATTACACGTGAAAGTCTTGACCTGTTGTCCCATACTGGCTCCAGAGTCTCTTGCTCTGTCTGCGATTGGTGCAAACCTTCTGCCAGAGCTACACCCACATCCACATCCCACGAAGAGCTTCAGCTGCAGCAAGAACAAGAGACTCACTCGTTCCACAGGAACAATCTGCATTTTGCTTTTTTGAGCCCTACCCCATCATATTTCCATTTCCTGGGATATTAATCATTTTTCCTCATTTTCCTGTGGTTTTCCCCTTTTGGGGAGATTTTTTAGGTGTGTTTGAGATGGGTTTATGGTTGTTCTCCAGGAGAGCCAATAACAAGTGCCACGTGCTCATGCCAAGAGCAAGAACAAATGATGCTTCCTGCTGACAACCCCCTACCACCAGCAGCTGTCCACCAGTAAACCCCAGAGCTGGATGCACTTTCTCCGCATTTAGTCTCTGCTAAGGAGGACTTCTCTTCTGCGGCCAACATGACAATCCAATGGGAACCCATGCTGCTTACCTTGCAGAAGAATGACTGTTTAGCATAGCCAAATGTCCCCAATTAAAAGTTAGGGATATGAAAAGGACTGGCTTAGCAGAGCATAATGTTTTGGCATGATGAAGGTGGCTAAGATAAGCTGGACTGGCAATCATACTCAAAAAATAATAATAATTTAAAATTTAAAAATTAAAACATCAATGCATGTTGAAGGCCTACGGCTGAGTCTTCCTCAAAAGCTGACTCAGATAATATAAAAGTAAGAAATAATATTAAAACCATCCAGATATTCCAGCGATGGAGGAGAGAGATGCAATGACTACTTCATCCAGATATACTCGGGTGGATAAAGAAAAGAGGGTGTCCTAGCAGTATAGTGTGCTTGACAGGACAGATTTTACAGAAAAAGAGAATTCCTACTTCTGGAGTAATAAAGAAGAAAACATAGAAATGCTTTAGAAAACAGTAGCTCCATGGTCCTGGAGTAGGGGTTTATTAGGGAACTGGAGCAGACCAGAGTGCTCTGGGGAACTATAGGTATATTGGATCATAGCTAGGAAAGAAGTAAAAACACCTGAAAGAGGAGGGCAAACAGGAGAAGGGATTTCTCCCTGCACATACAGTGAGAGAAGGAGCTGAGACAGAAGGCTGATAGGATGCACACTTCTTTAATGATTTTTTTATTTTTTAGTTGGGTTTGTTTGCATGACAGCTCTGAAATAGGATGAAGTACAGAGAAGGGCAATGCTGCATAATGTGAATGAGAAAAGGGAACTGTTCAGCTTTTTCATTTAAATGCATGAAAATCTCTCCGAGGTCTGTGCATGTGTGGGGGGGAGGGCATGAATTTTAAAAAAAAAAATATTTATGCTGAAGTAAACAATGACTCCAGTGAGAGAACAGACTCAATCTGAAGGCTCAGAAGCACTGCTGAAATTATGAACTGTGCTAATAGTCCCAGGCTGTGTTTCTTGGATGCTGAGTAGGGCATTGACTCAACAAATACATCAGCAAGACAGAATTTAACACCAGAAATCCCTCTGTAGCTCTACAGAAACGTACTGCTGTGGTCACAGAGACCTGGTTGCAGGAATGAGATTGATGCTACTGATGTGGTATGGACCTGCCCATTCACAGGGAGTTCCTGAACCCACCAAGGTGGGAGTCCATGAGTGGCAACATGCCAAACTGCCTCCGTAAGAGTCACTGCACACACACTGTTGATCCTCTCTGACTCCTTCATCCCACTCTTTTTTCCCTGGCACCAGCACTGCTCCGCAAGGGAAGGATGCAGCCCTGCAACTTGGCCTCGTGGGAACAGAGCAGAGGAATGGAAAAGCCAGTAGGCTCAAGCCTAGACGTAGCCATGGAGGAGACAGGCAACCCAGAGCAAAAGGACTTGCGGGTTTGGTGGTGGGAGCAAAGAACACATGCTTTGCTTCCTGCTTAGTGGTGACACAAAAATCTCAATCTGTCACACACCGCCGGGGATGGCTGCCACCCGCGTTCTGGCTGCCTTCCTCTGTGCTTCATTTAACAGGGGCCATCTGTGTGCTGAGGTGACCTTCGAGGGTGACAAATAGGAAGAACACACTTGAGAGACGCTGGACTGCTGCTCAAGACCAGAAGATATTGGCGGCACCTTACCAACAGGAGATCTTGCTGGCTTTGCATCGTCTTTCCCAGATGTCCAAACCCAAACAGGTTCCCTTTTAGCATCTGAGAGAAGATCATCATATCTCATGAAGCACAGGCTGGTCTGAAAACAAAGGAAATGAAAATCAGGCCATTGTAAATAATAATCAATGACTCCAGATCAAGCCTCTTATCCCCAGACCTCCAAACCCCAAATCCAGATGAAGCCAATTAATGTAAAGAACCACATATGGTCACTAATAATACATACACTTCAGTTGTCCTGTGCAAGCCAAAGCATTTCTGCCACATGATCAAATACGTTATATCTGTGCACTCTTTATTCAGTAATGATTTATTTATATACCACTATGGTGTGCCCTGAAACACATAGCTTACTAATTAACTCATAGCCACCTGGAATGGTAATTAGCACAACAAAATCTGGAACAAATCCATAAGACTGATGAGGAGATGAACATGCTTGAATCACTGAGAATAGTCAGCCTCAGTAGTTTTAACCCATGTAAGGGGAAAACATGCATTTCAAGTTGAGTGCCAAGAGGCTGTCCAGTGTTAATGACATGACTGAAAAAAAAATAAAAAAAATCAGGCTCTGGTTGTGCAGGGAGGTGTGGGCCTGAGGGCCCTGGCTGTCAAGTCTGCTCAGTGGGAGCACAAGGATGTGCCTTTCAATATCGTATTAAAGACTTGGAACCAGAGCAAGTGTTGGAAGTCTTTTATCCCATGGAAGCATAGCTGCCCAGCGTTGTCCCTCCGACAAAGTTATCCTGCCAACAGATCATGAATTGGAGGTTTTGTCATGGAAAGCTACAGATCTGCATGGGACCGTTGTACAGGAACCAAAGTAAAGACAAATTAAATTTAGGCGAAAGACTTCATGGTCTGTGTGCATGTGCAAGAGGGCAGATAGTTGATACAAAGCCTTCTGATACTGCAACTGCTGGGTTTGAGGCTCCCGGTATTTTAGCACTTACCGCCTTGCCTCTTTTGCTACCGTGAAGAATTACAATGACCGGGCACTGCTCGTGCAACTCCACGCTGTGCATTTGCTGCTGATCGGTGAATTTAATCCTGCTGGAAATGCAGAGGTGGGCTACAAAGGCTGAACTGTTTCCTCTCTGCATTTAAGCTCCTTCGTGCCTGCTAAAGGGCTTTGCCTAAAATCAGTGACAACCTGCCCGCTCCTGTGCCTAATTGTCATAAATGTGTGAAAACAGAACCTGGCATAGTTAGTAATTATCCCTTCATTACACCAACGTGCTTCTGATAGCATAATCATTATCAGGAGACATGCGCTTTTCCTCTTACCATTTACTGTTTGCAAATTTACCTTCTTTTTCTGCTAATAAGGATTATTTTAAAAAAAGAAACAACCAACAACAACAAACACCTTTTGAAGCCTGTGCCTGTCCATGTAGCAGTCAGTGACAAAACGTCCCCTGAAGAATCAGACTCTGAAGTAGCAGAAAGCAACGGAAATAACAGGCACATGAAAATGCTGAAGAGAAGGGCGCATAAAAAAATCTACAGCTGAGTTTGAAAGAGAATTTGGTGCCCATCACAGGTGGCTCAGAGTTTGCACATCATCTAGGGGCAATTTTCATTAGGATTAGTTAACCAGCAATTTCCTTCCTCATTGGCTTTTAACCATTTATTGTTTGTAGTGCAGTCTAGGAAGTTCTGCGATAGACACTAAAAGCATTTAGGAGAGGCAGCAGGGGTCCCTCCAAGGGAACAAGTTCAAGCTCAGCACGTGCCCTTCAGCTGGAAATCATAAAGCATCTCTAGAAATGTCTAGCTGACCCCTGAGCTGGAAGACAGAAAACAAGAGAGCACCTTTCCTGCTCCCTAGAGAGGAGGCTGCCAACCACCAGCCTTCATCCGTACATTTCATGCAATGGAAATGCACCCCTTCCTGTTAATTTTATGCTAAATTTAATCCCAAATTCTGCCTGTGCCTGCATAGCCTTTATATTCACTCCTGTCTCTCCTCTTCTTGCTGTCTGTAAGGATTGCCTGCCCTTGGCAGTCTCTTCCTCCTTTCGCTACCTATCCAAAAGTGTTCACATTCTTCCCCATAACTGTGCTGACAGTCTTCTCACCCATCATCCCCAGCTATCCAGTCATTACATGCTTTTTGAGAAATAAAATAAATAAAATTAAAGGAGTTAATAAAACTGATGGTCCTGAGAAAATATTTGCTTTGGATATTGCACAGAGAATTTAGAAAGCTGGGATCACCTGGGTTTATGAACTGCGGAACAGTTTTAGCTAGTACACTGCCTTTTTTGCGGAACTGATCAGAAAATGCTGGTCTGTCTGAACTCTGAGCTACTTATTCCAGACCTAGTGAGTACTGGCAGCTGCGCCTGAGATTCTGAAAGGGGCAAAAGACACTTGTAATTTGTGTCCAGCTTATTTAGCGAGGCAGCACTGGATTTAGGAATGAGCCCAGATCAATTTGTGCGTTGTGCCATTTTACAGGACAGCAATGCCAGTGGCTGACTGTCCCTTTGGAGGGACTGAACCGTGACTTCTGTTCAAGAGAGCAAGGATGTTGCTGGTGGAGGTGAGAACAGCCATGCATCCGTTTGCCAGTGGCTGGAGGGATGGCCACCTCTCATGCAGAGCGAGGACGAATAGCCACAGTGGTTTAACATCGACTCTATTAAAGCTCGTCATTCTTCTGGAAAATTGAGTTGACTTTCAGGACAATTAAACTATTTGTGCCTCCATGCAGTCTGTTTGGTGCTGTTAAATTCCAACTCAAAATGAGTCTCATTTGAAACAGCAGCACTGGTAATAGATAGTGCAGCTCCTTGTAATGAGATCCTCTCATCTCATTTGATGAGTTAACAGTGAGCAATCACAATAGTTAGCAATGCAGATGAAGCCTAACTACTGATATCTGCGCTAGCCGAAGGGGATGGGGCTTGCACATCAGAGTTGAAGTTTCAGGCTCCCTGAAAACTGAAGTCAGCCCCTTCCTGCACAAGGACCAGCAGCCCCAAAACAGCATCACATTTCCCACCTTTCAGCCAGAGAGATCGCACTTTGGACAACCACAAACCTCTGCAAGTGACTGTGAATCCAAGCCCAAAGCTCTCACACAGCAATTTCTAGAAGTAACCCTTCCGTTCATCCTCTGCTATAGCAAGGGCACGCTGCTTTGTTCTGAGGGGCAGTCCCTAACTCATCGCTGGACTTCAGTGAGCTGCAATTTCCCTTGCTGCAATCTCGCAACAAGCACATCTGTTCTTGGCTTTCAGGAAAGTCAAACTCTGCTTCTCTCCCACAAAAAATTCGCGGTATGGTCAGCAATTCCTCCAGATTAATCTGAGAAAGATGAACAACACCCCCGCTCCCCAGACATATAAGGACCTCTACAAACATTTCTGTGTGTCACTCCAAGTGCTACATGTGTTTCTTCCACCTTGCCTTTTCTTACTGAAATGTAGAAGAATGCATCTGTCTCAAAAATCAAACCAATCTCTTACAGAAAAAAACCTGACCAAAACTGCACATGCATTTTTCCCCAGAGGGGAGGACGTGAAAGCAAACAAAACATGGCAGATGTTAGTAGTGGTGTTTCATGTGCTGCTGGAAGGTGCTCAGATCCCACGGTGATGAGAGCTCAGAAGTCTATAGTGCAGCAGCCAAACACTTCCAGATGAGCTTGTCACATTGCTCTGTTTTGAAATACTTCAAGATGATGTGGCACAGAAATAATTTAGGCAAGTCAGAATGATAAAATATTACACTTTGTGATATACAGCTGAAATTGCGCTACCTGAAAAGGCAATATCTCATCTGAAACACTGAGTATCAAAATCATTTGATTTTTCCATCGAAGTGTGGAGATGATGAAGAACATTACAGCAAAATGTCTTCAGATTGAAATACAAGCTGTCTTGCATATACAGAGCTTCGGAAATCACAAGTTGTCTTCATCTTTTCCAGTCATTTTGACTTAACTAAGTAACTGCCTCAGCTTGTTTTTAAACTGCAGTGACAGACATAGTTAAATTCTCAGATGTATTAAAAAATATCCTAAGTGAATAAAAAGGGAAAAAAAACCCCAACAAACCAAAACAGTTCACAGTTTGTGCATGTTGCATTATATCATCGTTAAACTTTAGGATGTTGGAGTTTGCTTTATCAGGATTTGACACTATCTACTTGACTAAGCAGTAGCTCAAACACACGCACACAAAAATGTAATAAAAGCACCAAAAATGTCACACCTGCGAGCTTCAAAGCAGCACAAGGTTTGATTAATTTAACACCTTTTTTACTCTTAAAGGAACTGCTTACCCATTGATTCATCTTCTGTTCACCCAGGATCATCCTGTCACTATTGCTCAGAGCTGTAGTGCATTTCTTTCTGTGCAGTAAAAGAAAAAATAAATTACAGATATAATAAAAAATTTCATGGCCTCTGCTTAAGGCTTCAGAGCTGCCTTGTGGTCTTTGTAGAAGAGCTCATTAAAAATGCATTACGCTAGCGAGAGAAAAGGTTTGCTAAGGTGTGGGGCAGCTAAATGAGAGAAAAATTCTCTCCTAGGGAAAGGAGTGACAGAGATTGCACTATACTTCTTGACTCATGGCTTTGATTCAAGCACAAATGTCACAACCAATGTGCATCTGATTGCTCTTCCCAGCTGGGGCTGTTATGTCCCCTGGGAGAGAAATTGCACCCCGGGAGGCAGGCAGCACTTACCTGGTGCCTCTTGCGTAGTGCCCTGCTAGTAAATAAACAGACCGAAAATTTCCCTGGGAAATGCGGAGCCAGATCTAACCCGTGATGGGAACGTCCTGAATCTGTGCCAGGGACAGTGGGTGACACAACGGGAGTGGGTGTCCCCAGGGCTTGCCAAGAGCTTTCCTGCAATAAGCCCCATCTTCTGTGACTTAATGACATGAGCTGCGGGAAGATTTTCCCTGTGGAGAGAGCCCACATTACCCTGAAATCCCGTTCCTGTTGTAGCAACATAGCCCACACCAAAGTGTAATCCCAGAATAGATACAAATCAGTGCCACCAGCTGCTGATGTTAAAAAAACCCAACAAAACAACCCCAAAACATAATGAAACAATTTAGATTACAATAAGATTTTTTTTTTTTTAAATTGCTCATTATGTGTTTTTTCTTACTGGAGACTTTTGATTTTGTATGTTCCAGCTTTTCTCTGGAAGAAGAGAGGCAAGAAAAAACTTGCCCTGTTTTCCTTTTTCTTTCTTTTACTGAAGGAAGTGTGGCTTCTCTCCAGGTCATATACTGCATAAGATATTTTGGAAATCAGCAAGCATGAGATTTGAAGTAGCATTCAGGTTCCTTCTTCATGTCGAACTTAGAATTACAGGAACCCAAATATAATTTCATAAAAAAAATTTAAAGGGAGTGGAAATAAGCAGTCAAAATTAGCATGCAAAGTAGAAGCTGTATTTTTTCATGGACTAATACTAATTCTACGGAAAAGAAGGACTCTTAATAAAACAGTTTTTCCTTTTAACCAAAGACATTATTAAAACAAGAAGGTCTTTGAAAAAATCCTTACCAAATATACCTGACAAAATATCCAAGTCTTCCTTCTTTCCTTGCTTTATTTTTTTCTTTCCTCCCCTTTAAGGGAATTCTTTCTTTTGCTATTCTTTTGTTGCCACATCTGTGAGGATATTTGTGTTGTTTCTTTCAATATATTTCAGGTAGCTTGGCAGCACATGTACTGTAAAGCAAATTAAGAACCAGGCAGGTGACAGGAAGGGCTAAAAAAACGTTACTGCAAATCAGGGAAGCTGGAGTCAGAGCTGGTGCCTGGGAGCAGCTCTGTGGGTGCAGGGTGCTGACTTCACCGGTCCCCTGCCTACATGGAGGGCAGGTTCATCGCCCTCCGCATCCCGAGCAGCTCTGTCCAGCCGCCCCATCACCCTTCCAGAGCCTCCAGGCCTGGCCTGGCCACTAAAAGAAAAAAAAAAAAAAGGAATAAAAGCAGCAAAGGGGAGTGTGAGCTGTGCAATAGCGCAGAGGAAGGGGCTGCGGGAATCTCGCCCTGTCTGCAATTCTTGCGAATGGCTGTGCCCTGCTCAGGGAAGGGAATTGCAGGTATTTCAATGGGGGGGGCGGGGGGGAATCACCTCTTTGGAGGAAATAGCAGCACATATCCCTATGCCAATCCGGTGGGAATGGCTCCTTAACATGGGAGATGTTAAAATAAGCATTTTTGTATCTGTTCTCTCCTTTTGACACCAAATATAGTTTAAGCTATAAGAATACACCGTAAGGACAGGTATGTCCGCAGGAGTGTGAAAGAATACGCATCAGCTTCTCAGTCTGCAATGCCCAAACGCAGCCAACAGACCGAGCAGCTCAGTGGGCTGGAGAGGATTAACACATCAGGAGCAAAAGGTAGCAAAAAGGCATTTTTTTCCTCCTGTTCGTGCTGCCTTCCTGAGTACTGGGAGAGGGGGAGCACACTAAAGTGACTGTATTGTACCAAGTGTCATATGGCATCATTAAATTTCAGATGTGCCAGCAGATAATTTAGATAAAGACCAACAGGCACAAGGACACACAGAAGCGTTATCAGCCATGACTCCAAGGATGACAGGTTGTTACCACAATTTCCTAAGAGGCTGCAGCTGTGAACTCCCTTTTTCTTTTATTTTTCACCCTCCCAGTCGGCAACTTTCAGAAGCTGGAGTTTAAGTCTCTCAAGTTGATGTGCTACAAAGGAACCAACAGGAAGCCTCAGGGGGAAGATATTGGCTTTAGCTATTTGATCCAGCTTTTTACATTGCTATTCTTTGCCCAATTCTGAGAAAAAGAAAATCCCTTTATCCTCCGATTCCCTACCTAATCAAAACTAGGCTATTTTATCCAAATAGCCAAGCCATGTTGCTTAACGCCCGCATTGATTTCAGCCCCCGGAGAGTCAGGTCTGAAACATTTTCCATGAAGGACTAGTCAGAAAGGAGAGTAATTTCTGTTGCTGCTGTCACGAAGCTCTACCTTTGTCACAAAATATTACTCTTCCCATCAAGAAAACAAACGGCGCAGCAGCATGAGGAGGGACCGCGGGAATGCCGACAATGATGGGTGCAGGCAGCAGCCCCACTCTGCCCCGAGCAATGGCACAGCACCTTCCAGCACAGCGTAGGACCAAAAAAATGGTGCTGCAGCCCCAGCTCAGCTTTCAGTGGGGCTGTGCACGTTGCCTGCGTGGGGAAAGCATCAGGGATGCCTGCAGCATGGCCTCCGAGTCGCTGCAGGAGCGGGGACGCGTTGCTTTTATCAGGGCAAGTCTAATATTAGCTACAGCTTCCTCAGCAGGCAGATCCCTTCGTTGCACTTCTTGTAACCCCAAGGAGGGAGACAAAAACTCCAGCGCCAGGGTGTCTGGTGTGATATACAGCACATCACACCACGTACGGCACATCTTCAAAACCCCGCTCCTGCTCTAGCAGGACTCTTCTGTCCCAGGGAAGCGGTGGCTGCAGCTACCCTTGTGGAGCCAGGGAACCTGACCTTGACCCCAACCGTAACCCAGCCTGTCCCAGCGGATGGGGACATTGGTCAGCGGATGGGCAGTTTCCCACAGCTCATACAAATGGAAAATATTAAATGTTTCAGGGTTCTGCCACCTCCACAGGGTAGATACTGCCAAAGGCAGGGAGAAGGCGAGGAAGAGTCATCAGCAAGCAAAATAGCGTTAAAGATCTGTCTCTTGAGGAAAGCAGGCTTTACAAAATGCTGCAGGAAACTCCAGCACAAGCCAACACCTATTTAGTATCTCAGTTTTCCTGGAGATTTGCAGCAGGAGCATGAAAGCGTGGGGATCTCTCGCTTCTTACAATTTCTCTTTAAAATATAACCTAGAGGACAGCCAGGAAAGACCAAACACTTTGCATCTCTTCCAGGGATCACCATTACACAGAGAAAACAATTATTAAATGAATGGATAAATCAAAAGCTACAATTTGTTTTTCATTTACAGGTGTCAACTCCAGAGCAGAAGATCGCAGCTGGGGAAGCTGATTTTGGAATACAAATGAAGAGCACTTTCTGTAGGTGTCCTACCAGTAATAAGCTGTGGAGAACACAATCCCTTCAGCTCCCAAAATCATGCAGATGAAACCCAGCCATCATTACACAGTTGGGTCCCTGGCAGCAGCAGAGAGAAAAAGAGTGGATTTCAAAATAGTTTCAACTACAAGATGAAGCTGTTCAGTTCAGTCAGAAACCGATTTGGAGGATTCGCTGTGCAAACGAAATACTGTACCTGGGTTTAGCTTCTTTGCTTTTTAATACCTTTTATATACATATATATATTTCTAACACTCCCTCACATGCTGCTCTGTCTTGCCCTTTCCCAGAAGAAAAACATATGCTGCAGAAGTGTTGTCCAGCCGTCAACCCAACACTCTGAAACTATTAACCTCATTCTTGCAATCTCAAATACTCTAATATCAAATATACCTAGATCTACTCTACCGGCACAGGTCCTGCTAAAGCCAACATACACTTCTAAGAGCAAGCCCTAACCCAGGCCACTGGTCTCCATGAATTCCCGATTAAGGTCAGGCTGATACCTTCTCCCAAGCCCTGCCTTCACTCTAATGTCTCCCGATACCAGTAAAATCCCCCAGTCAGGGAAGAAGGCTTACCACTAAGCAGGGCTTACCTGCTGCTACTTTCCTCTGAATCTCCACTTAAATCTTACCCTGACCTTTGCTTCAGTACATCAAGGGTAACTGCAACGTGCTCACGCTGGCAAGCTAGCTCCTTCTGAACACTGCCTTACGCCAACTTATCTTTATGTGCTGACAACAAATGAAGCAGAAATAATGGATTTTTTTCTTTTTTTTGCAGCAGAGCATCCCAGAAGACCTTGCACGAGGTCCGTTGGCCACGCTGCCCAAGGAGATGGCATTGCGTTGCCATCCCCTGTTGCTGTTACTCATGCTTTAGTAAAGGCAGGCAGGATCCTGCGGTTTTCTCTAAACAGAGATGCAAAGATGAATTTACTGCTTCAAGAAACAGAACTGGTGGTGCAGAAAGCCACCAATTACTGGATTATGATTTGCTTTGGAGCTTAGCTGGCCAAGCCTTCCACAAAGGCATCGATACTTGGGCTTTTCTCTTTTGTTCTTTTAGGTGGATTTTTCAGTTGGGTTTTTTTGGTGTTTGTTTTTTTTAATTTGTTTATTTATAAAAAGGTCATACAGTCCTGTCTCCTATTTTCTCATCTGAAAGTTTATTTAAAGGAATTGTCTCCTAGTTGCCCTTACTTAACTCCAAAGGAATGAGAAGATTCTGGTGATATTACGAAAAACTTTGTCCAGTTGAAACATTGACAATTGGTCAAAATTTAAGCAAAATGCATCAGGCCTGTTTTGACAGTCATTTTTATGAACTGGGTTTCCTTCAAGTTTCAGCTGCTTATCAGTATTTCTAGGGCTCGATCCAGAGCTCTGAGCATCATGGTAGTTGTTACCAAGCCCAAGAGTTTTTGGACACGGCATGCTTTGCCCCAAAAGACTGTTGCAAATGCATCCACACAGCCGCTAACCTGCCCCAGGTGCTGCAGCTGCATACAGCCTCGGAACAGCTCAACAGCTTGCCAGGAAAATAGATAAGCACATTGAGGGGTACCTGCATAAATGATGGGGAAACCTCAGCTGACCTCAAAAGGGAGCATGATCAGGCACGAGGACGGTTGCATGAAGCGATACATGATTTCCTGCATCCTCTTCATTTCTAGAAGAGCCCTTCATCATTTACAAGCTGGCTATTAAATTGTAAGGCTGGAAAAATATTCAATGTTCCCCACTTTCCTCACTGAAATTACAGAGAGGTGGCAGAGCTGCCCACTGCTGAAGCCTGCATAGCAGCTCCAGCCAGAGGAGTGTTCAAGGCCAGGTTGGATGGGGCTTTGGGCAACCTGGTCTAGTGGAGGGTGTCCCCGCCCATGGCAGGGGGGTGGGAACTAGATGATCTTTGAGGTCCCTTCCAACCCAAACCATTCTGTGATTCTACGAGTCGGACATCTGCAAGAGGAAGGTCTGTTTTCGCAGAGTGAGTAAATCATTCCAATGTATTGTTCAACAGCCAGGCTAACGCTGAGCCAGGACAACGCATTCGGGGTCTGCCGGTGAAGGCAGAGGTTGCTCTCAGCCCATCCCTGTGCACTGACACATCGGGAAGCGGGACCTTGGGTGACTTTTGCAACAGGAGCAACATTTCAGTGAAAGACAAAAAAAGAGATCAGCCAAAAGATGAGGGATTCCTTGCCTTCCTCCAAACACACTCAGCTTGAGAAAGAAACTAAGTCACTGACTGCAAATTCTGCAGCCAGCCCAGGTAAGCATGCAGCAGCCTTTTGGTCTGGATCACAACCACCCTGGGGCAGCTTCCTTTAAGGGAAACAAGGATCCATTCTCACCTTCAGTTGTTTTTGGCAGTGCTAACAGCATCTTTGTCAAACACTAGGCTAAAAATATGCTTCAACATCTACCCACCTGCATCTGTATTCTTTTCTTTTTCAAGAATTTTTTATTTTTTCTAAAGTGCATGCATAGACAAAAGAAAGCAAAAACAACGGGAAACAAAAGCATTACTGAACATGATTACAAAGGAATCTTAGCTCATGAGCTCATAGCATACCTTATTTTATGTTTGGCATCTTATTATACAGCAGATCCTTCTTGCTCTATAACAGCAATTTCCAAAGTTCATGTTATGTACTGGTGTGCATCTGCTGGAAGGTGCTTTGTGCCTGAGAAGCAGAGTCACCACTGGGGTTGCCATGGCAAGCAAGCTGTTCTATCGGTCAGGAAAAGAAAGTGCTGTATAAATACTGAGTAATTACTCAGGGAAGTAACAATGCTAGAGTAAGATCAAGACCTGTATTGGCTTCTCCCAGGGTAATGCAGCTTTCCACAGTTAATGGAGATCTATAAGTGCAGCATATCCAACTTTTTTTTTCCCCAGGAGCTACTGTTCTAGGCTAACATGCAAACTGTGCTTTCACTCACATTGGTGTAAATACAAAATAATTTGAGTGATTTCGGTGATGTTATCCTGTCTTAATCTGGACTGTAATCACCCTCTTCACCGCATGCCACCTCACCACAGCTGCACTCTTGCACAACTTTCCTGGGTGTTACCAGACCCAAACACGTGCCTTATACCCCCACAGCCAGATTCGTTCCACCTCAGGGAATTGTGTCTGAAGAACCCAGGATATAAAAGAATATAAAAGCCATTTCAATCTATTTTTAAAGTTGTTTGGCTGCATACACTTTTTACCTGAATGCAATAAAGCCACTGCAGCATTTTCAAGAGACCAAACCTTCCAGCCAACTGCTCAGATGACCTTCCAGAAATTTTTACTCAAATAAGTGGCTCATAACGGTGTGGCATATATGGGACTATTGAGTGGATTCAGTTTTCTGCTCAGTACGTGGGGGTTTTTTCCCTTTATCACACCTTATCTGAACTGAGTAACTGTACGTCGTGCAACTACTCTGCCTGGGGGTTCATGGGGCAGAATCAAATCAGCATGTGCTGTATTTCTCAATAAAAAATGACTAAATGACAGCTGTTCAAACAGAGTGGCAAGCTGTGAAATCCTCATCCCCTAGAGTATTTCTTCTGTGGGGTGTATCTTGGCCCCATGCTGCTCAGTATCTCAGTCTATGATTTAGGGGGAAAAAAAGAGATCACATCAACATAACTAGTAGTGACATGACACACATGATGTATGACACACACACGCACACAGTGACACAGAAATTAGTAGTACAATAAATAACAACAAAGCCCAGTCAAGTAAATTCAGTGGAAAGGCAGCTGCTAGTGGAGGCACGGTTTAAGTTGCTACATTGAATTCATAATTAAAGAGACTTACTCTGGATTTCCAGCCAGGTAGCTGCAAAGAGGCTCTCCTGCTTCTCCCATCTGCTGGCTCTTCTCATCAAACATGGAGCTGCTGAAAAGGTCAAGAGCTCCGCTGCTGGTACTGTGCTTACCTTCTATCCCATGGCCTGGAGGCACCAAAACCAAGTGGGAACTTCAGAGCATCCAGCTGGAAGAACGGGATCAAGTGAGGAGACCGGTGGGTGGTAGATAAAAAAGAAGAAAGCCTGGGAAGAGAGGAGAGACTTTTCATAGCTCTATCAGAAAGTCAGAGGGATGTCTAAAGATACTAAAGCAAATGATGTTATCAGATTAGGGGTTTGTTTAGTAGTATCCATTAAAAAAAAAAAAAAAAAAAAAGCAGAATTTTGTCCATCATGCCTTTAAATTAAAACTTTTTCTATTGTTGAGAAAATATGTGCAATTAATTTCATTACCCCATTCCTGGCTGTCAGAAGTCACTTCTGATTGATGGGCATGTTTAAAGGCTGCATCCGACCATTACAGCTCACAGCTTATTCCATGAAATCTTCCATATAACCCCCCAGGCTGCCTCAGACTATCTAACTTGCAAAAAACCAAACACTCTCAACCTTCATGAGCTAACAGGTTCTCTTAAGTTGCACAAAAAGTTAATTTAGTCTTCCTACTGGCTGTTGTTTCTCACTGTAGAATAAATGATGCCTCAGCTTCTTGAAAAAACAGGTGTATTTCTGATATACAGTCGCCATAAACTTTAACGGTTAAAGTAGGAAAGAATTTAATAAACCAAAGTTTCACAGTCTTGTTACCTTATTACAGTTGTGCCTCAGCACCGTACAGTCACTAAAGTATTTATCATCGCTACATAATTTTCAGGCTACTTCTGATTTCATAGATGACAAAACAGAAAACTGAATAGCTTATGTAGCTGCATAAATCACTGTACACCTAATATTCCACAAAAAGTCTGCCACTGAATCAGAAATCAAATACTATCCCTGCCAAGTCCCAATTTCTTCCAGCCTGATGTGTAGTGGGGAGACACTTCCAGAGGGAGGGCAGGGGTTGCAGCTGATGTGCCTCAACCTCATCGCTTTTGGGTAAGCAGAGGGTGTCAATAGACAGTGGTGCTGGGGAGGCTGTGTACGTTCAACAGCACCCAACAGCAATATAAAAGCAGAGTAGCAAAGAAAGTATCAGCTACATACTTTTTATATATATGTGTATATACACACACATAGGCTTTCTCTTTATCTAGATTTTCATATTTAATATGAAGCCGCAAGAATAAAACATCTTCATGGGTCGCTTTCTGTAGGCAGCTTCTCTATAAATAGAAAAGTTCTAATACGTTATAATCAAGCCTGTGAAATTGCCACCAGGGTTAAAAACAGATCGAGAATTTCCCTACATTCTTGGTCACCATCTAGCAGATGTAATCCAAAAGCTTGCTCACAGGGGTCAGGGAGAAGGTATGTCCATCTGTCTGCTCACGGACTTTTATGCTCTTTCCCTTGCAACTTTTCTGAGCACACCAAACAGCTACAAATCAATGGCCAATTTATGACCCATTTCTGGGATCAGAAATACAAAGTTCAGACCTTTCATAATTCAGAAAAAAGTGCGTGCATGCAAGCAAGACAGCGTGTGCACACGTCCAAAGAGAACACACAGCAATGCACAGATTTACAGAACCAGAGGGAGATCGTGACTGTAACCTGCATCCGTATTTGCTAGATCCAACTTCAAATTTTGTTCATCCAACTGCTTAGTGCCCTTCTGTTTGAGTTCGATAGAAGTTTTTTTCAGGGGAATAGGAGCTATTTTACAAAAGAAGGAACACAGCTGTAAACATCCAGGATGCCCTGAATGGTATGTCCACAGCTGCTGAGAGGTAGGTAGAGCATCTGAGTCCTGGAAACTCTTACAGTGTGGCTTACAGAAATGTCCTCTCATGTGGCACAACAGAAGGCTGAGCCCCACTCCCAGGCTGGCCTTGGGTCCAACTCCTTGCTTGAGTACTACAACGAGCACCATGTCCTTGAGTCCTCTGCGCTGCACAGCACAAGATCTCTTCTGGGCTTACCAAAAGCCAATATCGACAAAATTTAGTCTGGCCAAATTACGATTTCTTCGTTTTCTCATTCTCCAGGCATGGTTTGAGCTTTCCACCCCATTTTCCAGCTATGCTCCTCTCCAGCTTTTTAAGCTTTGCAGCTACAAGGACGAAACTTCCGAAACACTTCCCTGCATGTCTTTCCACTGGTCTTAAATGCTAATGTATTATATAACCCTGCCATGTGCTGAGGGACCCTTTACATTATTTAACGGCTGTCAGTCAGGTGTGAACCTTTCCATTGATTTACCATTCACTTCTCATCCTCTCCTGGATGCATTAGGCAGCTGCAACCTGCAACTGGTATTGAAGAATAACAATTCCATTTGTTTGAATCTGACTTAGCGCTGCTCACTTTTGCAGCCCATATAATTCTCTTTACTGTGGTTTGTGTGACATTAATGACAAAATAAATAATTCAGCACGGTTTTCACCCAAATGTAGCCCTGTCAGAGACTAATATACAATCTTTGCCAGCTTATTTAACGAAACAAGCCACTGAATTGTACTTTTAAAGGTCGAAACTCTCATTTTAATGGAATTCGGTGGCAAAACTCCCCTGGGACTCAACAGTAACTAACAGGTAAAATCTCTCACTCCTGTTCCTGCCACCCTGCCTTTTCATTTAGCCCTCGCATTTATGCTCTGCATCCACCCAGCAGGTCTGTGCCTCCTTACCCTGGCACATCTTACAAAACAGGTTGGCTTTTTATGAAGCTGCACTTAGCTTGAAGGGACCATGAACTGAAGCGGAACAGCACCAGGGATGTCTGCACAGGGTAATTAGGAGAAAAGAGAACACTTACTTCACTAATGAGACCTGGCAGCAAGACTTTGTGAATGAAACCACTCCTGTTCTGGCTCTCAGGATGGTGGGTTAAGGGATGAATCCAGCCACTCCAAGCATTTGAGAAAGGCTGCGTGGCTACAGAAGCACTTTAACTAGACCACTGTTAAAAAAAGGAAAAAAGAAAAAAAAAGAAGAAAAAAAGCAGCACTCCTTTTTTTGGACATTTATAACAAAATTTCCAGTAACTTCACTGAGGCCAGGATATGCCTCTCACCACCGACTTCCCCCAGTCCCCTACTGGGTATTTTGTCTTCATTTCTTATACCCTCACACCTACTTGCCCTGTGTTCATTAATGCTTTCCCTGGGCTGCCATGCTAAAATTGGTGTCAATAGCTGCATAATTTCTGCATAAAAGAACACTCCTAACAGGAAAAACACTGCAGCTTACAGTGCTGCTTTCCTTTAGAAGTGTATTGGCTGCAAAATGATCTCAGGGTTGTATTTGGATCAAGACCCTTATTTCCTCGTGACTTTATGTTCACCTCATGTTCTTTCTTTTCCAGACACACCACTTAATTCGTCTGTAAGCAACACATTCAGAGATAGCGAATACATCATGCCAAATTATCCTCCCCTGGATCAGGGTCAGTTTGATATTCAGATTGGCTTTTCATTTATCCTGGGTCTACAGAGTGATTTTGCTTTCAGCTTCAATTTACGTAAACTATTGGTATCCGATTTTTGATTTTTGCGGAATTGAACTGTCTAGACCGCTATCCAGGGTGTTTTTCCTCACGTCCACGGAGTCTGTTTTTCTTGTTATGCAATTGCTGTTCAGAAAGATCATAGTGTGTATTAGGTAGCTGATGAAATAAAGCCTAATGAATTCTCACGGAGAGAGAAATCATTACAGCTTGTGATTTCAAGATCATGAATGGCCCATAGTAATAATCATAATAATGAATAGATGATACATTTCAAAGTATACTCTAAGTAAAATTGCTAACAGTTTCCTTGGAGCTGGAAGTTGTGCGCCACAAAAGGGATGTATCTGTCCCCAAAAGCAACTGTGATTAAGAGAGAGTCAGAGACAAGTAAGGTGTCTGGGTTTGGGTTTTTCTTCCCCAACCCTGGCCAAGACAACTACAACACACCAACCAGAACCAGACCCTTTGCAGCCCACGCTTTCCTTGGCAACCCTTTCACAGCCCCCCTCCAACCATGCTTTAGCCTTTCTTGTTCTCCCAGCACAAACCGTAACCCTAAAAATAGCCATAACTCAACCGTAACCATACTGTAATTCCTGTATCATCTTGCAAAGAGATATGTGCAGAAAACAGTGGCTCCTTTACAGGAATAGCCTGGTTTAAAGTCCTGACTAGCTAAACAATGGGATTAGTTGAGAGGCTATTGATTTATTAAGCCAAAACCTAGAGTTGAACATGAAAAGCTGTATTTTTGAATGACATTAAGGCTACCTGCTCAGTATCGTCTTTAACTACAACAGTGACACCAGCACAACCAGGAATGAGCAGAAGCAGACAAGAGGGTCCCAGAGAATTTTCCCTAAATTACTCAAGCTTGTTGAAGTCACTGGTTTGTCCAACAGCATTAACAGAGTGAAATGCAAATATCAAAATGGAAGGTAACTTATTAAATGAGATACAGATCAGGTAGTGGAGAAAGCACTGCTCCATTCCTTCGCTGAGTTCATTTACTGAAGCTAAAAATCCCAAGCAATCCCCAAATGCTTAAGGTACACACAGTTAACTTCTTCACAGCCTCCTCTTTGCAAACAAGCTCGCACAATTCTAGGGTTCAAAACTAATTTTTCTTCATATTGCTCTAAAACAACCAAGCTCGCAGATAGGACAAACACGCGTAGGTGAGTTTGTCGTCAAGTAGATGACAATCACTGACACAGCAATGGTCAGAATCTAAGTCTGCAAAATGTTGCCTGTCCAGAGGAGACTGGTACCTGAGGAATATCAGACTTGGCTGACCGACCAGTGCTCCATCTCCGGTAACCATTACCCTACACATGTTTAAGCTCAGAGCAAGTGCCCTTAAATTTCAGAGCTGGAGTCTGTGCTGCATGTCCTAGACCCACCTATCCTTCCTACAGGGCAAATATATCAGCCCAATATATCAGCTAGAGAAAGAGGCAAAACTTAAACTGACACCACAGGGCCATCAGCACTGGTCTCATAATAGGTCATGTATGGAAACAAACATCAAAGTGGCCTCTTTGCGTAAATGATCCAAGAAAAACATTGCAGCCAGGCAGAGAACAACTGATGGCACAGTGGAGCTCTTGAAAAGGGTGATATTCCTGCCTGTACGTATGGTTTGCAGTCTGATTTGCTCAGTCCCATCTTTAGTTTAACTGTCCATTTAGTTTGAATTGCATGCCATACTTACAGAAGCATACGTAGGACTGACACGAATACAAATGTATTACTTAGGTCTGGAGTTACGACAATGACACCAGGGAATGAATTCCCAGGGGCTTTAAAAGGAGAGAGGAAAAAAAGCTTAAAAAATAAAATGAAATCACTGTTGCCTTTTATTTGAGTTCCTGATGTTTTCAGCTTCCAAAAACATTACCTTAGTTAACTTTCTGCACTAAACTTTTTTATGATAGGAATAAAGTTCTTTTCATTATAAATTAAAAAAGCATACTCCCCAGCATGGCAGCCCTGCTATCATATCTAAGGCACCTCCCAGGGTAGAGCTCTTCCGGATTAGAGAGAATTTTCATTTGAACCAGAGGCTGGGTTGCACTTTTCATTTCTGTATGGCACAGCAGACAGGAGCAGCCTGCTGGGATCCTTTAGAAGCAATGCTGTGCTGTTAAGTGGATTGACTGCATTCAGCAATGCAGCAAAATTCACAGTGACCTCATAAATTGCAACCTAGAAAACACCGACCGGTTCCTGGTCTTGTTTATTACAAACCACGAGAGCTGGTGACTTCCACTTGCACCTCGGTCCTCCTGAGGAAAGGGCCATGACAAAGAGGGAGGGAAAGGTGGGGCTCACCACAGGCGCCAGCTCCTTGGAGCGATAACTGTTTTGCTCCTGTAAAGCAATTGCTGTGGGATTTTGAAGGCTGAAATCTGCCATGCTTTTAGCCTAAGAATGAAAAGCATTTTCTTGCTTTGCTCCCAGCTCTTCCACCTGGCTGGGGCCTCATTTTTTTCTCCTCATGCCTCACTCCCTTGCCTGTCAGCTTTGGGGCTGGGGAGGAGCAACGAGGTGACTTTTCAGGCCCTTGTGCCAGCTTGATCAAAGGTCAAGATGAGTTGGTGATCTCATGTAAAGGTTTGGCTCCTTTGAGAAGATGCTCTTTAAAACCAGCATCACTGGCACCAGCTGAACAATGAAACGCCCACAACCCAACCCACCGCTCCTGTCCCGCAGAGCTGCAGTGGCAAGCAGGGCGCAGCCTCCTCGCTCATCGGCACATTCAGAAGTCTTGCTGCCAAACCCACGCACAGCCTCCTCCCACACCTCTGAGATACTCGGTGCTTTTGTCAGCAAAGCAGAATACTAGCGTGAATAACACACCGATACTGTCAAGGACAGCGAAGAGCAATCAGTGCAGCCAGCCCTCCTCTAAATGCTACCAGAATATTTATAACCTCAGTGTTTTGCCCAGGGAGCTGCAGCCTAATTTAGGCTCCTGTTTCCTGCTTACTTTCCTCTCCCCGAACACATGATAGTTTTCTATCATTAATCTCCAGAGTCCCATACTTCCAGTGTCCTGTACTTGCACTTCTCTTTCCTGTAGATACATCCTCTCCTCCTACTGCACGGAGCAGCCAACCCGGTCACCGTTGCTGGCAACACTCACAGCTTCACGGGATCAGGCCCTTTACAACGAATAAATCACTCCCAGCTGCCTGTGCACACACTTGAACAAGATTAGTAAAATGGTTCCACACTATAGGCTACCCAGCCCCAGCTGAATCCTCCCATCTAGGTTGAGAGCAGCTCCTTTCAGATTTATTCCTGCTCCTTTCACTGTCATTTTCGCTAGACCAGAAGTCAGTCCTGCTCAGCACAAGCAATTGCAGTGGTCCTTTTATCCTCCCCGAGCTCAACTGACGCAGTTTTGTGCACTGGCGCAGATATCAAATGCAAGGGGATTTTAGGAAATTAACTGGCAGCAGCAAGGCTATGGGTAAGGATTTCCAGGAAAACCATAACCGGATGTGAAGCGAGGTGAAAGCCCCGGCAGGAACGGGCACAGGCGTGCCAAAGTTGCACAGCTCCTGCCATGCTCTTTAACCTAACGCAGCCTCTGCCCGAGTAACCACGAGGCACGGCCTGCCTGTACCTGCCCGTGGCACCTTGCTCAGCCTGGGTGAAGGACGCTCTCAAAACAGCCCACATCCCTCTGATAGAGCCTCTGACTACGTGACCTCTGCGCATTTTGAGATTCACATCCCCCTCAGAGGGTCTTTTCCTGCCCTGTCTTTGTTACAGCCTCAAGAAACACTGTCTGCCTGACCCTAAAAGG
Source organism: Grus americana (assembly GCF_028858705.1). Lineage (NCBI taxonomy): Eukaryota > Metazoa > Chordata > Aves > Gruiformes > Gruidae > Grus > Grus americana. Next base: position 119,373,194 of record NC_072854.1, read on the forward strand.
TGAGATCGCTGGCCTTCTCCTGGCTTGCACTTCAAGAGCACAGGTGGTTTCCTGCGCCCTGGGATAGATGTCTTCCTTGCCTTCAACCAGTGCTGCACACCATACAGAGGAACAGTGGATTAAGGGCAAGAGTGTTACTTCACCAGTGCATGCATATAACTGCTATTAGTGTTAATGGGAAACATATCTATTTCAAAGATGCTTTTATACAGTTTTTGTGCATTAAACAGAGGTAGGTGAAATGGTGCAGCACAGCGTTTTATTCACGAAAAAATGCAGAGCTGATTGACTGAAACCACTGACCTTCACTGGCATCAGAACAAGAAAAATGATCAAAATGTTTTCGATTTATGTTCCAAATTATAACTCAAGTCTAAGTAAAAGGTATTTAAAAGCCCTTAACACTACCAACAAAAATCAAACCTAAAAGGAAAGGATTTTTACTTTTGCTAGCTAACAAATAATTCAATTACTCACCCAGCACTAACGTGAGGGCAAAGAACCTGCCATCAGTGCAGGGGAGATTTAGGTGGGTAATTCCATTAGCACTGTGGAAGTCCCTTCACATTAATCTTTGTGGCATTAATGAGGAAACGAGGCATCAATAATACAAAAAGTTTGGGAACGGTTCCTTGGCTCCACTTCTGGATCTCAAGCAGGGACCTCTCAGGTTTCCCATCTCTGCCAGAGCATGGTTTGTGCGTCGCTAAATCTTGACACAGGCTCCAGGCGCGGGCTCCACTGCAGTGTTTTAGAGGTCTCACAGGGGCCCCAGAAGCAGGGAAATCTAACCCATTGCAAGTAACAAGAAA